>NW_025334035.1:13929889-14529889 GCF_019186645.2 Phyllostomus hastatus
CCACCCCAGCCTGGGATTGGGGGTGACGGGACTCCCTGACCCCCTCACCCTCTTGCAAGCTCTGCTGGAGAGACATTCTTCAAATGCAGGCCAGACCAGGTTACTGTCCACTTCAAAGCCATGACTGGCTCCAATCACAGAATAAAGAGGAATGCCGGGGCCAGGCCTCAGGGCCCCAGCCTCACCCAGCCGGCCCTCCAGCACGGACACACATGCACGCCCCCGTGGGGGGCTTCAGCGGAGGGGCTGACCTGGCAGGCCCAAGTCCTTGTGGTCCAAACCACCTCTCTTCCCCCAAATGCTTTCCCATGCTTCTCTCTGCTCTCCTCTACCTAACAACTGACCAGCACCTGTGCAGGCCTGGTCTGATCTGCCAGGCCTGTTGGGCCCTTCCTCACCCCCGTCCCAGCTGCCACCCTCAGCTACCCTTTCCTTAGGGCAGCCCTCGGACCTCATCATCTTACAGCCTGCTCCCCACCGAAGGGCAATTTACTGGTTTCTCAGCTTCCCCGGCAGGCCTGAGAACACCCCCTAAAGGCAGGGCCCAGAATGCACCGGAAAAAGAAACCAAAGACCCACATTAAACCAGTAAAAGCAGTGACCTCCAGGGAAGCCTGGCAAAGAACTTTGACCTATTATTTTATTTCCCTTCATAATTTTTCCCTTTTTCTCTTCACAACTATCATTTTTTTCCCCTTTTGGAATTAATTAAAAATGATTTTGAATGAAAACACCCCAGGCTGCTCAGGGGAAGTTGCCTGCTACGGGCCCTGCTCCGAGCAGGAGCCTTGCCTTCCCCTTGCTCATACTCACAGCCACCCTGGCTGGGCTGGGACCATCGGGCCCACTTAGCAGAACAGCCAGCGGAGGCTGAGCACAGGACAGATGGGCTGGCCCTGGAACCCGAACTCCAAGCTACCACAGGGGGCTCCAGGGTCTCAGAAAATGGGGCTGATCCCGGCCATCCCCAGGCATCGCAGAGTCAGCACACACACAAGTGCCACCATTCACACAGTCACTCATATCTGTAGTGAAGTCTCTCAGGCATTTACTATGTGCCAAGAACTGTGCAGGTGACACAGGGGTGACCAGTCCCACTACCCAAAGCAGAATCTTAGGAAGCAACACCTCCAGCTGGTCCCGTGGCCCTCCCCACTTCCGTCTCCCTTCCTCGCCCCCAGCACAGGGCTGTCTCCCTGCCCTGCTAGGAGGCTGCAGAGAGAACCAGTCCCCAGCCAACCTAAAAGATGGCCCTGATCCGGCTACACCTCGTGCTGGCTCTGGATCCTGGCAGGCATCGCAGCCTCCAAGGGGCTTGTTACAATCTGACTCCTGGGCCATCCCCCAGGGCTGGTGACTCAGGCAGGCCCAAGGACAGGAACTGTGTGCCGGGCATTTCTGTATGCATCCTCCCAGAGGCCTGACCAGATGAACCCCAGGCTGCTCCCAGTGTGCTGCTTGCAGGGAGGTGGCCTGGTACCTGGCAGCTGGACGTGGGGCAGGGGCGGGTGGGGCTGCCCCCACACTGAGGTCTGGAAACAGCCCCAGAGAGAGTGCCCTGGCACCTGCAGTGACACAGACAAGGCTGATGGGCCCAGGGGCCAGCAGTGACAGGCTCCGGGGTGTGCCTCCTCGCTGCTCCGGAGCCACAGGGTCCCTGCACCTGGGGGCCTGGTGCACAGCAGGGGTACAAGACATGTTTGGGGCATGGAACTGAGATTCCTTCCAAATCACAAAGACTACTGTTACAGTAAGTGCCTGCCTGTGGTGTTTTGCCTACAGGAGCTTCTTTAAAACTGGGGCTGGGATGAAGGTGTCTGAAACAGCAGAAAAGCTGTCTGTGCAAAAGCTGTCCGTGCGTCCGCCTGCAGAAATGGGCACTTACATAAGAACTACTGTGCACTTCCTGTGCACTGATGGAGAGTGGGCATGGGGACAAGCGGGGAGGCCCATGGAGTTGCAGAACAGTATGTGTGGAAGGGTCCCATGGAGAGAATGCCAGACCTCCCAAGAAACACACAGAATTCCTGGGGACAGCAGAAGAGCTGTAGGGGGAGCCTTCCCATGCCTCCAAGGGACTCAGGCACAGAGCTGTGGGGATGGAAATGTCCCACATCACATACTTCTGTCCTTTCTCTCTCTCTTTTCAAAAACAATGAGTGCGGGCTGCGAACCAAAGCATCGCAGGTTCGATTCCCAGTCAGGGCACATGCCTGGGTTGTAGGCCACGGCCCCCAGCAACCGCACATTGACGTTTCTCTCTCTCTCTCTCCCTTCCTTCCCTCTCTAAAAATAAAATAAATAAAATCTTAAAAAAAAACAATGAACACTTTTCTTTAAAGGATATGATTTTTGGCAAAGTTTTTAGTCAGTTCAATGCCAGGGGCCCAGGGGTGTTTACAAGGTGGGTAGGTCCTTCTAGACGGGGGACTGCAGACTTTGGAGAGCAGGCATGCACTCTACAAGGGTCCTGCCTCTCATCAGCCTCCAGATATCCTAGGCCTCAGCAGCAAGCATTCATTCATTCATTCATTCATGCCACAAATACTTATTAAATGACCACTGTGAGTCCCAGGCTCTGGGTGGTTAAGTCTGGAACCTGGATCGAGGCCAGGCTACGAGTAGAAAGCCCAGGGCAGGTGAGCTGGGCAGAGCTGTGTGTCACTGCCTGCAGCCTGCTCTCTGATGAGTGCCCCTGTGCTCCTGCTCCTTGGCCCCTCAACAACATCACCTGTGGTCACAGGAAGCCACCCCCAGTTCCAAGCCAGCAGGCACCCAAGACAGGAATTATGGTCTCTACAAGCTGGTTACTGCAGCTGCCTTTTCAGCAAACATAATTCCTTTTTATTAGAAAATTAAAGAATAGGACCAGCTTGCCAAAAGAGCTGAAATGTGCTTTCCTGTGATATGCAGCATCTGATAAAATAGATTTGTTCATCTCCCTCCTTTTCCAGCACCATCACCCCTCAACCAGCTTTCCCTCCTCTCACGCCTCCCCCAGTGGCACCAAAGTGACTGCCCTGAGCTGGACCACGGTGGCAGGTGCAGCACCCAGATGCAGGGTCCCTGCTGGTGCCACCCTGCATAGGGCAGGAGGGAACCTCTGTCCAGTCCCACTCTCTGGGTTTAAGCATTTTTAGAAGGATTACCTCGGGGATTCTCTGCCTTCCTGGGACGCAAAGGTTGCCTGTGGCCTCTGCTAAGCTGAGGGTGTCAGGAGGGAAAGGTGAGAACAATGCAGGACTGCCCCACCCCAAACACCACATTGGTCTGGAGACCTGGGAGCAGGAGGCTACAGGGAGCAGGGCACCAAGGGGAGGAGAGCCCCTCACTGATACACAAAAAACACCTATTTACAACCGCCCAGGGAGTTCTTTCTTATTGGGAAGTGCCCCGATTCTCCCCTTTGTGCTGCAGAACTCACTAGCGAGGGCCAGGTCTTACTGATGTGGGGCTGGAGGGCCCAGAAGGGAGGATCCTCCTTCCTGCACAGGAAATGGCCAGGAAGGTGGCCAAGCTGGTAACTAAGGTAGCTCCAAAATCAGGTTTTCTCTCCACTAATCTCTTTTTCCCTTTCTTTTTTTCTCTGCTGCTCAGTTGCTACCTTCCTGGTTCAGAAGGGACCTCGGAGGGGGTGGGGGGAGGGGGGAGTGCCATGGGAACCCGTGACCATACTCTTGATGCCCTGGAGGGGGGTGTCATCTTAGGCAAGTCTGTCCCTGGCCTCCCTCCAGAAGTCCCCACCATGTCTCTGCCACCTCCCCCCACGCTATGTCTCCCTGTTAGAGGGCAGATCTGCTCCCTTCACTCCCTCACTGAGTAACAAAGGCAAGAGGAGTTCTCTTTCACCTGCTCTCTTTGAAGCCTCTGCTTTGGCGTGACTAGCAGAGGCAGCTTTGTTCTGGGGAAAGCCAAGAGGGGTGTCCATCCTGGGGCCTGCAGGGCAGGGGTAAGAAGTAAACACAGCAATAGCATTGTTTCCCAGGCCCCTTGCCTGGGAGTGTGGTCCAGGGCAGCACAGCTGGAGGGCTGGTCTGAGTGGCCAGGGCAGGTCCCAGAGGGGCCACCACTGGCCACGGGGCCTGCATCAGGTCCTTGTATGCTCTGAGCCTCGCCTCCTTGCCTTATAGGACAACTCAGCCCATAGGAAACCCCTGGCACCCAGTCAGGTCTCTCTCCCACCTGGCTCTTCCAGAGCTGGGAGAGGACGTACTTTCCTATCAGGTGAGTAGGCAGGAACATCAGGGACAGTGACCCCAGTTCTCCGAGGGGGGCTGGGTGGGGCCCAGCGCCTCTGGCAGGTGTTCCAGGGGAAGGCAGTGTGTTGGCAACCACTGGGGCCTGGGGTTTCTCTGGATGCCAGAGCTGGGGATCCCGGGCCAGGTCTTCCCCAAAAGGAGGCCACGGGAGGAGCTGGAACTGAAGAAGCCCTGGTGTGGCCCCCCCATGTGTCTGCACAGCCCCTGGCCCGCAGCGTGGGGGCCCAGAGCCAGCTCCCAGGGCTCTAGGTGGACACCAAACTCAGAGCCTCGGGCCAGGGTCCGCACAGGTAGGCAAGGCGCCCCCAGGGCCTCTGTGGGCCATGGGCCTCGAGAGTGGGTCCAGCTTAGTCTGTCACTCCTGAGGGGAGGGCTGGCAGCCTCACGGGGCTCCCCTGCCCTCCCAGTGGGGAGGCGATAAGGTCAGCTCAGCAGCATACCAGGCTGGCTGGTGCCTGGGACCCACCCCGGGAGGCCTCTGGGGCTCCAGAGCACCAGCCCTCCCCCCACCTCCCCCCCTACCCCCGCACAGGGAGGACCAAGTCCAGCTCAGGAGGGTGTGGCTTAAGGCCTCAAAATAGCCAAGTGGCCCTGGCCGGTGTGGCTAGGTTGGTTGGAGTGTCACCCCATAACCAAAGGGTCTCGAGTTTGATTCTCAGGGCATATGCCACGGGTGTGGTTCAGCCCCTAGTCCGGCGCATGCATCCCTCTCTTCCCGTTCGGATGTGTACGGGAAGCAACCAATCTGCACTTCTCTGTCACACTGACGTTTCTCTCTCCCTTTCTCTCTCTCAAAGTAATTTTTTAAAAAGTGTCCTTGGGTGAGGATAAAAATAAAATAAATATTAAAAAAAGACACCCAAGCAGTAGGGCAAGGAGACCCGTGGGGGAGGCGGGGTGTCGGGGAGAATGTGTGGGGCTGTGTCTGGAGTTGAGACTGACAGAGCTGCACGCTCGCGGGTGGGAGGGGCCGCCGCTGAGGGAAGCAGCACACATTCCCCAGGCAGCCAGGCTCAGGCTCCAGGCCATAGGCCTGAGCCCTCTCTGCCCGATTCCCCTGTGCTTCTCATCCCTGAGTCTGTCCTCTTCCTCTCCCTTTAAGCAAATCCACAGCAAACAGGACGGTGCAATGTAATTTGCACCCACTGTCTTTGCTTCCCCAGTTCCTGGGCCGGCTTGTCCCTTCCCATCCAGCCATCTCTGTCCCCCTCCCCCCTTAGAGCTTGTGTGTGGGTGAGGTCAGCTGTGAACTGCTAGAGCCAGGGGCCAGGCAAGCCATAGTGCTGAGTGGGGCCTTGTTGAGCATGGATCGCATCTTAATAGTTTTTCCAGGGAGCACTTAATGGGCATGTGGCTCCCCAGTGTGTGCCGCCGGTGCACCTGGAGGAGCGGCCACCTACCCCTGCCACCCCTGCCTCACTCCAAAGGCCTCAGTTTCCCTGGTCACAACAGCTGCACACCCTGGGGGTGGAGGAATTCCTGGGCAGGGAGCCTCACCCACACACATTTCTGGGTGTTGGGGCACACACCTCAGCAACCACACTGCAGACGGTGCCGCCATTCTCCAAGCTCCTGAGACGGGGTTGGGGCGTGACGGGGAAGGGTGCTGGGCAGGGTCTGCGTGGCCGAGGCACCTTCGGGGACCACAACCCTGTGGAGGACAGCCTGTGCCCAGCAGAGTTGAGCACTTTGCAGATACTTTAGCCCCCAAAAGTCCTGCCAACCTGACCACAGGTCCTGTTTCCCAGATGGGGAAGACTGAGACCCAGGGGGACCACAAGCAGGCTCTCTGGCCTCCTGCAGCACCGGGCACCAGAGACTGACCAAGTCTGAATAAATGTGGTAGAAGCTGGCAGCCTCGACATTCTGCCCCAGCACCTCAGAGGCGTCCCCTCCCCTGACAGAAGCTCAGGAGGGTGGGCCTCGGGCTTGTCTGCAGCCCAGGGTTTTCTCCCTGTTTCCAAAGAGCCCCTGGAGCCCTCTGCCCCCCACCAGCAGACAGGCCTAAGGCCCTGACCCGTGCAAGAGACCACCCGGGAGGAGAGAGAGTGAGAACGTGAGAGAGAGGGAGAGACAGACAGACAAAGGTGTGACCCAGCACCCAGCCCAGTCCGGATGCTGCGCCCAGCCTGACCGCAGCTGGGAAAACAGGCTCCTCAGCTGCTGGACCCCTCCCCCAGGCCAGCCATCTCACCCAGCCCTGAACCAGGAACTGGGCCTGTCGCCATCGCCGCCCGCCCTGCCTGGCTCACAGCCCCCAGTGCAGCCCCAGACCGCCCCCACTCCCCCGGCCTAGCAGGAGGCTTGGGGCCTCTGGCGGCCATGCCCTATAGCTACCCGAGCTCAGCAGCTCCCAGCATAGGCTGCCCCCAAGCCCATGCCTGCCCCAGGCCAGCCTCGTCGTCCTCCTCTCAGCCTTCCCCACATTCTCAGGGGTGGGGGTGTCAGCCTTTTAACTACGGTTTGCCAAGACCAGCCTAAACAAAGCCCACCCTGGACCCCGTTGGCCTGAGCTGCAGCCCTCCACTCCATGCCCACCACCAGTGTTCAAAGGGGGAGCCCCTGCCCCCCTGGGGCATGGAGGCTTTCACTGTCTTGTTCCTTCTGGCGTCAGCGGGGGGGCTCCCCATCCTTCCCAGATGGGCCAGGCCCCGGGTCTCTGTCCCTATCTCACACTTCTGAGGCAGGATCACTGAGGCTGAAATTTCAATTAAGGAAGAGAAATAATTACTCCAGGGCTCCAGGCTGGCTCAAGTGGTGACAGGCCTCAGTAGCTGCTTCCCTGGGGTGGGGAGAGGTGGCCGGGCACCCTTTCCGGTCAGCCTGGGCCCGGACAGGGATCTAGGCCTTTGCTCACATCAGCCTTGTACCCCACTGCTGAAACAAGGCTGACCTCAGTGTGTCCAAGGTAGGGAGGTCCTGGGGGGCTTGATAAAGGGTGGAGGCTCCTGGCAGAGGGCACTGGGGAGTAAGCTTCAGATGGATCAAGGAAATTGAATTAAATTAAATTTAACTATTCAGTCACTGTCTGTTCCTGCAGTGAGCCTGAAGGCTGCCAGGGCCCCTGGGGTGGGGGTGGGGCTCTGAGAGCAGGGCAGAGAAGGCTCTGGGCCCCTGGGAGTGGGGTCCAGCTCAGGCCTAGGGGAGGGACAGCTCTGCAAAGGCCCCCCGAAGGCCTGTTCTTCCACTCACAGGAGGCAGGGGCCTGGACAGGAACCTCCCCCCTAAGACTCCCATCTCCTGCCAAATAAGGGCCACAGGTGGCCCACAGGTGGGGGGGGGGGCAGAATTCCTGGGCCCTGTAAGTCACTCCCCTGCTCCCCTGTCTACTTAAGAGGTCTTCTGTCCCTTCAGCTCCCAAAAACTCCACCTCCAGAACTGTCCTGTCTTCCATCCAAAAATGTCCCTTCTCTGAGAATGATCCATTTCCTCTCTAGAAATGCTTCATTTTAATCCAGAAATTCTCAGCTCCAGAATGTTGCATCTCCAGAAATAACTCCCTTTTGCCTTCAAACATAATCCGTCTTCCGATATGCCAGCGCTATCAACTCAAGGCTCCACCTTAGCTCCAAGAATGCTCCAATTCCAGAAATATCACATCCCATCTCCAGAGATGTTCCGTGTCAGTTCCAAAAATACCTCTGATCCAGAAGTGCCCTATTTTATTTCCAGAAATGCTTCAGTATCATCTTCAAACACACTCCCTTTCCAGATATATAACACTTTATCTCTAGCAATTGCCCATTTCCAGAAATGCTTCATTTCTAATAATGGTTGGAATCCAGAAAGGCCTCACCTTTATTCTAGAAAATGCCCTCTCATACCTCCAGATGTGTTCTTATTTCATCTCCAAAAATGCCCTATTTCGTCTTCAGAAATGCCTCTCCTCCAGAAATGCATCTTGTCTCCAGAAACGCATTTATCCAGTCTCCAGAAATACCATGTCTTATTTCTAGAAGCACACCATCTCTGGAAGTGTTCCAGCTCGTGTCTGGGAATGCCCATGGTGTCTCCAGAAAGGTCCCATGTGGCCCAGATGCTACAGCAACTCCAGACCCGCTTTCCCCAGGACCTCCTCGGGAAAAGCCAAGAAGAGATGGGATGGCCTCTTCCTCCCCTGGCCCCGGGACCTACCTTCCACCTACTGGGCCTCCTCTGTAGTGGGAGTAAGAACAAAGGTCAGAGCTGTGCAGGCGGGAGCTGCGGTCTTTGGAAGGGGGAGCACAGCTGGTCAGGGTGTGGGCCCTTGGGAACCTGCCTGACCTGGAGGTGGGGACAGTGAGAGGGACCCGGGGCAGGAAGGGATGGATGGGCCAGGAAGGACTCTACAGGGTCTCCCTGCAGACACACCCTCGTCGCAAACACATCCACCAGCCTGAGGACACACACTGGAGTTTGGTCAATACCTCCACAGTGCACAGAAACACCCACCCACTCCATCCCCACCCCTCAGAGGCCCTCACACACACACTCCTGATGTGGAAATCCAAGCAGCACTTGCAGCCCTACCACACGAGTGCACAGAACTTACCCAAACACACACACACAACACACACACAGGTCCAATGTCACAGCACTGTGACACACTGTCATCCTCACCCACATTCCCCAGGTCTTTCTGGGTCAAGTTTTGGGGACTCCAAGGGGCAGCAGCCCTCTGTTGGGCTCTCTGACCAGTCTGGGCTAGCAAGACAGGGCAACCTCGCAATGGCTGTAGGTCATCTGGGAAAATTCAGAGCTCCAGGCCTTTGGGAGTAGAAGGGACCAAAAAAGAGAGGAAGGTGCACACTCGGCACCTGCTTGCACGTCTACCAAGATGGGCCGTTGTGCGTCTCCTGCAGCGGCATGGGCTGCTCCTGGGCCACTTCTAAATGACAAAATAGTTCCTCTTTGGGTGGAAATGAAGCCTTGCAATGTCACCTCTGTTCAAATAGTTGGGCACTGCTCTCCAAAGAAGTCGCAAAGCCTGCATCCTGCTGAAATTTCACATGGTGACCCTCTTCTCCTTGCCCTCTGACAGCTATGAGGGGTTAGGGGCACAGCTGTTCCTCCGCCTGGAGGTGGTTGCGGGGGGGATAAGAGGCACCAGCACACATGTGCGCAGACAGGAGCACCTCAGGGGCAGACACTGGGGCGGGCAGGGCCCACAGCTCCGTGCCTGAACCCACACTCAGGAAGGAAGGAGGCTGCCCCTGGTCTGCACCAGGCCTGTCCCGGACCCTTAGCAGGGAGGGACTTCCAGGACTTCTAGGTAGGCAGGAGAGAGAAAGGGCTCTAAGCTCCTGATCACAGTTCCCAGAGGCATCGGCTAACTCTGGTTGCTCTCATGGGAGGACAGTTACCGTTTATTAACCCTCCCGATCGGCCATCAGCCTCAATTAAGGGGAACCTCTTAAGCCCCCTTGTCTGATCCTTTGGGACCAAGAGCAGGCATGAACAGACCTTGAGCACACCCTTCAATTTGCCCCCAGTGCAGATTCCTTTGCCACCCTGCACCTGGCCAGCTCTTGCCTAGCAGTGCGGCTTCCACACCTGCCCCTCACTCACCCTCACTCTCAACCCCTCTCAGGCCCAGAGACCCCTTTTTTCTCTACCTAGACCTTCTCACCACTGTAGAAACTGATCCTCTCTCAAGAATGTGAAGAAAAAACCCCAAATGGTCAAACGTGAATCTGAATGACCATGTGGGCATGGGGTCCAGAATGGGACAGAGCTGGGGGCCAGGCCTTGCTTGGCATGGAGGGATGAGAGCCCCCCTCACCCAAGCTCGGCTTTGGGGAGGGCCTCTACATGGGTGTTCTCTGTCCCTCACAACTGAAACCACACGGGCTCTCCTGCGACCCTCTTATTGCACGTTGTCATTTCAGCTAAAGGTTATGTATGAGAACATCAAAATTCCTCCCTTGTGTGAAGTGCAACAGCATTTTTACAAATGCACAGGAAAACACAGTAATCCACAAGCGAGCTTTTATAGTAGCCCAGATCAAATGAGCACTGAACTAGGAGTCAAGAATAGTGCTCCTTCTCAGACTCCTGCCCTCACTGGGCCCCAAAGCATGCCTCTTCCCCTCTTTCCTTTGTAGTTACAATGTGTCCATCAGGGATAGTGGGAGGGGCATATAAATGGTTGGGTCGAGGTATGGAACCAGCAGTGTCCAACCAGGGAGAGGGTTCAGGCTTTGCCCCTGGCGCACTGTAACCGTGACCCAGGGAGGAGCGCTGGGCATCAATGCTCAAGCCCTCAGAGCCCTCTCACATGTCCTCACTCCTCCCCTGGAAGACAGTTACACAGCGCCCATCTGGGGGTGCTGCCAGTGGACACCCTTTCCTGAAGTCTCAGCCAGAGATACTCAGCAATTCCTCTGAGGATGGAGGTCTGTTCAGCACAGGGCAGCCCTGCAGTTGAGGCAGGGGAGGTAGGGACGAGAAGAAGGCCAGAGAGGAGGCTGCGTTCTAATGGGAGAGGAGCTAAACCTTCCCCACTCTCCCTGTCCTGCCCTCCTCCCCCACCTCCCCGCTGCACACCCTCGTACCCTCACCCCTGCTGTTCCCCCTCCTGCCTTCTTCCGAAGGCTCCTCTTTCCTTCCTTTTCCTGGGTTTGGGTACATTTCTCCCTCTCTGTGCCAAGCCTTCTTTTAGGGAATTACAATCTGCTTGGCTTTAATTACTGGTCCCCAAGGACCACCACCTCTCTCCACAGCCATGACTTAATGATCCCTCCCAGGGCTAAATGAGACGCTGCAGGCCTGGGCCAGGTCCCTGCTTCCCTCTGGAGCAGTGTCCACGCAGCAGGGCAGCGGGGAGGCAGTTCACAAGGGTAGAACACAAGGAGGAAGTGCTGGTCCAGTGTTGGCCCAACCAGCTAGAATGGGAGCACTCAGAAAATGAGTCAGGAACTCTGAATCTCCCTGAAATCGGACAAATCAGGAATTCTGAGGGGGGAAACTGAGGCTCTGAAAGGAGAACTGGCAGCAGCAGGTCACGCAGCCCCTCCAGGCCCTCCTGGCCTCACCTCCTTGCTTGGCCCTCTAGGCGGGGCCCTTGTGCGCAGGGAGCCCCTCTTCTTGTCCGATCTGTGCTGTCAGTCCCGTCACGCAGTCAAGGCCCCAGGTCACCTCGGTCCCCACTTCTGCGTGCGCCTCCCCTGTTCCCACCAACCACCTAAACTTCTGGAACTCTCCTGGTCCTTTCCCTCCTCCAGGCTCCCTGCATGCTAGGTAACGCTGCCTCCTGCTGTGAGATGTGTCCCCTCCCAGGTCTGTGCCCTGGCTCCTTCCTTTGGGAGGCCTGCACCGACTCTCCTGAGCTGGGCCTGGGTGTGCCTTCTCTGGGTCAGACCCATGACACCGTGTGCTGGATGCGGGACAGGAGAGTGAAGTGAAACTCGACCTGTAAACCAGGCGCCCCACTCCCCTCCCTGCTGACCCCATCAATGGGAACCCCCCAGCTGTAGGGACTTCACCATCACGCAGGAGGAGGGCTGGGCCAGGCCTCGGTGAGCCACGCAAACAGAGTCCTGGCACCCTCTGCTCCCACCCCCTCACTTCTAAGAGCTGGGTGGGTGTGGGCTGTGCAAGAGGCTGGCGTCATACACAGTTCTCAGGGCCTGCAGATGGAGATTCTCAGGCAGTTTTAGTGACCCAGGGAGGCTGCGAACTAGAGGCCAGGGTCCAAAGCTGGCCACAGGTGGGTTGCTGGGTTAGATTACAACACAAACCAGATGTCACGAAAACATCTGAATCCTGGTTCCCGAGAAGGTGAATGATGGACACCTCATATGCCACCCTGGCAGAGTGGAGCTGCCACCCCTCAGGAGAGCCAGGCACCTCCCAACCCCACCCCCACTCTCATTAGCACGGCCTGCTGGTCCTGCAGGCCCTGTAGGCTGGTGTTTGTAGGCAAACACGAGTTTATCTCCTGATCACTCCCCCAGGGCACACAGTTTCATTTTACAAAGAAATTCTGATGCTTTGACCCCTAGCAGTGATGACAGGAGGCTTCTCAGGCCCTGGGAAAAGCAAGAAGGGGAGATTCTGCAGAAAAGCAGATACCACACAGCTCCAGGTACTCTTGGGAGGTGGCACCTTGCAGGGATGGCCTAGGGTGGGCAAGGGTCTCGCTGTCTGCTCCAGTGCAAAGGGCTTTTTGTGGAGTGAGCCACCATCTGCCAGGCTCTCTCCCAGTTCTGCCCTCGGGAATGTGTAGAGGCTCACTTTCCTGCTCCCATCTGCTCCCTCTAATTCTTCAGAACATAATTTCTGGACCCAGAACCCTGCTCTTGGTCAGGTTTCCCCTAAGAATGTGGGACCTGGTCCAGGAGAAACATCTCCTCCCTTTTCCCATCTACCTTTGATAATGCAGCCTCAGGGGGAAAGGTGAGGTCCAATGAACTTCTTAGACCCCCGGAGGCTCCTACTGAGATGACAGTCCCCTCAACCCCAGCCTGTCTCCTAGAGAGCAGAAAAGCTGTTAACATCTGGTTTCCCTTCGCAGAAGCCTGCATGCCCCTGCTGTGGCCACCCACAGGCGCCCTGAATGGACAGGTGCACAGAAGACACTTCATGAGCCCCTCTGTGTACCCGGATGCTGCCAGGCACTTGAACAAACTTGACCTGGTTTCCCTTACCTTCTGGACAGTCCTATCAGGAAAAAGCTATGATCCCCACTGCACAAAGAGGAAACTGAGGCACAAAGAAGTGAACAAACTCTTGCTCGTGGCTAGAGCTCTCGAGTGCTTCTGGATGTGGTCGACCTAAAGCCGGGTCTCCCAAAGGCCAAGGTGAACCTGCTCACCCAACACCTACACTCTCACCAACCACAACACTGGATTCCAGGGCACAGACTGAAGGCCACCTGGTTTATTATTATTATTATGACTTCTTTTTCCTGTTTTTATTTTAGTTTATTTATTTCTAGAGGGAGGGGAAGGGAGGGAGAAAAACATCAATGTGTGGTTGCTTCTCTTGTCCCCCCGCCCGCTGCCCCCCGCCCCCAACTGGGGACCTGGCCTGCAACCCAGGCACGTGCCCTGGCTGGGAACTGAACTGGGTACACCCTGTGGTTCATAGGCCGGCACTCAATCCACTGAGCCACACCAGCCAAGGCTTGACTTTTTTTTCTAACTGCGGTCCTTCCGGGGCTGACTGCAGCTGAGCTGACCAGGCAAGGTAGCACATGACTAGGCCCAGACTTCTTCCAGAAAGATCCTGGGGGCATATATCCAGCAGTGTGGCAGCTGGCAGGCCCCATGGGGCACCTGTGGCGGGTCTGCTGCAGAATCATCAGCCACTCAGGGAACAGTCGGAGGGAGAGGGGGAAGGCCCAACCCAGGCTGGCAAAGATGACATGAGTCAGATCAGAGCTACCCCAGCTGGGGAGTCTTGAGGCTCCCCACGGAATGGACACTATGGCCCTACACGCTGTGTAGCCTGGCCCTCCAAAAGGAACCCTCGGGGTGCCAGGGACACTGAGGCCTCAGCTCCCCATGGGTCATGCAGAGGGAGGGCCCCTCACTGTGACTCTGGGGACTGCTGGGAGCTAGAAAAGGGGTCTGGCCTTCGGCTCAGAGGACTGAGTCCAGCCCGGGGTCCCCAACTTCTGGTGCTGTGACCTCAAGCACATCACTTGCCCATAAAACGAGAACCACAAATGGTGACTCTCAGGCTCAGCATAAACAATCAGGCTCAGTGCCAGGCATGGCTGGGGACCCACGGGGCCTGGTGGGGACCACCCAGCTCCTGGAACCTCAGAGAGCACCACCTATAGGAGCAAGTGTCTTTAAAATTCAAAGGAGTAGTTCCAACCAACCTCCTCACATTCCCCAACCCCCAGCCACTCAGTCCCCCCATGGTGAGCGCCCCTCTGTGGGCTGGGGCTCGGCTGAATGTGCCCTGTAGTTGGATCCTGCCCCATTTTACACCCTCTGCTCTCAGCCTCACCCTCTCCTTCACTGGGGGGTGTGAGCAGGAATGGCTCAATCAGGGCAGAATCGTTTTTAATTAACGGGCAGATCATTTCACAAGCTAATCTCCTTGGAGACAAGAAGGAAGGTGGTCTTTTTAGATTTTCTTTTGCCTTCCTCCATCCACCCATCCAAGTTGAAGGCTGCCCCCACCCTTTCACCCACTCTGCCGCACCCCTGCAAGCAGCACGAAAGCTTGTGCCTGGGTCCCTCTCGGGGCCACTAGGAGGTAAGTGTGTGTTCACACACAGTCACACATAAAATGTGCTCAAGCTTGGGGGCACGCTCTCCAGAAATGCACAAATGGCATCAGAGACTCACAGACAGGGACACACACAGACCCCTTAAGAAATATACAAACAGAATCCGAGGCACACAAACGTGGGTACACACATACCCAGGCCAGCACGCACCCCAACTCCCAAGAACATACAAACAGCACCTGACACAGACACAAACACACAGGCACCCACTGAGGTGGTGTGCCTATGGGGACAGGTCCTGGCTCGGAGACACCCACACTCATGGTGGGGGCGGGGCTGGGGGGCACAGGGCGCTCCAAGCCTCCCGGGCCTGCAGACCTCCTGGCAAGGAGATAGACAAAAGGCGCCTTCCCTGCACTAGGAAGTCAGAGCTACAGGTACCTCACCTCCACAAACACCCTGGCCCCAGCCCTGGAGACTGAAGTGTCCTTCCCCCTCTCCCACTGGGGAACCCATGAACAGAGAAGCCACCAACATCGTGCCTCTCTGTCACCTGGGTGGCACCTAATCTGGATCCTTCTGAACCCCAGAGCCCTGCCTCCCCCCACCACACAGCTGTTCCGGCCAGCCCTGGCAGTGTCCTGGGATGTCCAGCCTTTCCTGGCTATCCAGCCCTGGCCATCTGCAACATCACGCTGGGAGTGCTGTCCCCAGCTTCTGCCCCGGGTGCCTAGTGAGGCTGAGGGGGAGGGTTCTCTCTCTGTCTTCATTTTAAATAGACCCTTTCCTTCCCCCATTTTCTTCCTTTCTGATCTCCCCTCCCTCTTTTCTTCTCTTTCCTTTTTATAAATAATTTTTGGGGGTTACACTGGTTCATAAAATCATACAAGCTTCCCCTTTCCCTCTTTCCTAATCCCTTCCTTTTTCTCATCTCCCCTTCCATCCTTTTCTCCTTTTCTCTCTTCCTTGCTTATCCGTCCTCCCCAGGGCAGGGTGGGGTGGCACTCCTGGGGTCCATCTGAGATCAGAGGGAGCGCTGAAAACAGCTGGGCTGCCCCCACTCCCCCAGTGCGGAAGACTGTGCCGCCCCCTGCTCCCAGCTCCCAAACAGACCCCGAGCTCAGTCTCCCATGAGGAAGCTGGGGCGCAGGGACAGGCAGGAGCACAGCCAATGACCCCTCTGACTTCTGCAGCCCCACCCCCTCAAGGCACCCACTTTGGATTCTCGGCTTTTCTTTCTGGAAAATGGGACAGCAAAGAGAAAGGGTGAGTGGGGAGAGTGCGGGCAACAGGGGCCGAATATCTGACAGGCGGCAGGCTGGTAATGCTGGTGACCCCAGAGCCCATGGACATGGCCAGTGGGCACAACCCAGAAGGGCTAAGGAGCCTGTCTGGCTCTCCAGGGGGTGGGCGTGCTGGGTGCTTCTGCTCTTGTGGTATCTCAGTGCTCCTATCTGTGAGGTGGGCAAGGTCAGGCTAAGGGGGCCCTAGGGACTCTCCCAGGATGCCGGAACTGGAGTGGCAGATCCGTGACCCATCACAGGCTGCTGCAGCACCCAGCAAAGGCTGTGTGACCTTGGGACTCACTTCCTGCCTCTGGGTACAGTCTCCTCCTCTGGCAAAGGAGGAGGGTCAGGCAGGTGATTCATTGCCATGGCTCTTTTTGGTTCTGGTAGAAGGTTCTAGATTGTGCTAGAAGGAAAGAGAATAATGTGCCGTTCTCCAAGAAAAATGAGAAGCCCATTTCTCCTACTGCAAGGCATGTCGGAGCCTTGCACATCAGCAGAATCATTTTCAGGAAATCATCTTAAACATCAAAAAAAGCTTTCTACATAAAATATAACCACCACCTCATTCACCAGGACCATCCAGAACGCTGCACAAAAGAGGGAATGTTAAGTAAACGATGGCACATCCACCAGATTGAAACAGCCCGAAGACATGGTGTTTACGGAGAGCTGGTTACAAAACAGGAAAAGGCTCCCGTTAGCATTGCCAAAGAAGAAGGCAGGATATAGATCCGAATACAGAGAATGACGACAAAGCCTCTAAAAAACAAACCAACCACCAAGTCCACAAAGACTGCAAAGGATGACATCAAAACAGCATCGTGGTCATAGCTCACTGTCAGTAACCTTCTTTGTTTCTTTTTATTTTTCACATTTTCCATGAACCATATTTTCAAATGCTTACATCGAAAAGGTCTCTTAAAAAAATAACTAAATGCCTCCGATTGAGAAACCTTCCTCTTTCATTCATGTATTCATTCATTCATCACTGATTCATTCACTCCGAGGTTTGTCCAGCCCAAGCAGGGCTCTTCTTTGCGCCTGGCCTCAGGGCTCTAAGATCTGCAGGGAATGCCTCTCCCCTGCAGGAAATGGAAATTCAGGGAGGGTGGAGGAAAGGGAAGACAGCCCCTCAGATGACTGCCCAGCTAAGGGTTTGTGCCACGATGGGCCCTTTCTCCAGTGCATGAGGAGAAATCAACCCTGGGGATGGGGCCTGCCCTCAGCACTCAGAGTCCCACAGTCGGGCCTTAAGGAACTCACCCTTAACTACCAAGCCTCCAGCTGTGGGTGGTAAGGATGGAGGTGGCAAATGGGGCAAGAGCAGACAGGGTGGGGGGTTGGGGGGACCAGTCCTCCTGGCAATTCTGCTTCTAGTTCTTGTGTCTCTAACCCTGGTAACTAACTCCTTTTTAAAGCCTCAGGGCTACAGGCCCCTCCCTGACTATGACACCCTCTCTCCAGCTCTAATTTCAGTCTCCCCTAAGGTCCCTGAACGAGGCACCACCCAGCCAGGCCCTGCCCCAATGCAGCTGCTGCGAAGGGAGCACAGGCCAGGGAATCTACTAGCTCCCCTCACTGTCAGCAAGTCAAGGGAGCCAACTGAGCGTTCCTGCTGTGTATGGGGACAGACATGCTGGGAGGGCGAACTCTACTCCTGGACCAAGACGCAGAAACCATTTGCCACCGCCCCCCCAGGGTGCCTGCCCACTCCCCGGGGAACTGTCTCTTGAAGCAGGCAGAGGTTCCTTCACCTGCCTGGGTGTCCAGCTCGGGGTCCCCGGCTAGCCCTTTGAATTCACCTGGCGATCCAATTGAGGCAGGTCCTTCTTCACCTCCACTCCTGTTCCAGCCAGCCCTCCACCCCTTCCACACCCCGCAGGGAGCAGAAGGATCTGGGAGCCGTGAGTGACCTGGCAGCCCCTACTTTGAGTTGAGCCACCCTCAGGGTTGCGACCCCCCCACCAAATTCCCCTTGGTTAGCACACCCTTCCCACGGCCCCAGTGGAAATAGAAGTTCCCACTACTCTCCTCGCCCAGCCCTCGAGGGAGGGGATGAGGTGTCCGAATCACCGGGTCACCAGAGCGGCATCTGCTGTGGATCACAAGAGACAAACACTTCGTCATACACACATCACCCGTGGGATCACCTCTGAAGCCCGCATTGTACGTGAGGGGAGGAGGCCGAGGTGGAGGGAGGAGGCTGAGGTTGCGGGGGCCTCGGATGATCCTGAAGTCACCAGCCAATCACCAAGCCCAAGAGGGGCTCCAATCCACCACCCCGGCGGAAAACCCAGGCCTCTGGCCTCCCTGGGCCTCTTACCTTGCCCCCACCCCCAACCCTCAAGGCGCCATCCACTTCAAGGTCTCTAACCCAAACAAGCCCCTCCCCCTCCTCCGACACAGGGTCAGTAGTCCCAGGAAAGATCAAGCTACCACCAACCCCCACCCTGCCAACAGAAATGCAAGATTTCATTGTCAGCCTGGCCATTCGGGCACGAGAACCAGCAGTTGCTAGCTCGAGGAGTGGGGAGGGGTCTCCAGGGGGAGTGAAGCTACTCCTCAGCTCGGTACAGATCCGGAAGCCGCTGGGGGTGGGAGGAAGGCGGGGGTGGGAGAGCAAGACCTTAAGCGCTGGCGGCGGGGCTGTGCTGGAGGCCAGAGGAAGCACCCGGAGGCGGCAGGGGCGCCAAGTTCCCTGGGAGGCTGCGCTCTCGGGAAGTTTCCCACCGGTTGCCGAAAGCAGGACAGGGCACGCGGTCTGACCTATTCCAGGTCGCAGATTGCGAACTTGAACAAAACTCTTTCCTTCGGCGTCCCTCACCTCACTATCCGCGGCCACCAGCCCCTCCATCTCGGTATTGCGTTCCACCAGTACCACTGTTGCCGAGACCATGGAGGAAAGAGAAGGGAATCCCCATCCTCAGCACAACCAAACTACGGCCAAATTTTTTTTTTAAAGAAAAAAAAAAAAAAAGGAAAGACATTCCTTCTCCCGAGGCCAATTCCCTCAACTGGCATGGAAAACCCCCAAACAGGCAAATCTGTAACTGCACCCAAGATTGCGGCGTGCGCGGGAGGGATGCCGGCAGGGACCCCCGCCGGTCGCCCCAGGTTGTAGCAGGTCTGAGCGCCGCGGCGGCGGGGGCATCCGGGAGCCCTCGAACCCCAGAACGGCTCCCCAAAGACACAAAGCTCTGACGCCAACAATACCTGCGGGCTCCTCCTGGGTCTCCCAAGCACTGGCGCTACGCGTCTTGCCGTCTCTCTTTCCCCAGGCAGTCTTTCTCCTCCCGAAGCGCTGGTTCTCCCCCTAGCTTCTTCCACAACGCAGCGGCCAGATGAGATCCTTGGGAGAAAAAAATGTGAGCGCTCGCACGATTCCTGATTCCTTTCTCTCCGCCGCTCACGGGCTCGCTCCTTTCTCTCTCGCGCTCCCGCGCGCGCCGCGCCTCTCTCGCCCCGCGCTTCCTTCTCAGCAGCCCCTGCGAGCGCCCTCAGTAGCCATTATTCACGGGTCGCCGGGGGACAGGAGGTAATTAGAGACCGCCCTGCGGCCGCATCCACTCGGAAGGCGCGATGCAGGCGAGGGGGGCGCGCGCTCGCGCGCGGGGAGGGGCGCGCGTCGAGGGGGCTTGGCGGCGTGCAGCCCGAGCCCCAGACGAGAGGGAGGGGAGGAGGGGGCAGAAGAGGAAGGGGGGCATTTGCTGCCGGGGAGATGTTCCCAAAGCTCATGGGATGGGGGCTGTCCTGGGCTAGGAGGCTCGGTTAGGGTCTGGGGGTGGGGGTGAGTGTCTCTGTGAGCGCGCGCACGCGTGCTTGTCAGAGATTAAAGGGAAGGGAGTGAACGCTTAATATTTTTCCAGTGACTTACGAGCCGGTGGGTGAGCTCTTGGCTGCGCGTTTAAGTCCGTGTGTATCAATGAGGCTGTATATTTCTGGTCTGTCCTACGTGTGAATGTCATGGGGTGTAGGGGTCTGGCTGCGAGCTGTGAATGGCTGCAAGCTGTGAATGTATGTGTCTCTGGGTCTCTGAGGGACCGAGTGATGTGGTGCCTGCGTGGGTCATGTTTTTATGCGATTGTTTATGGGGGAGGGTGTGACTGCGTGGGTGGGACTGCGCCTGTGCGGGGCTGTGTCTGTATGAGGTTTGTGTGTGTGGGATTGTGTCTGCGTGGGCTCGAGTGTGTCTGAGGGGTGTTGTGTGTGCGTATGGGCTTGTTTGCGATTGGGATTGCGGTTGCTGGGGCCAAGGGGCTGTGCATGGAAAGGGCAGTGCGCCTGTGCAGGACTGTGGTTTGGCGAGAGGCTGTGGTGTATGTCTGCAGGCAATCCTGTGTGGGGCTGTGCTCTGCGTGCGGGTCTGAGGCCTGGCAGGCGAGGTTGGGAGGAAGGGGTCCGAGTGGCGTCAGGGATACCACCACCTCAGAAAAAGCCGCTTAAGATGCGAACAGGCTGCGATGGGGTCAGGGCGTAAAGCGCCGAGTAGTGACAGAGGAGGGGCGGGAGAGCGAAGGCGGAGAAGGAGGGAGACTTCATCCTTGCGCCCCCTCTCTCCGCACCGGAGACGCAGCTTGGAGATCCTGGCACTTGTGAGCCCCGCGGTCCTAGAGGCACTGGTTTTAGAAAACCCTGCTGGACTGGGAAAGTCGCCTAAGGGCTGGGGGCAGCTGGAGCTGACACAGGGGATATCTAGCAGCAGCCTGGAAGGGAGTGGTGAGGGTTGCCTGAAGAGGCGGGTCCTGGTGGGAGACAGCGGAGGACTAGGCCGAGACAAAGAAGAGCAGGCCGGGGACTTCAAGGTGGCCCGCACCTCCAGGTGCCCCTGCCGCTGAGGGATGGCCCAGCCAGACGCGCTAAAGGCTGGCACGTGGAGCCCCGCACCGCTGCCGCGGCCCCTCCTTGTCCCAGTCTTAGAGCCGCCACAGACAACAGCTCCAGAGCCCCGGGGGCATGGAATTCTGCACCCTAAGCAGGCGCAGTAGTGGGGTTCTGAATGTGCAGTAGGGCACAGACGCCCAGGGACTGTGATTGAGCGCTGGCCTGGCCAGCGCCTTGCTAGGGCTGCTCACTGCCCATGCAGGCATTTATTCATTCATCCACCCACCCTTCTCCCCAGACACATGTCTGACCTGTCGTGGGTCTACTCTATTATCGATCATCATTATTGATTATTGAGCTACGGACCACACAGGCTTGTCAGACCTGGCTCTCTCTCATTTTCCTCAGCCCTCACCTCTGCTTCCCCTTTCAGACTCCTCTCTGTTCTGGTAAGAGGGGAGGAGCGCAGGTTTTGCAGTTCAGAGATCCACCAAAGCCCTCTCCTCATTTCCCAACCCCCACCCTGCCCTACTAACGGCTCCATACATGGGTTGGGGGCCCCCTTCCTCCTACCCCTTCCCTGGCTTCACTGAGGCCCTTGGCTGTCAGGCAGCTACAGGAGGGTGGCTACAGGCAGCACTTCTGCACCCCACCATCTGAGTGCCTCCCTCAGTCCAGAACCCTCTGGGCAGGGGGAGGGGAAGCAGAAAGGGGTTTCATGAAAGGGTTGTTGTGCCTCCAGGTTCTTGGCTGAGGGTTACGTGGGCACTGGTGGCACTAGTGCTCCAGTGGCCTGAGGAGTCAATCCCAAAGAGTGTCCACTGGGAAACTAAAAACAGAATCCTGAGCTCTAGCTCAGACCTGATCAATTCCAATGCCCAGAGCCTCACTGTTTCCTTGCACATGCTGTTCCCTCTGCCAAGGAATCAATATCTTACTGCTAGGCCTGGAGTGTCCAGACTCCTGAGTGTGGCTGCCCAGGGACAAAGAGCAGCCCTCTCTCCCAGAAATGGACCCAAAATGGCCCTCTGGGCTGACTGACCCCTGGCTCACCTGGTGAGGATGTGGCAGAAACAAAGGGGCTGACCGACTGCGAGCACCTACCCGCAGCCAGCAGGCCCTGGGCAGCCCAGCTCCGCCCTGGGGTTCCAGACTTTAAAAGGCAGACTGCTTAGTCTGACCTGGGGACCAGGGTCCCTTAGTCCTAAACCAGCTGGGTGAGCCAGGAGAGGCCCACTCTGTGTGCACCATTAGACAAAAAAAGCCCGAATCCCTGCTGGGGACCACCGAGCCAGCCATAAACTATGGCTGTGATGGCTATGATCTATAACCCGTCACAGTGCTGCCTGACCCTCAGCCTCAGACTCTCCCTCTCACATCCTGACTCAGCCACCTCCTCTGTGCAGACACCCACAAGGTCAAGGCTGGCAGGTGGGACTTTTGGGATGGCAATGTTTGCCACCTTCCCTTGGGGAGGGCAGAGATATGCTCCCACCCCCTCCCTGGTTTCAGGGTGACCAGAAGAAGAAAAAAGTCCATACAGTTGTTGAGACCCCACAAAATCTGCCACCACTCTGACCTCACTCCCACCCCCCATACCACTGTCCCGTGAATTTACAGGTACACTCTCATTTCAGGGCCTTTGTACTTGCTGGTCCCTCTGCCTAGAATGCCTTCCCTAGCTTCTAACGCACCACTTAATTTACTTAGTTGTGTATTTTGTATTTGTTTTTGTCTCTTTGCTCACTGGAATGCCCTCCATACCTGCAATGGAGCCTGACACACATTCCGTAAGTTTTTGTGAATGAATATATAAGTGAATGAATGAATGAGGCTGACCCAGCCCTCCTCCTGTGAACATGACCCAGCCTGGGGCTATCTCTTCTTTGAAACAACAGCCCCTTTAAAGAACAAGAGGGGTGTTTGGGGATGGAGGACACCTGGGCAAAGACAGGTCATGTGACTCATGAGAGGTCACTCAGGGAGTGTGTTTCACAGATTCAGGATTCCGGGCACATGTCCTAGGGGTCCGAGGGAATGAGATGGTGGTGGGTGGCTTATCCCAAAGGAGAACGGAGCCCTGCATCTGTTCTGGGCGCTCTGCGTTTGTCGTTCCTGGCAGGGGTCGGGGAGGTAGGGTGTTCAGATCCACAACTGCCAGAGGGGGACAGAAGCCCCTACCTGGCCAGGACCCTTCTATGAGAGTTATGTTGGAGGGTCATTAGGGGGGCCCCCCGAGCGAGGATCTGCCCACCTCTGAGGGGAGAGACCCAGGCTTAGAGCCGTGGAAGGGCTCCTGGAGAACACCCAGCAGGACAATCTGATCCCTCCCTGGCTAAGTTTCCGGAGAGATTTTTTCTCACCTCTGCCTCGTACAGAGCAGGTGCTCAATACGCATTTAGCCAGTGAGTGAAGAAAGTGGTAGTGCCCAGGTTCAAGCTTGGGTATGCGTGGCCCTGAAACCCTTGCTTGTTCTCTCAGACTCTACTGGCAGGACTCCATGGGACCACGGTGGGGGCACGTGCACACAGCAGGTGCTCCATAAATACCCAGGGGACCGCCAGCAGGGGATGCTGCCTGGCTGGCAAGATCCCTGCTCAGGCCAGCGGTCTGACTACACCACCCACCATAGGATTCCTAGTCTGGGCCAAGCGGGGAGAGGGGATCCACCCCCCTTGTTGACTGGTGGGAGAGTTCTATGGGGCAGGGCAGGGTGCTCACGGGACTCAAAGGCCCAGTGTTCCTGGTGAGGTGTGGCTGTGTTCAGGACAGCCTGGGCCTGGACACGGTACCCCTTTTTGGCCTATCTGAGTAGCTGTTTTCATGCAAAGTATGTGTCCGAATGCTACTCTAGGGTTAAACAACAAACAGGAGCAGGGGGGACCCCAGACATGGGCTTCAGGAGGGCAGGCAAAGAGGTCAGCTGGGCTGCCAGGTGTTGGACTCAATGACAGGCCACCAGGGACAGGGGTTACCCAGTGGCCACCCAGGTGGAGAGGCATTCGGACTTCAGGTGCCTGGACTCTACCCATCAGACCAGGCTGGTGCCACTGAGATCCAGATGTTGTGTCCAAGCTCAGGCCTGGTCTGGTCACCGCAGGCCCTCCTCGCCTTGGGGCTCTGTGCTCTCCAAGGAGAAGACAGGGCATCAGGCCCCTCACTTGCAAGAATGAAGCCCTGGGGTCAGAGGGGGCCAGGCAGGCGGAACGTCTACTCCACATGTTTGTGGAGTAGTCAGCCAGTGATTTCTAGTCTTTCTGCCTCAGATCAGCCACCCTTCCTATTTCAGAGACTGGGTCACTGAGGTCCAGACAGTGGACTTGCCCAAGGTCACAGCTGGAGTCTAGCAGAAATATTCATCCATTTAAGAGCACCAACTATGTTCCAGGCACTGTTCTAAGTGTTGAGGATTTGGAGCTAGTAATGAGACAAAATTTCCAGTCTTTCTAAAAGCTGTGATACTGACAACAAACAAATGAATGAGTAAATTATGTAGTATGTTACATTTAGGTGGAACAGTGTTGTTAAAAAAAAAAGCCAGGGAAGGGGACTTGGGGAGGGCTTTGTTCTTACACTGGGGGCTCAGGGAACTCACACTTGAAACCATTTGAGAACAGACTTGGAAGACTAAAGTGGTGAGGCAGGCAGCTACTTGGGGAGAAACTGTGCAGTTTCCTGGAACAGCAAGTGCAAAGGCCCTGAGGCAGGAACAGGGCGGGACTTCTCAAGGAACGGCAGAGGGCGGTGTGGCTGGAACAGAGAGAGCAGTGGGTGAGTGGGAAGAGGTAAGGGCAGAGAGGTGACAAGGGAGTGAGATGAGGCATCTCTGCAGTATTTTGAGCACAGTAGGGACATGACCTCTCTGAGGTCCTCACAGTATCCCCCTGGCTGCTGTAAAGAGAACTGGGGTGGTACCAGGGCAGGAATGAAGGTGGGGGTGGGTGGGAACAGGCCACAAAGGTGACCTCTGCACAAGTCCAAGCAGGCAGTGACAGGGCCTGGCCAGGGAGGGGGCCACAGACAGCTGAGAAGGCATGAGATTCTGGATGGATTTGGAGGCAGGGCTGACAGGTTCAGCTGATACATCTATCCCAAGGAACCAGAAGGATGGAGCTGCGGTGACCACCTGGTCCTTCCACGGTGAATGATCTGGGGCAGGTTCCCAGGGCTGCTGGGAGGGCGCCTGCTCAGGAAGGACTGACCCCGCCCCTCTGATAGGTTAGTGCCCTTGGGGCCAATCTGTTAGCTTAGCTGCTGAAGAGGCCATATTTCTCTGGGAGGTGCAGGGAACAGTGCCCTGCTCGGGTCATCACTGGGTGACCTGTCAAGTCACTTTCCCACTCCAAGCCTCAGTTTCCCTTTTTTAGGAACATGTTGGGCCAGGTCAGAGGCCAGGGGCCCTGTCTGCCTTCTGTCCCCCATGACTCTTACTGTTCTCCCAGACCAAATGAGTGAATCGGCTGCACAAACTTCCGGTTTGCGAATCGCTCCCTTGCAAATTACCAAGTGCCAGGCCTTGTCGGGGCACCAGGGAGACAGCAGTGAACAAAACCAACAGTGCCTGTCCTCCTGCACTGGCATGGTTACTAAGCAATTCCACCCTGTTCCTCTTCCTCCCCCACCAACACGCTCTAGTGCCCAGCACTTCCTGAGAGCTGGGACACCACGTGAGACTGGGAGCTAAACACTTGAGAAAATGTTTTTCTTTGAAAGCAAAGAACTTGATGTTTTAGCTGGGGGCAGTGGTAGAGCATCAGGATTATGAACACCCAAGTTCCCTTAAATTTTTACAACATTTTCAAACAGCTGGTATGTCTTGTCCCCCATGCTCCCACCCCAGGGGATGGCAGTAGAGGCCAGAGGAAAATCTGAAATCTACCTATTTAGTTTCTGGCCCAAGTTTGGGCAAGAGAAGCTGCTTGGCATCTACCTCTCCGGCCCTGGGTACGGGTGGGGCACATCGCCATCTCTGCCTGGGCCTGGCCCTCAGCCCCAGAAGGGATGGGCTGGACTCTGCCCACCAACGCCTGGGACTGAGACCACTTCTTTTGCTGCCTGCCTTTGATCTGCACAACCTTTGATCTCTACTGCCTGTGGCTTTTTCTGCCATCTGTCTGTCCATCCTTCTTTACTAGACCGTGGGAGACCACCAGATGAGGTCATACAACTTCAGACTCCAACAGGCCAGACCCACTCTCTAGGGACCCTCTTTTCTGGGCTGGGCTCCAGAGGAGGAATCTCAACCTCTCTGTGACCTCTCCCTGCTCGTCCCTGTGGCCCCCCTGCCCATGCCAGGGCAGCCTGCAGGCCCCACCCTGCCACCACTGGCATTCACCTCTCTTTCTCAGCATCTGAGTGCCCTGGAGGATGTTGAACGTGTGTCTCTGAGCTAGGAGGAGGCAAGGCCCTAGGTTCAGAGTGCTGTGTCTGCAAGAAGGGCTGGGGTGTGGGGGGGTGGGGTTGGAATGAATGGAAAGAAGAGGACAGCTGGAAAAGAAGGCAGACAGAGAGATGGGGAGAGGGGGGAGGAGGGTGAGAGATGAGGGGAGAACTGAGGAGAAAAGGAGCAAATGAGGAAGAAGAAATGGGTGAGGAGAGGGGAGGGCTCCAGTGAGACCTGAAGGGGTGGCACCAGGAGCGGGGTGCATAGGGATCCCCGCCTGCATCCTCCAGGTTTGGGGTGGCACTGCCCCTGCTCTGCATTCTCTGGCCAGAGGACACCCCTTTGTTCTGGGCTATGACCAAGGTCACCCACGCCTGGCGTATCTGGCCTGGCTGGGATCATGTCACAGCCATAGAAGCCATTCACAGAGCCACAGCCTGTGTGGCACCCAGCAAGGCCCACAGGGGCCTGTGCCCCCACCTTTTGAGGTACAGCCCAGGGTTCAAACCCACACTCTTGGCCTGGAAGCTACCGAGAAGTTGAGCATTGGTGTGGCTGAGGCTTATCCACTCCCCTGTGCCAATATAGACAGACCCCTGACCCCGGCCACTGACTGACCCCTGCCCTCTGCCATGAATGAACTTCCGGCCCCAGCCGTAGTCTCTAGCCACATACTGTGGACATCTGGCCCCTGCTACAGATAGACCTCTGACTCCAGGCCCAGTCTGAGCCTGAACCCCGACGCTGGCGGAGGAGCACTGTGTGACCATCTCATGGATGCATTCCACCAGGCCACCAGGGACCCTGTCGGAGGCTAAGAGCCACCCCAGCTCTGAGATGAGCAGCACCATCAGCCCTGAACACAGTCTGCACTGAGACTTCAGGGCCACACGGTGACGGAGGAGATCCCAGGCCCCCGGTACTGTCCCCATGCCTGGGCCAGCTTGAGCAGGCCAGACACACACACAGACACAGCCCGAGTCAGACAGACCTGCGCCTGTGCCATGATCAGACCCATGGGTCCGGCCCGAGACCGTCACACACAGGCACACGCGCAGAGACACACTCGGCCTGAGACACTCAGGGCTACCACACAGAGCACAGTCTGGCCCCACCCCCACCCATTCTCACGGGGCCACACAGCCCCTCCGACCCAGGCCCAGTGGGTCCCCAGGCACCTGAGAATGGGAATGATGGCATCCCTGCTCCTCTTCCTCTCCTTCTGAGAGGCTGGTGAACCCTCGGGCCCCTCCCTTGGCCCCAGCAGCCTCCTCTGCTTGCCAGGAGGGGAACCCCACGAGAAGGGAGGGCTAGCGTCGCTCCCTCTCCTCCAAACTCAGGGCTGCTGCTAAGCCCTGGCTTCACAGGGAAGCCCTTGTCACAGTAGATAGGAGCCACCAAGACAGGCGTGAACACACACTCCCCCAGGGGGAACTACCTGGCACACTGTGTGTTCACACACTCACGAGATGACACACGTGTGCTAACATGTGCACAGACACAGGGACATGCACAGACCCCTCTGGGGAAGAGTGTTTGCACGTGCCCACACACACACACACACCTGCCTCCAGTCCTGGGTTCCTTGACCACTGGCTCCCGGGAACTCGGGGGTCTCGGGTGGCTCAACTACTCCTCATAGGACCCCCTCCAGCCCCTTCCCAGCTCAGCTCAGAGCCCCGCAGCCCCTGCCCTGCCCCCACCTGGCAGTACTATGGATGCCAGCTAATCTAGGGCTTCTGGCCCCCAGCCCTGAGCCCCAGACTGGTAAGGACCCCTCAAGTCCCCCTGACCACTCAGCTGCTGCCTGGACCTGGGCAGGGTTGGCCAGCTCCCTCTCTGCTCAGGGAGCCTCCATTCCTGGGACCAGAGAGAAGGAGGCTCAGCCTCAGGGTGGGGGTGGGGGCAGGGAAGTCCCTGAGTCTCAGGGGCCGTTCTGATGGGAAGCCTTTCCTAGGCGGGGATGCCTGGGTCTGCAGGGGCTACCTCTGAAGGATGAGAAGAAAACTGCTGGTCGAAAGGAGGGTTGGGGTGGGACATTCACTGTGCTGTGTGGATTTTTACTAAGTGTATGTATGGGGAGGAGAGGGGAGAGGGAGGGAAGGACAGGGGTAGGGGAAAGAAGGAAGAGGAAGGGAGGAGGGGGAGATTCTTGTGTTTGTACTTTTCCCTCTGGTTTGGCTTCATCCCAAAATTCCCTAATGGAACCCAGGTGACGGTTCCCTGGGTCGTGGGGGTGGCACACAAAGATAAAGAGAGTGTTAACTCTGCCAAGCACTTCCCGGGGGTCCTCCCAGCAGTCCTTTGAGGTGGGTGTCCTTTGCCCATTTTAGAGATGTGAAAACTGAGGCTCAAAGAGCAGAGGAGAGAGGCATGAGCCGGAGTGGTTTCGTGTCGAGCCTGAGCCCCTGCCCTGCCTTGTGAACTTCTCACAAAGGTGTTCTTGTTCCCTGTTAGGCCTTTGGCCCAGCTCAGGGCAGCCCGGAAGGCATGTGTGTGGAGAAAAGAGGGAGACTCCTGGCTTCAGCCACCCACCTGGGAGATGAGGTCATGGTTCCTTCCCTCCCCATACACCCTAAACCAGGAAAGATGCTGCCCTGCCATCCCCCCAAGCAAGCCTAGCTCTGTGGCATCCTGGCTGTGTGTCCCCAGGAAGCTCCATGCCCTCTCTGGGCCCAGTTGCCACAGCTGTAAAGAGGGCTAATGCTTCTGCTCCTGCTTAAGCTCCCAGGGAGGCGTTGGCGGAGGGGGTGTGGTATGGGCAGGAAAGCAGACTTCTAAGCCATGTAATGTCTCTCTCCCTAAACTTAGCAAAGAGCTCACAGTCTGAGACCAGAAGAGGCATCTGTGAGAGCAGCTATGAGGGTCCTTCACTGAGCGGGCCAAAGCCAGGTCCAACCAACCACAGTCAGTGTGTCCTTCCAGTCCTGTTCCCATCCCTGCTGTGGGGAGAGGTTGCTGGTTGGTCAGTTTTCGTACAGAACCCACACAACTCCCAAATTGTGTGGCAAGAGCCACACCTAGCTGCCTCCCATCACACTTGAGTCTCAGTGGTTTCACTTTTATTTTTTTAAGATTATTTATTTATTTTGAGAGAGAGAGAGAGAGAGAGAGAGAGAGAGAGAGAGAGAGAGAGAGAAACATCAATGTGCGGTTGCTGGGGGCCATGGCCTGCAACCCAGGCATGTACCCTGACTGAGAATCAAACCTACAACACTTTGGTTCCCAGCCCGCGCTCAATCCACTGAGCTACGCCAGCCAGGGCTTCAGTGTTTTCACTTTTAAAATGGGAGGACAGCAGGGCCAGGTGGTGTTGAGGACGGATGGAAACTGGTAGGTGAAAGCCACCGGGGTTTGCTACATTGTGAGCTCTCGACAAGTGTTGGTTAGTCTGGGGGTCATCATTCCCTCCTGGCCCATGGAGAGCTGAGTTCCCACCTCTGGGGCAAGTATGAAACCCTGACTTCATGGTGCTGGTCTGGACGTTTAATTTGGAAACGCCACGTGGTTGTGTTGCTGGGGTGAAGGCCCGCTCCACACTCTGCCCCCCGTGTCCAATGACGAGACACACGTGTGCTCTGGGCGATCAGTCCCTGAGTCCTTTTACAGCCCCTAGAGGCCAAGTGAGGGTTGGGGTGAGGAGGGGCCTGGTGCTCTTGCTACAGACCCAGGAACTGGGGCTCAGAGCAGGAGCTGAGGAGGGTAGAAGCAAAAGGAAGACAGATTTCACCTCCATATAAGGAAGAGCTCGCTGGCAGGCACAGCTGCCCAGAAATGGAATGAACGAGCTGCCTTGGGCGGCAGTGAGTGACCAGTGGCCCAAGGGGTGCAAGCTGAGGGAGGTGGTCTTAGGGTGGAAAAGTCAGGCAGACAGCTCGGACACTACCCAGGGGAGGGCCGGTGGGACCCCCAGTTCTGCAGCCTTGTGAGCAGGGCCATGGCTGCGGAAGGTCTGTGCTGGGGGCCAGAGCAGGGGCCCCTGCCCCGCAACAGCCCCGCAGACAGAGCTCCAGAGCTGCGGCGGGTGGGAGCGACCGCGCCTCCGAATCAGTTTCCTGCCCACCCTCCCACCGGGTCACAAAGCATTCATTTTATAGAGAGGAATACCTACATGTAGTCTTTAAAGTTGGAACATATACAGAAGTGCAAAGGAAGAAAGGAATCCAGGCCCCTCCTCTCCCGGTGACGGTTGCTATTGCCTCCCATCTTCTCTGTGTGCATCTATTTTGGTTAGAAATCCTGGTGGGCTCTAATTTTTTTTTATTGAGATACAATTCATCCTTTTCAAGTGGTTTTGGTATATTCACCCAGTTGTGCAACTATAGCCACCACCACCTAATTTCAGAACCTTTGCCTCCTCTACAAAAGGAGCCTCTCCCCGTGAGCAGCCCTGCCCACTCTCCCCCACACCACAGGCCCTGCCAGCCGCCACTACTGCCCAGTGAGCGTAGTCGCCGCTTCCCAGCCTCCCTGTGCCCACCCCTGTCCCCTTCAGCCCCTGTGCTAGCCAAAGGGAGCCTGCCAAAGCCCAAGTGGGGCCACATCCTCCCCTCCCTCAGAACACTCCACGGCTCCCACCTCACACAGGAGTTAAGACCAAACTCACACCTGGGCCTCCAGTCCCCTGTGCACTCTGAGCCCTGCTGCCTATGGCCTCGGATCTTCCCACTTTCACTGAAGCTCCCTCTGCTCTGGCCAAGTGGGGCTCTTCGAACAGCCAGCAGGCTCCAAGGCCGCCCCTTCTCCCTGGAGCATTCTTCTCCCATCGTCCACCCAGCTTTCCCTGCCCCCAAGCTCTGCAGCCCCATTTCTTCTCCATAACACTGTCACCTGACAGACCCTCTGTCCCCTGACTTCTCCCCACTAAGATGGCAGTTCTGTCACTCAATGTCTTGTTCACACCCAGTGCAGAGTTACACCTCATTGAATATTTGTGCTGTTTCCAGTAATATAAACAATATGCAAGGAGCAATGCAAACCCAAGCCCTCACAGATCAGATATTGTGAACTGGCAGCCCCCTGCCTGTGCACATACTCAGTTCAAACCGCTGTGCCTTTTATTAATTGAACCAGGGGCGGTCACACAAAAATCCAAACTCCTGCTTCTCTTGAAAACACAGCTCTGGCCATCCAGGGCTGCACACCTGCATGACGACCATCAGCAGGCACTGAAGGGCTGGGCCTGGGGGCACTGGTGCCCTGGCTCTGGGGTCGAGGGCTGCCTCTGCCAGGTGGGCCCTTCACAGGCAGGAGGCTGTGAGGTCCTAGGAGGGGAATGTTTTGTTGCCCCTCAGAGACACCCAGATGTGCCCCCCAGGGGGACGGCTTCCCTCCAGGAGTGGTTGGAGTCCTCCCCTGTGGATGCTCCGTGCCTGACCCAGCCCACCTCTTACCTGCCTTTCCTTCCCAGGCTCACCAAGCTCCCTGTCACCCCTTGCAGCCACTGTGCCCTGTGCCTGCTCTCAACTTTATCCTTGTCTTCTAAGAGGCTCCCTAGGGCCTGTCCAGGGGCCTGGACGTATCTTGTGAGCTAGGAGAGGAAAGGGGTATGACCTCCCCCGCCCCCAGCTCACTCAGGCCAAGGAGGCCCTTGGGAAGTTTTGTTGAAGAACTGAATGAACAGCACCCACCCTGAGAGCCAGGAGGAATTAAGGGATAACACATGCGCCTAGAATGGTCCAACTGAGTCACAGTGCCCGCACACACTTGTTAATCACCTGAGTGCGCCAGTGCGGGTGATGCGCAGAGGCACGATGAGAGAACAGCTGGGGGAGGCCTGCAGCGGGGACACAGGCCCAGAGAGAAGGCGGGAGGGCTGGAGCCCCGGCAGGAGCGGCAGGAGCGGCTGCAGTTGGGTGTGTGAGTGTGCGCGTGCGTGCGCACCCACGCTGGGGAAGGAGGGGCTCCATGGTGGGCAGTGTTCTCCTGAGGCCTCAGTCCCACCTGCACCCAGGCCTCCCAAATCAGCAGCCTCTCTGACCGCACAGCCCAGCCCTGCCCCCCACCCTGGGGAGGTTTTCTGGTGCTTCCTGGGCCGTGCCTTCCCATCCATCAGGATTTCGCTGCATTCCTGTGAGTCATTCTCCAAACAAACCCAGGGAGGGAGAGGAGGGAGGCAGAGGGGAGAGGGAGGCTGGATGCAAACCTGGCCCTGGCTCCTCCCACTGCCTGCTCTCCCACTCTCATGCATGCTTGGGGCCCCCACCAGGAGAGCTCTGGAGTAAGTGTCTGGTCAGTCTGTGCCATGGACTTGCTGTGTGACCTTGGGCAAGGCCTTTGCCTTCTCTGGGCCTCTGGAGAAAATAACCCTGAAAGACCCCACCTGCAAGGTGCATGAGCTTCTGAGGGGACTGTCAGTCTCCAGTGAGGCAGGGACAGGGTTGAGAGGGAAGATGTACCCTAATGTCCTTGAAGCAACCTCTGCCCACTTCCTTGTCTCAGGTCTCCCACCTTGGAAATGAGGAAAAGGCACGCCCTCAGCAGGCACAGGGGACAAAGGCACATCTGCCAGGTGCAGGTGGGCAGTGGCCAAAGCACAGGCAGACACCTCATGCCAATCCCAGGGCCCAGGCCGGCTGCCGGCCTCAGCCCAGGGCCATCAAGGCCTGTACTGAGGCCAGCCTGTACAGGCTTTTCCCAGGCAGAGAGAGGTCCAGAATGGGAGGAGAGCCTCGGATGGACCCTGGCTCTGGGGGTAGGGGAGGAGACCTGCTGAAAAATGGAGAAACCCCCACACCGGCAGTGAGGAGGGAGCCTCTGGCTGCGGCGGGGGAAGGGGGGTGAACATGCATGTGTGTGCTCACAGGACAGCTCCCCAGGAGTCAGTGGCTGTTTTTCCGTGAAGAGCTGGCTTCTGAGTCACCGTCACTGTGCCTCCACCGCTGACTGGTGGGTGTATGCAACAGCCCAGTCCCTGTGTGTGTGGGTCTGTATGTGCTCTTGTGTCCTCAGAGCCCCAGAGCAAGTGTGTATCTGACCGTATGGCCAAGGGCTGGCTGGCAGTGGAGGGCATGAGAAGGGGGTGTGGGTGTCCAAGAACATGCCTTAGCAGGGTGTGCGGGTGTGCCCGTGTGTCTGAGTGTGTGTGTGTGTGTGTGTGTGTGTGTGCCGCCGCAGCAGGCTGGCATCCAGGAGTGAGTGTGTGTACAAGAGAAATTCCTCCTGAAACACCAGCTTTGGAACTGCCTGCCCTGGCCTCTGTCATTCTCTCTGGCTCCCCGCCCTGGTGGCTGCACCCATACATGTGCATGCCCTGAGCACAGACTGCTAAGACTGGGAGCAAAGCTCCAGGCTTCTCCCATGCACATGCCCTCACACATTGCTTTGGACCTACTACTAGGATTCGGTTCACATAGCCCAGGCAGTGTCCAGTAGGTCACAGATCAGGCCTGGAGGCCGTAGCTGGGCTGGCAAAGGCAGATCAAGGTTGCAGTGAGGCCAGGAGCTTGGAAGGATGTGGGAGTGGGGGAGGGGAATAGACCCAGGGCCCTGGAGGAAGGAGACCTGGGGGACAGCCAGAGGGTGCTTGGCAGCTTCTGCAGGCTAGGACCGGAACACCCCACAGTGGCCTGCATGTTGGGGTGGCGGAGGGAGGGTCGGCTTACAGGCACAATGGGACAGTGGTAACCAGAGCTGAAGGCCAGAAGGTGGGTAGGGCCTCTGGAGGGTGGGTGATGAGAAGGAAGTCAGGGCCGTGGGCACCTGGGGGCAGGGAGGGGCATTTCTGAGTGTGTGAGAGAGACCAACACAGGGAGAGACCAAAAGGAGCCTGCCCCCAACACACCACCTGTGGACAGCACAGAGGCAGAGGAGGAGGCAGCATGCAGTCTGAGAGCCCCAGTCAGCCCCCAGCCCCACCTCTCCCCTGCTCAGACCCAGCTGCCTCCTCCAGGACGGCCCGGGCCCTCCACACATGGTCACTATCCTGACAGCGGCTCTGGGCTGCTCCCTGCCCTGCTCCCGAAGCCCCAGGCTTCGGGCCCTTCTTCCAGTAGGAGCCCCTTTCGCTTCCCACCAGGAAGACAGGGTGGCTGGCCTACTCTGCCTCTGGCAGCAGCCCGCAGGGAACCCTGACATAGAGTGCCCCCTTTGTACCTGAAATGGTGGCAGCAGGGTCCCCCGGCACAGGGCCAGATCCTCAGCTCAGCCAGTACAAAGCTGGGGTGTCTGGGTTGTTTCCATGCGGGCTTAAGCTTCTGAGCACAGAGAACAGGCTCCAGTCAGTTAACTGGCACACGGCCCGGGCAGGCACCTGGTCTCTAGACGCTGGGCCACTGTACTGTGCCCCTCACCTTGTCCAGAGTCCCTCAGTTGTTAGAGGAGAGTGTATGGGTAAGCAAAGGCCACCATTGGGGGGTGGGGACACAGGCATATGAAGGGTCCCTGAGCCAAATGTGGTAAGTGGCAAGCTGCCTGGGGAGGTCACAGCAGCCATGAAAGGAGGGGGAGAGACCCCAGGAGCACTAAGATCTCACCCTTCTGTTGTCCACTGTGGTGGGGGGGTCTCACTGGGGCCCCAGCCTCACTCTTGAGAGCAGCCCAGAGGGGAGGACTGGACCGGAGAATGTGGAAGTGAGCTCCTCCATCCAGTCTCGGCTGAAGGGTACTTGCATTGTTGGAGAAACAAGAGGCTTACTGAGCTTCCCAGAGTTCATCAAGGAGAGCCCCCCACCCAACCCTGCTGCCACCTCCAGGGCCGTACATTCTTGGAGAGGACCCACAGGCTAAGGGGTCACTAGGGGGAGGCAGTTGGGCAGCAAAAGGGACGGAGCAGAGGGGTGGCAGGGGCAAGGCCTGAGAGGTCAGCATGCCTACTCCTCCATTTTGGAGGGATGGGGTCTGCCTGACCCACACAGCTGCAGCCTCGGAGGCCTGGGTCGGGCTGCAGTGCCTGAGGGCCCTGGAACCTTCCCCTGATCTCCATGCTCTGTCTGGCCTCTCAAGTCCCCAGGAGCCCGTGAGTCCCTGAACCTGCTCAGGGCAGGCCTCAAGTGGCTTCCACCCAACTCAGGATGAAAGCTAAGTCCTAGCCGTGGCCTAAAGGCCTCTCGTGAACCCTCTCTCTCACCCTACTGCAGTCACACTGGCCCCTTCACCATTTCTGCAACCTGCGAAGCAGGTCTGTGCCTCGGAGCCTTTGCCGAGCCCCTCCCTCCGCCCGTGGTGCCCTGCCGCTAGACAGCCGCACGGCTTGCCTACCTCCCTCAGGTCTTTGGCTGTTCTGACTCCTCAGTTTAAAACTGCAAATATCTCTTGACTCCTGAGACTCTTCCCTGCTGTGTTTTTCCTCAGTACATTTACCACCTTCTCACACCCTGTATAGCCCTTCACCAGAACAGAAGCTCTACCAGGGCAGGGATCGCTGCTTTGCTCGCTCACTGCTGCACACCTAGAACAGGGCCCGGCACATGGCAGGGGCCCAGTAAGTGTGTGTGGAATGAGTGAAACACACCATTATTCAAGACAGGAAAGCCTCCCTTTGAATGGTGAAATCTTTTTTAAAAAAAAGTCTTCCTTGCAGAAGTTTCGATTCTTTTTTTTTTTCCTAAGAAGGCACAAGGAAGAAACACATGCCACCCCCTCTCAGCTTAGGCCTCACCCCCAAATTAATGGTTTGTTCTTAGGTGGGAGGGTGGTTCTCATCTTCTTCAATGTTCAGTCCACCAGCCAACCTGCCTTCTGGACGTCTCCCCGGGCCATCACTCAGACACCGACTCCACCCTGATTTCCCAAACTGTCCCCAGGCACTGTGTGGTGTGTCTGTCTGGCCCACCACTCCCGCAGGCTACTGGCGCTGCCCACAACCACTGGCCACCCAGGCCTGAGCTCTTCCTGCATCTGCGCCTCAGCCCAGCCTGCAATCTGGTCTCCCTCCCTCCAACCACTTGTCTTTCCTTTTACCAATGATTCCTCCTCATTGCTGAGCTCAGAGCACTGACCCAAAGGGCAAAGTCTCCCTCCAGCTTGGCCATTACCTGGCCCCATCTCTGCTGGCCAGACCCAACTGCCCAGGTGTCTGCCACTTCTCAGCCTATGCTCAAGCAGGACCCACTGCCCTGAATCTCGTTCCTTCCCTCTGCGGGGCTCTGCAAGTCTGACGCCCACCCTGCCCTTTCTGTGCCTCACCTCTGAGCCCCGCAAGGGAGGCCAGCCCTACCCCATTCTGGGCCATGCCCTGTTACTCTGCAGAACAATCTCCAGCTCCCCACCATCCTGTGGGCTCCTGTGGGCCTCCGAAACAGGTACTCAAGAGATATTTGCTGAACGAGTGAATGAACGAATGAAGTACACAAATCAGTGAGAAGGTGAATGAGAGAGTAAGAGTCTGAGTAGAACAATTCTAGAAGTAGGTCAGTCATGAAGTCTCTTTTTTTGCCAGGTCCCCTCTGCAGCCCCTCGCTCTGTGCGGGCCTTTGACAGGGGTCACACTCGGATAATATGCCCAACAGTCAGGATGGGCTTTGCAGCTGTAACAAAACCCTCAAATTTCAAGGGCTTAAAACAACAAAGGTTTGTTTTCCGTGCACACTGCACATCCATTGAGTTGACAGGGAGCCTCCGCTCACTGAACAGTCACATCTTGGGCTGCCTAGGGAGAGAGTTCTGGCCTCTCTGAGCAGAGAAATGCTCTACCTGGGAGAGACACAGATCTCATTGGCAAGCACTCATCACGTGACTCCACCTGCCACAAGCTGTCCAGGAAGCACTGTCCTACCACGGCTTGGGAGCATGAGGAACTGAGAATTTTAGCCCAAAGTCCTAACAACACCTCTAATAACACCCACAGCCATACAAACCACAGAGGCCATGTACTGAGTACTTCCTGTGCTCTGGACTTGAAGTGGGGTTTCACTTAACATTCCTGGCATTATTCTGAGGCCAATACTTGAACCAGTATGCCCATTTCCCAGATAAGACAACTGAAGCCCAAACAGCAAAGCACTGCCAAGGTCACACAACTTATAAGTGCTGCCAAGGCTGGAGCTCCCAGTAGTGTGATGTCAGCCCTCCTGCACCCCACTGCCCAGCAGTCTCTCAGCTTCCCCTGCCAGGCTGGCTGGGGGTCAAGGGCTGCCTGTGCAGACAAGGAATCCCCATGTGAGGGCCACAGTGACTGCCCCCTGCCCCCTGAAAAAAAGCCTCCTCACCCTGCCCCATCCCATTCCCAGACCTCTCCAATAGGGCCCCAGAGGGGACAAGGCCAGTCCCAAACATTACTCAGAGAAACTGAGGCTCAGAGAAAGCAGCGATTTGGCCAAAGTCTCATGGTGGGGCTCTACAGGACTGAGATGAGACCACAGGTCTGTCCACTGTGGCCTGACTGTCCCCCACTGCCATGGCCACACTGGGGTTCCGGGGAGTGCTCAGCCTCAGCCAGGGCCCCTCAGCAGTGGTGGTGGTCAGGTCCACTCCACCTTCCTAGCACGTGGGTCCACAGAGGAAGTGTCTCCAGTCCCTGGCCCAGCAAACCTGTGGTCCTGAAGAGCTGGGATGTGCAGCCTAGAACCTCAGTGCTCCCAGGAACAGCCCGAGAGACGGAGGGAGGTGCGTCACTACTCCAAGGTTTCACATCTAGGATGTCTGAAAGCAAGACCGGGGGGCCTTCAGAGAAGCCACAAGGGGTCTGTGGATATTGGCATGGCACAAAAGGAGAGGTCAGTGGAGGTGAAAACACCCACCTGGAGTCAGATCCCAGCTCTGCTCTGTGGCCTTAGCTTCTCTGGGCCTCAGTTTTCTCATCTGTAAAATGGGGTTGTGATTAAGAGTACAAATGGCATACCCAATACCTGACATATAGTAGATACTCAACAAACACTGTGGCCTTTGATTGTTACTTTTTTTTTTTTTTGCCCAGCAACCCCACCATCAATCTGAGCACCAGACTATGATTAACATCTTTCTAGAGCTACAGGGGGGCACCCACACCAGAAAGGACCCTGATTCTGGTGGCCAAGAAAATGCACTTCTCCCATGTGGTTCCTCCTGAAGGCTCCCTGCCTAGGTGCTTGGTCAGAAAGAGCTCCCATGATGCATCCAAAGCCCCGGTTTGGAATCTACGTTCCCAGCAGCACCTGACTCAGAGTGGCCAGCCCAGCCCATCAGCCCAGCCTCCTCTGAGCCCATTCTTTATCTAGAAGCCCGGAATCTCCAAGTCTCCTCACTCTCACCTCTCCCTTCCCCTACAGCTCCTGGGGGTGGAAGCAGAGAGGCAGAGTGGGGAGCTCTACGCACAGCTCACTACCCCAATCGTCCAGTCTGAAAATACTTATTGAGCACCTACTCCATGCCAAGTGCTGTGCCGATGACCACGAGAGTGACAGGATTGAAATGGGCATGGCCGCACCATCCCTTGGGCCCGCAGCCTGAAAGGAACACAACAGGCACCAGTGGTGCAGCCCAGCACAGTGGTTATAGACACAGGCTTTGAACTTGTACAAACCTGCATTCGAGGACCAACTCTGCCCCTTCCCAGCTGAGTGACTTTGGGTATGGTGCCTTACCCACATGGGCCTCAGTGTCTCCATCTGCAGAATGAGATAGTACCACATTCACCTCATGGACAGTAACAGGCTACTGAGTCCCAAGAGCTTTACGCAGAACCTGGCATGTAGTAGCTGCTCAACCCATGTGAGCCTCATTCCTTGCCCTGACTGGCTAAGGGCAGAGCCCGAAGGCATGCCAGTGGAGACCTCCCCCCAGGTTTCCACCACCTCATTAATCAGGGAGGACTGTCCACCCGGCTGTGATGCCACCTGAAACCCCTGGCAGCCTGCCAGTTCACCTCCATCTCGTCTGCAAGGACATCTGGGGACAGGATGGAGCTTGCCAAGTTCTGGCTGAAAGCCAGGCAGGCTGGGACCCCAGCAAACCAGAAGGGGCCCACCCAGCAGGCCTCAGTGACACTAAGCCACACAGGTCATTGTGACCTGCCCACAGCTGCACACGCACAGGCAGCCCATAGGGAACTCCTGAGGGCTGGGCTGGTGGGCGGCAGCCAGGCCGAGGCTGGGCGGTATCCTGAGGGCAGCGGGTGGCATAAGCCTGCTTGTCATCAGAGGGTCTAAGTTTGGCCCTCTGGGCAGCAGGCAGCCACTGAAGGCTGTTGGGGGGCAAAGGGACCTCTGTCTGCCTCTCTAGCTTCATGCCTCACCGTCCTCTACTGAGCTCAAGTGTCTGTGGCTGTTACTCCCACCCCCACTGTACCAGGCTGCATTTCGCCCAGGCCTTTGCTCCAGCTGTCCCCTACCTAGAATTGTGTTCCCAGCTGATTCTCTGGAAACTGATTTGCTCATGTCTGCCCCTTTCTTCTGGGCTGAGCGTAGAAGCCCCTGCCAACCTGCCCAGCCTGGGCTTGAAGACAGTCCTCTGCTTCCTCTACATCACTCCGTCTCATGTTAGAGGACAAGCGCTGCTTTCCAAGGCCGCCTCGCCCAGGCCGAGTCCTGGGAGGCAGAGCGGGGCTCCCTGCCAGTGGTCTCCAGGAGGACATTGCACTTTGCTTTAGGGTTCTTCCTCGGAGATGGCACAGGGAGGTGACGCAGGAGCCCATTTGGAGAGACGGTGTGGTTGATGCAGACCAGAGGGGAGGAGGGACCGAAAGGGGCAGAAAGGGGTGCTGAGGCGGGGGAGTGGAGAAGGGAGGGGAACAAGGATGGGGCCATCTTGGAGAAACCCCATGACAGTCTCACCTACTCCCTCTTCCCTTTTCTCCTTCTCTCTGAAGAAAGGAAAGGGGTGAGAGGGGAGGGACTGAGGGAGAGACAAGAGGACGCAGGCCCATTGAGCCCAAGGCCCCACCTAGTGGTGCACATGGTTGGGGGGGGGGCGGAGAGCACGGGCAGATCCCACAGGGAGTCCTCACCTCGAGGCTTTCCTGAGGCTCCCATCACTCCCCACCACTGCCTGGCTGGTCTGTGTGGAGGGCTCAGGGCAATACTGTGGCCCCAGCCCTGGGCCTTCCCAGGGTAGTGCAGAGAGGGGGCATTCAGACCAGACTGTCCTCAAGGGACTATGGGGACAGGGCATAGGGCACACCCCTCAGCCTGGGCTGCTGCACTCAAGGGAGGGACCAGATAGATCCCAGAGGGACAAAGGCTCCTTTTGGAGGGGCAGGGATGGATTTTCAAGAGGGACAGGGGGCCCTTGTTCCAGGCAGTGGGGACAGCTTCTGAAAGGCCTCTGGTGACCTCTCAGAGGTCACATTGGATGCCCTCCAAGATGCCTGTCACACACTGAGTGATAACCATGACTACTGTTGGTACAGAGCAGGGTGGCACCAGGTAAGTGGGCAGCAGCTAGTCCCCAAGCACCTTGAATGCCAAACCAGAGACTACCAGGGCCAAGAGGCTGCAGGAAGGGTGATACCTTCTGTGAAGGACCCCGCCCTGCCCCAGAGCGCCGCTCCCCGCTAGCTCTGCACTCAGAAGGTGAGAGGGGCTGGGCTGAGGCCAGCAGGGAGGCTTAGGCCACCCCTGCTGCCAGGCCTGCGTAGGTACAGTTAAACCCACCCCATGACCACTATTAAGCATTAAAAAGACCCTTGGAATGTGGTACCACCCCTGCAAAGGCAGAAGGCAAACACAGGAGGGGCAGTGGGGGTAGCCACCTGAGAGCTGGAGGTGGACCCAGGCTACCAGCTCTCACAGGACCGCTAGGGCAGGCCAGCCTGGGGTGGGGGCATGGGCCTGAACCCAACCCTAGAGTGTCCAGCCCAGGCCCCAAGAGTAGGGCTTCAGAGGGTGAGGGAGGAAGTCCAACAGAGAGGGGCAGTGGTCTCTATCCCAAAGAGACTGCTGGGAAAACTGAGACCAGGAGGGCCATGTGACTCACACAGGGCCCCCCAACACAGGAGTTAAAATCCAGGTCTCAGCTTGGAAGTGATTCATTTACTCAACACAACAGCAGTAGCAGCCAATACTTGAGGCTATTATAAGTACTTAAAAATTCTCTCACTTAGGGAACCCCTAGCAACTCCAGGAGCCAATGGGTACTTATTATTGTGACTCCATTTACATAGGAGGAAACTGAGGCTTGGAGAGGGGAACTGATTTACCTGAGGTCTCATGGCTGGTGAAAAACCAAGGGGAGGATTTGAAATTGGGCAGCCTGGCTCCTGAAGCTGGGCTCTTAACCACACTGCTACACAATAGGCCTGGGAGGAGTGGCCTGGGAGGGGTGGGACTGTGGCTCCGGGGAAACTCTGCCCTGTGGACTGGACCAGACTGTAGTCTGCACCACCAATCATAGCCTCAAGGGAAGATGAGCTGTAAGCTGAAAACTGGGGTGAAATCATCCAAGGACTGCTCACTGCCAATTCATTTGTTCTTTTCTCCCCAAACACTGGGTGGGCCTTCAAAATGGGTCTGTGGGCAGGATGTGGCAGGAGGACAGTCAGTTTGCCTCCTTGGTCTAACACACAGCACAGTGCCTGGCAATTAATAGCTGCTCAATAAACTCATCCAATGAGTGAGCAAATGAGTACATGAACAAATGCCTCCCTCTACAACCGCGGGGCAGCAGGGACTGCTTTTCCAATTTCATCTCTTCCAGGCTTCCTTCCGCCCAGCCCAGCGGGCGACTCTGTGAGAGCAAAAGGGCTAAGACAGAATGGCAGCTGGAGCCTGAGGCAGGAGCGGTGTGCTCTGTGGCTCCGGGCGTCCCCTGGGGCAATGCCTCGGGCATTCCAAACTCTAGCTTGTTGGCAGCAGATGTCTTGAGGGCCCTAGAAGAGGAGATACAGGCTGTCTGAGTTCCACTCAGAGATGATGGAGCTGGAAGGAAACTTAGATGCCTGAGGAGCCCAGAGAAGGTGGGCAGTGGTCTGGGGCCACACCCGGAATCCCGTCTCCTGACTCAGACAAGTCCCGGCTGAGCCTTCCAGGTGCCTGGGAGCACCCTGCAGCCGGGGACAGGACTCCCTCCCTCCACCAGAGAAGCTCTTCATGTGCTTGCATGCCTGTCTTGGCTTGTGATGAACGTGCATTCCCATACAGGAATGTGTAATGACACAAATAACTTGATTATTTGGTTACTGTCTTTCCCCCTTGGCCACGCCTCCCCAAGGGCAGGGATTATGAACACCCAGATCATAGCTGATTTCAGTCCTGGCACAGCAGGCTGCAAACGTATCTGTCCACCAGATGAAGTATTATTACTATGAACAGTCACAGTGCCAAAGAACAATGAATACTAGTATGGACATTTCTGCCTCCCAAGTCCCTCCAGCACCCTGTGCCCTCACGCAGCTGCCTCAGGGGTTTAGATGGGCCTTGATGCCCCCAAGAGCTGAGCTGGCTGGGGGCTGCAGGCAGGAGAAGGGCTTGGTCCCCCTCTTCCCAACTTGACCCTGAGACAGACCCGCCCCCTCAGTTGCTGGCTGGCCTGCAAAGGTATCTGTCCCAGAGGGGCCCTCAGCAGCCTCATTAAGAAAGTAGTGACAGATGCATTAGCTGCTAAGGTAGGGGGAGGGGGAGCTGAGGGCTGTCACAAGGCTGAAGAAAACCAAATGCTGGCCACTTTCCCACTTTCTGGGCTACTGGGCCCCATCTGGGCGGGGGGCTGCAGCTAGGGAAAGGAGAGAGATGACGTCCCAAGTGCAGAGTCAGTCCCAGAGGTGGGACTGGCTGCTGGCACTCGGGGCCCAAAGCAGGGTCTTCCCATCATTCCTCATCCCTGCTGCCTGCCTTCCGGCTGGACTCCACTGCGTGAGCCTTGGCCAGTCCCTTCCCCATCTGGGCCCTGGCTGTTTTGGTCCTAATGCTCTACACAAGAAGAGCACCAGGGCCTGGGAACCCACCACAATGTCACAGGAGAAGAAACTGAGGCCCAGGGAAGGACTGCCCCAGAGCAGAGTACTAGAGTGAGAGCCGTGCTCTGTATCAGGTTTCTGGCTTGGCCGCTAACAGACTGTATGCCCTCTGGACTGCAGTTTCCCCATCTATGAAATGTGGGCCTGACCCGTCCTGCCCTCTGAGGTCCTCCTAGTCTTTGAGCCACAGAGCAGGGGCCCTCCAGTTCCACTGGAAGAGGGTCAGACATTGTCAGTAATCCTTTGGCCCCCAAAGCCCATCCTTCCTGGAGGCTGAGGCCCAGAGTCACAGGATTCAGGTTTGCCAGGCATCCCATTCTTTTCAGTGCCTAGGGCCAGGGGAGCAGATGCAACCCAGCCAGTGGCCACTGCCTCCATGGGAGGTAAAAGCCCTATGTCATACTCCACACACACAAAGGAACAGGCCTCACACAAAAGGACATACAGACAACACCCAGGCATACACTTAGGCCCCCTGCCCACAAATGCAGATACATACATACACCATACATGGAGAGAAGCAACCCCCCCCACCCACCTAGTGTTACAGATACCACCATACATTGAGCACCCAAGACATGCTCAGACAAACCCAACCCCTCAGCTCAGCCCCTGCCTAAACACAGACAGCCACACACTGGTCCCAGTCACAAATGCAGACCCCCCTGCTCTACACAGATCACACATGCAGGCATACACTCAGCAGTCTGTTAGACTGCTCATACATGTGCCTGGATGAAGCAGCCATGTGAGAACCACCACCCCTTCCATGTACAGAAGCCTGCAAAACAGATGTAGACAAATGCTGCCCACACACAGGCCGGAAGCCCAGGCACACACCTGTCCTGCCACTTGGTTACAGTTCCCCGGGGCAGGCAGCACTCAGCCCGGAAGAGCAAATCCAGATAAAGAAATCATGTTCGGAACATCAATCTCAGCCCAACCTGACTATCTCCTTGCTATAGGTAAAGCAAAATGGGTCTTAAATATTTTATAAATGAATAAACCTGTTCAGAGAATATAATTTACAGGGTGGTTGGCTGCGGGCTCACAACCTCCTTCCGTATCTTCTCATCTCAGAGAGCACACAGTGCTGGTGGCAAGTGATGGCTAGTGGGGGCACGGGGTCCGGTGTCCCAGCAGCCACCCCTCTGCCAAGGACGTTATTTCTGGGCACAGGGGCACTCCGTGATTTTCCACTAAATCCAAATGCTGCTCAGGAACAGGGCCCTGGATTCTCTTATCTCTTCGGCTCCCCCCTGTAAGCCTTGGATGCTTTTTGAAAGCCAACTCATCCCTGGCAACTGTGATTTTCCAAGGCCTGTTTCACACAGGTCTTGGATGTGTTGTAATCGAACTGTTCAGGAATGGGGGAGAAAATCTGAAAGCAGGGACGTGTGGACGTAAGGGCAGCTTGTAGCTGCGCCCAAGGGGCAGGTGAGCAGAGGCTATGCCTGGGGCCAGGCTCGCATGCCCCAAGGAGAGGCCGAGGAGCCCAGGGCAGCAGAAACTGGTTTCTAAGACAGAGAGGGAGAGCAGAAGGTGGGTAACAGGATCAACAAGGGGTCTTTGAGTCTGAGGCTGGGCAAAGGAGACCCCAGATGAGGCTGTCTGAAGCTTGCTGCAGACTTGCCCATCTGGGGCCAATTAGAGCCCCTTGCTACTGGAGTCTAAATATCAACTGGGCCCGTAAGTCTTCAATGTCCCTGCCCAGGCTGGAGGGCCTCCTGGGCCCCAGCAAGCAGCCCCCTCGGCGCAAGCTGCTATCAGAGTTAGTGGCAGTGGGGAAGGGCTCCTGGGGTCCACAGTGGGGAGAAGATAAACAAAACCGAAGTGACTGTGCAGTCTGGCTCATCTCTGAAGCCCTCCCAAGAATGTGGTTCCGGTTCTCTCAAGACTCTCACCGACTCAGGAAAAAGGAGCATGATATTCAACATTAAGTGAGAAAAGGAGATCAAATGGTATTTACAAGAGAAGAGGTGGTGTGCACAAACAAAATTCACCAAACCAACACCGGCACGAACAGTCAAATGTGGCTACCTTTGAAGACTGGGAGTATGAGAGCTGTTTTTCTTTTAACCTGTCATATTTTCCAGGTCTGTAATAAACCTGCCCTCCACTTAAAGTGAGGAAAAGAGCTATTAAAACCACCAAGTGCCTTCAAAACCAAATATACAGCACAACTCCATATTTTATATTTCTTATATTTATCATGTTTATTGAATGTCTACAAAAAAATGTTAACAATGGTTATGTCCTAGGGGTGGAATTAGGGAGTTTTTACTTCTTTTCCTGTATTTTTAGGTTTTTCTAAAATCAACATATTAATAATCTGATAAATTAATTAAAACTGAAATGCTTAGGACTGGGAAATAATTTTTATTGATTGATTTTTAAAGAGAGGAAGGGAGAAAAAGAGAAACATTAATTTGTTATTCCATTCATGTATGCATTCGTTGGTTAATTTAGGAGGAAGCTCTCTAATGAACTGAACAACCCAGCACGGGCAGGAAACTTTCTGATTTGAAGTTTGAATCCCCACCCGTGGCAACTGAAGTCCCTTCTCACTCTCCTGTGCGCGTGCCCCGGACGAGGCTCCAGCAGAGCCAAAGGACAGCTGCTGAACCGGCAAACAACCTCCCTTCCCAGACCCACAGGCGGACATTGAATTCAGCTGCCTGCGTAGTCCAGGTAGGAGTGCATAGAGGCCAGCTGAGTAGGTGTCTCTGAGGAGACTTGGAAAAGGGGACGCTGCAGTGACCTGTAGAGAGCTGATGACACCCCCAGGAGCGGGGTGGGGTGGAGGCAGGGCCGGGTTCCAGCAAAATTCCAGAAGAGGCTGCCCCTGGGCAGGCGGGGTGCCCCAGCTTAGGAGGTAGGAATGTGCCTCCCATCCAGGCAGTCCAATGGCTGGGGACCAGCTGGACAAGGCCTATGCTCGTGCTCCCGCGCTGGAGGGAGGCGGCTGGGACGGAGGGTCCAGTCCCGCTAAGACAGGGGCCCTGGCGGGGCGGAGCGGGGGGGGCGCGGGGGGGGGGGCATCCCCGCCCCTCCTCTCTCCGGCCTCGCGCTGTGTACGCACAACCCAGGGTGCTGCGGGGCTGCAGACTTTGGGGAAGCGTGGCCTGGAGCTGGAGACCGGTCCCCACTGTTTCAGGGACCCCAGGAGCTGTCTCTCCACAGTCCCTGATGTCGGGTGGCAGGCTAGCCAGCACAGAACCGCGTCTCCGAGAACCCAAGCTGCCAGTGGCTCACAGCCCTGAGTTCCGGGAACTATCCAGCTTCGGCGATGGGGTGGAGCCTCGGCAGCGCGGAGCAGGCCGGGACCCAGCGATGCCTGGGCAACGGGAGCGCCCCGCCCCTCCCAGTGCAGTGGGCAGTAGACCCCGGTGGGTCTGGGCGGACCCGAGGGGGTGGGCGGCGCGGTGGGCGCTGCAGCAGGGGACTGGAAGGGAGGGCAGGAAGCTCGGCGTTTGCCCTCTCACTGCTCCCTCCGGAGGCCGGGGAGGGTAGAGGAAATGGCCCTGGAGGCTATCACCGAGCTGCTTGCGTGTCTGGCCGGACAGCTCCCACCTAAGGCTGTCTCCTGAAGCCCCAGCCTTGCCCTGCCCGGGAGAGGCGGGACCGGAATTTGACAGCCTCTCCCTCAAGATGGCTCCGCGCCCTCTCCGAGACAAGGCCCTGTCTTCCCCGCTCGGTCCCTTCCCGACATCCGGTTCCTGGGCCCGGGGCGGAGATGCCAAGGGTCTGCTACTGCACAGCACGAACCCGGTCCCCTCTGCAGGGCTGCCGGCGGAGCCCCAGAGTGCCCACTGCTCTGGGCAACCGTCCCTGCCCTCCCAGGAGACCCAGCTCGGCTGGCAGCTGCCCGGGTAGACCCTGACACCCTCTTACCCGTGACCTCCCAGCAACGAGGGGGCACAGGGGTAGGAGGGAGCTCCTATGGGTGCTCCAGGTGACTGTCTTCCCTGACCAGGTTCAGTGGGCAGACAAGCCCAGATCTGTCAGGGGGTGGAGTGGCACGCAGCTGGGGTTCAGCCAGGCTGGGACTCCTGGTGCCTGTCCACACCAGGTGGCACTCCTCACTGCCTGGCTGCCTGGCCTGGGCTGCTCTAACACACAGAGTCATGGCCTGGCCACCTTCCTCCACCCCTCCCCACTACCACTGGCCTGGCTTCCCTTCTGAGCTGCAGACCTGCAGCTACACAAAGCCCTGTTTGTTTGCTTTCTCTGCTGTTCCCCCTGGATCTGATGTCTTTCTCTGCTACCTGTGGGCCTGGCTTCCTCTTCAAGCTGCCTTCCCAGCCGGCTGAAGGGGAGGAAGCAGCCATTCCAGTAAACCCTGACTCACAGCCACCCCAGAGTTCCACAGGTCCTCAAATCCCACCTCCGTAGTTCGAGGGGCACCCACCCAGCCAGGGTAGCCTGACTGCAATGGCCCTGTAGCCCCCTGACTGCTTCTCCGGGTATGTAGGGTGTCACCTGGGTGGAGCAGCAGAGATGCCTCAGCCAGGGGCCTAGGCAGGGGGAGGGGAGCCAGAGAAGCCCGGCCAACCTCCCTGTCCTTTTGTGAGCAAGGCTGTTTTGTTTGCCCATCAGGAAGGTGGCCCCTGATTTCCCAGCAACCCGCTGGCTGCTGGGAGATAAGAAAATAAATGGGACCAGGAGGGCTGAATTGGAGGATGCCAAGAGACGTCCTTGTCTCATGGCCCTTGCCCACCCCTCACTCTTTTAGGGTTTTTTTAGGTATCTCAGGCTCTTGGATGAGGGCTTACAGGCTGCAGGGGGGACCTCCACTTGGTGGGTGCCCTGTCAGTGCCCACCCTAGGGAGCTCTGCAGTGTCTGGGGGAGTCCTATCAGGCAGAGGTGAAACAGGGCTTTCACAGGCACAGAAAAATAAACACCCGCATTCCACACCACCTTCTCTACCTTTCTCTCCTTTCAAATAAGGAAACCCAACACTGCTACTGCACAAAGACACCACAATCTCACTGGCTCTACCCAGGGTGCTTTTAGGGCACCCTGCCACTTGGGTGGCCAGGGGCAGGATGGCCTCCCTGGACCTCCCTCTTCCCCTTCCATGCAGAGTTTAACCCTTACACAGTAATTCTAGGATAAAGGAATGGCTATGCCCACTTGAAAGATGACAGGATGCTCCAAGAAAGAAAGCTGCAGAACTAAAACAACCTCAGTTAGAATTCAAGCTCACTTTTGTCTGACTCCAAGCCCTAGAAACTTATAGTTGGTGATTATCTGCCAAATGGCTCAGTGACCAGCAGGCAGGGCTTGGCTTTGGTGCCCAACCGATGTGGTCTCCAATCTGGGCTCTGCCACTTGGTTGCTATGTGACCTCAAGCAGGTCACCGAACCTCTCTGAGCTTCAGTTTTCTTGACAATCTCTATAGGGCCGTTAATAAGGCTTAGAGAGAACCACCCGATGCCCAATACAACAATAGACATTCATTAAATGATGGCCTTTTTCCACAATCCCTCTCAGCATCCAAAGAAACAGGCATTCATTCACTTAATACTAGGCCCAGGCCTCTCCCACCTCTGCTTCCACCATCTGGTCCTGCCACCAGGCAGCCCCCAGTCACCATCTCTGGCCCTCTGGGATGCTCAGGCTAGGCCAAGAGCTGCCAGGCTGAGCTCCACAGGTTGCTGTCCTGCCCAGGAGACCAGAGCTTCTAAGTTTAATTAGCCAGGGAGGGGCCCCAGGGGACAATATCACCTCCATCCACATCCTGCTGGACTCAAGAAGAGAGAACCACTCAATTAAGTCTGATTTGGCAAAATGTCTGCTTTTTGTGCTATTTCAGGCCATATGGGATTTTCTGTGCTTGTCTGAAAGGTGTCCTAAACACTGATCCTTTGATCTCCCCCACTCCTACCTGTTCGAGATGAAAATTTTGTTCTTTCCCCCCCTTCTCTCCTTTCTGCTTCTCTGCGTAACCTAGCAGAGAGACGTAGATGAAAGGAAGGGCAGAGGCTGGGCCCGCAGAGGAAGGAGGCACTCCCACTGCTCACACTTGCGCAGGTCCCACTGCTCAGTCCCCCAGAGCTCAGGATGCTAGGAGCTGTAGTTCCCTCCCACCAGGCAAAGGTGGCCATTTCTCTGGCTTGTGTCCCCTCCTCACCTCTGGAAGCCCCTGGGGCTGGGTCAATTTCTGTTGCCTCTTCAGACACACACCAAATGTCTGCCCTTCCCACTATACACTTTTGGACTTTCTGCCTCTGAGCTTTGCTTGGGCTGCGACTCCTGCCTGGAAAGACCTCCTGAAAGGTGCCCACTCTGCGGAGTAGACAGCTTCTTCCCTCACTCTGCACTTCCCCGTCTTAGCTTGCAAGATCATTATATATAATTACAATAAATCCACACAAGTGCAAATTCTCTAATGTCTGCTCGCTAATGGACTGTAAGCTCCACAAGGGCAGGGGTGGCACCCACTTGGTCACTACTGTTTCTCCAGGGTGGGGCTTCCATTCACTTATGGACATCTTGGCCCTGTGGACATCTTGGGCCACTTTGCCACGAAGGCTGTTCTTGTGCATCAAAAGGTGTTTGGTGGCACCCCTGGCTTCTACCCATCAGGTGCCAGCACCTCCCTTGCGGAGACAACCAAAATGTCTCCAGAAAAGGTCTGCCTGTTGCCTGAGGGTTCTGCCCACCGAGGACATTCAGATTGTGAGAACCACTCCTCTTGGACCCTTGCTCTGTGGCCTAGCACAGTGCCCTCTTCCCCCAAGAAATGAATGCATGGCTCTTCCCCTTATTTTACCTCTTAACCCCTTACTATAATCATTATACATTTCATTGTCTCATCAGGCCAGAAACTTCCAGAAGACAGGCTCATGTGACCGCTATATATCAATGCTGAACGTCCATAAATATTTGCGGAAGGAATAACAACTAAAGAGCATCAGAAAGCACAGTATTAACATCCAGTGTGGTTCCCCTTTCCCTACCACACATTGGATCACTGTGTGACTTTGCTACAGGAGCTGAACTTCTCTGGGCCTTGGTCTTTCTTTCCCATTCATTGTGATAATTCTTTGTCCTATAGTGTCAGTGAAAGGTTACAACTTCCCATCTCTAAGAAGCTGTAGCTCCCAAGAAGAAATCTTTCAGGTGATTTTTAATTTACATTTATGTTTTCAGAGAATTATTATTACTAATAAGCAATATTTATTAAGCTCTTTGCTATGTGTCACATATAGTTAAGTGGCATTAGAGGCACCAGCTCATTTAATACTCCTAAAACGAAAACCAGGAGGTAAGTGTTATTAGTTTTACTGTTTGATGAATGAGGAAATAGATGCTCGGAGAGCTGCAGGTGCCTGTCGCCTAAGGACGTCCAGATATGGTTTGGTGGCCTCCGGCAACTGAGGGTATCAATCAGAAAACACTTTCAGCCCTGGCTGGCATAGCTCAGTGGATTGAGCGCCAGCTTTCAAACCAAAAGGTTGTGGGTTCCATTCCAGGTTGGGGGACAGGCCTGGGTTGTGGGCCAGGTCCCCAGCTGGGGGCACGTGAGAGGCAGCCATCTGATGCTTCTCTCCCTCTCTTTCTCCCTGCCTTCCCCTTTCTCTAAAAATCAAATAAAATCTAACAACAAAAAAGGAAACACTTTCATCTTCAATATTTGATATTGAAATTCTTCCTAAAGTCTGTGAAGCCCACGTGGTGTCAGGCAGAATTAGGCCTCTTTGGGTGACGAGGCCCTGGCAGGGCCTCCACACCGCCAGCCTTACCCTCTCCACGGCCTCTGCTACAGGGAGCTGTGCAAAGGCCCAGGAGGCCAGAGGTGGAGGAGTGCTGGGTCCAGCTAGAGCCAGGTGCTTGGTGTGGAGTGCTGCCACTCCCTGCCCAGGTACCACCCCTCTCAGAGAAGTCCCGGCTGGGACCAACCTCCCTCAGCATCAAGCTGGTCTGGGAGATTCTCCAGGGCAGGAAAACAAGTAGGAAGAGGAGGAAGCATTCTCTAGCACTTTCCATATCAGGCCCTGTTTTAAACATTTTATCTGCATTAACTCACTAACCTTCCCAATAACCCAGTGAGGCAGGTGCTCCCATTCCCCCCATCTGACATATGAGGAGACTGAGTAAAGGAAATAACTTGCCCAAGTTAGTAAGAAGCGAAGTTGGGATCTGAGCTCAGGCAGCTGAACTCCAAAACATGGTGCTTATCCACCATGTGGCAGAAATGTTCCATGTTAGTGGCTGTGCCCCAGCACCCTGGGGCAATGTGAGCTATGAGTGCGCGAATGAATAAGTGAGTGAACGAATGACTCAGTTTGTAGTTACACTGCCTCTTCACTGCCTCGGAAAGCACAAGTTGCTGGATGCTTTCTCAGGGTTCCCCTGCATTGCTGGGGCAAAGCCCCCTTTGGAAATAAACTCTGACCAGAAAACTCTAATTCTCACCTGCTCTACCATCCAACAGACACGGCCTGATCTGTCAGTCTCCTGGCCTCCTGACTGGGAAAGAAACTTTGTTTCAGCCAGTGTTATCTCACTGATAGTTGACTAGGTAGCTGCAACCTGGTGTGAAGGGGAGTGGAAGAATAGCAATCTCTTTTTCCTCATGTGAAGTCTTTTAGCCATCCTGTGCACTAAAAAGTTGCAAGTTCAATCCCTGGTCAGGGCACATACAGGAGGCAATCGATCAATGTTTCTCTCTCTCTTTCCCTTCCTCTCTTTCTGAAATCAATAAACATATTCTCAAGTGAAGATTTAAAAAAAAGTTAACAGCCACATGTGCTGCCTGTAACTAGGAGGGGCTGATGATTATGCCCATTTTAAAGGGTCGTGGAGCTTCAGAGCAGGCAGAAGGACCTGGGGCTGAACTAAGGCTGGTCTGACCTGCATGTCTGTGTTTGTGGCCCAGAGCTCAGGGCCTCCGGAGGAAACCGATGCTCAGAGAGGGAAGTGACTTGCCTGAAGCAACAGTTGGAACTAAACCTCTTCCTGATTCCAAATCTAGTGCTTCCCCCACCATGCTGCACCGTGGACAGGCCCGTATCCAAGGAGGGAGCTCTGCTCAAGTCTTCACGTTCTCCAGGGAGACCCCCCCACCTGGAGCCTGTCCACACTGAGCTAGCCCCCTGCCCCTGTTCTGTCAGTCGTCTCTACTGGGTCCCCTCCTTTCTCAGCCCAAGCAGTTGACCAGAGGAGAGGGAAGATGCCACTCAAACCAGGCTTTCTACCCCACAACTCCTAACCAACTCCTAACCAGTGGCACCCCCTACACATACACCCTGGGCCCTGCCACACCTGTTCCCCCTTCACAGGGCTCACTCCTGCCCCTCCCCAGCATCCTGGGTTCCTTCTCTTCTGAGCACAATCGCTTTGTGCAGAAAATAGATGGTGACTGTCCATTTCTCCCACAGATGGGGTGGGGCTGCAAGGCCAGAACACAGCACGCTCATCTCCAGGGCCACGGTGCACACAGGGCTGAGGGGAGAACCCAGTGAAGGCACATCTGCTGAATGAAGGGACAGCAGACAAATGAACAAATGTCCAGTGTTGTGGGAACCCACAGCATTTCTGGGTCTCTTTCCTGACGCTAAGCACACCATCCGGCAACAGGAACATCTCCCGCACTCTTTCTCATGTGTCTCCCCCTACCCCATCTCTGTCTCTCTCTGTCTCCCCTTCCCCTCAACCCCTCCTTCTTCTTCTCCTACCCCATCTCCCTCTCACAGAGAAGCAGGAGACAAGGTGTCTGTTTCAGCCTTGGGAGGCAAGGAGGAAGGTGAAGAGCATCTTAGGTGGAAGGAACAGGCCCGGCAAATGCACAGAGGCAGGATGTGTTGTGCATGCTGTGCCTGGGGCAGGAGGGCTGTGCTGGAGGAGGGAGCAGGGCAGATGGCGGCAGAGCAGGTGTAGGAGGCCAGAAAGAGCCCTTGTAGCCTGGGAGGGACAACAGACTGGACTTTTATCCACAATGCTGCCAGGCAGCACAAGCCCCTGGCAGTACCTGATGTGGTTGAGAAAGATCAGTCTGGTAGTGTGGCCCATGCTGGGAAGGGGCAGTGTGGAGGCAGGGAGGCCAGCAAGGAGACCCCAGCCAGAGCCCAGCCTCTTCAGCAAGCGGTCCTTCTGAGTCAGCCTTACCCCTTTTGGCTGTGGTAGAGGCCACGTTCCTTTCAGCCTCCAAAGACATGCTGCATGTTCCCTCTGCCAGGAATGCCCCTCTCCTTCTTACCCACCTGTGTTGGAAGTTCTTGCTCCAAGTCCTGTCTTCTATGAAGCCCCCACCTCCACAAGGCCCCAACTCTGGCCAAGACTGAGCACACTTGCTCCTGAATCCCAAAGCTCAGGTTGTCTGTCCCACCTGCCTCAGAACTGAATCACGCACCACCTTCCTCTGCTCTCCGGTGCTCGGGCAAGTCTCGCTGAAGATGCTGCCCTCCACTAACCCCCCTCTTCCCCACTAACAGCTGCATGGTGCTTTCACAAGGGCCTGCTCCCAGCATCAGCCCCGGCACGAGCTCCCGTGACAGTGCTGGTGCCTCGGGTGGTGTCCGGGTCTCACTCACCCACTGGGCTGTGCTCCCTTGGAGGCAGCTGCGTTAAGCAAAGGACTTCAAAAAGAATGGGTCCCTGGAAAATATCTGTTCCTTTGGGGCCTGCCAACCCAGGTCCCTCTCCCACAGAAACACTGCTCGGTGCACACAGCTTCCCCTCCCCCCTCCCCACACAGCCACGCAGGAGAAGGGGGCGGGACGTCCATGCCATAGCCGCAGGCAGCTATTAAAAGCCACGAGGTACATACATAGGCTGCCATGGAAATAGAATAATAATAATAATGATGGTGGCGGTGGCAACTGGCACTTACAGGGAAAAGCACTGTTCCTTACGTGTTTATACAAATTAACTGATTAAATCTTCACTGCAGTCCTGTCGGGCCAGGACAGTTATTATTCCCATTGTACAGACAGGGACACTGAAGCATAGGGTGTTTGTCCCTGACTCTACAGGGACAAGCGGAAAGGCAAAAGGGAGGTGCACAGTAAGAATCTGAGGTGTGTTATCACTTGAAGGAAAGAAAGCGAGGTGTTGGGGTGCATGATGGTTGCACCGTGTGCAGCGAGACATCCAGAAGGACGTGCTCCTCTGTGACCTGGGTCCTTGGGAGGAGGCTGGGGTGTGGATGGCACTTTTACTCTCTATACTTTTTTTTTGCATTTTTCACAATGAGAAGAAAAATCCACGTGTTACTTGAGTAATAAAGAGAGAACTTGGAGGGTAGAGGGTAGTAAAAGGTAAAGAGGGTCAAATAGATGGTGATAGAAGAAGTTTAACTCAGACTTTGGGTGGCAGGCACGCAATGCAATATACAGACCATACATCATGGAAACGTGCACTTGAAACCTGTGATCCTGTTAACCAATGTCACCCCAATGGAATCAATAATTTAAAAAAAGAGAGAACTTGTTAGGGCCTCTTAATGTTTGCTGAATGAATAGAAGCCAGATTCATTTTCTAGCTTGTTTTTTTCAAACTCTGGTTATGACCCATTAGTGGACTGCAAAATCAATTTAGTGAGTTACAACCAGCAATTAAAAAAAAATCAGATAGATTAAAATAGAAAGTACCAGATCAACAGAGGAAGGAAAAGATAGTTATTTCACTAAACCTTCATTTCAGTTATGTACAATGGGGGTGAACAAAACTGCAACCTAAAATGTATTTCTTACCACAGGTCACTAGCAGTAATTTGAAAGTCACTGGTGTAGACGTCTTAGTCTAAAGAGGAATACGACAAGGGCCTGGCCTGCAAGGGCCTCTGGGTCCAGTGGGGGAGGTGGAGGGCTCTGCAGGGGCCGTTTCCTCTGTTTAGGGAGTCAGAGGGGCGCCTGGCTGTCGGGAAAGGTTCAGTGGGGCTCACTCTAGATGCAGCTTCTGGGGCCTGGATCAGCCCCTGGTGTACTTTCTTTCCCTCCAAGGCTTTTGCTTTGGACAGCCTTTGCCAGAATTTTGGGGTTGAGCCTCCCCCAGACCAGAACGCCTGCCCACTCCACTGTGTCACCTAAAAGGCCACTTCTGCTTGCCTAAGGAGCTCTCCCTGGATGCTCCTGGGGCGCATTCCCCCACCTGTTGTCAGCTAGAAGACTCCTTTCCAGCTTCCACAGGAAGAGGACCAGGGAAGCCTCTGGAAACGCAACCAGGTGGTCAGTCGGTCAGTCGGCAGAGGCCCCACCACCCCAGGGGGAGCCTGACCGGTACAGAGTCAATGCAGATGCACAATGGGGGGACGGGGGAGACAAGAAGAGACCCCAGCCTGGGGTGCCCGGGGAACTGGCGCCTCCACATCAGAGCTTGCCTAACCCACCTTCCTCCCCTCCCAGGGAAGCAAACTAAAAAGATAAAATAAAAAGAAGTAATTCCCCTGCTCTGACGTCAGCGTGAGGTCTTAACAGCCCAGCAGAGGCAAGAGACTGGATTGCAACCAGATGTAACGCTCTTGAATCCTCAACACACCGCTGCGTTAGAAAAGAAATAAGGCGGGGGTACACTCTGGGTGGGGGGGAACCCTGCGGTCTCGCGTGGGCCCTTGAATCAGAGCCTGCTGAAACCTCGGGAAAGGAGATTTGGGAGAGAATATTGAGAGCTGGGAAGCTCAGGGCCCGGCTCCGCCATTCAGGCGCGCTGCCTCCCTTCCCCCAAGCCCCCAACAGCGCATTGTTACACAGGGTCTATCCATTCAGAGCTGAAAACCCAGAGCTCCCCCTACCCAGGGCTCCCAAGGCTCCAAGTGTCACCCTCGTCTCCTGCCACTCCCTTGCCCCCGCCGCGCTCAGCGGTGCCGCCTGACTCCCGGCTCCCACGTCGGTCTCCTGCTTCCAAGGCGCTGGAGGCCATCGGCCTGGCCGGCGCGTTGCTGTCTGGGGACATGGGGCTTGCGTGTCCAGTGCCCGGGACCGTAATGCCACCCTCCGAAGGGCTAGCGCGCCCGGGGCCTGGCCGTGTCGGAGCTCCCAGGGCCACTGGGGCAGCTTCCTGCAGGGTCGCGAGGCCTACGCACAGGCCCCGGCGCCTTTGCCTGGGTTGGGGCACCTCGTTGAACCCCTTAAACTCCATCTCCCCACACAGGCCCTACCCGCCCCTCGAGTCCCTGGCTCCCAAGCTGTGGCCCATACCCAGTCCCAAGCCCCACAAGGAGACGTCGGCTTCCTGCCCCCACCCCCTGGACGCACTCACAAAGTTCCTCTCCCGGCGCTGGGCGAATGCCCCCCATTTCCCCACCCCACTCTCAGAAACACTTCACGCCCCCGAGCGCGCAGAGCTTCCGGCCACACTCGATCCACGGTTCTAGCGCCCTTACGCCACGGACGGACCCCAGCTGGCCGCACAAACGTTCCTGAAGACCCTTATCCGCGGCGCAGGGCGCCCCCACCCTGCAGCTCCCCAGACGGCCAGCCGGTGACCTCGCGCACACCCCCCACCCTACGCCACACAAAGCAATGACCCCGCGGACCCCTACGTGCCGGTTCAACGCACTTCTATTCTTCACCGGGCCTCGGATCCCGACGCCTCGCGCCCCTCGCGCCCCGGCGCTCGGTGCTCACCTCGGCGCCCCCGCTCACTCGGGGGCCCTGGGTCTGGCACGACGACTTGGCGGCCCCGAGGCCCGGTAGGCCATTGGGGGTCAGGGCGCGTCGGCCCGGCCGGTCCCGGGCCAGACAGGAAGGAGGGTGGGCCGTGGCGCCCCCTCCTTGCGCCGGCGCTCGGGCCGCGGTCAGGGCGGCCTGCTTGTTCCGTTCGCCTCTCACCCTCACCGCCGCCTCGCTCTCCAATTCGCCTCTCCCAGCCCAGCCGCGGGCGGGGGCGGCACCCGGGGGCCCTGGGATCCGGCGGCGCTGGGACCCGGCCCTGGCCTCGCACCCAGACGGGCCTGTCTGGTGGCCGCGGGGAAATGCTATCCCTTGTGCACAGGAAGAGCAAGCCGGCGGTCGACGCGTGGGGGGAGAAGGAGAGCTAGAGGGGGAGGAAAAAAGTTCCCGGGCGGCCTGGCTGCGCTCGCTCGCGGCCCCGGGCGCCAGAGGGGCCGTGCACGCCCCGACAGCACCCCCTGGCGGTCCGCATGCCCCACTGCGTGTCCGCCCGCCCGCCCGTGCGCCTTGCGGGAGGGAGGTTTGGTTGTGGGGTCCCAGTGGAACCCTCAGACTCTCAAGCTCCGCCTCGGGGTTGGAACGCCGCGGGACGAGGTTAGGGTGATGGCTGGAAGATCGGGCAGAGGATTTGGGCCGATGTCCTGCTCTCAGGTGCTTCCAGTCTCTGGCCTGGTGTCCAGGCCAGGTTCCCACTACTGCCCCATCATTACCCCTCCCTGGGACCTTCCTTTGAAAGATTTTTGACTTCTGAATTTAATGCGCTGGATATAAATGTCTTCACTTTCTGAGCACCTGGTACCTTGCTTGGCTTTGAGGAATCCACAGAGGTAAGTGGTCCCTGCAGTTATGGAGCTGGTGTTCTGGTGGCAAGAGACAGACAGCAAACAAATGCTTACATATTAAGAGAAGATAATTGTAGGGAATGATAAGTGCTAGGAAGAAATTGGCAGGTGAAGTGACAGAGGGGAGCACCTTAACTGGGAGTGTGAGGAGGAGGCCTATCTGGGCAGAGAGCTGCACAGGAACCTGTCCCTGGCAGAGTGACAGGAAGAGCATCTTTGGCAGAGGGGAGAGCAAGTGCAAAGGCCCCAGTACGGGACAGAGCTTGGTGGGTGAGGAGCAAGGGGACAAGCCACAGGCTCCCCAAAGGCAGCACTCTAACACAGGCCTGGGGTCTCTGGGGCTGCAGAGGGCTTGGGAGGGCGGGATTTACATGTGACTCTAGTCTGTGGGGAAGGAAGCCGCTGGCAGATGATTTTAAGTAGAGGAATGTCGAATGAATGAAAGAATGAATGAAACTATTAACTTACAGACTTCCTGACAGCTGCTGCTCCAAGTCTTCCATTCACCACAGCTCAGGCTGAAAGCCAGCAGCCAGCCGCTCGGGAAGACTCCCACCCCCACCCCCACCCCAACTCATGAGTCTTATGGGGATGGTCAAGGCATTGGAGCTCCCTGGTGGCTTGGGGACTAGTGAGTTCCTGTATCAAACCTGTTTCCACATCTGTCAAATAAGGCACTGAGGTTGCCAGGAAAAGTGCCCTTCTATCTTGGTAGGTCCCAGATGACAGTACGCTTTCTCTATATCTCATTTGAGTCTGTAGCCCCTTGGTGTGCAGGCTGGTCATAGTTCGCTCACGAGGAAATTGAAGTGCAGAGTGGTAAAGTCACCTGTGTGGTTCTCAGGCTGGAGAATCAGAGCCAAGACTTGTACCCAGAGCCCCTCCCACTAAGCGCTTGGGGAACGGTAAGAGCAAGACAGAAGCTGGATCGAGATGGGAACTAGGTTGTTGTAATCTAATTTTAAACACTGGCTCTAGAAGAGACAGTCTTGGTTTCTAAAGCTGGCTCCTCTGTGGCCAGGTGGGTGGCTTTGGGCAAACCATGTGACTTGCTGAGTGTCCATTTCTCCATCTGTAAAATGGGAGTGATAGTAGGTCCTACTCACCTGGGGCTGCTGAGAGGATTAAGTGAGGTAGGGACTGGAAGCCTTTAGCCCAGAGCCTGGCATGCAGTGAATGCTGTTAGCATTTGAGCTCAAATGCTAGATGTGTGTGGATGGTCCCCTTCATCAGTCCAGAGGCTTCCTTGTACCTCACATGGTCCAGCCCCCTGCCCTTCCTGCCTTAGCCTGCTCCTGGGGAGAACCTAGGGAAAGACCAGGAACCAGGAACATCAGTGGGCAGCAAGAAGAGGAGGCCCCTTGGGGGAAGGAGAAGGTGTGGGATCCAAATGCTAGCTGCTGCCATTTCTGAGCACCTACTGTGTGCCAGATGACTTCCATGTGCAGTAGTTTCCTAGGGTTGCTGTGACAATTGACCACAAGTATAGTGGCTTAAATCAACACGTTTATGCTCTACAGTCTGGAGGGCAGAAGTTTGAGATTGGCTTCACTGGGCTAAGGTCCAGGCATTGGTAGGGCTGGCTCCTTCTGGAGGCTCCAGGGGAGAATCTGTCCTTGACTTTTCCAGCTTCTGGGAACCACCTGTATTTCATGGCTCATGATCGCTTGACCTCCAGAAGCTGGAGAAGTCAAGGAAATAATTGCTTCTGTTGTCACATGTCCTCCTTCCTCTGACCATCTTGCTTCCCCTTGACAAGGACCCTTGTGATTACATGAGGGCTACCTGGATAATCCAGGACAATCTCCCCACCTCAAGACCCTTAATTTAATCACATTGGCAAGGCACCCCCCCCCCCCTTTCTCTTGCCATGTAAGGAACTATTCATAGTTCCCAGGGATTAGGACCTGGATATTTTTGTGAGCCATTGTTAAGCCTTACTCTCCATGCATTCTATGAATGCTTTCTCATTACAACTCATTTTACAGACAAGAAAATACAGGCTCAGAGAGGCGAAGTCACTTATACAAGGTCACACAGCAGGTAAGTTTGTTCACCTATTCTATGCATATTATTGAGTGCGCACTGTGGGTCAGACATCAGGTTAGGCTCTGGGTTGCTATGTGAAAGTTACCTATGAAAAGCAAGCTGTGAGGCACAGGCAGTAAATGTAATGAGTCCTGTGGTCCTGTGGAAGAATATACGGAAGGCTTCCTGGAGGAGGTGGCCTGGGAGCTGAGATCTGAAGAATGATTTTCCACTAACTAAAACAGGTGAACTTGTGAGCAAGAGTCACTTACTTGTGGGGTTATCCATCCTGAGACTTCTCTGAGTGGTGCTTGCTGGCAGGGTGTGGGGCTTCTCGGGGATGAACTGGGAATGATCAGAGGTCACTGCCAGCATCACCAGCATCCAGGAGAGTCTGCTGAGAACTGTTTGTCACCCTGAGCCAGATTCAGGTAAGAGGGTGAAGAGGGAGTGGGCTCACTGTGCAACACAGACATCTGGTAGAGACAGTGTTGGTACAAAGGTCTCAAACTTGCAGCTTGAAGGTGGAATCCAGGCCAGGATGCTGGGCTTGAAAGAGCAAATAATGTGTTTGAAAATTTTGGAGTTGAAATACCTTTAAAGACTCTAAATTCTTCGGCCCTACCACTGTGACCTATTGTTCCACACACACATTTAAATCACCCAACTGATCATCAAAGGCATTTGAGTTTGAGATATTCCCCCCTTTCCTTCCTGGGGTTCTAAAGGCCCAGTTTTGCATCTGAATGGCCTTGGGCTTGAACTCCCCATAGGTTTTCTCATAGGCCAAAAAGAGACAATGACTCCTGCCTAGGGGGTGAGAGAGACCCCTGTGAGCTGGAAGACAGGGAAAGGGGAGGGATCTATCTCAAGAGAGAGTCCTGAGCCCTGAGGGAAAAGCTTATTACTGGCTCACTCAATACGGGGCAAGGGAGCACCCCACCAAGCCATCCACCTCATTAGGGAGACATCCCCTCATTCAGTGCCCGGAACAGAGGCACAGGAGAGGACGTACTTAGAGCAGGGAGGTGTGGAGCAGGATTCAGGTGGGTCCTGGTGCCCAGCCTGGGCTCACCCAGGCTGCCATCCTGCTCCTTGAGGGTGAAAGACCACTGTGGCACCAGTGTTCCACACAGTGCATTCTCCTGAGCCCAGGCAGAGTGTGGGGTGGGCAGCAGGCCCCCATTAGTGGGTACGTGGCCAGCGTTTACTAAATATTTTTTACATGCTAGGCCCTGTGCATTTGGGCCTCTTATCTCCATTTTGCAGAGGAGACGGGAGAACAGGTTTAGTCAGTGCCCAGAGGAGTGAGGTGGAAAAGCAGAGGGACTGATCTCCCCAGCTCTGCCCCGTACCAGCAACATGACCTCGGGCAGTTCTGAGCCCACGCTGAGCCTCTCACTTCTGCAGGGAGAATCGAGGTGGCCCACCTCATGGGCTTGATGCAAGGTGTTAAGACCCTACCGTGCCGCAGAGCACTGTGTGGCTGTTGCAGCTTCCCTCTCCCAGCTCTCTGAATTGGCAGGTGCTGCTCCACTACCCCTACCCGAAGGCAAACGTGAGTGAGCCATTTCTTGCCATGCTCTAACCAGTGATTAGAGGCCGGCTGCAGGGAGGCAGGCCAGGGAAAGAGGTGGGGTTGCCCATTTCAGAGGGGAGCAGTGATGGGTGGGGCAGAGCAGCGAGAGACCCCTGGGCTTCCTGCAAAGAGAAGGTGACAGCCCTGCTTAGCTCCAGGGGAGTCTGAGTGCCATAGACTCCGGGCTTCTTTCCAGTGCCGGGGCTCCCGGACCAGTGGGCCCAGGCCAGACAGACATCACCACTGGGATGCTCCCAGTGGTGCACTCATGCACCCATTCATTCAGTCACTACACATTAGCTGAGCCGGGCCCTGTTCTAGACTTCACCTCAGCAATGAGATGATGTGGGCTCCACCCACACCGCACCCAGGGGTCTGGTGAGCCAGACAGACATTGGACCCATTCTGGAGATCTCATTATCCCAAGAAAAAGACTGCTTGACTACAAATCCTCTTGCAACTGGGAACCAACATTTTTTAGTAATTGCAGAAAAGAAGTTAAATTGTAATTATATTTAAAAACTAAAACTAAAACTATGAAAATACTTATATTTTCTCTTCTATTCAACAAAATTTAGGTTAATATGTCAACTCTTAGATTGATGTTCTGATACTTAGAATCCAAAAAACTTAATTTCATGAGGCATGGTTTTCCCACAAAATTGCTTGATGGTCTTTGTGAGGTCCTTCCAGGCAGTAACTGCCCAGAAGCTCCATCACAACCCCCTGTGACCTCCAGGCCACTGAGTTCTGTGACATTCAAATCACTTTCTAGTAAGCACTATGTCATCATTTTTCACATCGGGAGTCTTTATTGTTTAGAGAAGGCTGACCCAGCCAGATAGAGGTTTGATTTGTCAGCCCCTGTGCTGGACCTCAGGATTTCTCCAGTGTCGCTCTCATCAGCTTCATGAAATTCTACAACTTTGGCAAGGTTTGAAGATTTCCTTTGCTGTCAACTTGCACACCTGGACCTGACAGCACAGATGCTGAAGGCAGGGGCGCAGAAAGATGCTGGTGCTAGCAGGGTGTGGTGTTTGCGCGGGGACTGTTTGTAAGTGGCCAGAACAGAAGCACATACTGTTGTGTTTTAACAGCATTTACTTCCAATGCAGAAAACAAATGGCCAGCTGCCAGGGCCCCCACATCAAGACTAGCCAGGTCAGCACAGGACTGATTGCTTCTGGAGCTACTTTAGAGAGAAAGAAAATTCCATCTTGTTTCAGCCATTGTGACTCTCTGACATAGAACCTTTGTCCTACCTAATTCACTTGGTGATTTGGTGCTAGTAGCTCCTCGGAGGAATGTAGGGAACATCCCTTTTCACTTTCAGCTCAAGTGGTTCAGCCTGAGCTGACCCAACCTCTGAAATGCAGAGATGATTATATGGCTCATGTTTAGCCAATCAAAGTGCCCCATTTGCCTGCCCACAGTGATCTGTTCAGGGATGACCACATGCCCCATGCTTTCTGGTAGTTTTGCTGGAAGCGTTGAGCTTTGCTGGGGACCCCAGGGGTTGCTGAGCTGGTTAAGTGTAGGCCTGAGTAGAAGGCCCACGTGGAGGGAGGGCATGTACAGTCACCCAGAGAGACAGCACCTGGGTGTCTGGACCCACATCTGTCTGAAACTAAGGAACCTCTGGGCTTACAGTTATACAAAGGGTTAATAAATTCACCTTTTTACATAAACCAGTTTCAGTTGTTTTCTGTAACTTGCCACAAAGAGAACTGGGGTTGCTTTACCTGGAGAAGAAAAATTAGGGTGCAGAGGGCAGAAGTATGACCACCACCTTCACAGACCTGAGGGGCCACCCAACCTCGTGTACTACCGCACAGATTGTGTGGTTCCAGGGGCGGGCCCTTCCACCTGTCTCCACTGCTCCCCTGCTGGCCATTAGACTTTTACTGCACATGTGCCACTCGAAGGGATATGTGGTTCACAAGTTTTTCTTAAATGGAGGGGTTAGAATTGCCATACTTTTAGACCCTACAGATTTTTTTATTGCCAGTGGTGAAAATAAAAGTGCTCAGCTACTAATGAAACATGTCCTTTCTTTATGTTTTAATAGAAAAGTATCACAAAAGTGATCCCAAGCAGTTTTCATTTTGTTTGTGTAAAAGCAACCCCCTCACCACCCAGCACCCTGGCCTCCCCGTCTTCCCAGCGCCAGGTGTCTGAGCAGAGGGTCACCCTCTGGCCGCTGTGAGGACTGAGGCTGAGACACGGCGGACCAAGCAGGGTGCGTGTTCCCTGGCACGCAGTCAGTGCTCCGTTACAGCACTGGAGTTCTTGTTACTCTCCTTACCGCAGGGTATTGCCCCATCCCCCAACCTCTCCTCCCTCCCTCACTGATGTGGCCCACGGACCCTATCACCGATGTTGTCCTTTGGTCCTTGCCTGATCACAGCCTGTGTGACTGGTCCCCTTGCCTTCGGTTTCATCTCCCACCTATCCGCCTACCCACCTTCCACATCCTTGTGGTGGCCCAAGGCCACCTGCTCTGTGTCTCCCTGGCTTGCCGCTGCCCCTCCCCGCCCACGCACACACTCACAAGGCTGGCGACCCATCCACATCCCTCTCTGCTCCGTCCCTGCAGATGACTTGCAGGCCCTTCAGTGGGCCCACCCCTTACTCCCCTGAGCGCCCCCATATGCTGTTCTCTCTGCTTGAGATGCCTTTCCCTTCTTGCTCCATCTGGCTGCTCCCTTCACCCTTCTAGCTCAGCTCAAGACCAGGCGCCTTCAGTATTCTCTCCCAGATGTTCTCTGGTCACATCAGGCCTTGGCTTTCTCACCACTGCCCTCTGATATTTTTGGCAATCACTGTTCTTTACGAGTTTGTCTTGCTTCAGGTGACAAGTTTCTTGAGGGCAGAAATGCTGTCTTCTTTAGAGTTTGGCAGATAGTTTTTGCACAATGGTTTTTGAAAAGGACACCATTTACTTTTGTAAGCTCTTTGCACCTACCAACTCATTGGAGCCTCACAAGAGCCCAGGAAGGGAAGTACTCAATTAGCCCAGTTTACAGGTCAGGAGGCCACTGTGGCTGCTATAACACATTGCAGCTAACCTGGAGGCTTAAAGCAGCACCTTTGTTCTCTTACAGTTCTGGAGATCAGGAGTTCAAAACCAGGATCCCTGGGTTAGGCTAAAGTCAAGGTGCCAGCAGGGCAGGTTCCTTCTGGAGACTCCAGGGGAGAACCTGGGTCCTTGCCTTTCTCGGGTTCCAGGGGCCGCCTGCCTCAGCTCATAGCCCCTTGTTCACATCACTGCAGCCTCTTGGTTCTGTTAGTCCATGTTCTTCTCTTCCGTGTCACATCTCTCTCTGTGTCTCTCTTAGGAGGACACTCGCGATTACATTTCGGGCTCACCTAAATAAGCCAGGACAATCTCCCCATCTCTGGATCTTTACCTTAATCACATCTGCAAAGTCCCTTGTACCAACTAAGGTAACACGGGTTCTGCAGACTGGGAAATGGGAATCTCTGGGGGTCATTAATCAGCCAGCAGAGGTGCCTCCCCAGCAGCAGAGCTGAGACTCCAACCCAGGAGATCCGGTTCCAGTGTTGGTGCCATGGAAGCTCACCACCTGGCTGGCCACGCAGGGCAAAGCACTCCAGGCAGAAGGCAGAGGGTGGGTTGGCACAAGATAGAGAGGCAGAGGCAGTGTGGGAGGAAGTCCACACAGCTCTGTGTGGGGAGGAGGGCACAGGCTACGTGGATCCTGATGAGGCATCTCTGTCTACAGCCCTGCACCCTGGAAGTGGTGGCCAGGGAGGGTATACCTGCCCCTCGGGCTTCCTCCCCATCTGTACAGCCCTCAGTGGTCAGCAGGGCCTGGACAATGGTCCTTCCTGACAACGCAGCACTTAGAACATGCCAGGCAGTGGGCCAAGCTGTCCTCGTCGCTCATTCAGTCTCACAGCCATCGTCCCTCACAGCCATCGTCCTTCATATGCACATTCCGTGGATATTCAGAGCAAGGCCCGAGAGCAGTGCTGGTGGGTCTGGAGCCTGACCGAGGGCTGTGGGCACTGAGCCCTGCACTTCACAAGCTCACACCCACACAACGCTCCCAGCAGCCCTGCAACACAGGTGCTCCTATCCCTCTGATTGCCAAGGGGACTGAGCTCAACACAGTGAGCAGTCACAGGGACGCTGAGGACAGTGCTCCAGAGCTGCAGGTGGGTGTGGAAGTGAGGGCTGGCCGGCCTCAGTCCAGCGTGGGGAGGGCATGCTGGCCCTGGGCTGTGGGATAGGGTCAGGGGTATGGGGACAGCTTGGGTGATGTGAAGGGAGGGAGCAGGGGGCAGCTGGGGATGGGGGAGAAAGGAGGGATGAGGATGGAGGGGGATAAAGGCAATGGGGAAACAGGAGATGGGGAAGGAGGGAAAGGGAGTCAGGAAGGTCCAGGAGAGTCACCATAGTAACAGGAGCCCGCTCTGCTCTGAGGCTGAGCTGCCCCTGGGGAAGGAGATAAAATGTTTTCTATCGATCTCTGTCGGGAAAGTCATTGGTGATAAAGTCCTCCAGCCAAAACAAGGCTGGAGAGGCCTGGCTGCTGGGAATGCATACAACAGCTGCACAGGGTGGCTGCGTACTCCTATGCTCACAGCAGAGCACCCAGGATGCCCACCGACCGGGCCTGGGCTCAGATTGGGAGGTGACCACCCCAGCTGGGCGGGGCTGGGCAGGGAGCCATAGGTACCTGCTCCTGCCTGATCTCCCCTTCTGCTCAGAGGGATAGTTGCACCCCATCTGCCCCCTCCCCTCTGGAGCTGTGATGAGGCAGGGCGGGTAGGTGGGAGGGAGGGCCTGGGATCCAGCTTTCTTATGGGCGGGTGTGACTCTGGTCTCTGCCCTTGGAGGTTCAGCTACAGGAAGCTTGTCCTTTCTCCTCCAGGGAATTGGTGGGATTGCCCAGGAGCCCCCTGGGATTGACAGTCCTGGCTGAGGGAGAGCTTGGGACTCTCAGGTACACTGGCAGAGCCAGGGCCGATGTCCAGGGCCTCCCTGGGCCAAGGGCAGCTCCAGCTCAGAGGTCATCTGTGTGCATGCACGTTGCCCGTGGGCAGCTGTGCACATGGGCTGCTGGGCTTTGCAGTCCCGTACATAGAGGCGTGCAGGGGTCACCTGGCTCTGCCCATCTCCGTGAGTGTCCACCTGTGTGTGTCTATGTGCTTCCTTCACTCCACAAGTGTTACAGCCTGCAGTGCACCAGGAGCTAGGCTGGGCTGGGGTGCAATGGTGACCAAAGTAGGTACAAATCCAGGTCCTTACTGAGTCAGCGTTTGGGGGTGGGAGAGACAGGTAAAATAGATAAGTAAATGTGCAGGTTGTGGTGGTGAAGTGCGGCAGGGAAGTAAAGGAGGGGTGGGGAGCAGGCACATGGTTTCCTCATAATGGGAAGAGGTCATGGAGAGTCAGAAGAAATGTGCTTGGCCAAGGGAACAGCTAGTGCAAAGGCCCTGAGGCAGCAGTGGGCAGGGACCACAGTGAGAGGGACTGTGGGGCTGTAGTGGGTGGGTTGGTCAGAGAGGAGGGACTTGGGTGGCCATGGCTGGACCTCTGGCTTTGATCCTGAGTGAGGGGGAGCAGGAAGAGGGTATGACCTCCCTGAGACCTTTACAGCACCCCTGGCTGCTGTGAAGAGAACAAATGTGGGTCAGGGCAGGAGCAGGAAGGCAGCAAGGCAGCCGCTGCATGAGTCTGCATGGGGTATGAAAAGTTTCTAATCCCAAATAAATTTCAAAGGTAAAACTGGTGGGACTTGCTGGCATTGGGGTGAGGCAGAGAGAAGCCCAGGACAATCCAGAGCTTTTGGCCTGAGCAACTGGCAATGTGGTTGCCCGAGGCGGAGAGCCCCTGGCTCGCTGTGGGCATCTGATTGTTGCCTGCGGGCCCATGTGCAGGAGGCAGGAATGCGTGTCTGCATACATGGCTGTGGCCCGTGCATATCCATGTGTGCCCTCAGAGATCAAGGCCAGCATCTCAGGTTTAAGGGCTGGAGCCATTCAAGTCCACAGTGCCCAGCTCCTGGCCACTAGTTCCTCGGACCTCCCTGAGGCTCTCCTGTGGTCCTGAGCACCAGGCATGAGGGCAGTCTCAGCCAGGCACATGCCTGCCTGTCTCACCCCTGCTGCCCCTGAGCCTGAGGGCTGGAAGCAGGCAAAAGGGAGAGGAAGCAGAGGGAAAGGCGGGCTGTGACGGGCCCTCAGGAAACACTGATGGGGTGAATACGAGCACTTTAGAACTAACAGCTCCCTGGGGACCTTTTGTTGAGGTTCATCCTGGAGCCTCTGAGAGGAGTAACCTGCCCAAGAATAGAGACGTTGGCACCCACCCTCCAGCTCTCCTCCTTCTGGAAGTCAGGAAGAGCCCCACTGGTCCACTGAGCTCTCAGCTTCTCCACTTCCCCAAACCCTTCCATCCTCTGGGACTGCTTCAGACCTTGGCGTCCGAGAGTCTGACGAGGCAGCTGGTGAGAATGCGCTGTCAGCCAGAGGGGCCCCCTTCTGCCACCTGTTGCTGTGTGATCTGGGGGCGAGTTATGTCCCCTTTCAGAACCAACACTAGGTCCCTCTGAAACATGGACCGAGAGCGCCTGTCCTGTGGGCCCTCTGCGAGCCTCAGCTTCTCGGTCTGCCAGGGGTTCCATGGGAGGACAGGGTGGGGCGGGCTGTGCAGGCCCCCACTCTGTGCCTGGGCCATGCTCATTTCTTCCTCCTCTCTCGGCACCCAGCCTCATTGCCCCAGGCTCCCACTCTGCTTTTCTGAGAGCTCCCCTTCTGGGGAGCGCCCACCAGGTCTCTGACCCCAGGCGCAGGCCTGCAGTGTCTGTACCAGGCAGGGTCTCCATGTGGGTCCCTGTACACCACCCCAGTCCATCGCCCAGCAGGCCGGAGCCAGAGCTGGTTGTAGGAACCGGTGTAGAGTGTTGGGGGCTCCAGCTCAGACCCCGAATGACTCGCCATGGCATACTGAAAGTGGCCCAGAAGATACACACGTCTTCATCCCTGGAGTGTGGGGCTGTCCCTTACATGGCAAAAAGGAGTCCTTGCAAGTATGACTGAGCTAAGGCTCTTCAGATGGGTGCAGTGCCCTGGACTATCCAGGTGGGCCCTAGATGCCATCACAAGTGTGACTTGATACACACAGTGAGGCCATGTGACCGCAGAGGCTAGAGGGATATAGCTGTCACCCAAGGAAGGTCACAGCCCCTGAAGCTGGAAGAGGTGGGGACAGATTCCTCCCAGAGCCTCCAGCAGGAGTGCGGCTCAGCTGGCACCTTAATTCCAGCCCAGTGATACGGATCTCAGACTTCCGGTTTCCAGGGCTGCAGGAGAATAAATATCTTGTTTCAAGCCACCACCTTTGTTATAGCAGCCACAGGAAACAAATACACTTGCATTTTGGGATCCCTTAGTTATTTCCCTGCAGAGTTGGGACATGAGTAGACAGTATTGGGGGGTGGTCATTCAAATCCTGCAGGTCAGCAGCAGCCTAGGGGACTGGGGTGGGGGGTGATGAGGTAGGGAGAAGGGAGGGAGGTAGCAGGGGTCCTGAAGATGGGACATGCCCTCTGAGCTGCTGGAGCTTCTGCACAGACCAGGACTGCCTGGGGACACCAGGAACAGTGGCTGAACAGGACTGCCCTGGCCCTGCCCTGCCCAGTCTCTCCAAGGCTCTTGTGTGTCACAGAGGAGCTGAGGTCTTCCCTGGATAAGGCCACAAGCTCCCTCGGCCCTCAGAACTGAGGGCACAGAGTCGTTCCTGCCGCGGTGCGCTGGGAGCTGGGAAGAGGAAGCCCAGAGTGTCTACACACTCCTGTGTGTGTTGAGGGGCGAGTTTGGCACGTGCACGTATGTTGGGTTGTGGGGTCACAGACATGCCACACTCCCACACTGGCAGGAGCAGGTATGTGTGCACCTGGCATAGAACCAGCTGGAAACCCAGGTGTGCCAGGAACAACCTATTTTCTTACTTTTTTTAAATCAACATAAATCCTGTTCTAACCATCCATCCTGCTGGCTGGTGGGACATTGGATCTTACCCATTACTGGTGCTCCCTTTTTCCTCCAAAGTGATGCAAAGATCCTGGGGCCACTTTGAGTCTGGCCATCACCTTTGGCCAGGCTGTGGGTGAGGACAGGTGACCATCTATTCCCAGCTCAGGGAAATACCAGAAAAACTCCCTTAACAGGAAAAGCATGGGGTCAGCCAGTTGAATTGGAGTGTGTGGCAGGGGTGGGTGAAAAACAGAACAAAAGCCAAATTAGTATTTGGTATTCATTTAGAACCCAAGAGGTGCGCTGCTCAATATAGGTGTCACTAGCCCCGTGTGGCCATTTGAATTTCAAATCGAAATGAAATAAAAAATTTTAACTTTGTTCCTTAGTCACACTAGCCACGTTTCAAGTTTTCATGAACCACCTGGGGACCAGCATGGAAGTTCTCCCACTGATGTGAGCGCTGTGCTTTTGAATGGAGTAACCTGCCCGTTTCATAGAGGGGGATGCCGGGACCAGACACAGAGGGTGGCTTGCTGAAGGTCACTCAGAGGAGCTGGAACCTTTGAGCTCCACAAGGCAGTGGCTGTGTCCAGCTCAGTTGCTATAGTAACCCCAGGGCTGCCAGGCAGAATGGGTATTGGCCCATGGTGGTTGCTGTGTGATCACCTGTCTCACCCTTGGCATCCCTGGGGGAAAATAGCTCTGGAAGAGGAGCTTATCAAGGGCTGTGTGACTCCAACCCTGCCTTGGTCTTGATACCTCACTTCTGTGTGACTCAGTTTCCCCATTCATGAGTTGGAGATTGTAACAGCCTCACAGGGTTACTGCATGATTTCTGTAAGTTAATCTGGGGGTGTGGGGTGCCACCCCAGGCCAGGCAAAGCTGATCTGAGAATAATGTGAACACAGAGGATAGGGAAGCCCTGAGTAAGGCTCTGCATGATATCTGTGAGCTGAGTCCAGGTGTTCCTGAAGCCAGTTATTTTCCAGTTATGTTCACCAATAATTTCTGTTGTCATTTGCAACTTAAAGACCAATGTCTTTAAGACATTTTAAGCCTCTCCCAGTGGATGAGAGGCCATCTCATCCAACCCTGTGCCCCCAATACCCTATGGTCCTTCCCCATGGCAGCTGACTGCTTGAATGCTACTCATGATGGGAATTTCACTACCTCATAAGGGAACTCCACAAGGGTAGAACTAATGTTGCCACTAGTGAGAGCGGAGAGTTGATTGTTCCTGTCTGGGGAGGGTGTGTGAAGAAAGACCAGGTGAGTGGTTGGCCAGGCTGTTCCTAAAGAAGCCCTCCTGATTCAGATGCAGCACAGGGGAGTGGAGAGAAGACCCTTCATGATCCAACAGACCTGGGTTCAGATTTCAGCCCTGTCTGTGACTTGCTGTGTGACCCTGAGCAATAGATTTACCCTCTCTGAGCCTCACTTTCACCAACTGCAAAATGGGCTCCCTGGCAGCATTCACCTGGTAAGGACATGGTGAGGATTAGGGGAGAAAATGTGTGTGGAGTGCTGGGTGCATGCCCATGCCTGTTGAGCAGGGGACACCCGAGAGTGGGAACTTCATCCCTGATGTGGACGACAACAGTACATGTTCCACACATCTGCAAGGTCTGCTCTGTGGCCCGGAGGGGTGGTACCAGGGGTCTGCATGGAGGCCCTGGCTGCTGCTGCTCTGGGAAGCGTCTTCTGTAGCTGTGATACACGCCCCAGCTCAAGGCCTTCCTGGAGCTGCTGTGTACAGCCTGAGCTGAGGAACTGCCTGTTGTCATGGTGACAGAGGCCCTCTGGAGTCCTAGGCCCACCAGTCACCTATGCCTGCTGTGGGTGCACAGGCATGTGGGTGTTGGATGCAGGGTGTGTGTGGTGTGTGCACAGAATTCTTGGGTATGCGAGGCCATGTGCCTGTGTGCATATGGGATTTCTGAGCATGCAAGGCTGTGGGTATGTGTATGAGTGTGTGAACAGAATTCTTGCATATGTGAGGCTGGCTGTGTCCATGTTGTGGGTGACTCTGCATAAAGGCAACATTTGAGTTGTGTGTGGTCTCTGTGTTTGTCAGGGTGTGGATAGCATGTCTCTGTGACGCTGATCCTGGCCCTGAGGCAGACGTGGAGGCAGATGCCTCAGGAAGAAGGGTGTGAGCTTAGGTATCCTTTGCTGTGACCCTGGATGGGTCACTGCATCTTCCTGAGCCTCTTCTATAAATACAAAGGGCCGTAAATGGTAATTTGACTTGCTGCTTCATGCAGTCCTCCTATGAGACCTATGGTAGCAAAGTTACCCATTCAGTACACATCGACTGAGGGCTGACTGTGAGCCAGGCCCTGGGGACACAGCATGGTTTGAGCTCCTTCCTCAGGCATCTTCCTTCTGTGGAGAGATGGACAGCACACAAGTAAGCACAGAAAACCCATAAGGCCAGATATGTGCTGTGAAAAAGAGCAACAAGATCTGGGCCTGGGGCCTAGCCAGTGGCTCACCAGTTGGAGCATTGTCCTGTACATCAGATCATTGCAGGTTTGATTCCCGGTCAGGGCACATACCTAGGTTGTGGGTGATATTCTCTCTCTCTCTCTCTCTCTCTCTCTCTCCCCCCCTCTCTCCTCTCCCCTTCCTTTCTCTTTAAAATCAATAAAAAACGTATCTTCAGGGAAGGACTAAAACAAAAAAACCCAAAACAAAGTTAAAAAACAAAGATGAGGACATGGGTAGTCAGGGAGGTGACCTTTGAGCAGAGGCCTGAAGGAGGGAGTGACAAAATCATGGGAAGAGCATCACCAGCAGAGGGAACAGCGAGTGCCGAGGTCCCAATGTGGGGCCAGAGCTCAGGTGTACATGAGATAGTAGATGAGCCCAAGTTGTGTGGGCCCCACAGTGGGAAGGCTGTCAGACAACAGGCGGTAATGGGAGGGAGAGGGATGGGAGAAGAGAGGCTAGAGCCATCCACAGGTGCCAGGCAGACTAGGGGAATGGAGCTAATGTAGGCTGAGAAAGCTGGACAGCTTTTCACATTAGAAAGGCCAAGTAAGCCTGGGGACTGGTGTGGAAGATGCACAAGGGACAATTATAATTATTCATAATCGTAATTGCCCTAAACTGAAAGCATCCCAAATATTCGTCAACTGATAAATGGGTAAGCAAAAAATGGTACATCCATACAGTGAAATATTATTCGGTAATAAAAAGGAAAGAATGACCAAATTTAGCTCTTTCTTTCACCATGTTTTGTTGGAATTTGGACTTTTCTCACTAGTTCTGGGCTATACAATTCTTTCCAGGCTACTTTGTAGCATTTTGAAAGTTTTGTGCAACATCTTCCACTTGAACTTTTTGGGGGAGGGATCTTGGAGGAGTTTCAAGCTGTGACTAGACTTCCAGTGGACTCACCAAAAAGTTTAACCCAACCTTGACTTTGAAGTCTTCTCAGATGCTCGTTCTCAAGCTGTCTCAGAAGTACTAGAAAAGACCCTTGGTGACTTGACTCTCAACCCAAGTACTAAATTCCCCTCCCTTCTACCAGGATGTTCACCCCAACAGCAGGGCAGAGGAAAGAACCTTCAGGGGCTTGGACTGGAGCTGGGTCAAGGCACACTCTGCAGGAGACAGGGAGTATGAACATTGGCAACTGATTGGAAAGAAAGGATGTTACAGGTTATTAGATACTGCAGCACCCTGTCTCTATTTTGAAAAGACCCATGGGAAACTTGAGATTAAATCAAGAGAAGATTCAGAGGTAGCTGTCATTACTGCCTATTTCACAGACATCCTTCTGATAATATTAGCATAAGATTAATTAAGACATTAAGCCACTTTAGCCATAAGCCTTATTGTCACAGTTTTTTTCTCACTAGTAATTTTAGGGTCATTATGCAGCAGCTTGGGAAAGCTACTGTATGCTAGGACAGACTGTATACCAATATTTTGATAATCTGTGATTGCAGTTCTGTGATGTCTTTTTTCTTGCATCTTTTTCCTATCTACCTTGATGCCAGTAACTTATGAGGGCCTTCAACCCATGGTCACTGGCACCCATTTGATCCCTGATTTGGTTTGTGGTGAAGAAGGACACTTTATTCAGTGTAAAACAGTTTAACTGTGATACAGCAGGCCTACACAACAGTCCTGGAGCCAGGCCCCTCTCTGGGTAGACAGCTCTGCTGTGGTGCCGCCCACTGCACACTGCATACTGCTCTTCGGGGTTTCAGCTCAGCCAGGGAGATACTGTCTTGCAGTCACCAGTGGAAAAGGAAAGTGTCTTCCTGGAGTCAGAGGGGAGCTGGATTATAGGACAGAAGTCCCCACCCCTGGTCTCTGATTGGTTTGTCCTCATGCAAATATGGGTTCTAAATCCTTGAAGTTTGATTGGCCCAAAAGACACTGTCCTGATTGGTTAGAATAGATCCATGCTGATTGGTCAAAACTATATAGCTCTGATTGGAGGAGAAAGCCTCAGTCCTATTGGTTGAAATAGGATTCCAGGAACTCCTTTATAGGATTGGCTCAATGGCAAAAACAGTGCAGGTAGCAGTTCGAAGCAGGCTTCTCAGTGAGGTGCAGTTTGCGTGAGAGGCCCTGTGTAGAAATGGGTGCTAGACTCTGTTTCTAAAAATTTGAGCCCAGTTAGCCACCAGGAGTCCTTCTTAGTAGGTGTCTTTTTCTCCCCCACCCACTCGGGAATCACAGGAATCTATGTAGTTTGCATGTGAATGACTTCACCATACTTAAAAGAAGTATACTTACACTTCTTTTATTGAAACATTAATAAAGAAGCACTAATAGGTTTTGAGTGTTGCTGGTGTGTTTTAGAAGTCTGAGGTCAGTAAGATGCAGCCCAATATGAAGAATTAGAAGAAAGTAACTTTTGTGGAAGGAACTTGTGTACAAAAAAGAAAACACTGGGTGGTTTGGCTAGAGCATGATTCATGCAGCATGCCTTAACTAGATCTTCTGGTTTTCAAAAATTTGAATAATAACACTTTTTTTAGATGTGCTATGTCAATTTTTAGTAGCAAATAAATGTTTGTATAGGGGATCTTATTTTTTTTTTAAAGGAATGAGCTACCAGTGTATGTAAAAATACCAGTGAATCTCAAATGCATTATGTTGAATGAAAGAGGCCAGGTCAAAATTCTGGGACTGCCAAAGTTACAGGGGCAGAAAACCAATCAGTGGTTACCGGGGTCTGGGAAGCAATTTTTTAGGGCAGTTTCACATTCATAGTAAAATTGAATGGAAAGAACAGGGATTTCCCATATACTCCTCCTCCTAGACCCCCTGGCATCAGCACCCCACCAGAGTGGTGCATATGGCACAGCTGATGGGCTGACATTGACATGTCATCATCCCCCAATGTCCACAGTCCACAGCAGTGCTCACGCTTGGTGGTGTACATTCTATGGCATTTGGACAGTGTATCATGTCATATATCAGTCATTATAGTGTCACACAGAGTATTTTCACTGCCTAAAAATCCTCTGTGCTCCATCTATTCATTTCCCTCCCCTCCAAGCCCTGGCAACCACCATTCTTTACTGTCTCCATAGTTTTTCCTTTTCCAGAGTGGCATGTGGTTGTAATCAGACAGTATGCAGCCATTTCACCTTGCTTCTTTCACTTGGTGACATGCATTGAAGGTTCTGTCATGTCTTTTCATGGCTTGATAGTTCATGTGTTTTTAGTGCTGAATAATATTTCATTGTCTGGATGTGCCACAGTACCCTTATCCATTCACCTAGTGAGGGACATCTCGATCGCTTCCATGTTTTGGCAACTATGAATAAAGCTGCTATACACATCCACATGCAGGTTTTTGTGTGGACGTAAGCTTTCAGCTCATTTGGGTAAATACCAAGCAGTGTGGTTGCTGGATTACCTGGTAAGATTGTGTTTAGTTTTGTAAGAAACTAATTGTTTTAGTTAGGTAGGGCTGCCATAAACAAAACCACCACAGACTGGGTGGCTTAAATAACAGAAGCTTATTTTTCACCGTTCTGGAGACACAGCTTCTTGCTGTGACTTCACATAGTTTGGGGGAGGTAGAAGGGTAGGGAGAGACAGAGAAGATAAGTTAGATACATAAATAGGGGAGAGAAAAACATAGCTTTGTTGTTCCAGTTATTAATGAATTCACCGGTTGCTTCTTGTATGTGCCCTGACTGGGGACTGAACCTTCAGCCTGGGTGTATGGGATGACAGTCTAACCAACTGACTTACCCAACCAGAGCCTCACTGCTGTTTTAATTTCCAGTTCCCTAATGATATATGATGTTGAGCATCTATTGATATACTTATTCTCCATCTGGATGTCTTTGGTAGGGTGTCTGTTCAGATCTTTTGTCCATTTTTTAATTGGGTCATTTTCTTATTGTTGAGTATTAAGGGTTCTTTATATTTTTCAGTTATACTCCTTTATCAGATATTTATACAGCAAACATTTTTCTCCTAATCTGTGGTTATCTTCTCATTTCCTTGACAGTTTTAAATTTTAATGAAGTCCAACTTATCTATTCTTTCTGTGATGTATTATGCTTTTGGTGTGGTATCTAAAAAGTGATCAATCAACTTTTGGTCTTTAAGGCTTAAAAGCCACTGAGATTTTGGGGCTGCTTGTTAATACAGCATAACCTCCCTTACACTGACTTGTGCGGCAATTAACAAGAAATGTTGCTTGGCATGCAGAATCTGACTACAGAACTGACTGAGAGAGCTGTTAGCTCCACTACAATCAGAACAGTGAGAATCAGAAACTCCCCTGGTAGCCAATGAGATACCATTGCCACCATAGCAACCTCACAATACTCACAAGGCTGTGTGTGGAGCATGGGTAGAGGCTACAGCAAGTGCCTTCCCAGCAGGAGGACCTACTCCTTCATGCCCTTCCTCCTGGTCCCACCAGTCAGTGTGGTGAATAGCCAGAGCCCATTTCCCATTTGGAACTGAGCTGTAAGGGATCCAGGAATATGGTTTCAGCTCCAACCTCACTACCCAGGGAGGTGTGGGAGAAGGAGGTGGGAGTGGGTGACATGGGTACTCAATCATGGTCAGCGCATTGGTGGCTGCCAAGGAAGGGCGTGACTGCAGAACATGGAAAGGCAGAGAATGTGGTTAGGAGAGACGGTTGGAAGAGGAAGAGGAGTCTCAAGAGTGGCAGACAGGCAAAAGGAAATGGATGCTGAGGGGAAGGTCAGGGAAACTATTGGCACTGGAGAGGGGGAAATGTTGGCAGTGGGGCCAGAGAAGGAGGGAAAATGGATTATAGTTTGATCCTGCTACAGTGGATTGAATAGTGTTTCCCCAAATTCATGTCCACTGGGCCTTCAGAACGTGACCTTATCTGAAAATAGGGTCTTTGCAGATGTAATTAACTAAGGATCTCAAGGTTAACCATTCTGGATTGAGGGTGAGTCCTAAATCCAATGTGTGGTGTCTGTATAAGAAGAGGAGTGGACACAGAGACACATAGGAGAAGGCCATGTAAAGTCAGAGGGAATGTATTGGAGGGATTGTCCCCAGGCCACAGGATGCCAGGAGCCTCCAGGAGTTGGAAGAGGCAAGGAGGGGTCCTCCCCTAGAGTCTCCGGCGGGAGTGCAGCCCTAGCAAACCCCCGATTTCAGATGCTGGCTTCCAGAATTGAGAGAATATATGCCTCTTGTGTTAAGCCAGTCAGATTTTGTTACTTGGCTATAGCAGCACAGGAGATGAACATACTGGGGTGTAAAAGCCCAGCAACTGCTTTCTAACCCAGAAGGATGGCACAAAGAGAGGTCACTCTGGAATTGGGCAGGATGGCCTGGAGGTGAAAAAGGACGTGAAGTCCTGGCCAGTGTGGCTCATTTGGTTGGAGCATTGTCCCATAACCAAAAGGTTGTGGGTTAGAGTCCTGGTCAGGGCACATGCCTAGGTTGTGGGTTTGATTCCCAGTTGGGGTTTGTATGGGAGTCAACCAATGTTTCTCTCTCATGTTGATGATTCTCTCTTTCCCTTCTTTTCTCTCTCTAAAAAACAAAACAAAACAAAACAAAAAAATAATGAAAAAATGTCCTAGGGTAAGGAGAGAGAGAAAGAAAGAAAAGAGGAAAGAAAGAAAGAATGAAAGAAAGAAAAGAGGAAAGAAAGAAAGAAAGAAAAGAAAGAAAGAGAAAGAAAGAGAGAGAGAAAGGGAGAGAGAGAAAGGGAAAGAGAGAAAGGGAGAGAGAGAGGGAGGGAGGGGTGAAGGGCTCTCCAGGGGAGGTTGTGTGGCTCATCAGAGCCCAAGAATGTCCTGTCAGTCCCTGGGGACAGAGAGCCCTGATGGAACTGGAGTCTCAGGATCCCTGGGAGCATGTGGCCAGGGTCACCTCGCTGCTGGTGGAGGGGGCTGACCTCCAGGCCACCAGCCTTGGCTCTGCTCTGAGACTGTACAACTCAACACCCACCAGCATTTCCCAACTTGCTGTGTGACTGTGGACAAGTCATGGCTTCCTCAGGCTACTGGAAGAACCACAAGATAAGGCTGGATAGGCCCTTAGAGGTCTTGAGTGTGTGGCAAGGCTGAGGGACTGTGGTGTTCGCCATGAGGGAGGACTGGGAAACACAGCTGGATCAGTGACCCAGGTGAGCATGGCCTCCCGCAAGCTTGTGAGGATTTAGGGAAAAGGGAGGAATTCACCCAGAATCTGGCTTCCAAGGCCTGGGAATTTGTTAAGGGAGCAGAATGTCTCCTTCCCCTGTCCCAACCGAGGGTTCAACAGGGTGGACATTTAATTCAGGGGTCAGCACACTGTGGTTCAGTATCCAAATTCATCCTGCCACTTGTTTTTGTGAATATGGTTTTATTGGCACCAGCCATGCCCACTCACTTATGTGCCCTGTGTGGTGGCCATACTGCCCTGACAGTGGGCACTGTGGTCACAGCAACCTGTGTGGCCCTTCACAGAAATGAGCTGACCCCTGCTCAACTGCCTCCCCTTGGTGCCACGAGCCCCCTGGTGCCATGTGCAGTCCTTCAAGGTCGCTGACCCCATCTGCAAACTGCCCTCCACCCGCTGCCACCATCATCCCTTCAACCCATCGCCGGCCCCTTCATCGTGGCGCTTCCATCGCTCCCCAACAGACACAAAGCAGCCAAGGTCAGCACTTCAAAATAGGAGTAGGCCCTGGCACTCCTCTACTTGAACTCTTGCACGCTCACCCCATTTCCTATTGCCCCTAAACTAAAGTGCACACTTCTTCTGTGGCCAGTAGGGACCAGCAGGACCCAGCTACCACCTACTCTTTGGCCTAATTTCCTCCTGCCTTCCCCTGTTCTTCCCTGAACTCATGGCTGATTCTCCTGCCCCAGCCCTTTGCACACAGTTGCCTCCGCCTACCCACTGAGGTGGCTCTTTCTTAGCCTTCAGGTCTCAGCTCAGGGGCTGCCTCCTCAGAGGGATTTTCCTGACTGGCTTAGCTAAAGTTCCAGGAGCTCTTAACCAAAGACTTATTCTGATGATTTTTAATTTATCTTTTATTTCAAAATTATACATGCCTATGTTTTAAGGAGTTCAATAGTTCTAAAGGGTTATAAGCAACAAGGACAGCCTCCTTCTGAAACTTTTAGCTCTTCAACTTTCGTTCTCTCATTGTTTACTTCCACATCGATAGATAACTCATCTCCCTGCTTCTTGGTTCTTCAGCCCGCAGCGCCAGCTGCTGACTTTCCATTCTAGAAGCTGAAGATGCTGTGCCTCCCTGCTCCCCCTTGATGCCCACATGTGCATCACTTTCCAGCAGACTTATGTTGTGGTTTGAATTAGATCAAAATGTTGGCCATGGAGGTGAACTGCTGAGACTGCCCTTGAAGAAACAACTTCAGCTGCAAGGAGTGTGGTGAGGTGAGGGCTTGAGTGGCAGCGGATGCTGGGACCTGTGCTGGCTGTCCCACGGAAACCCTGCCGCTGCCTGGTGCCCAGGCGCAGTGGCAGCTAGGGAGCTGGTCCTGCCCCGTGTGACTCTGCTCTGGAGCTCCCAGTAGGGTGAGGGCCAAGACTTCACTCTCTCCTTGCCCAGCCTCATGTTCTCCCCTTTTCTCTCTCACAGGCTTTCCTGCCCAGTAAATGTCTTTGCTCTGAAATCACCTCAGCAACTGCTTTCTGGAGGATGTCACCTGACATGAGCCATAGTTGGTGTGTGTGCATGTGATAATATTCAAGTAAATGCCCCTCACAGCCACACCACTGGGCGTGCTGCGGTGAAACACGCTTTCCCTGCAGCACTTGGTTCTCCTGCAGCCAGACCGGAGTGTGGGGTTTTGTTCTGTGTGCGCTTCAACCCCTAGCCTCTGCCATTTGTCTAAACCGCCTTTCACTGCCTTCACACGTGTCGTGCATCGTGCGTGCTGTCGGTTTCATCCCTCCAGCCCCTCTCCCTGCCCCATTCTGGCTTCGCTGCTCTTCTGCCCGATGCACAGCTCGGATTACCTTTGGGCCACTGCTCATCTCTCCCAGTGTGGATTTCCTGTCTCCTGTGTTCGTGGTTTCCTCTTTCCTGGTTTCCTCTCCTGTTTTGATCGACCGTATCTTCCACCCTTCCTGAGAATGAGTATGGGAAAGTAGATTTATTGAGATTTTGTGCACGTGCATCTGAAAATGCTACCTTTCTACTTGGTTTTTAGTTTGGCCGGGTATAAAATTGAAGGCTGGAAGTTTATTTTCAACTGTTTCAGAGGCACTGTTCCACTGGTCTCTGGTTTCCAGTGTTGCCATTGAGAAGCCTGAAGTTAGTCTGATTTCTGATCCTTTGCATGAGCCCCCTCCTCTCTTTCCTTCTCTTTGAAAGTTGTAGGAGCCTCTCTTTGTCCCTAATCTTCACGATGATGTGCTTTAGTGTGACTTTATTTTCATCCATTGTCTGGGTTCCTGGTGAGCCTTTTCAGCCTGTGAACTCTTTCAATCCTTCAGTTCTGGAACATTTTCTTACATTATATTATTGAGGACTTTCCCCTTCAGTTTTTCTGTACTCACTTTCTGGAAGCCGTAAGCTTGGATGTTACCCTACTGTATGGATATGCCACATTTCCTTATTTTTCCTTTTCTATTTTCCCTCTTACTATCTTACTGCTCTTAGAGATTTCAATTTTATTTTTTAATCCTTACATTGAGGTTTTGGTTTCTGTAGGTGTGATGTGTGTGTATATATAGACACATGTGATGTCTGTAAGTGTAACCTGTAACATGTTATATAATATGTATTATAAACATATTACATCAATAATATAACACAGGATTGGGCAAAAGTTGTTTACCATTGTGAGTATGGGAAGCAGAGTTTATTCTTATATTTTTATTTATTGATTATTACATTATTTGTATTACGACCACAAACCTAGTTTTGTTCTGCCCTGTATATTAATATAATATATAGATAGAGATATAATTTTTATAGACCATTTTTTTGTTCTGTGAATATTCTCTTTTATTTTACCCTGATTACAGTTCTCTTATCTCTCTGAAGATATTAATGAGGTTGTTACTGATTTTTGAAGTTTCCTTCTTCCTGTGGAGCCCCTGTTTCTTCCAAGTTGCTTTTTTATGTTTGTTGATTTTAGTTTCTTTCTTTACCCTCAGAGGGTTTCTCCAGATTCCGGGTGATACCTGGAATCTTTAAAAGCACTGGTGAATCGCTGGTTGTGTTAGTTCTCTAGAGCTGCCATAAAAAGCACCACAAACTGGGTGACATAAACACCAGCAATTAATTGTCTCACAGTCCTGGGGGCTAAAAGCCTGAGAACAGGCGCCTGCAGGGGCCGTCTTCCCCTCTGTTCTCCTCTCGCCTCCCCTCTGTGAGTGTCTCTGCTGTGATCTTCTCTTTGTATGACACCAGTCACGTGGGCTTAGAGTGGACTTCAACCGCCTCGTTTTACCGAGGTCACCTCTTTAAAGGTCTGGCCTGCACTTACAGTCACATTGGAAAGTGCCGAGCGTTAGCGCCCCAGCGTGTGGGTGAGGGGGTTGGGCACAACGCGGCCCCTCACACCCGCGAAGCTCAGTTCCCTCCACTTCTTGGAAACAGCTCCCCACAGTCATCAGCCAGCCCCATGGTGCCTGTCCACCAGACCGAGGCTGTTCTTTCTTCCCCCCAGCGGGGCCTTCCACCGCATGGGACCTCTGGCTCACCCAGTCCTCCTTGAACTGCCACCCTCCCCTCCTGCTTCGTCCCCTTTCTTGCCAGTGTCCCCCTCACACCTCTGCCTGCTCTGTCCCGGGGTCCCAGGCTTTTCGCTTTGCCCTCAGCTCGTACCTCACATTCTGAGCATCCCCAGGGCTCTTTCACCCCTACCCCTTCTGCTCTTCCAGGGCTGGGGTCCAGTGGCCACCCGCATCCAGGTAACACTGGGTGGGCAGATGGACTGCTGATTAAGATACCTGATGCCAGGCCTCCTCTGAAGCTGTCTGCACTAGGACCTGGGGGTGGAGCCCAGGGACCTCCCTCAGTGATTTTCGTGCACGCCACATTGAAGGCCACCTTTCTCAGGCAATCACCGCCACCCATTTAAGCACCTGCAAATATGAACTCACCACACCCTTCTCACAACCCCATGAGACAGGGACTGGGACTCCCTCCACCTTGCAGACGGGGAGGGAGGCTCAGAGAGATTATGTAACTCACCGAGGCCACACAGCCCATAAACGGAAGTGCTCAGATTGGAGCCCCGGCCAGCTGGTTGCAGAGCCCGTGGGTCAAACCACCTCTGCAGGTTTCAGAGACACCATCTCAGGCAATCTTGTCCATTGAGCAGCTTTATTCTCTAAGCGTCTCTCAGGTCTCTGTCACCTCCTCAGACCTCCCTCCTAGGCTGCCAGCCTGCCTGTCCAGGTTCCTAAAGGTCATCCCCACCTGGAGTCTCTTGGGCATCTCTAAGCTGACACATTCTGGAACATATTCTTCATATTCCTCCCCAAGGGCTGCTGCCCAGTGCTGCCCACCCTTGGAGGCCCCTGGACACTGAATCAGCCAACCTAAAACCTGGCTGGCAGCCCAAGCCCTTCCTCCCCCTCGGCGCCACCTCCGCTGTCCTCCTGATGTGCTCCACCAGGCTGCACCTCTCCTGCTTTGTCCTGCTGTTCCTACCCATCCCCAGACTCATTTTCCCTTCACCCTCACAGCCCCTGAGCCTCTCCCAGCCTCCAAGCCCTGCCACGCCCCTGCGTCAGAGCCTTTAGACTGCCCCCCGGGCACCGGCTGAACTCTGGGCCTGCGCTTGGCTGGCAGGGCCACACACCAGCCTGTCTCTGGCCAACTGCTCTGGTTGGTTTTCTGGTTGGTTTGTAATTCCCTGAAGACACCAGCTGGAGTCAAGGCCTCAAGGCCTTTGATTTTGGTGTTTCTACCTCCTGGTTGCAGTTTCTGTCCTTGTTTCCTTTAAACAATTTTTTAAATTGAGATAAAATTTTAAATAACATTCAGCTTATTCTAACCATTTAAGTATACAGTTCAGTGGTTTCTACTTTACGGGGTGGGGCAGAAGTCGGTTTACAGCTGTGAGTATGAGAAACAGGATTTGTTCTTGTGTTATTATTTATTAATTATTGTATTATTTTTCACACGAACAACTGTAAACCTATTTCCCCAACCTGTGTTCATAATGTTGGTAGCCACTGTTACCTAGATCTGGACAATTTCATTACCGCACAAAGGAGCCTGCACCTCCTCAAGGCCTCTCCCCTGGTGTCCTGGCAACCCCTAACCACTTTCCCCTTCCTACGGGTTTGCCTTTTCTAGACACTGCAAATAAATGGAATCGTACAATATGTAACATTTTGTGTCTGCTTCTTTTTGTTAGGAAAATGTTTTCAAGTTTCATCCACATTGTGGCATGTGTCAGTACTTAATTCCTTTTTATGGCTAAATGATATTCTGCTCTGTATGTGAATGTTTTATTCACTCATTCATACGTCAAATGGACACTTGGGTTGTTTCCCCATTTTGGCTAACTACTGTGAATAGAGCTAGTATGAATAATCAGGGACATGTTTTTGTTTAAACATATGCTTTCAATCCCCTTGAGTAGAGACCTAGAAATAGAATTGCTGAGTCATTCAGGCCCCTGGTGTCAGGGGGCTTAGTATTGTTCCCCTGGTCTTGAGGCAGAGACTGAGCCTGTGGCCTGGGTCGAGGTGGCCATGGGGGAGTCACTCCTACCTCCAGGCATGGATGGCCTTCTCACCTGCAGCTGCCTGGGGCAGGCTCTGTAGATTCCTGCACCCGCTCCCTAGGTCTGCCATGGCAAGGCCACAGCCACAGGCACAGAGGCTTAAACAACAGAGACTCATCTCACAGCTCTGGAGGCTGGAGGTCCAAACCCAGGTGCCAGCAGGGCTGGTTCCTTCTTAGGGCCATGCAAGAAGGACCTGCTCCTTCTGCTCCTGCTCCTGCTCCAGGCCTCTCTCCTCAGCTTTCGGGGTGCCATCTTCCCGTGTCTTCACATTGTCTTCATTCTGTGCATGCCTGTCTGTGTGTCCAATCCCCCCTCGTATACGGACACCAGTCATGTTGGATCAGGCCCACCCTCATGACCTCATTAGGACTTGGTGAAATGATACTAATGGCTTAATTTGATCACCTCTGAAAAGATCCTCTCTCCAAACAAGATCACATTTTAAAGTGATGGGGACTAGAATTTCAGCTAATGAATTTGGGGGACACAATTCAATCCATAACAAGCTCCCAAATTCACTACTTGCCCTCAGATCCTTGCCTCAGCATCGGTGTCTGAGGGAGCCCACCAGAGCCCTGCTTGTCTCCCAGTCTTGGTGAGAATGAAGTGAGCAAAGCACAGCTCATGGACCATCTGCACCAGCCGGCTCCTGTGCCTGAGGTCCTCCCTGCACCTGACACAGTGGACCTAGCCCATGACCTTGGGGAGGTCACGGTGGTGGTGGCAGCAAGGCAGCCTGCAAACACACAAGGAAACTTCAGGTAGCAGGCGGCATTGGAAGCAGGGAGAGGGCAAAGGGCTGTCTGGGGAGGCTAGAGAGCCTGGGGCGGTCAGGGAAGGCCTTGCCGAGAAGGTGGCATCTGAGAAGATTCTGCCCTGGCCGTGTTGGGTATGCCTGTTAAAGGAACAACACGGTGGTGTCCCTGCCTTCACATCTGATGCTCCCTCCCTCATAGCCCCCAGCACATCTATTGAGAACAGCCCTGGGGAGAAAACCCTGCGGAAAAGCCCACCTCAGGCCCCAGGAGTGGGGATGGAGGAAGCTTTGCCTGCAGGAGAAAAGTGGAGCTGCTCCAGACCTCCTGGAGGCCGTGGGAGAGCAGGGTGGTTCAGGGGATCCTGATGGAGGAGGGGCATGTTGCCAGGAGAGGGGAGGAGAGCCATTTAGAGAGCGAGTGTCCCGTCCCTGGAGGTATTAAAGCCCAGCTGGATGGTGTCTTGACAGCATCCTGTGGAGGGAACTTGAGCACTGCTGGGGGTGCTTAGACACCTCTGAAGTCTGGGTTTATGTTAGAAGCACCCGGGGGACCAGCTGTCTGATTTTCAGCTGTGATGACACACTGGGCCTTTTCGCTCTCCCTTTGGTGAATTCAAGAGAACAAAACTGTCTTTGGCCTGGAATCTTGTGGGCACTGGGACAGGCGCCCACATTGCCTGCAGTGCCTCTGTCTTACACCAGGTGGCACCAGTCACCTGGCATTGGGGTGGAAATGGACTCCCTTACAGGCCTTAAAAACAACAAAAATGGCTGGACAAAGCATCGCCTGAACCTGGAAAACCCTTAGGGAACACTAGCATTGAGCTTGATGTGAGTGGGCAGAGTGTGGCCTTGTGGGAAGGGCCAGAACCAGCCTGAAGGCCTGTCTCAGCCCTGCCACCTGCAGCCCTGTGACACTAAGTCTTCACGGCGTCTCAGCTTCCTCACCCCATAAGTCAGGAACTGGTACTGTCTTGAAAAAATTGTTTAGTCACTCATCTTCACTGAAAAAACAGGCTCCTATGCACCATATACCTTTGACATAAATTTAAGGTTCTGCTTAAAAAAAAGTATAACATGGGAAACTTGCTATTTACCAAAGTAAATGCCTTTAAACACACCAAGCTCCTCAAATTAAAGACTAAGAATAGACTTCCCGCCAAGGTGGAGGTGTAGGTGGACACACTGTGCCTCCTCGCACAACCAAAATTCAGGACAACAAAAATTTAGGAACAAGAAAACAACCAGAACAGACAGAAAATTGAACTGTGCAGAAGTCCTGACAACCATTCATCTAGACTGGTTAGAGGGGTGGAGTCAGCAGCCGGTGGAGAGGAGTCACTGCAGGAAGAAGCGGTGGCAGGCAGACCCGGGCGTGCAGGGCACAGGTGGCAGCTAGCAGACCCCGGGCGCAGGCACGGGGAGGCAACGGCCAGACCCAGTGAGGTGCTCAAGGCAGCTGGCTGTCCGCAGTCACACCTTCGCATGCAGATAAACCAGGTGAAAATGAGCAGTGAGACAGACCACGTGACCCAGGGCCCCAGCACCGGGGAAAAAAAGCCTCAAATCACCAATTGAAAACACTTGTGGAGGTTGAGGTGCCTGGAGAGATTCCCAGCCTCACAGGAGAGTTCGTTGGAGAGACCCACAGGGTCCTAGAATGTACACAAGCCAACCCACCCAGGAACCAGCACCAGAAGGGCCCAGTTAGCTTGTGGGACGTGGCAGAGAGGACTGAAATCCAACAGAGCGGAGCAAGCACCAACATTCCCTCTCAGACCCTGACCCCACTTACAATGTTACAACCCAGCGACTGGGTTGCCCTGCCCTGGTGAACACCTAAGGCTGTGCCCCTCATACACAGCAGGCGTGACCAGACATGCCCCCCCCCCAACAAAAAAGGTTCAAAAGGAAAGAACAAATCAAAGCCTCAGAGTCAATACTTTCAAGTGACTAAGAGATAGCCAACCTATCTGATGCACACTTCAAAACACTGGTGATTAGGATGCTCACAGAATTGGTTGATTTTGGTTGCAAATTAGATGAAAAAGTGAAGGCTACATTAAGTGAAATGAAGAAAAATGCACAGGGAACCAATAGTGATGGAAAGAAAACAGGGTCTAAAATCAATGGAGTGGACCAGAAGGAAGAAAGAAACATACAATCAGAAAAGAATAAAGAAATAAAAATTAGCCTTGGCTGGTGCAGCTCAGTGGATTGAGCGCCGGCCTGTGAACCAAAGTGTCACAGGTTCATTTCCCAGTCAGGGCACATGCCTGGATTGCAGGCCAGGTCACCAGTAGGGGCTGAGTGAGAGGCAACCACACACTGATGTTTCTCTCCCTCTCTTTCTCGCTCCCTTCCCCTCTCTATAAAAATAAATGAATAAAATATTTTAAAAAAGAAAAGAAATAGGAATTTTTAAAAAATGAGGAGAGGCTTAGGAAGTTCCAGGATATCTTGAAACGTTCCAACATCTGAATTATAGGGGTACGAGAAGGAGAACAGGAAGAGCAACAAGTGGAAAAGTTACTTGAACAAATAATAAAGGAGAACTTCCCCAATCTGGCAAAGGAAATAGACTTCCAGGAAGTCCAGGAAGCTCAGAGAGTCCCAAAGAAGTTGGACCCAAGGAAGAACACACCAAGGCACATCATAATTACATTACCAAGATTAAAATGAAGGAGAGAATTCTAGAAGCAGCAAGAGATAAGGGGACAATCACTTACAAAGGAGTTTCCATAAGGCTATCAGCTGATTTCTCAAAAGAGACCTTCCAGGCAAGAAGGGACTGGAAAGAAGTATTCCAACTCATGGAAGGCAAGGACCTACATTCAAGATCACTCTATCCAGCAAAGCTTTCATTTAGAATAGAAGAGCAGATAAAGTGCTTCTCAGATTAGGTCAAGTAAAAGGAGTTCATCATCACCAAGCCCTTATTATATGAAATGTTAAAGGGACTTATCTAAGAAAAAGAAAATAAAAAATATGAGCAAACTCACAGTTAGTAACAACCATACCTAAAACAAAAGCAAACTAAGCAAACAATGAGAACAGGAACAGAACCACAGAAATGGAGATCACATGGAGGGATAGCAACTAGGGAGTGGGAGGAGCAGAGAGGGGGAAAAGGTACAGAGAATAAGTAGCATAGACAGTAGGTAGAAAATAGACAGGGGGAGGGCAAGAATAGTACGGGAAATGTAGAAACTAAAGAACTTATGACACATGGACGTGAACTAAAGGGGGGGAATGTGGGTGGGAGAGGGTGTATAGGGGGAAGGGGAATGAAGGGGGAAATGGGACAACTGTAATAGCATAGTCAATAAAATATATTAAAAATTAAAATGACTAAGAATAAATTAACTCGATGTATTTGTTTATAAAAATAATTATTTATTGAAGAATGTTATATAATAGAGCTGCCTCATTGAACTGCCTCAGAGCTAATATCAACTGTGCAGCTTATTTTCTTTAACTCCAACTTGGGATAAAAATGATATGAATGAATATGCCATCAAATTAAGAGATATTGCCTCCAAAACCAACAGAAAATTTAAAATATAAAATAAAAACTGCTATTTATTTGTGAAATATGAAGCCTCTGAATGAGAAAAAATCAATTTAATGTTTGGGTCTGTAGTTTTTTCTATTCAGTCAGCCCCATCAACCCCACTTACCCCAAATTCTGAAAAGTTGTTCTGAATTTTACTAATATATGAAATTGTACATAAATCTTGCCATGTAATATTTATTAAATTGTATACTTAAAAGTACATTTGCTATTATGCTAATTTAACATGTATTTAATATAAATGGGTATAATATATTTAATCATATATGACCCTCTTTTTTCCATTTTATTTTTATTTTTTTAATTAATTTATTTTTAGAGAGGGAAGGAAGGGAGATAGAGAGAGAGAGAGAGAGAAACATCAATGTGCGGTTGCTGGGGGTCATGGCCTGCAATCTAGGCATGTATCCTGACTGGGAATCGAACCTGCGACACTTTGGTTCACAGCCTGCGCTCAATCCACTGAGCTAAGCCAGCCAGGGCCATATATGACACTCTTATTCAGATTTTAATTTATGTTAATGCACATTTCTTATTTCTGGTCGCTTTTGAAAATTTACACACTAGATATATGTTTTGTAAAAATAAAACAAATACTTCTAAATCCATAGATTTTTTAACCTTCTTTTTGTCTGTAAGGTTACAAGAAAAATCTTCTAAGTTATGAGGATGAGATGGTGACTGAGAATAGTTCCAGAAACTTTTTTTTTTGAAATTTTAATTTACTTTTCTGTATTTCCTAAGAGTACTTATTTTTCAGAAAAGTTCCTATGAGGCAGAAAATTCCCTGATTTACTTTGAAATAACCATACCTAGCTTGCTCTAGCAAACATTTCAACTCTGTTAGCTAAATGAGCCATATAATATCCTTGAAGATCAACCAGAGAAGAGAAAAATCTCATCTTCATGAGTGATTTAGAACCAAAACTTATTCTTTCAAAGGAGCAGTTTAACCTGCTAAATATGTTTCTTATAAGATCTTCTTTTTAAGAAGGTATCATTCCTGAAATGGTATTTCAAATGCTTGGCAAGTTACGGACCATTGTTAGCTGAGTATTCATCATGCTCTATCAGCTAAAGTTAGGTTACCTCTTTTGTTTCTGGGGCAGATAAAACATTCCTACAGCCTTTCAAACTGAGTTTCCTTTGACAAACAGTAAAGAGAAGGCAGGCAGTCATTAAGCTGAAGTCTCATGGTACATAAGCTAATTGTTGACTTTGCCATCAAAGAAGGAAGATAAAATTTAGTATGATATTCTTCCATTCAGCAAATTGTGGCAAAATCTGTATTTTAAAGTTGGGATAATGTTATGAATTCCCAAACATTTACTGGGAATATTCCTGTTTATCCAAGTATAATCCAGAAAGCCAACGGCACACTGAAAGCCCTTGATATGTCCAGCACTCACTGTGAAAACCTTCTGTTTATTCATCAGTTAACAGTCCTGCTTTCTACTTTTCAATTACATTTTAGAATAAAATCTATGACCATAAACTATGCATTGTTCATTGCTATCTCTTAAAAATGTCATTGCAAGTGCACTGTACATATTATAGGAAAAAAGAAGGTAGCTCAAGACAGATATTTCTGTTTATTCACTCACTGTAGGAGAAGCTCTTCAGCTTGTCCTCACACTCAGGACAGCACTGGTCACTAATGATGACAAAAACGTGCTTTCTGACACATTGTCTTTTCTGAGGTTCAAACATGATTCTTGAATTATTGGAAGGATTGCTCTCAAGCCTTTGTGTTCTTGTTCAAGTTGAAATATTCTTTCCTGCTCCTTATAACCCAGTTGCTCGTTGGTTTCAATGGCCATTGCCACTGCTGCCCCTTCGTTACCTGGTCCACAGGTGCGGAGAGTCCGTGGAGCACTGCCCTTTCGGCTCCATCAGCTGCCTGGCTTGTCTTCTTTTGCTAGCCATGAGCAGCCTAAATATTTGCTCCCCAGACTGAGTTCCACCATAGGTGTTCCCCCAGGGACATCCACAAGTCTTCGTTCTCTCGTTGCAGTTCTCTGATTTGTCTGTTTTCTTGCTGGATTCCCGTAACTAATGGAGACCGAGGCCAATGTCTCAAAAGTTCACTAAGTTCTTGAATTGCTTCCTGATGCTGCATCACCACTTACACTCACTTGTCTGCTTAGTCAGAGATCCTGTTGCATCATCATGATCTATCTCTCTCTCTCTCATTGGGCATCAGCAGGTGCCTTCTCAACCGTGCAGACCCTTTCTGACCACGGCAGGGGCAGTGGGTGTGGCAGCGGGGGCAGCAGGGGCAGCGGAGGCTCGGCCCTTTGCTGGCCTAGGGAGCACCTCCGCCCGGTGGCCTTGAGCAGTGGTCCAACGGCGCTCTGACTTGGTGAGCCTGTCTCGAAGGTTAGCACAGAGGGTTCGAATCTGTCCACAGTGCCTGGCTCATGGCAGGTTTTCAATGAACCATGGTAACACTGGGTGTGGAAGATCTGCTGGGTGGGAACACTCACCAAAGCCAAGTTCTCAATGTCTAAACGGCTCCCAAAGGACTTTGGTGACCTCTCTCTCAGCTGAGCCCCTCAGTCCCATGGCAGGCACATCCATCACCCTCGGAGGTCTGGGCAGCTGTCCCCGGCCAGCCCTGCTCCTGCAAAGCCAGGGGCCTCCTTTCAGCGCCTGGCTTGGCCCAGACAGATCCTCTCCTGGCCCCAACTTCACAGGAAATCAGTCTTTTGAAAAAATTAGTGTTCCTTTCTTTTCATGGTTTGTATTTCTTACTTGTTTTGTTGATAAAATCAACAGAGGCTTTTGCACTCTTTAGGGGTTCAGTGCAGATGGCGATGGTGAAGCCTTCTGCAGTTGCCTTCCTGTGGGGGCCTGTCAGCAGTGTGGTGGGCTCCTCCTCGGGAGTTCTTCCAAGCACGTATGTAAGCCCACATTTATATACAAATCATTGTTACTCTTGAAAAATAAAAACATGCTGGTATAATCATTCACTCATGTGTTCATGCTTTCAGCCCGTGTGGGACATGGCTAGCCTCAGCGCAGTGAAAAGCAAGGCGCTTCAAATTCCTGCCCTCGAGAAATGAGAAACAAGAAATAAATACTAGCACCTGCCCTGGCTGGGTGGTTCTGTCGGTTGGAGCGTCCTCCATACCCCAGAAGGTTCCGGGTTCACTCCCTGGTCAGGGCATGCCTTCCATCCTGGGTCAGAGAGTGTAGGGGAGGCAACCGGTCACTGTTTCTCTCTCACACTGGTGCTTCTCTCTCTCTCTTCCTTCTTCCCTCTCTTGTACTAACATGTGATGGCAGTTGGCAAAGCAGGATAAGGAGTTAGAGGGTGTATTTGTTCCTGCTGTAACATTGCCACAAAGAATAGAAATTAATCCCTTCCAGCTCTGGAAGCCAGAAGTCAGAAACCATTGCTACTAGGCCAAAATCAAGGTCCTGGCAGGGTGGCACACCCTCCGGAGCCTTGGCAGGTCCATCTGGGATTCTAGCTTCTCGTGGCTGTGGCCTTCCTTGGCTCTGGGCCACATTGCCCCGACCCTCAAGGCCAGCACCCGCCCCTCCCTCTGCCTCCCTCTCACAAGGACACACCCGACTGTGGTGAGGGCCCACCCTGAAAGCCCAAGGCAATCTCTCCATCTCAAGATCCTTTACTCAGTTACACCCTCTGCAGCCCTCTGCCCTCTTTGGCCATAAAAGGGAACATTCACAGGTCCTGGGGATTAGGATGTGGACTTCTTTGCGGGTTGGTGAGGGCACTTTTCAGCCTACCTTGGAAAGTGTCTGGGCAGAGGGAAGAGGCAGGGGGAGGGCTGTGGCAGCCTCATCCTGGCACATGGAGAGTGTGCAGATGACCAGGTCATTGCCCAGTTAGTAAGTGAGCGAACAGGCTGCTGACAGGCCTGTGTCCGAGAACAGAAGCATGTGCCACAGCCTGTGACTGAGGACTGGCTACTGTTTCAAACACCTGGACATGAGTAGGAAGGACTGGCTGCAACGCACATTTTCCTGGCTGAAACTGAGGATGAATGGGACTGTCTGCAGCTCGGCAGATACTGGTTTTGCCAGCAGCTCCATGTGGGGCTGCAGGCACCCTCACTTTAACCCTGCATGGTCACCAGTGCGTGAGAGTGTGGTGGCCAGGGAAAACCTGGGACCCACTGATGGCAGGGCCTGACTTTTGTCCTCACTGTGTGGCAGGTACTGTGAAGCCCTCTCCTTCCTGGTCCCTGAGGTCCAACCATGTTCTGGGCCAAGGTCTCAGTAGCCCCATAAGGAGCCCACTCTCCCTCTGGTCTACAATCCAGACTCCACCAGCTTTGATGCCTACTCCCTGGTGCTTTCAGGCCCCCTGGCTCTGCGAGGTTGCCTGCATTCTGGATGCCAACAGGAGCAGGCACAGGCCATGGGGTCAGTGGGCCAGGCCTGCCTCTGACCAGCATCCCTAGGCCCGTTTCCCCAGAGCCCAGTGCTGAGAGGCAGCGGGATTCTCTCAGAGGCTCTGCGCTTGAGATTCATTGCCGTGCTGCCTTCTAGCTTTGCCTGGCAGGTCCGGACTCCTGGGACCACAGTGACTCCCACCAGGGGTCTCTGGGCAATCGTACCACCCAGGCTTACTGATGAAAAGGAACATTCACTGAGCACCTCCAGGGCCTGCACTGCCCCAGCATGTTGCTGATTCTCTCAGCATGCCCTCACAGCTGCTTTATGAACTCATCTTTAAGGGGGAGAAACACTGGGAGGCTCGGTAACACACCACAGTTAGGGGCCAGGAAGCAGTGGGGTTGGGAGCTGTGGCAGGCCTGCCGGTACCCAGAGCTGTCCGTACCCACTCGAGTCCAGACCATTGCCTCTCTTTCCTAGGGCTCTCAAGCCGATGAGGGGGCAGGCTCAGAGCAGGGCTTCACAAATGTGGGGAACAGCCCTGGGGGTAGGGATCTGGGGGCCTGGGCCAGCTGTCCCCAGTGCTAACAGGCTTGGCCAACTTGTCCTTCATTGGCTCCCCTTCCTTGCCTTCTTTTCCTGCAGTGCTCCTGGGGGGCAGGGAGTCACCCCTGACATCCTGGTCTCAGGTCGGCTCCTAAGGGGTTCTAACCTGAGATGTCATGAGCCCCATGGCCAGCCAGCTAGATGCATTTCTGGCCATTCAGTTCGTTGTCTCCTCTACTCCTTAACAGCCCCTTCCTAGCTGGGTAGCTGAGGTGGCTTGCTGAGAGCTGGTCACACAGCTCCAAGGCTGCAGAGCTGGCCTCAAAGACCTACAAGCCCAATTGGGCTGCTTCTGCTGTGCCCCCACCCCTAGGTACAGGTGGGCTGGGCTAGAAGGTAGAGTGATTGAGGCCCCTTCTGAGGGCTGAGTCTTGTAGGCAAGTCTCCCCAGGGCACCAAGGAGAGAGGGAACCACCACTCTCTTCCCAGAAATGGTTCTTCTTTTTAAAAAATATTTTCTTTCTTTATTTTTAGAGAGGAGAAGGAGGGGGGAAAGAATGGGATAGAAACAGCAATATAGGATTGCCTCTCATATGCCCCCTACTGGGGACCTGGCCTACAACCCAGGTGAGTATCCTGCCGGGAAATTGAACTAGTGACCCTTTGACTCACAGGCCAGCACCAGCCAGGGCAGAAATGGCTCTTCTTGACAGGCACTGAGAGCCAAGGGCAGCCCTGGATCTTCTGAAGAGGCTAGGACCCCCACTCCAGAGGCCCCTTCAGGGCCAGCTGAGACCCACCCTGCTTCTCCCTGACAGATGACACTCCTCTTGGTTCAGCTGGTACAGAGGTGAAAACAGGGTCCTTGTGGCACCCGGCTGCCCGCTCAGCCATTCCAGGCTGAGCTCTGAGCCAGACCACTCAGATGTGGCCTCCACCTTCTCCCACTGTGCAAGCCACGAGTCCATCAGTGCTCCAGGGGCTAGGTGCAGGGAGCGCCAGCACCAATGCTGAGGAAAACCATGGTTGCTTCAGGTGGGTGTGGTGGCCATTCTCAGTGACACAAGGAGGAACCCTGCATAGGTAGACATCTGTTACATGTTTGCATTAGAAAAATAGGTATCTAGTATCAAATGTGATTGCCTGGGTGTAATTGCTTGGGAGGAGGCTAAACTTCAGAAAGTGAATCAAATGAAAGAAAAATATGAAGTGACTGATGCTATGGGACCATTTCAACAGACTGGATTGGAAACAGCTAGGACATTGGCGATGCCAAGAGATGGCAAGGACGCAGAGTCACAGGAGCTGTCATCCACTCCTGGGCAGTGCAAACTGGGGCACCCACTGGGGGAGACCATTTGGCCTTATTTAGTAAAGGTGAAGATGTGCATTTTTGCTTCTTGGTATGGGCTTTGAGCTTCTGGAACTTTCACATGCACATGAATCATCTGGGGAATGTTTATTTAAAAATTTTTTCAATGTATACTTTGAGTAAAAAATTATACTTTATTAATTATATCATTATAGTTGTCCCAATTTTCCCCCTTTGCCCCTCTCACCCCAGCACCCCTTACTCTTTCAGGTAATCCCCACACCATTGTTCATGTCCATGGGTTGTGCGTATAAGCTCTTTGGCTACTGCATTTCCTATACTGCACTTAGCATCCCACTGGCTATTCTGTAACTACCTATTTGTACTCTTAGTCCAGTCACTTCCTCACCCATTCCCCCGCACCATCTCCCCTCTAGCAACCATCAAAACCCTCTCTGTATCCATGATTCTATCTGTTCTTGTTTGCTTAGTTTGTTTTTTAGATTCAATTATTGATAAAGATGTATTTATTGCCATTTTATTGTTCATAGTTTTGATCTTTTTCTTGAAAAATTCCCTTTAACATGTCATATAATAATGGTTTGTGATCATGGACTTCTTTAGTTTTTTCTTGTCTGGGGAGCTCTTTATCTGTCCTTTAATTCTAAATGATAGCTTTGCTGGGTAGAGCAATCTTGGCTGTAAGTTTCTGCTTTTCATGACTTGGAATATTTCTTGCCAATCCCTTCAAGCCTGTAAAGTTTATTTTGAGAAATCAGCTGACAGTCTTATAGGAGTTTCCCTGTAGGCAACTAACTTCCTTTCTCTTGCTGCTTTTAAGATTCTCTCTTTATCTTTAATACTTAGCATTTTAATTATGCTGTGTTTCAGAGTGGGCCTCTTTGCATCCATCTTGTTTGGGACTTTCTGTGCTTCCTGGACTTGCATGTCTATTTCCTTCACCAAATTAAGGAAGTTTTCTTTCATTATTTTTTCCAACAGATTTTGGCAATTTCTTGCTCTTTCTCTTCTCCTTCTGGCATCCCTATGATGCATATGCTGGACCTCTTGAAATTGTCGCAGAAGCTGCTTATACTGTTCACAATTTTTTAAATTCTTTTTTCTTCTTGTTCTGATTGGTTGTTTTTTTTTGCCTCCTTATGTTCCAAATTATTGATTTGATACTTGGCTTCACCCATTCTATGGTTTCCCTGTAAATAGTTCTTTAATTAATGTGTCTTTCATTTCTGACTGGATTTTTTATATTGTGGGGTTTCTCACTAAGTTCTTAGAGAATCCTTATAACCAGTGTTTTGAATTCTGCATTTGATAGATTGCTTATCTTCATTTTGTTTAGCTCTTTTTCTGGAGCTTTGATCTGTTCTTTCATTTAGGCCATGTTTCTTTGTCTCCTCATTTTTGCAGTCTCCCTGTGTTTGTTTCTATGCATTGGGTAGAGCTGCTATGACTCCATGTCTTGGTAGTGTGGCCTATTATAGTAGGTGTCCTGTAGGGTCCAGTGGCACAGACTCCCCTATCACCCAAGCTGGGTACTCGAGGTGTGCCCTTCGTGTGGGCTGAGTACACCCTCCTCTTGTAGTTGAGCCTTGATTGCTGTTGGTAAATCAATGGGAGAGATTTACCCAGGCCAGTCAGCTGCAAGGACTGGCTGTGACCACTAATCACCAATTTCTGCCTTCTGTGGGGGATCAGCTGTGCAGGGGTCGGGTGGTAGTGCTCTGACCTGGTCTGTAGCTGTACACTGGGTGCTCTGGCCCTGGAGTTTCCTGGGTGGTGCAAGCCAAGGTCATCCCCCTCCTGTGTTTTGCCCAGGGTCACCCTGCCTGGGCTATAAAGCAATCCGAGATGGCTGCTATTTGTGCTGGGCTTGGAGATTCCGAAGTGAAGCTAAGCTGTGTGTCTAGACTGGCTGCCACTAGTGCCAAGTCTGGGGCCACTTAGCAAGAGGTACAGGGGTTGGGGGCTCACTGAGGCTGGCTGTTGCTTGTTTAGAGGATTTAGGAAGTTGTGAAGCATGAGCCAAGACCAGCCATTCATATGGAAAAGTCTCTGTTAACAGCCCAGTAGGCCTGTAAGGTGGGTAGTGTGGAGTTTCAGGGGATCTCCAGGGCAGGGTAGTGTTAGTCAGGTCGATGGAGTTTCAGATATGGCATCTGCCTGCTGGCTCTGTGGCTCTGTCAGGGGGAAGATCCAGATAAGGGACAATGGCCTTGCCCGCTTTTGTGTCTGGGAGAAAGCTGTCTCCAGCTCTCATCTCGATGCCAGACACTTCAATTCCTCCCTGTATGCCACTGGTGACTTTTAAGCTGCTATCCCATTGTTGGAATTCAAAGGGAGTGAGTCTGAGTAAGTCCTTGTGTGGGTTCTTAAAGAGGAACTGCTTGGGATTCTAGCAGTTTCATCCACTGACTCAATCCCCACTGGTTTTTGCAGCCATAAGTTATGGGGACTTATCTTCCTGGCACTAGAACCCTGGCCTGGGGTACGTGGTGTGGGGCTGGGACTCCTCACTCCCTAGATATCCCTCTCAAATTTTTATCCACCACATGTGGATGTGGGACCAGCCCATTCTGCATCTCCACCTCTCCTACCAATTGGATGGATGTGGTTTTTTTAATTCCATACTTGTCAGACTTCTATTCAGCTCAGTTTCTGATGGTTTTGAGTGATAGTTGTTGTATAGTTTAATTGAAATTTTTATGTGTTTGTGTGAGGAGGTGAGCAGTGTTTATCTATGCAGCCATCTTGACCGGAAGTCTCTCATCTGGGGAATCTTGTTAGAAGGCAGATTCAGCCTCAGGAGGCCTGTGTGAGCCCAGAGCCTACCTTTCAGAGCAGCTGCAGCACTCCCCAAGGTTCTTGGCAGCACTGCTGGTGACAGCCCCAGCTGGAAACAACTCAACTGGCATGGTCAGGGGGCCAGACACACTTGGGGCCTCGACTGCCCCAGCACTTCTGATAAATCAGAGCAGAGCCAGGCTTTGGGCCATGTCTCCCAACCCAGGACTAGGACCTTCACTGAGCCCCTGGTGCGGACAGTGGGAAGCCTGAAACATTGCCAGCCAGGGTAATGTACTAGTTGAATCTGAAACATCTCAGTTCCTGATTGGAGAGAGTGCTGGGTGCTAGCTGAGTGCTGGCTGGGTGTTGGCTGGGTGCTGACTAGAAACTGACCATTGAGGTCTCCCAGATCCTGGGCAACATGCTGGGGATCATCTGAATTCTTCTGGGTGACCTTGTACAAACTTCATGATTTCTCTGAGCCTCAGTTTCCTCATCTGTAAATCAGAGATAATAGTAGCTCCTAACCCCAGAGGGATCGAAAAGTGACAGCCCTTAGCCAGGTCTCCTGTCCCTTCCAGCCACCCTGCCCTGCAGTGGAGCCTCTGTTTCTTCACTGCCCAAGTCTGGAGGCACTCAGGCAACGTGGGCAGGCCCGTCCTGCTCTCCAGGCACCCCGCTCAGGGATTCCCCTTGGGCTCCTGGCATTTTCGAGGCTCACTCACTGCCTGGGAGCTGTTGTCTCCACAAGGAATGAGCAGTTCATGGAAGTGACTCCTAGAGCCTGTACACCCCAGAAAGCACCCGTCTCTGAGTTCTGGGCTGTGCCCAGGTGCAGACAGGCAGGTTGGAGTTCAATGGGAGTGGATAGCCCATCCTGACCCACATTGTCCTCTTCCTGCAGCTCAGCTCTGGCCCCCCTCTGCCTCTGGCCTCTGTCTGGGCTCTGGCCCTGTCAGGAGAGCTGGTGTTTGGGTTTGCTGGCCCCTACCCTCCTGTCTTGCCACTCTGTGCTTCTCTCACTGTTCTGCTGTTACTTGGGGCTTCTTGATGTTTCTCAGAGGATCTTCATTCCTGCCTCCAGGCCTTTGCACCTGCTCTCCCCTCTGCCTGGACATCTCTGCCACAACATCTTTGCAGGTCTCAGCTCAACTGTTACTTTCTAGGAGGGGCCTTTCCCAGTCACCCTACCTAATGTTGCCCCCTAGATCTTGTCCATCATATTGCCTGCTTAAAATGGTGCTGAGTACTCTCTGTATGATTTTGACTGAGCACCAGCTCACAGGTGGACCCTGCTTGCCTCGTCCACTAGTGAATACCCAGTGCTGGGCACACAGTAGGTGCTCAAACAATATGTGGAAGGAAGGAAGAGAAGGCTGACTGTGAGAGTGTGAGAGGGCTGCTTGTCTGGATACCTAAGAACTACAGGAGAGCAAGAGAAGCAGGAGCCGCTGTGTGCCTGTGCTGCCCTCGTAAAGGCTGTGCCTCCTGCAGGGAGGACATTGGGCTCAAACCCTGGACTGACTTACCATTGCTCAGGAAGGCAAGGGGCAGCCACTTCGTCACTTGGCCCATCCTGGAGCCAGGGCTGAGACTGGGCACGGGACCAGAGTGGCTAGAGGGAATCCCAGTGGCCCGGTTGTGGGCTTCAGGTCTGGAGCCGGCAGCATGGAGGCCAGTCTGGGGCAGTCCAAAGCGGACGACCCCAGGCTTGAGCAGGCTATGAGGTTCTGGGGCAGCTTCCCTTTCTCTGGCCACAATTTCAATTTCTGTGAAATAGTCGGTTCTTTAAGGGTCCTTCCTGGGCTGTTACAAAGATGCCCTGGTGTGATTTCTTAGAGGTAGTTTATGCTTTGGCCCCAGGACTGCTCAGGTAGGGGAGAAAGAGCCTTACCTGCCTGCTCACCCTGGGGAGCCAGCCCATCCTTTGGCATAGGGGCCATCACACCGGGGCCGGGACCCCTCCAGAGAGGCTCAGGTTGACAGAAGCTATTCTCTTCCATCCTTGGCACTTCTGGGGCTGCTGTGCAAGAGTCATGTCTTGGCACATGGTCATCACTGCTCCATTAGAAAAGCCTCTCATTTCATTTTATTGTGTGACATATTCCCTTGAACCTCCAACCCGCTCTCCCATATCCACACTCAAGGCTGCCACTTAACAAGACTGCTCTTTGGTCCTTCACTGTGTGTCTGCCCTCCCTATTTGTGAGTGCACACAGTGTAAGCTCAGCTAGCGTCACACAAGCTCACACTGTTCCTCAGGCTCCTACAAGTAGCGTGATGTAGCCAGCACTCTGAGTGCCCCTCGGGCACGGCTTTGCTCAACCACACACGTCCCACCAGAGCCTAATGGGTGTTCCTGCGCTTCCCCTCCGGATGGGCATCCAGGACGGATCACAGATGGGGAAAGTGTGATGGGGTTAGTGGATACGCGTGGTTCACTCTGGGGAACAAAAGGTGGACCCCACCTCCTATTGCAGCAAACCAGGGTCCCAATGGATCAAAGGCCTCACTTTAAAATTAGGTAAAGCTATATCATAGAAGTAAAGCCAATCAAAATAAACATTGGTCAGTAGCTTTGTCACCAGGGTCTGGGGAAAATGTCTTAAAGGGACTTTAAATGTCTCATATATGAGGGGGACCCAAAACCTTAGAATTTATTAAAAATTGTATATTTACTCATACATGTTTAAACTTCAGTCACTTTCAAAGTATTTTCTATCTGATGTAATACACCTAGTGAGACTTTTTTCCACTGCTCGAAACAGTGTTTGAACTTGTCAGTTCTAATGCCTTTAAGTGCTTCTGCCATTGAAATGGTGCTATTTACTTATAATTTGACTTCTTAATTCCTTTTTTCAACCAGCAGGTGCTTTGACAAGCACTGGGGGCTTTCTTTGCCATCTTTGCTGCTAATTCCTGAGCGAACGGGACATGGTGAGCAGCCGCCCCCAGGGACACAGTTTCTAGCAGCTGGTACAGTGGGCTCTGGCTGGTGTCCCCTCGTCTCTCCCACCCCTGTCTGCGGGAGCAGACCCTGAGCACAGGCCCCTGGAGCCCAGCTTTCTTCTTGCCTTTCAGAAACCTGTTTTCTTGTCCATGATGTTAGTAGGGACCTGTCTGAATTCCTAGTGAGCTGCATCCCCCACTGCCCTGCCCGGCCCTGCGCCTCCCCCAGCCTGCCCCTGGCTTCTTGTAGGACACACTGCTTGCCTGTGAGATGTTTCTTGGGGCTCTGGGGTGGGGTGCAGGCAGGTTCTCAAAGGTTGCACTCACTCTTCCCAGCATGGTGGGTTCCAGAGACTGGCAAGCAGGACAAGTGCTGTGGGCCACGAAGGGGTCTATGGCCTGGACTCTGTCTCCCAGAGTCAGAGGGAGGGCTTCTCCCCCAGCCCTCAAGGAGGGGTGGTAGTTTGACTGTAAAGGTGAGAGAAAGGGCACTAGGGCAGGAGAAATAGCTGAGTAAAGTGTCACAGGTGGCGGTGGGGAGCACCCAGGGTGTGCCTGGATCAGACACTGGTGGAATGCAGTGGACTCAGGATGAGCAGCCCTGAGAAAACTTACCTCCTTCCAGTTACACTTGCAGATTTTGAAGCAGCCCTGAAAACACACAGGTTTGAAAGAACGAATTCCTGCTTCCAAGGGTTTATCACAGCCTGTAGCCCTGAGACCCTACCCTCACCATCTAATGCGGTTGGTGGTTGTGCTGTGGTTTTTGAATCTGACTATCCTCCAGTGGGCCTGTGAGTTCTTACCACTCACTCCCCATTTGTCTCAAGATACCTGGTGGCATTTGATTCGGAGCTCCCTGCTGCGTCAGGAGACTATGCAAACTGGTGTGCTGTGAGCCCAGAGAAGAGGGGAGAGCACAGCTGGGCTAGCAGGGAAGACCTCTCACGGTTGCAACACTGACCTGCACCTGAAGGCTGCCCTCCTGGGGACACGTGGGGTCTGGTTTGGGGGCCAGAAATAGAGATGTGTTCTCCAAGGAGGTCAGCCTAGAGCTGGCACTGGGCATCATGGCATCAGTTTGGAGGGTCCAAGGGAAGAGGAAGGCCACTGTGTGAGTGGCTGGCAGCCTCAGCAAAGGCACAGGAGCTGTTGAGGTTGGAGAGGCCTGGCTTTCAGCTCTGGCTCCACCTTTTACTGGCTGCATGACTGCAGGCAAAGATGTAATTATTTATAAATTTCTACCTGCTCATGTATAAAATGGGCATCATACTACTTGCACACATACACGAGGGCTTATCTGTGTCCTGTTCTGAGTACGTTACACATATCACCAGACTGAGTTTTCTGAATGAGTCTGTGAGGTAGGTGCTACTACCATTCCTGTTATAAAGGTGAGGAAACTGAGGCATGAGGAGTTTAAGTGCACCTAGGGAGTGACCACGCTGGGGAAAGCCTGATCTGACCGCAGAGCTCACAGTCTGGACCTTTCTGCAGGTGTTATCTCTGTGAGCCTCAGTGCCACTAGCTGCAGAATGGGGGGTGGCCCAGCACCTCCCTGAGCAGACCTGAGGGACCAGGAGGACATACACCTGGGACGTGCTCCGTTAAGTGTCTGGTGCTTGGCATGTGTTGCTACTGCTGCCCTGACCCCAGCCCCCTGGACTTCTTGCTTTGTTTCCCACATGTGGCTAAAGGGCATCTGCCTGGGAGTGCACCTCCTCGCCCTGGCCAGTCTCAGTTCTGTATGCTTGGAATTCTGGATTCCCCGTCTGAGCCTCACGCGAGAAGACAGGGCTCTGGAGAGAGGTGACAGCTTCTCAAATGGAAGTCACTGTGCCTGCCGTTCGTTTTTCAGAAACCATGGGCCCAGCCACCTTCCTTGGGAGAGTGGCTCCCCTTCTGTCTCCTGGGGACAGAGTCCAGTGTTGCCAGAGTGACTGAGAAGACCAGGCCTGATGGCCCTCTGGGTCTGAGGAGAAGGGGACTTCTTGGCGACAGCCCCAGAAATGAGGGCTGGAAATCGAGACAGACTCCACAGACCTATTTCCTAATACCCATTTCCTTCGTGCTAACAAAACATTGGTTCATTTTTGAATCAATATTTTATGGCAGTCCTGACCATTTTATTATCCAGTTACTCAGCCTCTCATGCTTGTCATGTGACTCGGTTCTGTCAATTAGTCCTAAAGTGGAAGTCTCCTGGCAGCATTTCTGGGAAAGCTTTTGCTCTCCTGATGAAAAGAGAGACAAGAACATGAAGCTGGTGTGGCCCTTGACCTTTCCTTTCCTTTTAACCTTTGTTGAAACCAAGTGTGGTGACTAGTGCTATGGCAGCCACCTGCGACTATGAGGCCAACGTGTGGGCATAAAAGTCAATTATATCAGGGATGGTGGAGTCAGGGTCCCTGATGCTGGCAGTTGCCTGCCTCTAGTTCTGTTCTGTGGGAGAAAAAAAAAAGAACTTCCTGCCTATTTGTTTAAGCCTCTGTTGGTTGGATTTTGGATTTTTGCAGGTGAATATCTTCCTGACACAGATGCAAAGGCCCAAGGTAGGCTGGGCTGGTTGTGGAGGGAGAGCACGTGTGCGGAGAGACCTGCAAACAGGGCCTCAGCACTGCTGTGTGCTGCAGCCTCTGCTGGACCGTGGTGACGCTGGCAGGTCAGGACCAGACCCTCCCCTCGAGGGGTCACAGTCCACCAAAAAAGGTGATACAAATTGTGTAACTGGTGAGAACTGTTGCACAACTCTTGGGGTGCAAAAAATCCCTTTACTTTTAACAATTGGATCAAGCTCTAATTGAGAGCCCATGTGCCAAGGTTGGCAAAACCTACCAGAGAGTGTGATGAGGGAAGTGGGGATCGCTCAGGATCGACTGGGATCTTTGGGCTTGGACAGCCCTGAAAACGGTGGAAGGGGCCTTTGTGTTCCACCTCTGATGTTCCCGTTGATCCAGTCTGGCTTTAGTTAAATAAGATTAGCTGCTAGAACAGGTAAACCCTGAAATCTCAGGGTGTGACACAATGGAGATTTATTCCTTGTTCATGTCAGTCTGATGTGGGTTGGTGGTGACCAGCAGCTGGGGTCTGCTTTGTGCAGTCATTCAAGGACCTAGGTCCCTTCCATCTTGGGGCTCTGCCTTCCTCTAGGTCTTTGGGGTCCTCCTCTTCAGTGGGGAGGTGGGAAAAAAGGAGGGACGGACATGTAGACCAGCCTGGAATAGGGTGACATCACTTCCTCTCAGGTTCAGTATCTTGGAACTCAGTCACACAGGCATGCTGAACTTCAAGCAGAGCTGGATGGAGACTCATTGTGTGCCCAGAAAGAAAGGAGAGCACAAGTCTGTGGACACCAGTTGGCCCTCAGAGGTGGTGGGCAGCAAGTTCCCTTCCTCATCTCTCCAAGCCCCCATCTACAGTTGCTCCTCCTCACAGGCAAGCCAGCCAATGGCCTCAAATCACCTGGGTCTTCCCAACTTAAAAACCTGAGCTTGGGCCCTCTCCAGGAAGCCCACCTGGCTCAGGCAGCGCCCGCTTGCCCTGAAGCCCACCCCGCTCCCTGAGCCTGCATTTCTACCTAGGGTTATAACAAGCTTTCTCAGCCTTAGCACTTGCACATTTGGGCTGAATAAGTCTTGACTGTGGGCTATCCTGAACATGATAGGATGTTGGCAGCATCCCTGACCTCTACTTGCTATATGTCCATAGCACCTCCCAGCTGTGACAACCAAAAATGCCAACAGACATTGCCTAATACCCCTCCCTGGTGGGTGCGCATGTGGCAAAATCGCCCCAGGCTGAGGACACTGGATTAGCAGGCGCCAGGACTGTGTATAGGAAAGGCCATCTTCTCCCTGGTAGAGGTCTGAGGTGCAGGGAGACAGGCAGGGCGTTCATGGTGTCCTGGTGTGTCTATAGCGTAAGTAAGTAAAACCAGTTCATGTCCCAGAAAGTCATAGTTAAAGTAATAGCTAGAGGAGATCAACATTGTAATGAGGTTTGTGTGGGGCTGGGCTATCTCAAAGGCAGGACCAATGGGTCAACTCTACAAGGCGGGGTGGGCACTTTGCAAAAGAGGAGACATTTCAACCACATCATGAAGGCTGGAGGAGTTGGTCAAAGGGATGAGGAAGGAGGGGTCTTCAGTGGTTTTGCAAAGACAACAGGGTGCCTTCCAGGAGTTGGAGGTGATTTGATGTGGCTGAAATGTGTGTGGGTACTGAGGAACCACCTCCTCCAGGAGTCTCCTCTTCTCTGTCCCCATTGTCCCCCTATAGGCCCACTGTACCACTAGTCACGTTGCTTTGGCTTGCTTCCCCTTAAAGCCCTGCCTTTTGTCCTGCTGTATCTCAGACCCTTGCACATCGTAGGTACTGAGGAAATTGAATGAATGAATCCATATGTGAAGGAACTGATTCATGGAGGGTCTCCTATGACAGCTTGAGCAGATTGGACTTCTGTCTGGACAATAGGGAGCCACTGCAGGGTTTTGAGAAGGACTGTCACCTGCTTTTGGGTGGAGGATGCTTTGGAGAAAGGGGTGAGGCTGGGAGACCAGCTATGTAGATGGTCCAAGTGGGATTCTGTAATTAAGCTGACCCATAGCCACAAGAGGTCCAACCCAGTCCCTAGCTCTGATCATAACTGCCTTCAGCTCCCTCTTCCCTGCCTCTGTCCTGTGCACAACTCCTGCCGAGCATTTTTCACACCATTGTAACGACTTGCTTATGCTGTGTTCCTTTGAGCTATGGGGGCACCTACAGCTTATCATCGCACACTTGCACAGCCCTGTTAGTTCCTGCAGTGTTCAGTATCACTCAGTGCTCTGTCCCCAACTCCCACTATGCCAGCTTCTCCAAAGGCTGGCCACTCAGCCCTCCCCCTGGCCACTATTGCTTGACTAGGATGGGTCACCTGACCTACTCCAGCCAGGTCTGGCACCCACACCCTCAGCCACCTTTCTTGTTCTGTGGATGGACATCTGGTCCACGTGGAACCAATGGGACCTTATTTGTGGGGTTTGAACAGAAATGTATTGTCAGTCAGAGTTTTCTAGTTTGACTCCACTGTGTTTAGCAGAACCAACAATGGCACCTCAGTCTCTGGAAATCTGAGATTTGCTTCATGCCTCAGCATCCGATTAGCACATCAGACACAGCCTTGAGAAGAATGGAGGCCCTACGCTTGCTGGGAGGACAATTCTGTGGACATCAACGAGGCACAGCTGGCTCATCCTGTTCGAATCTGTGGCCCCAAGGGCTTTTCCTGCCTTTCTCTCAGGTACTGAGATTAGTATTTTAACTCCCACAAGACATTTATACTGTCACAAACATCTGCCATTCATTTAGACTTGCCTATCTCGGTGCCTTCTTGAGGTCCAGGACTTTGGCTGGGATCCTGTCCCTCCTGCTGCTGGGATGGATTCCCTTAGGCTTTGTTTGACAATGTCTTTATGCCTTGTCTCCATTTTTGAAGGGTAATTTCACTAGACTAAGATTCAGTTTTGGCCCTCACTGATTCATTTATTCCTTTGTTTGGTAAAACATTCCATGAGTGCTAAGAGGTGCTGAGGGCGCCAGGTGTACGTGGTGTGGTGGTGGCCAGAGCAAAAGAGGTCCTTGCTCTCTGGGGAATGAGGGAAGAGTGTGCCTGGTAGAGGGAATGGGAGCTGTGGAGGCCCCGTGGCTGGAAGCAGTTAAGAGGCCAGTGTGGCGGGAGCACAGAGAGCAAGATCTGGGGAGGTGGCCACACGTGGGCTGCACAGGGCCATGGTGATGAGTGACGCTTTGCCTTTGTCCTCATAAGGGGGAGTCAGTCTTCTCAAAGATGAAATTTCAACTGAACCCTGAAGGGTGACCGGAATGGAAAGAAACAGAGAAGCTGGCAGGAACATGATGCATTCTGAGCACAGGGTACTTGAATATGTGCTGGGTCCCATGCTGAGCTTTTTGTATCACGTATTCCATCCCCGGGAGGCAGGCTGAGTAGTGTTAAAAAGGCCAGGCCTAGCTTTGGGCAGGCAGCAGTTGAGCCCACATGACTGGCAGCTGTGTGACTCTGGGCCCCACCCTGCCACCTAATCTGGAAAGTCAGTGTAACATGCCTTACCTCCCAGGGCTGGTCTGAGGCTTCAAGAAAACAGTGCCCAGTGTGTAACCTATAGCTTTGTAAGAGCTCAAGCACCCTAGCTATTGTTTTTATGGTTAAGATTTCTTCTAATGAGAGCCAGAGAGGGTAAGTTACTTACCTCAGGTCACACAGCCAGGAAGTGGTGGGGGACTTCAAGTCTCACTTGGTTGTGTTGACTTCCTATTCATAGATCCTATCACTCTCTCCATCCCACCTGTCCCATGGACAGCGTCACTGAGGCCCAGAGAAGTGTTCCCTGCTCTAAGGAATCCCAAAATTTGGGGCTGACAGAACTATTCCCCCTTCCTTCCTTCTTTCATTAGTTCATTATTGAGTGCCACTTTGTGCCAGGCACAATCCAGGGGCCAGAGAGAGAGTTGTGTATAAAAGGATAAAAATCCCTTCCCTTAAGAAGCTCTGTTCTACTAGGGGGATACTGACACTATGCAAAACAAGTGAGCTAAGTAAATTTGTTAGATGGCAATCAAGGCGGGCCAGAGAAATAAAGCTGGAAAGGGGGTAGAGACTGGAGGGGGAATTCGACATCTGAGAGAACAGCATTCCAGGCAGAGGGCACAGCTTTCTCAAAGGCCCTGAGGTAATGGTGTGCCTGGGGTATTTCAGGAAGAGCCAAGAGGTCAGCAGGAAGGCAGGGATGGTGTGTGTGGTGGACACTGAAGGGACGGGGAGGCCCCACCAGCACCAATATCCTACCTTGTGTTTACTGTGCCTTGGACTACTGGCTCCAGGTGAGTCTACTCCTGAGCCTTTTCCCCACAATAGGAGGCCACGGGGGCTCCTTCCTACAGGGGGGATTGGCTCATCACAACTGTGCTGCCCTGCCCCAGCTCCCACCTGGGCTCCTGCTGAACCTGCCACTTTCTGGTTCCTGGACCCCCCCCACAGGCAGGGTAGGGACAATCAAACCTAAATCTAGGAGTGGGGCGCTGGGCATTGTGGGCATCTTCCTGGTTTTAAAGAACTCCTGATGATATGGTTTTGGGTGATACAGGGAAGGCTGTCTGGAGAGCAGCTCTGGCTACCTAACCAGGCTCCTCACTCCATGCTTTCTGGAAACTTGGCAGGGCCCCTGAGCTGCCTGCCACCCAGCTCTCCTGGGCCCTGGTGCTAGGCTGGTCCTAAACCCCAGTGAGTCCATGAGTGTCATGCATGTGATCTTAACAGTTGAGTCTCAGCTTTATAGGAAGCAAGGAGACAAACGGTTATTGAGAACTCCCTGTGTACTGAGCGTGTTTGTGCATACTGTTGAGACAGCATAATATAAAACTAGGAAAATTCTTTGGCCAGTGGGCTAGGGAAACTGAGACAACAGTTTGAACACAATGGCTGAGCAATTCACAGCCAGGTGCAGATGGTCACCAGGGGGGAAGGCCTTCAGCACCTGGCAGGGGACATACTAGGGAAATAAGAACCCCAGGGTAGCCTTTCCTCCCTGAAGACAACATCTAAGCCTCAGTTGTGTTTGAGCTCCAGGCCCAGAAAAGTAGCAAAACCAGGTGGGCAATGCCAGAACCAAATGCAATGACTAAAGACCCCGTGCTCTGGCACTGACCAATCAGTGGAGACCAGGACCCTGGAGAACTGATTAATATTCTGCTGAAACCCTCCCCTGAGACCTCCCCTAGGATTCCTGCCTGCAAGAGAGACATAAAAGCCTGAAGACAAAGGAACCAGTGCAGTGTGCTCTCCCTCCGGGCAGCAGTCTGTATCATTCTCTTTCTCCCTAACCTACCTTCCCCACTTTTTTCTTCACAGGTATGCATCTCCTAAACTCTAGGGCAATAGGCAGCTGGCAGGTTGTCCCATGCTGATCCCCTGAATCTGTCCTGAAGACCCCCTTTTCTCTGACTTCCCAGTGAGCTCAGGCAGCCCAGCCTAGGCTCTCCTATTACTTCTTTTATACTAAGCCCTTCCTTGTTTCACTGTGCTCAGCTTTAATAAACACATCCTCATAGTCACCTGGACTCATGTTGTGAAATCTTTCCTACATGAAGTAGGAAAGCAAGGAGCCACACACTACAAGAACCCACACACTACAGCTGGCCCTAGGCACACCCCCTCAGGTCTAGGCCCCTGCCTGGTAACATAATATGGCAACCCAAATGGGACGTTCCTTCTTGATCTTATGCAGCCAAGCTAGCTCACTTGCTGTGACTTGGACTGTCTCACTGTGGGTAGAATAGTGGGACTGCAGAGACGAGACCACCCAGGACCACCTTGCATACCAGTACCATGCTAAGTACCAGCAGAGGCCCATTTTGCCCAGCTGCTCCTCCACTTGCATGGGGTGAGCTTGGGTGAATTCCCTTGGAATTCTGGACATCCCTGTTGGTATAAGGTAAGAGGCTAAATATCTTTGATCTGTGTTTTCTGAAATCCTTGAGGTAGAGGTAGAGGCTAAGGTTTGAGAAGGAGCCATGCTGAGGCAGGACAGGAGGAGAAAAATGGATGGTTAATTTTTAATGTTGGCTTTCAGTTGAAGTTGCTTTCTGTTGGTCTTAACAAAACCTTTGCTGGATAAATAAAAGTCTAGACTCAATCTGCTTTGAAGATGTGGGGCTCTTACTCCCTCTGGCTCATCTCTGACATTGTTAGGCAGCTGAGGTGAATGGGAGGCAGAGATATGTGAGAGGGTTTGAAATGTAGATGCACAATTACTAGGAAACCTTTACTTACTTGCAATTACTACAGAAACTGGAAGATGTAACTAGAAGCAAAGAACTTAACATGGCCAAAATGTATCTATTAATGCTTAAATTAATTTTGCATGCAAAATCAGTAACGCCAGCTCTAAAACTGAACAAAAAAATGGAAAGCTTATTTTGATCGCAAATTAGAAGCCCCTAGGAGGAACACAGGTCAATGAACACACTAACAGAAAGCAAGAAAGATCAGTTTTCAGGGCAAGCTCTGGCTGTGGCTGCCCCTGAGTCTGGGGTCTTGGCGACAGGCAGGCTATTGTTTGGGTGGCCCACCTGCTTCCTGGTTCTTCCAGGCCTGGTTTGAGCCTTTCCCCTGGCAGGTCCCTTCCTGGACCTGCTGGGGATCTGTACCCAGTCCTTTTTCTTGGTTTTCCTGGGTCGAGCTCTGTCCCTTCGTGTTGCTATTTTGGCTACTGCTGTGCATGCTTCTGGGGCTCTGCTGCATTGTCTGGTTTCTGGTGTAGGTGTACCCAGCAGACAGGTTTTTTCCGACTCTTCCTCTTCTTTCCATAGTCCTGGTGTGTGGCCTCCTTTAGCCTCAGGAAAATGCTTCCTGTCTGCTGCAGGAATAAGTCCCAAGTGCAGGGGACATGGCAGCCTCCCACAGTGTATGAATAAACCTGTGCATGCTGTGGTTTCCTAATTCATGAAGTGCTGTGGCTTCCTGAGGAAGCAAGGTCACTGTCTGGTTTTGCTTCCCTGCTTGTTGAACTTAATGTCTAATCCAACAGAATTACCAAATAGGGTTTGCCGGGAAGCTCTTGTGGAGAAGTCTGTTTCTATTGCAAAAAGCCAGGTCACCTGGGGGGAACTGTAGGAGGCTGAAGTGGGATTTGCAAAGAGAAGGCAGGTATGGGTGGGGTTGCTTGGGAGAGATTCCTTTTCTCCTGGCTGATGGTTTTGGAGGGGTTGAAGTTGTCATGGAGGGGGAAACTTCTAAGGCCCTTATACATACTTACCTGTTCTTTTTTAAAATTATAGTTTATATTCAACATTATTTTATATTAGTCTCAGGTATGTAGCATAGTGGTTGGACAGTCATATATTTTATAAACCAATACCCACAATATTTCAAGTACTCACCTAACACCATCCATAGTTATTATATTATTATGTTCCTTATGCTGCATTTTATATCCTTGTCACTTTCATGACTACCGATTTTGGATTCTTAACCCTCCTCTCCTGATCCTCCCCTCCTCGGCAACTATCAGTCTGATCTCTGTATATTTCCGCTTTGTTTTCTCATTTATTCTACTCTGTCTGTTCTTAAACCTGCCCAACACAGTGTCACCCTCCCTCAGAGTAAGCTTCTATACCAATGGTATGGATAATTATACAATGTCTATTTTTAAATTAGAACTTATTTCCTTCCAACTAGAAAATGTTATGGGGCAACACATATTTTTACAAACCAAATTGGCCCTGACTCACATAATAGCATGAGAGTTTTGAAAGCAATGATGCCAAAATGTCTTTTTTTTTTCAGAAGGGTGAAATGTATTTAGAACTAAATAAACTTGTTACTTGACCAAATGGGAAAATCATGATTTTAAAGGAACCTCCCAAGAAGAAACTAAATCTTGAGACTGACTGAATGTTTGCTAACCATCTTTCTTCATCATTAATGTCCACGAGCGCCTCAGGGTCAGCTTCACAGGGCACCTGCTCTACTCAGGATGGCCCCAAACAGCCCAGAGTCCTAAGGAGGGCCTCTGACTCTTGACTTGCTACATACCTGTCCCTCCACGATGGGAAACCAGTCCACAGTGCCTCGAGAGTCCGCTTTTGGGATACATACTTGCCAACTAGGAGAAATTTGACCCTATGTCTGTCAAGAAAAAGACTAATCTTTGTCCCAGTATAAAGTGGGCAAGAAGGTTTGGCCAGTCAATGGCACCATTAATTTTAATACAATCTTGCAGCTGGACCTGTTTACTATTTCCAGGGAAAATAGACAAAGTTTCCATATATTTAAGTCTTTATGGCTCTCAGAGGTGACCCTAAGCTATATGGCCTCTGTATACTGGAAAAATGTACCCAGGTGGAAATAACACTTCAAAAATGGATGAATGGACTTTTCAGTCCTTTACAAACATCTGAGTGGCGACCCAAATATGGAGGTATTCAAAATGACTGTCTCTGTCTTAAAAATGAAGTATTCACAGGGCTGGAGGTGTGGCTCCAAAACATTAAAGCCTGCAAATCCTCTCATCTTCTCAAGACTTCTGTTCATTCTTAAAAACATATAGGTAATTGACTTTATAAAACCAAAGTCCTTCTAGGAGAAACTTGCTTTCCTTTCTTTGCATTTTTTTGAAATGCAAATACCTGATCTTCTCCAAGGATGCTTGTCTGGGCCATCTTTTAAAATACAAATTTGGGGGAGATAATTCTTATCCAAAGGGGGAAAACCTTAACTATATATAAGCAAATTAATTGATTTTATTTCAGCTATTCATTTCCAAATTAGTAGATTCTGATAAAAGTTATTGACTATCTAGATATTATGAAATAACATGAGATATCGACACATTAATTGCTGGATGAGTCTTCAGTTCATCTGTTTTTGGATTTTTATTACAAAGAGGCTGTAAAGTGGATTTGGAGCTATAGATAAATGTCTTGTGCTTTCTTGGGGCTGTGTTTCATGAAAGTGAGTTTGCCAGCAGAGGAACCTGTGTTTCTAAAGGTCATGAAGCGTGTTCATAAAAGTCAATATAGGGAATGCTGGTTGCTTACTTTTTGGTCATTGTTGGGAACAGAGGTTTCTAAAAGTTGAAAGTTCAAATTAAGTTGTAAAGAAATTGTATGGCTTTAGTAATAGAAGGCATAAGTCATGGAGATGAAATTTTGAAGGACAAAGATAGAAAATGAGTTATGCTAAAGATAGTTATTTCTGAATGGTTAAGAAAGTTTGTGAAAGTTATAGAAAGGTTTATAGAAGGTTGTGAAAGTTACAGAAATATGCAAAAGTTTTAAATTTGCAAAGAAAGAAACCTCAGTCAGGCTCTAGTACCCCTTCCTCCATCTAATTTCTCTCTGGTGACATTCTTTGATGACTCTGGTGGTACCTGAGTCATCAAAGACTGGTGCTCTGGAATTTTCATTGCACTTTCTCTTGCTCTTGTCAGGGTGGGAAACCTTCTTGTCAGCTGCAGAGTAAATCCATCTCGTCAACGCTGAGATAGAAGATACAGCTGCCCTCTGGACACAGAGTCACCCTACATGACTGTCCCCAAGTGATACCTGGAACATGGGGTTGGATAAGTCAGGAACTGATCACTCCTGATGTCCAAAGGTACCCCTTCCTTCCACTTTGTTTGGTTCTCTGGTCATTGGTAAGGCCACCGTCAGGGCACGGGGTAAACACATCCGTGGGCAGGTATGGAGTTGAGTCCCTTGTCTGAGTGGGGTACATCCATTCCCAGGGCTTCTAAACATGCTTTCTGTCTCTTTTGTTTGGTCAGCATGGAGCTGAGCACAAAGGTCAAATGAGCTTTCTCTCTCAAAAGGGCTTTTTGTTTTTTCTTTCAGTGTGATATTGAGTCCCCTGTCTAAGTGGGTTAAATCCATTCCCAGGGCATCTGGCTGGTGCCCTGGTCATTGGTAAGGCCACCCTCAGGGCATGGGTAAATGGGCTTTCTCTCTCAAAGATGCTTTCTCTCTCTCTCTCTCTGCCTGTGTGGCTCCCTCAAATGGGCTTTCTATTGAGTCCCCTGTCTGCGTGGGTTAAATTCATTCCCAGGGCTTCTGACTGGTGCTCTCATTATTGGTGAGGCCACCCTCAGGGCACAGGGCAAACACATCCATCTCCTTGTATTTTTCTGCTGGTGTGGACTGTAACTCCTGGTCCTCCATCTGGAGCATATATCTTCTGTCACTGGGTTCCTGAACTTTCCGGGCCAAAGCAGCCTCACCCAGGCTCTTCCTTGCTGGTGATTCCTTGAATTGAAGCCAAGACTTTCTTTATTTCCATTGTTCATTCACAGTCCTTGAAACCTTCACTAAGAGTCAACAGGTCTTCCTGCTTGGTATTTAGGACCTTCCATCCTCTTTTCCAGTCTTCTGAAAAGTTGTCAGAAGCAAACGAGAAAAATCTTGTGCTTTCTCTATAAAAACTAGTGATTCAATTCATATGTATGGTCTTTGTGTTCAGTCTTCATGTGTATGGTCTGTATGCGGTATGTTAGTCTGTGTATTACATGTGGTATGTTTATGGAATAACTAGGGTATAATATTTTATTGGCCTAAAGATATTAAGTACTTATATAAATTAGCAGGATCCTGTGATCTGGACAAAATACTTGATATGAAAACCAGTTTTAAGTTTGATTAATGTCTATTAGAGTTATTACCATAAAATGTACAATGTTTAATATATCCAGGTTTACAAAAAGTTTGTGTGATGATTTTTGGTCAAGCATGTTTGATAACCTTCCCAAGTTTCAAATTTAAGAGACTTTCAACTGAGAAATGACTTTGAGTTATTCAAATGAGCTTGGAATAACTCAAAGATTTGTTCTCTTATAAAAGTTTTTTAACTAGTTAGTCCTATTTAATATGCTCAAAGCTTTGCCAAACAGAATAATAGTAACTATGTTCTATTTGTATACATGTATTTTTTATCAAAATAGATGTTCTAGAAATTTCATCCTGCCCAGGGAGGAACTTGCAAAGATTCAGGAAGCTCTCGGGGTAGCAGGTGACCTGTCAGTGACACCAGACCAGCCAAAGGTGATGGTTCCCATGGGGACATCAAGCAATGATTCCTTAGGTGTTGTAACCCATGTGTTGGGAATTTATGAGTTGTTTCCGGTGTTCAGTGCACACTTCCGATAAGTCATGTACAACATTTTAAAACCTTGCATATTGTTTGGTCTTTATATATATTGAGATTGTGTGTTGAATTGGAAAATTGGGCTTTGTGTTGTTCTTTTATGTCATTTCATAGTAATTATTTACCAAGAATTGTTATCTTGGAATGTTATATCTTACAAAGGAGCAAAGTTCTTTATCAATTGCATTTTAGTCAAATCTATAACCATGTCATTTTAAGTTCTGCCATTGATGAACAGTCGTTGTTTTACTCTAATGCATTTGTAAATATATTAGGTCTTTGGAAAAGTTTATGAAAAGAACTCTGACTTACTTTAAATTCCAGGTATCTATGCAGGTCATACCTTTGAAGTAAATGGAGATTAATAGAACCCTGCCCTAGGTGGTGTGGCTCAATGGATTGTGTGCAAGCCTGCGAACCACAGGGTCCCCAGTTCGATTCCCAGTTAGGGCACATGCCTGGCTGTGGGCCAGGTCCCCGGTAGGGGCCACTCGAGAGGCAACCACACACTGATATTTCTCTCTCTTTCTCCCTCCCTTCCCCTCTCTAAAAATAAAATAAATATTTTTTAAAAAGATGAATAGAACCCTAAGGATTCACTAGATTAACTAGATTCATGGCAATACTGACAAATAATCAAGACAAAATTGGTTATATGGGACCTAATGAACTGAAGATAATTATTATTCTTATGACTTTGTTCAAAATATTGATAACTTGAAATCTTGTTTTCCAGATATAAGGAAACTTGTTTTGTTCCCCTAGAGCAATATGATAAATTATACCCACATAAGTAACACTGAAGAATTTATATTTTTCTCACCTTCCAAAATTTGGCAACTCTTAACGAGTATTATTTTCATGGCGATATGTTTGTTTGCATAAATCCAATAAGAATCTGTTCTGTCTATAGCAGTACCAGTTTCCAAATGTGGTTTTATTAGCCAAGTCTTTGTCTGGAATGTCATGTCTGAAAGAGTCATTCCTGGACTCCAGATGTCACCAGAAAGCCTTAAGGAATTAAGATAGACTTTGAAGCCAATAGAGCCCCTTGGAGAAATGGCCATGAATCACATGGTTCATGATAGCCTTTCCAGATAAGGAATGAAGGTTGCTTTCCTGAAAGATGGCAAGGAAAGAGCCTCAAGACATTTGGGGACCTCAAGAACTTGAGAAATACACCCAAACCTACAGGTATTGCAGGCAAAGTCAGATAACAACTGTGTGGCTGGCTTTTTTGCCCCTAGAGGCTGACTAAAGCTCAATCTGAAGGTTCCTTGTAAAATTCCAAAAAAGCAAAATTGAAAGAGCCTATATGATTAATTACTATTCTTGTTGTGTTCATGCAAATATCCAGGCCAAATAGAAACTAGACTTTAGTCTGGTTGATGAAAAATGAGGGTTATTTTATGGAAAGAAATTGTGTTTCAGTGGAAATCACAATGCCCAATAGTAAATATTGGACTGTAGTTAAAGTTTTATTTTTCACCTACAAACTGAATTGTATCCTGAATTCGATTCTGAATTTTTCTAGTTTTCTTTCAAATGAATGTTTCATTTTTTCTTTCATCCCTTGACTTGGAATTATTGAGAGCTCCTGATGCAGAGCTTCTGTATGATAAGCCACACAGAATTTACCTGAGCACCTGATGACATCACCAGAATTATTTAAACTGCAGAAAAAGAAGTTGTATCAGATTGTAAATTCTTAATTTCATTCCAGCAAAATGCTTGCATTTGGAAGTCTTCTCAACTGACAGTCTTGAAGACTCAGAAACTGGTTTTTGATTTGCTGTGTTCTGTTTTCATATAGTGTATACTATGACCTTATTTATCCCGTTGCATGTTTACACAGTATGGGCCACACTTTAGAAGTCCATCTGCATTGCCTGAACTTCCTGAAATGAGACTCAATGGTTTGGCTGAAATGACTTGTTGTCAGGACTAGATGATTGAATTGGAAACAATTCCATCTCATGATGCTTTGGGGATTCCAGCCTACCACTACTTTGGAAGAATTAGCTAATAGCCTTTCTGTACCAATCTCAGATCCTATCCCTTTGTCTCCTTAGATCAGACAGGGAGAGACTTCCATACCCTACACAGACAGGGACCACATCCTTATCATCAGGAAGCAGTTACTGAAGAGAAAGAAACCCTCCTCCCTCCGTCACCCCTAAAAGATTTTAGGGATGAAAGTCTCTGAGGGGGGAATGAGACAGGATAGTAAGAAATCAGGAAAATTCCTTGGCCAATGGGGTAGGGAAACTGAGACAGATGATTGAACACAATGGTTGAGCAAGGTACAGACAGTCACGGGAGGAAGGCCTGGCAGGGGGCAAAAATGGAAAACAAGGACATCACCCTCAAGGTAACCTCTTCTCCCTGGCCTTTCCTCCATGGAGATGACATCTAGGCCTCAGTTGTATTTGAGCTCCAGGCCCAGAAAAGTAGCAAAACCAGGTGGGCAATGCCAGAACCAAATGCAATGACTAAAGACCCCGTGCTCTGGCACTGACCAATCAGTGGAGACCAGGACCCTGGAGAACTGATTAATATTCTGCTGAAACCCTCCCCTGAGACCTCCCCTAGGATTCCTGCCTGCAAGAGAGACATAAAAGCCTGAAGACAAAGGAACCAGTGCAGTGTGCTCTCCCTCCGGGCAGCAGTCTGTATCATTCTCTTTCTCCCTGACCTACCTTCCCCACTTTTTTCTTCACAGGTATGCATCTCCTAAACTCTAGGGCAATAGGCAGCTGGCAGGTTGTCCCATGCTGATCCCCTGAATCTGTCCTGAAGACCCCCTTTTCTCTGACTTCCCAGTGAGCTCAGGCAGCCCAGCCTAGGCTCTCCTATTACTTCTTTTATACTAAACCCTTCCTTGTTTCACTGTGCTCAGCTTTAATAAACGCATCCTCATAGTCACCTGGACTCATGTTGTGAAATCTTTCCTACATGAAGTAGGAAAGCAAGGAGCCACACACTACAAGAACCCACACACTACAGCTGGCCCTAGGCAGACCCACTCTGGGCCAGGCCCCTGTCTGGTAACATAACTACCTCCAATCCTTATGGTTGTGCTCAAGAGATATTATTATACCTATTTTTTAAAAAATATTTTATTTATTTATTTTAGAGAGAGGGAAAGGAAGGAAGAGAGGGAGAGAAACATCAATGTGTGGTTGCCTTTAGCATACCCCCAGCTGGGACCTGGCCTCGACCAGGCATGTGCCCCGACTGGGAAACAAACCTGCAACCCTTTGGTTTGCAGGCTGGCATTCAGTCCACTGAGCCACACCAGCCAGGCTTACTATACCTATTTTATGAACAGAAAGCAAATTCAGAATCAGGAAAGGTTTGGGTTTAACTCAAAGCAACCCAATAACAAATGTTAATTTTAGCAATAAAAGCCCACTTCAGTGATTGCAGGGAGTCATGCAGCCAGACCCAGCGCCACTGGGGGAGGTAGGAAAAAGGAAGAAGGCAATGATGAAAGGCAGAAATGGCTTTTAGCTTTGATCCCCTCATTGCAAGTGTCAAACTCTTGGCCAGAGAGGTCATCTGGAATTGTCTGCCCTAGAGCCAACTTGGAGATGTGAAAGTGGCTTTCCATAACTGAAGAGCTATCAAGGGGCAAAGAGAGACAACTTTGATAGCCTGGGACAAGGTGTCAGCTGCCCATTTATTAAAGCTTCAGGAAGGGTCACTTTGTGACTGTATTACGAATGAACATCCCCTGCAACAGTGGAGGAGGCTACCTTATGGAGTGGTGAACCTTCCATCACTTGTGGTAAGTAGACACAACTGACTTTCTTATTTGCCAAGGATACCAAAAAAAAAAAAGTGGGGGGTATATTTTAGTGAAAGAGGTTGGCCTGGGTAATTATTTCCCTGCAGGCTCTCAGACCAGGGAGTTTTCAAAAGGCCAGGCAAAGAATTCTGCCCCCAAAATATCTTCAGCAGGAGGCTTTTGATCTTAACAATCCCGATCACATTTGAAGCTGTAGTCTGGTTTCTGCATGTTTGGGAGTTTTCTTTTTGTGAAGTGGCAGTGGGCAGGTTGGGGTGGAGGAGTAGATTCCTCCAGTTGCACCAGCTCTGGTGTGACCTCTTGATATTTACCTTCTTTGTTCTCAAATAAACCAAACACACAAAAACTCATTTTCCTGGCTCAATAAAACAAGAGAGGCAGTCAGGTAGGTCAGGAGAAAACTGGGGCTTCTGTGAAATACATCTGGGGAATTCTCTGTAAGAGCCCTCCCCCTTGGTGGGCTACTCAGAATTGGCTCTAGTTCCAGCAGGCCCTGCCTGGACCCCCAGAGGGCATCTCCTAACACTTATAACAATGCTGCAGTGGGCAAACCAGCCCTTGAGCACCTGTTGTGTACTCAGCCCTGTCACATCAAGTGGTTATTTAAGCAGTTCCCACAGCACTGTGTGGTGAATTCAGTCCTGTGTGTTGATTTTTACCAATATGTATTGTCCTTTTACTTAAACAACTGAAAGTCAACAGAGTTAGTGCATGCTCCAAAGCCAGGGTCCTTCCTGTCTCTTTGATGGGCACATCCCATCCTAGGGCTATTGTAAAGGTTGGGCCTGTCTGTAACAGCAGGCAGCACAACGGAGCATCTAGAGGCTTGCTCTGTACATGCTGGAGACTGGCCGATGCCCAGCGCCAAAGTGGAGTGCAGTAAGCAGCCTGAATCAGGAAGCTGCAGGCATCCCATAAGTCTGGATTCCCAGCTGCCTGGGTGACTTGGCAAAATATGGGAATCTCTTGAGTCTATTCCCCTATATACGTATTTAACACCTGGCTGCAAAAGGGACTCTCCTGGCACCCAACCAACTAAAATTCCTCCTACTTCCCCTAAATCCTTCCCTCTCGCTGCCCCTCCTCCACGGCTCACCAGCCTTTCCTGGATTCCTGAAGTGCCCCTAATTCTGCCCTGTATCCTGGTCTTTGCACCAGCAGTCCCTTTTTCAAGTCTGCCCTGCCCCCACACCTTGCGGTCTGGCACCTCTCCCTTGGTATCATCTAACCTAGCCCCCAGTTTTTTCCACTCTAGTATTTATACAAGTTATAATCCTTTATTCATGTTTTGTCTCATTACTTCCGTTAGGAGACAGTAAGGGCCTGGATCTTGTGTTGTTGGCTACTGTATTCAAGTCAGCAAACACCTGGTGAGTGAATGAAAGTGCAGGAGGTGTTTCTGGCTGGGATAAAAACCGTGGAAGCCGCGAGCGCGGGGCCCCGAGTCCCCAGGAGTAGCCGGGAAAACGAAAATCTCAGACAGGGTGGGGTGGGGGGACTGGAGCCTGGGCCAAGGCTGCAGGGGGCTGCGCCGGAAGCTGTTTACACCTAGGAGCTGCAGCCGCTGGCCCTGCTGGCGCCGGCTAAAGACATGGACGTCAGGTCGGTTGGCAGGCCGGGTGCCCTAGCAGCGGGGGACCAAAGAGAAAAGGGGGAACACCGAATCCAAGAGGACACTGCCGCGAGCCCTCCTCGGAATCCGCAGTCGCTACTGCATATGATTCTGGGACTTGTAGTTCTTGGTTCCTCGAGAGGCCGGCCCGCAAGCTCCAGGAAAGTGGCGTGTCGTGGGGATGAAGAACTACATTTCCCAGAAGGCGGGGAGAAGTTGGGGTCACAGGGAAAGCGTCCCGGCAGGCGGCACTTTCCGTGCGCTATGGGGCCGGTCCTGGGGGGCCAGTGTCTGCCGCGAGGCCCCCGCGTGGTCTGGCCAGAGGTGTTCCCCTGGTTGACAGGATCTGGGGGCCCGGGAGCAGAGCCAATGAGCAGCTCCCTGGCAGGGCCCGACTGCTGCGGAGGCCTGGACAATATCGAGTTCAGGAAGGTACTGAGCGCATTAGACCACCGGGAGTACAGAGAGAGGGTTCCAGAGCGCCGGAGTACCTGCGGGCCTGCGGGCACCGCCCCCAACGCCTGGTGGGCGGGTCCATTGTCACTAGGCAACGGGGGCGGGGCGTAGTGCGGCGGTGTGACTGCTGGTGCGAGGGCTAGCGTGCGCGTGTGTCTGCTAGTGAGCCACTGGGACTGCGTGTGTGAGGTCTCATAGTCAGGGGTTTCGATGCGAGTCCCTGAGATTGTGAGTCTCTGAGAGTGTGTGGCTGGAGCTGCTCTGAGAGCGGGTTCGGGAATCTGCCTGCGATTGTGATGACCAGCACACCCTGTGAAATGTACATATGTGAGAGTGAAGCAGGCATGCGTGTTTGGGAGTGTGGATGGTGGGAGCATGCTGATGTGGGACCTGGGAGGGTCCCCGCTGCCATTTAACCCACTAGGCAGGAAGCTTGCGCTGTGCTGTGGAATATGGCTTGTTTCCTTGGCGGGCGGGTCGGGGAAGCATCTGGCTCGGTGGGGCCGGGCGGAGCGCATTTCTGGAGATCTAGTCGGCTGAGGTGGCGGCCTTTTTGCAAGTCGTAGGCCGCAGAGTTTGCCTTTTCATGGCGTCTCTCCCCTGGCTCCCGATTCCAATGGTTTCCTCCTTCCTGCATTTTCTCTTAGATTTTGCATTTACATTTTTCGTCAATCATCCACTCTCCATGGACCCCTAAGACGTATCTCTGTCCGAAGCAGCCTTTAATCTAACTAGGTTCCCTCTCCTCATTCATTTATACAACTGATCCTTACTGAGAACCTAGTTGGGGGACAGTTGGGGGACAGTTGGGGCCAGCTGTCATTAAGCTTCATGTTAGTGAGGGAGACAAGCAGCTGGAAACAGGACATTTTCTGAAGGAGATAAAACTGGTCCATGTTTTAGGGAGTAGCTGGTGGGAGGTGGGATTAAAATCCCCTGATAGTGGTTTCCTGTCTGTGAGGGGTGGTCTGAGACCTTCCTGATGATCCAGCCAGTGGGACCACAGGCTCTGGGTGCAGGTCAGCTGGGCAGGGGCTCAGGGTGGGAAGTACTGTTCTGGCATGAAGAGAAGGCGAGCTCAGGGCTGGAGGGGGTCAGGTCTGGTGGAAGTGGATGGGTGGGAAGCAGAAGAGAGGAAGATGTCTATTATTATTATTATTATTATTATTATTATTATTATTTAGTAAACTCTTCCTTAGGGATAATATGCAATCAGATGAGTGAGAGATCACATGGGTACAGCTCAGGCATATCACAAGGTGAACGAACCTTCCCATGGATGAGCACGGTGATCAAGTTGTATCATCACCACCTGCAGGGAGCTGCCCTGGGGGAACGATTGTATTGATGACATTCCTAGCATCTTAAATTGTAAATGGCCGTTAGAGAACCTCTGGATGTGCATGGTCAGCAGTGGGACTGTGATTCATGTTTCCACACCAGTAAATCTCAGATGCAAAGGGCACTTGGAATGCTGAAGAGGGACCTTTGGCATTGCCTGGCTCGGGTGGGCACTTCGTGGACAAGTGACTCCCATGTGGAAGAGGGGCTCCCCATTAATCTGAGGTGGGGATGCCTTCCAGCCACCAGGGGAATGCAGGAGCCAGGGGCCCCCGGCAGGCCTGGTGGGGCATTAGGGCCCTGCCTCTGGGTGTCTGAGCAAAGCCTGTGTTCCAGACTTAGAAGAGGGCGGTGAGGGTCAGCCACCGGAAGGGGAAGATTAACTTGGTGTTTGCTTCTTTGCCCTTTTCTCCGGGGCCCGATGGGCCTGTGCAGCTGGGGAGACCTGGGACAGACCACTGTGACCTTAGTTGACTAATGTTTCATTTTTTCCACTGCTGCCCTTGTTGGTACAGTTAAGCTTCCTGTTGCCAAGGGATTTCCCTTCAAAAAAGTAAAACAACAACACACAGCATTATGTATTTGTTTTATGTGGTAGCTCGCCTCCCTTCTCAGTGAAAATCTCTGGTTTTAAAGGATGTCAGCTGCTGGCCTGAGTGATCTTTGAGGTTCTTCTTCACTCTGTGGGCAGCTGAGCTGCAGGATCTCAGTGTGCCAGTCCAGAGCTATCTAAGAGCAATACAATGTGTCACATTTATAACTTAAACTTATCTAGTAGCCACATTTTAAAAAGTAAAAAGAAATTGGTGAGGTTACTTTTAACACATTTTATTTAACCCAGAGTATCAAAAATACCATTTCATCATGTGGCACTCTGAGTATTCAGTGACCACATGTGGCGAGTGGCTACCATGTTGTACCGAACAGTGCAGCTGTTGGGTGCAGTATCCTTAACCAGCTATCTTCTGGACTTGTTCCATTTGGTACAGAATCTTAGTTTTGTTTTTAACTTAACAAAATCACCTGTTGGGGTGCTGAGTACACCTGCTGTAGCCTCGTTGACCAAGGCTTTTCTTTCCCTCACCACCGTGGAATTCCAGACCCTTGTTCCTCAGCTTGACAGCAGCATGAAACAAGCTGACTGATGGGTGGGTAGGAGCAGGGACTGCCAACCTGCTATGCATAGTCAGGAGCCCCTCCAGTACTCAGAAGATGACTCCAGAGGGGCTGAGGGGTGCTGGTTTCTTAAAGAACCCAGGCTGGCAGGACACAGTCAAGGTGGGTCTCCTTTATGCACATGTATCATTAGGTTCCTCTTCCATGTGGACTCAACTGGTCTTGTGAGCAGATGGGTGGTGTCAGTCATTGTAGGTGTCAAGAGGTACACTACAGTTTCTTCATCTGTAAAACGGGGATAGGAGTGGGGCTGTGATGAGGATCAAAATGAGATGAGGATGTAGAGGAGCTTTATGAATTGTAAAATGCATCCCACCTGATGGTGGTCTTTAGAAGGTAGTGTCCCTGTATTCAGGAAGCTTCGAGGTCATTTGTGATGTGGGAGGTTGAATAAAGCATTGGAAGCACAATGTTGGAGGCAGATATGGGATATCTCGATTGCCTTTTGGTCCAAGATGTTTGTTGACTGGACAAATTGTTTTTAAAAGATTTTTTTTTAGATTTTATTTATTTATTTTTAGAGAGAGGGGAAAGGAGGGAGAAAGAGGGAGAGAAACGTCAATGTGCGGTTGTCTCTCACATGGGCCCTACTGGGGACCTGGACCACAACCCAGGCATGTGCCCTGACTGGGAATCAAACTGGTGACTCTGGTTTGCAGGCCAGCATTCAGTCCACTGAGCCACACTATCAGGGCTGTTTTTAAAAATCTTTTGGTGTTATTACTTTAGGTGAAATAAATATAGGCCATTGTATTGGATGACTCATTTTGTGAGGTTCTCAAGGACATCATTTTTGTCTTCAGTATTTCTTGGACTAGAGTCCAGATAGCAGGGCAGGGCTCCCCTCTGCCTAACCTTGGGGACAGTCCCTTCAGCTCCTGCAGCCTCAGTCTCTTCTGGCTCTGCTCAGCCCATCCTGGCTTGTCCTTAGTTGTCTGTGAAGATGGTGAATGACATTGATGTTTTGGTTGTCAGACCAGCTCTGCATTCCTGGGATGATACCCATTGTGTCCTGACATGTTATCCTGTGGATGCATTACTGGATTTGATTTACTGTTACTGTGTTGAGGGTTTTGGTGGCTATGTTCATGAGGAGTAAAGTTTATAGTTTTCTTATAGTGTCTTTGTCTGGTTTTAGTATTAAGGTAATGCTGGCCTCTTAATGTAAGTTGGGTGGTGGGCCCTCTTCTGTATTCTGAGAGAGATTTTGTAGAACTGGTGTTAGCTCCTCTTTAGGTATTAGGTAGAATTCATCTAATGAAACCTCTAGGGCCCGTGAGTTGAGTTCCTTTAATAGATATATGACTATATCTTCTTGAATAAATTTTGGTAACTCGTGTCTTTCCAGGATTGGGCCATTTCGTCAGAGCTGTTGAACTGTGGGCGTCAGCTGGTTCTTAGTGTTTCCTCCTTGCCCCACGACGTCCGAGAGGTGGTGGGGAGGCTCCACTTTTAATCCTGGAATTGGTAACTTGTGTCTTATTTCTCCTTGGTCAGTATGGCTAGAGGTTTATTGACTTTATTTTTTCCCAAAGAACAAGTTTTGAGTTTGATTTTTTTCCCCTCTAGTTTTCTCTTTTCAATTTGATTGATTTTGGATCTTTTTTTCTTTCTGCTTGCTTTGAGTTTATTTTTCTCCTCAATTTCTTAATTTCTTAAGGACAAAGCTTATGTTACCGATTTGACACTTTTCTTCTTCATTAATGTAAGCTATACATTTCCCTCTTAACCTTGTATCCCACAATTTCTGATATGTTGTATTTTCATTTCATTCAGTTCAAAATACTTTAAAATTTCCCTTTAGACTTCCTCTTGGTCCATGGATTATTATACTTTAACAAGTATCTTTCTGTTATTGATTTCTTTTTAAAAACATTTCATATATTTTATTGATTATGCTATTGCAGTTATCCCATTTATTTTTCTCCCTTTATTCCCATCTGCCCTGTACCTACCTCCCACCTGCATTCTCCCACCTTAGTTCATGTCCATGGGTTGTATAGATCAGTTCTTTGGCTTCTCCATTTCCCATGCTATTCTTAACCTCCCCCTGTCTGTTTTGTACCTGCCATTTATGCTTCTTATTCCCTGTACCTTTTCCTCCATTCTCCCCCTTCCCCCTCCCCGCTGATAACCCTCCATGTGGTCTCTATTTCTGTTCCTGTTCTAGTTGTTTGCTTAGTTTTTGTTTTTTTTAGGTTCATTTGTTGATAGCTGTCAGTTTGTTATCATTTTACTATTCGTATTTTTGATCTTCTTCTTTTTCTTAGGTAAGTCCCTTTAACATTTTGTGTAATAAGGGCTGGTGATGACAAACTTGTTTAACTTGAGCTTATCTGGGAAGCACTTTATCTGCCCTTTCATTCTAAATGAAAGCTTTGCTGGATAGAGTAATCTTGGATGTAGGTCCTTGCCTTTCATGACTTGGAATACTCCTTTCCAGCCCATCTTGACTGTAAGGTTTCTTTTGAGAAATCAGCTGACAGTCTGATGGGAACTCCTTTGTAGGTAACTCCTTTTCTCTTGCTGCTTTTAAAATTCTTTCTTTATCTTTAATCTTGGATAATGTAATTATGATGTGCCTTGGAGTGTTCTTCCTTGTGTCCCAATTCTTTGGGACTGTCTGAGCTTCCTGGACTTCCTAGAAATCTATTTCTTTTGCCAGATTGGGGAAGTTCTTCATTATTTGTTCAAATAAGTTTTCAATTTCTTGTTCTTCCTCTTTTCCTTCTGGCACCCCTATGATTTGGATGTTGGAATGTTTAAAGTTGCCCCAGAGGTTCCTAAGCCTCTCCTCATATTTTTGAATTCTTGTTTCTTCATTCTGTTTTGATTGAATGGTTATTTCTTCCTTCTGCTCCAAACTATTGATTTGAGTCCTGGTTTCCTTCCCTTCACTGTTGGTTCCCATGTACATTTTCCTTTAATTCACTTTTCATAACCTTCACTTTTTTCTCTATTTTGTGACCATACTCAACCATTTCTGTGAGCATCCTAATTACCAGTGTTTTGAACTGTGCATCTGATAGGTTGGCTATCTCTTCATTGCTTAGTTGTATTTTTTTTTCTGGAGCTTTGATCTGTTCTTTCATTTGGGCCATATAAAATTTTTTGTCTTGGCTCACCTGTTATATAGTAAGGGGCTTGGAGCTTAGATATTTGCCAGGGTGGGGAAACCCATGTCTTTTCATTGTGGTGCTGTGGTGCTGTATGTCTTGGGGGAGGGGTCCGAGAGGAAAGAAGGCCCCTTTCGGCTAGCTTTCAGTCACTGCCTCTGCTACCCACAAGCACATTGGGCCCTTCTGATGCTGATTCCTGGTGGGTGGGTTTGTATACGTTCTAGGACCCGGTGAGTCTCTCCGACAAATACTTCTGTGAGGCCAGGAGTTTCTCCCGCTGCTGCAACCCCCATAGCTTTTTACAGCCAGAGGTTTTGCGGCTTTATTTCCCTGTGCTGGAACACCGGGTGGCATGGTCTGTTTCTCTCCCCAGTTGTTCCACCTGGTTTATTTGCACACAAATGTGGGGCCAGTCACTCCTCCAGCTACCAACTTGCCGCGGGTCGTCTCTACCCCGGCTGCCCATCTCTGCCCCTCCTCTCAGTCTGGATGAAGTTTTCTTCTTTAACTCCTTGGTTGTCAGACTTCCATACAGTTTGATTTTCTGGCAGTTCTGTTTTTTTTTTTAATTTGTTGTCCTTCCTTTGGTTGTGGGAGGAAGCAAAGTTTATTTACCTACATCTCCATCTTGGCTGGAAGTCCTGTTATTGATTTATAGTGTAATTTTGTTATGGTTTAATAACATACTTTTATGCTCTTAATCTTTAATATTTAAATGCAATACTTGTTTTGGCCCAGAATGTGCCTCTCTCGGTGAAAGTTCTGTGTGCATCTGAGAAGAATGTGCCCTCTACTCTTGTCGTGGGCATTCTGTCAGCGTCAGTTGGTCCATGTGCTTGGTGATTAGGCCAATACCAATGTTTTGCCTTTCACTCTGTCAGTCACTGAGAGAGGAGTGTCAAGGTGTCTGACTGTAATTGTGAATTCATCTGTTTCACATTTTAGTTCTGTCAGTTTTTGTGTCAGGTGTTAACCTCAGTTCTTTAACCTAAGAAGTGGGCATGCCTCCCGGGATTGCTGCATGGACTGAATCATTGTCCTAATAGCTAACATGTCCCAGGCTCCTCTGGTGCCAGATGCTTTTCTGAGTGCTTTCCCTGTATGATCTCATTTAATCCTGAGAGTCCCGTGAAGGAAGTGCCACTGTTGTTCAAAGCTTACAGAGGACATGTGATGTGCCTAAGCTTACAAAGAGTGTCAAGCACGGGCAGTCTGGGGCAGACTTTGTTCCAGGACCGTCCTCTGCCCTGCCTCATTAAAGCCCTTGTAGGACTGGACGCCCAGTAACTTTCCAGTGAAGGTCAGCTGGCTTATTGTTATTATTGCCTTTAACTCATAATGTGTATTTAAGTAAACATAGCGGTGCTGACCTAGTGGGCTTGTCGGGGCCCTTGAGGGTGCCTGGAAGGGAAGGCTCTGCAGTTCACAATCCTGCGGGGGAGAAGGGAGAGGGGAACCCGGAGGGGAAGACGGGGACTTTGAGAAGCACAGGACCAAGCCACAGCCTCCACTCCCAGGGAGGCAGCCCGCTTGGGCCCCATTGCTTGGGGAGCATGGGTCCTCAGAGCCTTTTGCCCGTAGCCCTGGACATAGCTGTTGAGTGAGGAAGAATAAGGAAACAACCTTCCCTGTCCTGAAGGGAGTTGTGGATTTAGGGGATTGGAGCAGCTGCTGGCCATTTCTTTTCATTGTGGGATTTAGGGATACTCCGAAGCTCTGTTTTTCCAGAAAGTGCCTGCGGTGGGTCACTGTGACATTGCGACATCTCAACAAGCCTCCTGCCCGAACGGGGTTTGCAGGGCATGTCCGACCTTCACCTCTGGCACGGGCCCACGCTGCCTGGGTCAGTGTCCTGTCTCTGGCTTTTCCTGAGGTTGCATGTATTCCTGGGGGCCCTTCCAGAAGGAGCAGTGAGATGTCTGTCTGATTAAGTAAACAGAGGGAGGGGACACAACAGCCTGGGCCCTAGAAGCACCCTCTGGACCTTGTACTTTCACACCTGTTTTCCCCTCTGTCCAGAACGTGACCTTGGGGGGACAGTCTTGTCACCCTGGGCTGCAACTGGTCAGGAGAGGCCTGCCTGTGTCTTTCTTAGAGGGCGGAATACCCTGATCCCAGCCCGTGTGGGGGCTGGCCGGCAACCTTCTGTGGAGTCAGTGCTCCCCCACCCCAAAGCAGAGCAGGAACAATGAGATCAGGGAGCTGCCTTAGGATGAAACTTCTTCAAGGAAGAAGATTTTGACACATTTACTCTTAGTCTGGTCCAGGCACAGGGCTCCTAACCAAAAGTTGGCCAGTGCCTGTTGTCCGAATCAGCTAAGAGTGCCAGTGCATGTCAGGTTCCCTGGGAGAGGCCGGGGGCTGTAGTTCCAAAGATATCTCTTGCAGCGACGGAGCATCCTGCTGGATGACCTTGTCCTCTTGGGCTCCCACCGCCACCCTTCCTCCTGCCCTTCCTCCTGCCACCGGTCTATCTGGTATGTGGATCTTACTTGTGATCAATGTGATGACTCTCCATGCCCCTGCTGTTTATTTGGATGTCACAATGTGACCCTGGGTGCTGCTGACCTGTGGAGGTCACTTCCTGGAGTGTTCTCAAATCCCTCAGTAAAGTGAACCTGCCTCGAGCCACTTCCTTACCAATCCATGGGGCTGCGATAGCTGGGCCTGTCTGCCGGACCACGGGGAGCCCTTCCGGGCTGTGGTAGGTAGTGCCTCTCCGATTCCGGCCTGGAGAGCTCTGTAGTCTATGGCCTCAGAGGGAGTTCTCTTCCTAGAGTTATGGGGCAGGAGAAAGCCAGGGCCTCTGTTACTTTAATAAGGTTGGCGTGGAGAGGGGGTTGGGGGGGCACTTCCCTTGGTGATGGTGGCTCACAGGCCTGCAGGGTAGCTGAGGGACCCCCTGCTTTGCTCCCGTCTGACCCTGTGGTGGGTTCTCTTCTGCCAGTCCAGTTACAGCAGGGAGGTCTACCCTTTGAGGTGGGTTTTATCTGGAGGGGGAGGTCTACAAGGGCTCACCTCTGCTGCTTGGAATCTTCTGTGGACTGGGACTCATTCTATTTTTCTGAGCAGGCCTCTCCGGGCAACAGGAATCCCTGCCGCTGTCCAGGGTGACTGGAGTACCTGATACTTTCCTCCCACCAAGGCGGGTTAACCCCAGGGCACTGGGACCCCAGTGGCCAGGAGGCAAGGTTTCAGTTTTGACCCACTCAGCCCTAATTGAGAGGCCTGCCCGGATGTTGGTGGCTGCTGGCTTCAGACAATACCAGCTGGTCAACCTGTTGGTGATTGGTTTCCCTCCTCTACCTCTGCTCCCACAAAAAGATGAAAGGAGCACATTTCTTCTTTCTCATTTGCCTGGTCTCCTTGGGACTTTTATCCTTGTCCCTTTGGCAGCAGTGGCTCTAAGTCCTGACCGAAAGCCCAGTTTCTATCAGGAATCTGGAAGGGCTGAGCTAGCCAGGCGGGCGCTGCTCTCAGCCTGGATCTAGGGCTTCTCCCAGCCCCTGGCCTTCTTATCTGCAAAGTAAATGGAACAATAGTGCTTTTCTTCCTGGGTGGTTGGGAAGACTTCTGGAGATGAGGTATGTGAACTTGGAACTTTAAATGAATGCTCACTGGTCTTGTGAACTGGCAGGCTCAACATCTGTTGAATAACACTGAATTGAATTCTTGAAACTATCTTAAGCATTTGAGAGGATAGTGTTTACCCCAAGGGCCCGGTGGCAAGACAGGGGATAGCACCCCCAGCTCCCAGGGTTGCTGGGTGCTGGCGCTCTGTTCCCGAGGTGTGATCCACACCTGGCGAAGGCACAGTCCTCTGTGCCCCCTGGGGGAGGCCTGACAAATGAGCACCCTGGCTGCCCAGGCTTCGTCACCCCAGAGAGGCCCCTGTGCCCTTGCAGTCAGTGGGCAGCCACTGTTGGGGAGCTGCTCCTCCTTAGAACCCCCTGAGAACTGGCCATTTGCCCAGTTCTCTCCTTCCTGCTTCTATTCACAGGACTGGGTTCCCAGCAGGCCACCATCTGCACCCTCTACCCAGCTGGATGGGACTCTGTCTGCCCCTCACACTTGACCCTCCCTCCTCTTGTGTAGAGGCCCAGAGCTGAGGGCACACAGGGTTTGCCTGGGTCCTTGAGCAGGTGTACATGCCCTGAGCCAGCCCTGGCCCCCACCAGGACCCAGGGAGGCATGGTAAAGACCAGAGAACCCCGAGATAGTATAGGCTGTGGGACATCAGTGGGCCTGGAGAACAGGCCCTCAGGGCTGTGAACCTGGGCCTCCAATGCTGTTTCGCTGCATGAGGTGCTGAGGACTTGAACTGTAGCGCACAGGGTTGGTGGGCAGTGGCAGGAGAGGGTGTTTTACTCCTCTCTGCTTGGTGAGAACTGGACCACAGCCAGCTGTACACTCCAACTGCAGGGGGAGTTTTCATCATCTGAACTCAGCTGCTTGATTGTGTTCAAGGGCAGGAGGATGGGGAACAGAGGAGTCGGGCTTAGCAGAATGGCACCCTGCCAGGACTCTCCTTGAAGGGGGTGTCTGGCCAAAAGTGAAGTCCTTGTCCATGGAATTGCCATGTAAACCCCATGGGACTCTCAGTACAGAGTTAGCAAGTGGCAGGAAGCTCATGTTATGCTCCAGGTTGCTGGCCCTGAGACTCAGGGGATACACCCAGGCCCTCAGACCCTTTGTGGGGAGCTGCCAGTGGCCAGGGAGCCGGTTGGCGGGGACTCCTGGGTTCCGGAGTTGAGGAATGGGGGTAATGGTGTCTGAGTGTGGGCTGGGGTCATCCGTATATACCGTGCACCTAGATGCACACCCCAGGGACAGGCAGGTCTCAACCGGGGTGACCTGCCTTCAATAGATTCCAGGCCTGGGGTTTCTAAGGACCTGCGGGGGCCCTACCCTCTCCTTAGTCTGGCCATCCCACCTCCTGTCAATGCTTGTGAACATTGCTGGATCTTTCAGCTTTAAAGATGCCATAAAAACAAATATTTGTGAAGCACAGTGTCTGGGCAGCTGGTGACTCTGACCACGCCTCCTGAGTCCAGTGGGATCTGCTGTTGTTCTCAGCTGCTCACCTGCAGAATGCTCACAGTGGCCCCTGGACAGTTCCCTGCCTCCTGTGGACAGCCAGAGGGAGGGGACCGCAGTCCCAGGAGCACAGGTGGCCAAGCTAGAGGGCCCCTCAGAGACATGCCTTTTGCTCCTGAGTTTTACTGATGATTGAATGAGGATCCCTGTTGGCTCAGCAAACATTTCCTCTTCATGTCAGGCAGAAGACACAAAAGGTGGGGGAGGAATGGCCCCTTGCCCAGAGAGCAGTTGCAGGATAGGGACAGATAATGAGATATTTGTAACGGGATGTGCACTAGGAGACAAAGGAGGGTGCCATGGGTAAGGGGTGGAGGAGATGCTCCCGCTGAGTCTTGAAGGGTGAAGGCTGGTTTGCTGGGGGAAGTTACAGAGGGAGAGAAGTTATTTTAGACATGTGCATAAGCCATTGGGAAAGGTGCAGCATTCTGTGTATGGGTGAAGAGGAAGGGCAGGAAGGCTGGCAGGTGGGGTGGTGAATCCTCATCTGTCAGTGAGCGCTGAGAGCTGTGAGCCCTGGGTTGGTGAGGAGGTGTGTGCTGGACATGGCAGCAAGTGGGGCTCTGTGGGCATTGTCCTGAGGGCCAGTGGATATGCTGGTGTGTCAAACAGGGGAACTGTGGGATCATCACACAGACTGAACCTGTGGATGGGGTAGGGGCAGCGGCAAGGTGGGTTTGGGCTGAGGGTTGCTATGGGCACCAAGTAGAAGGGGCAGAGTTGAGTGTGACTGCCCACTGGGGAGGGTCAGCTGTTCACTCCTCTGGAGTGGCTGAGCAGGACCAGAGCAGGGCTCTGTGTGGTCCCCTAGGCTGGCTTTCCTCCTCAAAGGTCCTTCCTATGGACAGGGCCTTGCCGTCAGACATGTTTAAAAAATGTGTCTTATTAGACAGAAGCCAGAACGTCCATTGGTTCAGCCCCGGGGTCTCGAGGCTTGGGGTTGGGGTGCAGATGCCTCTAGCTCAGTTCTGAGGCCTGTTCCAGTTGCTTGTCCTCACGAGTGGCTGCACCCTGCCTGGTGTGTTTCTAGGGGAACCTGAAGCTTCCTGCCATGGTCCTGGGCTTGGTGAGGCCCTGCTCTGAGAGCTGCCAAGTGTCCGCAGTTCTGACGGAGGCCAGGGTACAGCTGGGATGAGACAGAAGGAGCTGGAAGGCCCAGTGTGGCTTGCAGGCCTGCCCAGTAGGCATTGGCAATGCCCACAGTGGGTCCAGAGGCCGAGGTCAGCCTGAGGCAAGGCTGTGCACCCAGCACCCCTCCTCACTGTAGGCTGAGTGGTTCTTTTGTCATTCATTCATTAATGCACTCAGTGCTTCTGAGGTCACGTTCCCTCAGTCATTTCGCGCTAATGGTGCACGTTCCGTGCTTTTGTCAGTTCATTCATTCCTCACATGCTGTTAGGTTGGTCTGAATCTGAGGGCTTCATTCTGCGTAGCTCCACCCTTGGCCACAGTCAGGTAAAGGTTTGCTCTTGAGAAACACAGGCTGATGGGAGAGGAGGCCCACATAAGTGAAGGACATGCCAGGCCACATCCTCCACACTCAGTGGCTTTCTGGAATCTTACTACTGTCACACCCAGCAGCATTGTCTGGAGGGCAGGCTGAGTTAGGCCAGGAGAAGGTCCTGGTGGAGCACATGGTGTGGAGGCTGCTGTTTGTTCCCTGGCTCAGGGCTGTGGGGTAGACCTGGTCAGGGGCTTCGTCCCACCCCCTCCCCTCTGAGTGGGAGACAGATGCTTGGGGAAGAAGACACTGGGTCCTCAAGCAACAGAACCAAAGCACCATGAAAATAGACATTGTGGGGAAGATGAGAACTCTGACAGACTTAGATTTATTTTCCTTGAGTTGCATATGGAGAGTAACCAGAATGCTTTCAGTGCTCTGGGCCTCTAACACTCTCTCTAACAAGAAAAAGAGAAGTGCAAAGGGTAATGCAGGGACTGGGGACAGACTTACACCTTGAACTGGGGCAGGTGTCTTAGCTTTTAAAGAAAGAAATCAATGCTGAAAGAGTTCAGCTGTTCTCCCCTCTGGTCTCTCAGCTGTGGGCACTTCTGTCCCTTGGGGCATTCGGGCACGTCTGGAGACAGTTTTAGTTGTTGCTACTGGGGGAAGCTGTCTGAATGGAGTTGGTGGGGGCCGGGGTGCTGCTGAGCACTGCACCGTGCAGGGGCAGCCCGCCACTGTGACCAGTGCCCTGGTCCACACTGTGGAGGACGAGTGGCCATACTCCAGATACCATGAACTCAGTGTGTTGCACGTCGGTCTTTGTTTAAACACACAGGGAAAGAATATTTAGTCCACGTGGTTGGGTGTTGCTCTGTAAACATGTGATGCATGCTGTAGAGACTCTGCAGCACACCCCGTCCGGTCGGTATGTGCTTAGAATGCCGCCCGCTGGTGCAGGAGTGCAGTTGGTTTGCAACTCTATAGCTCACCTGCTTTAGGGATAGGCTGCACTGTATTTTTCTCTCCTTTCTAGGACGGATGTTTTCTCTCTCTTTAAATTGAAGAGCAAACCCTTACTAGAAATCCATACCCCTGTTTCCTCCCTCTCCCACATCCCTGCCTCCCCAACACAAACAGCTGGGTTCTTGACGTCTGCTTTGAAAACTTTAATCTTTGAAAACTTCACTCTGATAGGCAGAAGATACCTCCTGTCCCTGGCTCCGAGAGGTGGCCTGCTACATACTCAGTTTGGCCTACTGCTGTTGTGTAGTTCATTTGTCTTCCAAGACTTGACTTTTTTACTCCTCATGTCTCTGATATTCATCCTTGTAATTGTAATGCATTCATTTCCTCCTGTTATTTAATGTTGCATACTGTGAACATACTGTCATGTAAAAATTCCATTCTCCTGTTGATAGATAAATGGGATGTTTCCAGTTTAGTATTATTCCAGACAAGGCTGCTATGAACCCTGTTGTGTACATGTGCAAGCATTTCTCCAGGGTATGCACCCAGGAGGGGAGGCATATCTGTTCTCCAAAGGGGCTGCACAGATGCATGCTGTAAGTGCCCCGGCCAGCTCTTCTGCCAGGACAGACCCTCAAAGCATTCACTCCAGTGGGCCGTGCCTCTGTTTACCTTGCCAGGCCCCTATCATGGCCACTGGTTATTTTTCACCATTACACAAAATGATGTGATGAAACCCCGAAAATCGTAAAAAGTCCGTAACATTTTCAGTTCCAGAGACAGGCTGGAGAGGGCAGAGCTGCCCTCACGCAGGCTGACTGACTACTGGGCACAGCGCTCTGCAGGCCCTGGGTGGGCAGCCCAGGGAGAAACTCAACTGATTCCACGGGTAGTGTGCTCTGGGACTCAGTTTCCCATTCCAGTCGTGGTGACAATAATGAAAGAAGTGGGCATGACGCGCTGGAGGGCTCTAGAAAGCTGTTACTCTCATTGCCACTGCTTAGATGGACACATTAGCATTGCAGGTTTGCAGAGAGGGAGGCCTTTGCACATGCATTTGGCACACATGTGAGTTTCTCTGGGGCAGATGCCTGGGAGTGGAACTGTGGCTACATGGGAGTCCACCGGTTCAGCTCACAGCCTCATCAACACTCAACACACAGGACTGCGTGCCATTCAGGTGGTGGAAAAGAGGCACATCAGTGTTGCTTAGCTTGGTTTACTTGGTTGCTGGTGAAGTTTTGCATCTCTGCACATGATGTTGGTCCCTCAGGTTTGCTCTGTGGTCTCTGACCATCTTGGCAGGGTCCCCATCATGGCACTCTGGTGATGCAGGTGTCAGGCCCAGTGGGGTCACTTCCCATCAGTGTGCTGGACACTCATCCTCTGAACCACTGATTTCCTCGTCCGGCATCCCTGCACACTGCTTTGCAGCTCTCCTGGCTCCCAACAAGGCACAACACAGCTGACTGGGTTTTGGCTCTTCATCTTCAGTTTTATGAGATTACACTGTAGTAACCTTTGCTGGACTTGGATGTGTCTGAGCCTCCCAGCGTGTTCCCAGAGGGTAACTTCTGAGTTCTGGGGGCTTGTCGTTCCTTGGGCTACCCTATGTGGGGGGCTGGGTGGGGCCAGGAGGGAGCTGGGGGGGGGGTCTCCTGCTGACACTGGCTCTGTCTCTGCAGGCAGACCTCTGCGTTATGACCTGGCTGCTGGGCTACGTGGACCCCTCAGACCCCTGCTTCGTGGCTGCTGTCTTCACCATCATTTTCAACCCGCTCTTCTGGAATGTGGTGAGTGCCGCTGGACAGCTGTGCAGACAGGGGAAGAGAGGGGCTGAGTGGTTCTTCCCTCCCTTCCCTCTGTCTTCCTATGGCCAGCACGGAGTCATCTCTTTTGCTGGCACCGGGTATGGGATGCTGACCAGGGAAGCCCACGGTGTCCTGGTGTGGGCAGGGGGCCCCAGGCTCATGCTGGGATGGCCGGGGCCGAAGGGCTGACCAGATGGGGCGGCCCAACTGTGCCCGGCAGTCTCACTCATTTTCTTGTTGGCGACATAGACTGTCTCAGGTTGGGGCTTCCTTTCCTCTCTGCTGTGCTAGTCAGTGGAGCCACGTCCTCACATGAGCTGCATGAACATGGTTATTTTTCCTAAACAAGGCTTCTGCAGAATGGTTTGCATGCCACTGGCCTGAGGTATGCTGGGCGGCAAGAACAAGCCTGTGAGGGGTGGATATAGGAGACAGCTCAGCCTGTTCTCTGTGGGGGCAGAGGGCACTGGCAGGACGAGAGCTGGGGTGGCGACAGGCTGCGTGGGAAGTGGCCTAGGCCCTGAAGGAGGCCTGGGAGGGAGGACAGGTCCTCCTGCCACAGCCTGTCCCTGAGACGGCACCACCCACCCTGTGATCTTGGAGTTGCCAGTCAGGCTGTCCCATGTCACCGCCCTGGGGGAGGGACAGGGTGGCAGGCACTCTGGGAGCTGGGCCGGTGGCCCTGGGGCCACGTGCCTGGGTTTGCTGGGGCAGAGCCCCTGACACCCTGTGATCGCCCTTGCATGTAGCCAAAGGAATAAGGCCAAGTTCAGTGATAGCAACACCTTGTTCCAGGCTGTTTTCATTTCAGGTGACCCCTTGGTCCCCGGAGCAGAACAGGATGTTTTTCATCTGGTTTATGACTTAGGTCTTTCATCCATCTGGGGAGATTGGGAATGATGGTGAGGCTGCTCCTCTCAAAGAGGTGGCGTTGCAAATGGCCGTCCCTCCTGTCCTCAGCATGCTGGGCCTGTCCTGACGCAGGCCTCCCCATAAGAGCTGGCATAGGGGCGCAGTGCTGTGGAGCCCCTCAGCCCTCCTTGCTCGAGGCTGCTCTCCCTGAGCCCGTGCATCCTCCACCCCACCCAACCCTTCAGCAACTGCAGCAGCAGACAGTGAAGGGGGAGAGGCTGTGGCAGGCTGAAAGATGGCCCCAGAGATCTCCACAGCCAATCCTTGGGACCTGGGAGGGTTACTGTGTATGGCAAAAGGGCAGCGAGGCTTGGCAGGTGTGATGAAGTACAGGATCTTGAGATGGGGAGATTCTCCTGGATTATTGGAGTGCTCCTAACTAGAGTCAGGTGTATCCTGTGAGGGGGGAGCAAAGGGAGGTATGGGGTACGGCCATGAGCTGAGGATGGCTACAGCCCCCAGAAGGTAGAAGAGGTAAGGAATGGATTCTCCCCCAGGGCCTATGGCGGGAGTGAGGCCCGACCACAACTTGATGGTGGCCAGTGATGCTGATTCTGGACCTCTGGCCTCTAGAACTGTGAGAGGAGATAGTCCTTTTGCTGTGAACCACCCATCTTGTGATCATTTGTTACAGCAGCTGCAGGAAACGAATACAGGGTATTAAAAGGCTGTTGATCTCTTCCGGCAGACACCAGGGTCTGCTGGGAGTGTGCGCCGGTCTTTCTAGTCCACAGGCTTTTTCCCTATGAGCCTGGCCTTGACCAGCGGTCATGCCGGTTCTCCCAGTGCTGTGGGTGTGGCTTGGCAAGCATATGGTCGGTCCTGGGGACACTTCCTCACGCACAGGCCCCTTAGCTACTTCCTGCTGGCCCTTCCAACCATGTGTTTTTGTGAGTTCATTTTGAAGCTGTGTGGTGGCCTATGGCAGTACTCCTAATAGCCATGTGGGTAAGGTGTATAAGATTTGGAAGTCGGGCAGCTCAGGTGTGTGCATTTGTTTTGTTTTTTTTTAATTATTATTTTTTTAATCATTGTTCATATACAGTTTTCTCCTTTTTACTCCCAATCCAGTCCCCCCTCCCACCCTCCCCACTTCCCTCCCATTACCACCCTCCCCTTAGTCTATGACCATGTGTCCTTTAAGTTTGTTCAGGTGTGTGCATTTGTAAAAGGCTTTTTTTCTTTTGTCAAAAGTTTTTGATTTGCCTTACTTTTGAAAAAAAAGTATTCATTGGTTATTTGTGGGAGAGAGAGAGCTCTTCAAAGTCATTTTAGAATGAGAGAAGTTCTGGAAACACGTTTCAGTTTCTTGAGCTGCCACTGCCCAAGAGAGCAGCAGACGGCCACCAGCAGGCCAGCATGCTGGACCCCAGCTCTGCGGTGCAGTGAGAGGCCGAGCCTGGGAGATACTCAGTGACCCTGACTCAGCCCTCCTCACAGCTACTGCAGTACTCGGCAGGACTTGCTGTGTGTGCCGGGTGCATTTCCCGTAGCATTTCGGGACATCGTGGCAGCAAAGGCTGTTCTTCTCCCCTTTGGAAACAGGGCTTGAGGAATGTCGCTCATTTCAGTCAGGCGTTGTCCTGAACACCGGAGTGCTTGGTCTGGGCCTCGGGGAGCTGCACTTCTAGGAGGGGACAGTACATGGACACACACAAGCAGGAGAAGGGTCGGGAGAGCAGGGAGGGCTGGGCAGGGGTGGCCTTCTAGCAGAAAGCTGCTCCTCTGAGGGGAGGGAACCCTTGGGTATCAGGAGAAGAGGGGATAGCAGGTGCAGAAGTCCTGAACAACTTCAAGGAACAGCATCTGTATAGAGTCCACTGGGGTGGGGGTCATGGAGGGCAGGGCAAAGAGAGGCTGGGACAGCGGCTAGGACTCCGGGCTTGGAGTGGGCAGCTATGGGATGAGTCGCCCGGCTTGACCTTGGTCTTCAAGGTTGATGTGGGCTTTGGTGAGAACACACGAGGGCAGGGGCAGAACTGGGGGCTGTCACAGCTATGGGGGCCCAACACATGGGCAGGCAGCCCCTGCAAGGTGGGAGGAATCATCAGATGCTGAACCTGGCCTGAGGAAGGGTCCCCTAGATTCATAGGATCTGGTTGGTAAGCACAGAAGCAGAGGCAAATCTAGGTCCAGGTTGGGACCCGAGTGACTTATTAGTAAGAAATGTGCATGTGGTCTCCTAAGGGCTGAGTACAATGAAAATCCAGAAGAACTGGCTTTGGAGAACATCCAGGTTGGTGACCACGTGGAGAAGTGGGGACAGTAGGGCACCCAGGGCACGGAAGTCCTTTCCTTAGACTCTGCTCCATGTGTCTCTTCTGTCTGGCTGTTATTTTGTATTCTTTAACATCCTTTGTAAAAATCCAGTGTGTGATCTGGCTTCCTGAATTCTGTGAGCTGGGCAGACAGTGTCGGAACTGAGTTGAATTGTGGGACACCCAGCTGTTGTCAGAGAATTGCTTGGGTGTATAGGAAAAAAATCTGGGGGCAGAATGGTAGAGGGTGTGGCCATCGGCGGAGATGGGACCGTGAGGGAGGCGAGGTTGTGGAGGATGAGAGCGCAGTTCCTGCCCTGTTGGATTTTTGATGTCCCTGAGATTCCGGGTGGCAATGGAGCCCATGTGAGTCTGGAACTGAAGGGAGTGTTTGGGGCCGGAGATGATGTGGAAGCACTGGGGCGTGGCTGCCCAGCGCTGAATCTGGCCTTGGATCCAGACCTGCCTGCTGTGCAGGGCCCCCTGTCCACCTCCCTGTGACAACACTCTTGGCAGTGCTCCGGGTTGTTAGCTGGAGTGGTCTGCCCGAGTGTTGGTGCCCTCCACCCCTCTCCCTCCAGCACTGTAGCCCATCTCTTTCCTCTTCCCACAACCCCCCAGCAGCCAGTGTGTGAGTCTCCACTGGCAGCACCCTGCCCCCTAAGCCTCACGCTCTGTGCTGCTCTGTCCAAAGGAGGCTTTCTGCCTTCCTCTTCTTCGTTCCCTGGGGAAACTCTAATATCACTGGCCCTCTCTCTTGGTGGACACCTCCTTTTCTGTGCCCTACCTGTTTTTCCAGCTCAGAGTCTTCGGATTTGTGTGAAAGTCCTCTTTCTGTCAGTCAGTCACTCTCTTGGCAGAGGTTCATGGAGAACCACTGTGTGCCGTGCCCCATGGGAGCCGCTGGGAGCCAGGGGGCACACTGTGCCATCTCTGTTCTCAGAGGCTGCAAACCGGCTTATACTGAGAAGATGAGGTGCTACGTGGGGACTAACTGGGGCTTTTCCCTGCATCTGTGTCTCAGCCTCTGGCCCAGAATCATCTCAGAGTTCCAGGAGCTTGTGGCCAGGTGTTGACGCCCCACCTGGGCGTGTCAGACCCAAAAGGGAGCTGGCTCTTTGGGCCCCAGACAAGACTTCCTCAGCGGTTCTCCTCTGCCATCCCCAAGAAAGAGGAGCCCTGTCCAGGGGCCCAGCGCAGAGCGCCTGGGCTAACTTTCCCTGATTTCTCGCGCCCATACCCCCAAGACAGCCCTTACAGGTTCACCCACTCAACATGGGGCCACCACCACCATGGGGCAGGCAGCCGGCGCTGCCTGCCTCTCCCTGCCTCTCCCTGGCCCTCCCCACATGCACACTCGCTCACGCACACATCATAAACACAGGGCCAGGGGTTGACCCCCATCCAGTGCCCTCAGAGGTGTTCTATGTCTAGCAGACAGTGTGAACCCTTTCACCCAGCCTGTGAGGTGCTGCTCTGGCAGCATCCGCTCCTCTGCACCCTTGGTCACCGTGGGTTCCCTCCTTTCCCTGCTGATTAGGCCTATTGCCCAGGGCCCCATACGCCTGTGCTGTTGTCCCTACCCCTCACAATGCCCTCCCCAGCCCCACCCTCTCAGCCAGGGTTGCCGACCGACCGTGGTGGTGGAGCTGTCTGGGGCTGTCCTGCACACTGCAGGATGTCTGACCATGTCTGGGTCTCCACCAGCCAGGCGTTGGTGTTGGTCTTGAGTCCTGATAGTCTCACATGTCTCCAGACATTACCAGGGTCCCCTGAGGGCCTCAGTTGCTCCTGTTGCTCTCAGTGAGGCAGCCCTTGGTGCCCACTGCTCATGCCTGTATGCCCTGCGCACCACTGCTTGGCCCTCAGCCTTCTTAGCCAGAGTGCTGAGAGTGCTGACGTGGTGCCTGCATTGTCCCCATGTGCCCAGCCCGGCACATGCCAGGTGCTGCTCGGAGGGCAGAGCATTGGCCTCACCGCGGGCTCGCACCCAGCACCACCTCACAATGGGCCTGCAGACAGTGTTGGCTGGTTCCTGAACTGGGCTCTTCCCAGTTTTCTGCCGTGGCCCCTGGTGGGGTAGGGCCGCCCCCTCTGTGATGTTTGCATGGGCCTGACTGTGAAGAAGGGGGACTGTGGGGGTTTCCCTCTCCTGGGCCCCGTCATGGGGCTGGTGGCAGCCTGTGCATGGCAGCTCCTGGGATGCCCTCTGTCAGGACTCGGGCAAGCGAGCCCGTGTTAGCACCGCACAGACTGGAGCTCTCCCCTGTTCTTTTCAGGAGAAATTGTTCACATACTTTGGTGTTGAAGGCAAACTGCTTGTCATGGGCACCAGAGCTGACTGAGGCACATTTGGATGCCCTGGTAAACCCGGCGGGTTTGTAGACAGTGACCATATAGTTAATCTTCTATGTAGGGATTCTTGGGACTAATAACCCTGCCAGGACCACACGTGTAGGTGGGGACTGGCCTGGCACTCGGGGTTCTTCAGCATTGAAGGTGTGCTTCTGAGGTTGTGCTCTTCCAAGCCCCCAGCCCCAGATTGCTCTGCCCCCCACCCCCCCAGAACTCCCACTCACGCCCAAGCCTGAGATCTGCCGCCCTTTAAGGGCTAGTGTGCAGCCCCCAGGACACTGCCGTCTTTGCCACTGCCCCACAGCTGAGCCCCAGACCCCCATATCTGAGAGCAGGATCCATTGCTGGGGTCTGCACTCCTTCACATGTGCTCACAGAGTGAATGTATTTAGTGGGTGGAGTGCTGAGACATATCACGATTGGCCTTCCCAACCAGACTAGCCAAAGCTCCAGCTGGGCCCTGCTGGTGTGTGCTGGTCCCACATCTGCAGCACAATTGCCTGCCTGCCCCTTGGCCCTGGGCTTTCCTAGGTGCAGCCCTGGAGTCCCTCCATCCTGGCTGGTTACCCTAGGGAGTGACAAGGGAGAGGACGCCTCTCCCAGAGGGTGAGAATGGGAGCAGGCAGCTCTTCCTCTCACCGCCTGGTGGGTGTGGAGGGTTCCTTGGCAGAGTGACCTTTATCCTTCAAAGTTCTGTGGCCCCCTGGGCTGGTGGTCTGAGCTCTTGATTGTGGGCTGTGGAGGGAGCCAGGGCAGCAGGACAGCAGGTGGCACTGTGGGCAAGGTGAGGGATTCCTGGTCTCTCCCAGGCTCAAGGAGGTGACGGTGAGGGCTGGGCAGAAGGGTGTGCTCTGCAGCCTGTCCTGCCCCTTGCTGCCCTCTGCCCTGCCTGAGTCCTCTAGTGCACACTGGCTGTGCTGCCTCAGCTTCTGCTTTCACGCTGGAATGAGGGAGCTGGCCTGCTACCAGGAGGGGCCAGGTCCATGCCCTGTGTCCACCCTACCCTCTGGGCCTGTGTTTCTCCAGCCATGGGTGAGGACAACAGCTGAGGTCCTATCTGGCTTAGAAATGCTGGGACCTACTCACTACCAAGTCCCACTCTGGGGTGGCCCTGTGCAGGGTACCAAGTGTATCAGCTGCCCCCCTTGAACTGGGATCTGATGAAAGTGAAGCTATCTGTTAGAGACCCCACCCAGAAAACAGCCCTGAGACGGGGGTGTGTGGCTCCCAGTTCGAGGGTGGCACAGGCTCTGCTGGGGTGATGGCTAGGCTTTCTGGAGGAGCGCCCGGGGCAGGAGGCAGGGGCCAGGGTCAAGGAGCCCAACGGAGGGAGATGTGTTGGGAGAGAAGGGTCCCAAGGGAGGGTCCCACACACTGGCCTGCACCTCTGATTGTCCGCTGGAGTCTGGCAGTGAGTGTGAGTATGCCAGTGTGTGTGTGGGTATGTGTGGAAGTGTGAGTACGGGCAGGCACGTGCGAGTGTGCCTGTGTGACTCCCTCAGACACACACAGGGGACCTGGGATGGGGGCGTGGACCAGGCTGTCTGAGACCCTTGCTCTTATCTGGTTCAGAAACCTGGCTCCCAGGGCCTGGCCACATACCCACCGGGCTCCAAGCCGCTGTTTCTGGACCAGGACGAATCTCCCTCAGCCAGGCAAGTCCGGCATTTGTAGGAATGCTGAGCTGGGCAACGGGCATAACCTGTAAGCGTTTTCTCTGAGCAGAGCTGGCTGGTGGGTTCTTGGTGCTGAGAGCACAGGACCCTTTTAGCGGCTAGCTACTTGTCCCTCCCGACTAATGTCACCTAGGCCACTGCAGCCCCCTGGGTCTCCTCCAGCCCCAAGCCCCTGCCCGGCTGTGCTCAGCTGGGTTCCTGAAGAACTAATGGTGTCACTGGCCTTGGCTCCATGGTTGTGGACAGTCTGCTCCTTGTCGCCAGGGACCCATGCTCCCTCCCCCGGCCTTGATATTGGCTCAAGTACAAGATGTTCTTTGGCATCTGTGTGGTGTTCTCTTCTGAGCCAGGGTGTAGACTGGCATTTGGGCCAGAAGCAGCCTTGCCTGCCCACCTGGCCCCATGGCCCTGTCCGTCTCTGAATGGAGAACCTTCCTGGACAGCAGCATCGCTTTGCAGGGCTGCTATGAGTGGCTGGCCAGGGGAGACTCGTGCCATTGGCCAGAAAGAACTTTAGAATCTCAGTGTCCCAGCACCATGCCGATAATGTGTCTGTGGCACTTTGAACTGGGTCAGCTCCTGGTCTCTGCTGGGATCACTCAGAGTGACACGGTTATGGACAGAAGGGAGGGAAGCGGGAGGAGGCTCTCCCCATCCAAGTCCGGGTCCTGGGCTCATCCTGGCGGAGCAGGTCTCTTCCATGAGCTCACCCTTCCTTCAGCTTTTGATATTCTAGAGGTGGGCTTTAAGCTTCCTCAGGAAGCCCATGCTGTGTGGGGCTCCCGCAGGGGCTGGGTTTTGGTCCTGGCCTCTGCAGCGCCACGTGTGTGAGGCATCCAGGTGATTGGGGCCCTGTGGATCACGCTCCTGGGTGAGTGGTTTGGTGTTGGTGGTCTGGGATCCTTCCCAAGCAGGGCAGTGGGACAGGTTTGGGTTGCCCCACCTTTTCCTGGGTATTCCTAGCAGGTGGGGCCCTCCTACTTAGACATCCTTGCAGATCCTGTGGACTCCAGGCCAGGCAAGTGCTTGGGAGGCTTTTCATGACCTGGACCCACCTACCTACCTCCACAGGGCACATCTCCTGCAACCTCCTGCCCTATCTCCCACCCTCCTGCTCTGTAGATGCCAGCCTTCCTCTGACCCCTGCCCTCGTGCAGTCTGCTCCCTTTTTCTGGAAGGGCCTCTGCACTCTCTACCTGGCTGCCTCCTATTCCCTGCATGGGCCTTTGCTGGCCCTGTAGCCAGCCTTCCCTGAGCAGCCATAGCTGAGCTGAGACCAGCCAGTGTTGGGAGGGGTGGTTGCAAAGGTGTCCCTCCTCCCTGGTTGGTGAGCCCTGGGGGGCCAGGTAAGGCAGTGCCTTCCTGTCTCCATCTGTGAGGGGCTGTAGGTCCTCCGTCAGCCCCACGAATGAATAAATGAGGTGCCCCTGGGAGCCGGCCTGGTAGGGCTGCTGTCTTCGCCCTTCCCTGGGTCTTCTTTTGGGTCCAGGTGAGGAACATGGGGAATATCCAAGGCTAGGGTCTTTATCTCATTTCACTGCTAACTTGCTCTGTGACCTGGCAAGTCCCTTAACTTCCCTGTCCCTCCATCGTTTTGTCTTAGGTCTAGAGTAACAGCCTTTGTTCCGCTTTCCTCATGACGTGGCAGTGAGATTGTTGGGCAGGGAATGAGTGTGAGAAGCTTTGGAAGCTTAAGTGCCCAGTGCCATATCCAGCTCTAAGGAGAGGCACCCACGAGGGCTGCCTGGCAGCAGCGTGCCCAGAGAGGTCTTGTGTCACTGGAAACTTCCCAGCTTTGTGCCCAGCTGTGGGCCAAGTGCTGTCGCTCCTCCCAGAATCTCACACCCAGCAAACATCTGCGGCTTTAGAAACCATCTTGGAGTGTATTTCTGCAGTGGTTGGCCCCTTCCTCGAAGCCAGCGATCAGGAATCAGCCCGGGAGAGCCTGGGAGACTCAGGAGATGGAGCGGGTACGTGTTGCTGCCTGGTGCCATGGGCCCTGTGCTGTCCAGTGCTGTTGGGCCCTCCAGTATCCTGGGTGCTGTTGCTGGGCTGTGGGGTTCTGGGTTGCCAGTGGCCCAAGAGGCAGCCCCATTCCTGCCACCTTTGTCCCCAGTCCCCAGTGTGGGGCTCAGCCAGGTTCTGGAGACCCTAGGGAAGGCTCCAGCATTTGTGTGGGTGCCTGTCCTACAATGACAAATCTAGTTGACACAGAAGAGAGCATGGTGGTGCAGGCCTGGGGGCCTAGGCTCCCAGGGGTTTGGGGCCCAGGGGGCATGGCTGGGGGTGCCAAGGTGTACGCTGCACAGGGGCTGGGGATCGGGAAGAAGGACTGGACTCAGCCAAGGGGGCCTGTGCAGAGACGGATGGAGAATCAGGCTGCATGATGGAAAATAGAAATTAGGAGAGGGTGGGAGGCTGCACCTGCAAAAGTTTCTCAGTTGTGGTTTCCAGACTCAAGTGTCCACCATCTGGGGCTCTGGCCTAGCCTCAGAGGCCAGGCTTTGTGCACCAGGACACGGCTGTGCCTGTGTGCAGGTGGACACCTGCCAGCCAACACCTGTGCGCCCCTTTTTGCTTCATCCCATCGCCCCTTACTGAAAATGCTCTGGGTGAGCCCACTTGTGCCGCTGGGGAGACAGCCCCTGCGGGGTGCAGACCAGTGAGCGAGGAGCACACACCAGCCTCCCTGTCACTGCAGTGTGGCCACCAGACTGACCCTAGGGAGCCACCAAGGGCACACACAGCAGGTGCACCCAGGTCCAGCCTCCCAGGGTGAGCTCACAGTGGGAGGGGCCTGTGGTGAGGGCCCCGCTACAGCAAGGGTGGCCCTAGGACTGGATGGGTTACCCTGCCTCAGGGCGTCCCTCAGCTTAGAAAAGGAGCACAGAGTGGGAAGTGAGTGGAGTGCTCGGGCACACGCTGGGCGTCAATTATCGTGCCCTTCTACCCCCCAGCACAGCATGGGCACCGAATGAGAACAGGCAGACGGGGATTGAGCAATGAATCTCAGTACTGTAGGAGGGGTTACATGATACGTGATTTATAAGTGGCATGTATTTGGTCTCCCTCCCAGTTACTGGCTGAGTTCTAAGATCCTTGGAATTTCCTAAGTGATAAGAGGGATCAAAGTGTCTCTTGTTCTGTTAATGAGGTGACTCTGGACAGCCCCTAGGTCTCCTCAGCGGGGAGCTGTATGCCAGTCAGAGTGCTGGAACTTTTTGTGCCCTCTGGGACCTCCAGAACATTGGGCGGAGGGGCTGAAGGTGAGTTTAATTGCCAGTGGAAAATGAGTTAATTCATCACACCTATGGTAATGAAGCCAAAGGATGGAGTGGGTGTGGGAGGTGGGGCAGCGGCACCCAGTGAGGGCATGGGGGCTGCCGGCCCTTCCCCCAGATCTCACCCGGAGTGTCTCTTCCATTTGGCCGCCTCCGAAGTACATCCTTTGTCGTGCGCTGGTGGTCTGGTAACTAAAACGTTTGTCCGAATTCCATTAAGCACTCGGGCAAATCAATCAAACCCGAGGAAGGATGCGGGGACCCCTGGGTATCTGACATGGGTGGGGGCGGTTTTGAAAGACTGAGCCCTTAACCTGTGGGATCAGATGCTCTCTCAAGGTGGATGGTATCAGAATTGAGGGGATTGCTTGGTGATGTCAGGAAACATACACATTGGGGGTTCTGTTACTATTAATTTTATTTGCTCGTGCAGTTTTAATTGCCTTTTGGGTCAGGCCTCTACCTTGGGCCTAAACTTGCCCTTTTCCTGAAGTGTGTCCTATGCCTGTCTCTCCAAAATCCCGGTACTTCTCACCCAGTTTTGGTGGAGAGCTCGGCGAGCAATGGAGCCCGAGGAGGTCACATCCCATAAGGGTGGTGAACTTGGTGGGAGGGTTTGCCCCGCACAGGCAGGAGGGCTTATACCATAGTGACACCCCCAGGGACTGAGGCGTCTGCTCACCTGACTGCACCCACTTTCCCTTGGGAGGCTGGCTGCCCACTTGCATGCTGACTCAGGTGGCACAGGATGCTCCAGGGCCCCAGCAGAGTGCTCTGTATTTGCCTGAGGTGGGGGAAGTTGTCTGGGCCCTTGGGAGCTGTCCCAGTAGTGCTAGCATTGGATCCGTCCATGCTCAGGGCCCTGGAGAGCCCTCGGAAGTAGCACTCACCTGCCACCTGAACACCTGCACAAGGGCTGGGCCTCTGAGCTGTTCTCTCCCAGGGGACCACCCGGGCTGCCCCTGGAACCTGTCCACCTGCTAGGGTAGAGGGGGCTCTCCCTGTGTGGAGTGTGGACGCCCGCCCCACTTGCTGCTCACTGTGGCCTCCTGTCTGCAGCACCATCCCCGCTTATCCCCTCTTGCTCTGAGACAGGCCAGGTGCTCCTGTGCCAGGTATCAGAGGCACCAGCACCTGGCGAGGTCCCTTCCCTCAGCCTGGAGAGCCCTGGAGAAAGGGGTGCTGAGAGAGATGTGGTGGGGGGGGCTGTCCTGTTCAGACCCTGTCCCTGCTCGGGGGGTGGGGGCGGTGGCATTGGTATGTTCTCAGCCCATCTCCCCAGCAGCCTTGGAGGCCGGACCGAGGGATTTTAGCCGTAGGGAACAGACAGAAGAGCCCTGGTAGGAGCAGTGACTTCTAGGGAGGGCACCCTCAGCACTGACTGTCATGAGTGAGCATCATGTTGTCATCGCCACTACCACTGGGTGGGTTCAGTTTGGCAGGACCTGCAGAGGTCAGCCCCAGATTGTTCAGCAGCAGCAGCAGCAGCAGCAGCGGAGGACCAGAGAGGTTCCTTGACCCGCTGAGGTCACACAGCTAGGAGTGCCTAGGTGAGCCTGGCAGCTAGCGCACCCACTCCTGTGCATTGTCCACCCCCCAGCCCACCCCCAGGAAGGTTTGCCTGGTGCAAACATAGCCCTAAATGGCAGCATGGCTTGGTGCAGATGGGGCAGAATGCAGGGATCTGCCAGCAGAAGAGGCCCTTGGAGCACCTGTTGGGATCTGGCCTCTTGGTCCTCTCCCCCGGAGCCTAGTGCGCTCGTGTGCACCCTGCACTGACTTCCTGATGGCCTGGCTTCCTGGCCAGTGTTTGCCCTTTCTGAGTCAATATTATGGCTGCACGTGGACTTCCTATGGGCAGGGCCTCACGTGGGCCTGCCACGAGGGGCAGCCGCCCAGAAGGGATACCGCTCTTGGGGGAGGGTAGACGCAGGTGTCTTGAGGCCTGTCCTTGTCCTGCCTAGTCCCAGGAGCCCCATGTAGTCCCTGGCATATGCTAGGCCAGACCCGGGATTCATGGCCCAAGGGAAGGGCCAGCTGGTTACAGGGCAGTTCCAGGATGGTTGGGTACGGTGGTGGTAGCCCCGTGCTGCCCTGCCCCTGAGGCCTCCCCCTTGTCCCCCGCAGCCAGTCCTCCCTGCCCATCTCACTGGGCCAGGGGAGCGGGCATGGGCCTCTGAGCAGGTGAGCTGTCCTGTCCATGGTGCCCCCTCGACGAGGGCCCTGGGGACGATCACAGACTTCTGAGCCTCCGCTTTCTCATCTGTAATGTTAGCCCAGCGTTGGGGCCTCCTTGGAGAAGGTCACGGGCAGAACAGTGCCGGAGCTGGCACAGCACCTGCCACACCCATCCTTTCTCGCTTCTCTCTCCCAGCACTCGCTGTCAGCTCTCTGTGGCTGTTTCTGTGGCCAATCTGCTTGGGGTTTCTGCCGTGGAACTGCCCTGTGGCTTTAGTCCTTCAGAGTGGGCTCAGGCGGGGCAGCAGGCCTTGGCGCCCAGCTTGGGATCCAACCACCTGGGTCTGAGTTGTGGGGAGCCACTGACCATGCCACCTCAGGCAAGGTCCTCACCTAAGCGCAAGGCTTCAGTCTCCTCCTTTATGAGACGAGTTCACTGAGGCATCCATCCCAGGGTTGTGGTGACATTAATGAATGACATGCAGAGCGGTGCCAGGCGCTGAGTCTCAGCTGGAGAAGTGTGAGCCCTTGTCTTCCAGGTCCTGCCTGGACCCGTGGTGACTAGGCTGCCTGCTGGTCTTGCTGTTTGTGTGATCTGACCTTGTGGTCCTGAGGAAGGGGCAGGGGAGGTGGTAGAGAAAGGGGAGAGACAGGAGAGGGTATGCACGTCTTCTGGCCTTCACTGGTCACACTGCACATTGGCCACCGGGTCCCTGGCATATGCTAGGCCAGACCCGGGATTCATGGCCCAGGGGAAGGGCCAGCTGGTTACAGGGAAGTTCCAGGATGGTTGGGGATGGCGGTGGGAGTTGAAGGTAGAAGAGTGGCTTTGTGGGTCTTCTGAGGAGTTGGCACCTGCTGCTGGGGGTGGCAGGGGGCCAGTGAGGGGCTGCAGGGTCCTTGTGAGAATCCAGTGACTTGGCCTGCACTTGGCTATTAGTGCTCATGCAGACATGTGCTGTGGCTGCTCTGGGCCCCCTCCCAGACAGCAGAGAGGCTGTGTGCACTCTGTAAGTATTGGTTGAATAAATGACTGAATAGATATCATGCCCCTCCTTTCACTTCTGTGCTGAGTTCTCTTTAAAAAAAATCTGCCGAATGACACTGATTGACACTGATGGAAGGGCTCCATTTGCTGAGTCCCTGCAAGCCTGCCAGCAGGGCACCGTGCCTGCCGGGCTGGGTCTCAGGCGGTGGCAGGTGTTTGCATCTCTCAGCCTCTTTACTGACTGTCACGCAAGTCACCCATCTACTGATGGACAAAGGCCCTGGCCTCACACCGTGGTTGATGGTAAAGGAGTCCAGATCTCATGCTGTCTCCCTGTATTTAAAGCTAAACACCTCTGCATGAGCTGCATCTGCAGGAGAAACAGACAAGAGATGTTGGAGGCACCTCTTGCCTTGCAGGATCCTGCCCCAAGGCCTCCTGGCTCAGCCTCAGACTGCCTCCCGGGGTACAGGTCAAGTGCCCCCTCCCACAGAAGATTCTGGCTCTCCAGCCTGGAGCAGCCCTGGCCTTGGCCGGGTGTGTTTTGGGCAGCAGGAGAGAGAACAATCAGTTCCCAAATGCTTCCCATCAGTTGCTGTGGCTGGAAGATGGCATTTTTCAAGACAGGCAAAGGAAAATACAAAGGGATCCATATGAGAAGTGTCTAGATTTTGCTAGACTTCCCAAGTAGAAGTATAGAGCTGAATGGGGTTGTGAACCTCAATTCGCTGAGTTGCTGGCTATGAAGGATGCTGTGGAGGGTCTTGGAGGTGGTTCTTCCCGGAGGAGGCCACGTGATGAGAGGGGAGGGCAGGGGAAGGGCTTTCCTGGCCTGAGCATCTGTGGGCTTAAAGGATGCAGAATTAGGGGCACTCCAAGGGTGAGGCAGCCCGGAGCACGATTTCAGGGGTCATCTCTGAAACAAAACCTGGGTGGCAGTCAGAAAAGATGATCCCGGTATGTGGTGTGCCATTGCTTCTGCTCAGTCTCAGAAGCAATGGCACACCACCTCTCTGGGAAAGAAGGGTGAGTGCAGGCGGAGAGCGGAAGGTCAGAGCACTCCTGCACCCCTGACCCCTTGCTGTCTGGCTGTAGATCTGACCTGTGGCTTGTACGGAAGGTGGCCACTGGGGACCCTGAGAGCTTGATCCCCAGAGCACAGCGTGGGAACCTCACAGCCTTGCTAAGCCTCAGCCTACCAGTCGTCCTCACACCCGAATGGAAACCTGCAGTTTCTAAAGACTGGTTTCTGGAGGTGGTGAGTGCAGGGCTGGGCCCTGCAGCCCCCCAGGCCCACAGAGGAACAGGCGGTCCTTGGCCAGGCTGGCAGGAGCAGCCTGTTCAGAAGACACTGTTCCCTGGGTGTGGGTTTGACACCTTCTACCATCTGGGCCGAGACACCTCCTCCTTGGGAGCCTGGAAAGTCAGGTGTGAGATCCAGTGGCCTAATTTTATGCTTTTAAATATTTATTTATTTATATTTATTTTTATAGATTTAGATACCAGGGACGGATTTTAGGTTTTCCTTTTTAAAATTTTTTTAAAAATTACAGTTTCTATTCAGTATGATTTTGTTAGTTTCAAGCATACAACACAGCTGTTGGACAGCCATGCACCTTATAAGGTGTTCTCCCTCGTATTCCCAGCAGACACCTTGGCCTGATTTTAGACTTTGGGTCTCTGTATGGAGACAGCAGTGGGATCATTAGGAAGAAACAAGAGCAACAGCAGCCTGACCTGGATCGCTTGTTAATGGTGAGCTAGGTCCCTCTCCGCAGGAGAGGGACACATCTGGGGCAGGCGTTGTGGCCACCCCCGTGCCAGCCTGGAGCGTGCCCTCACTGAGCTGCTCAGTTCTCCCAGGGATGCGGGCTGCACTTCCTTTGCAGGCGGTGGCTTCTGCCCCAAGGGACAGAAGACCAGGCACATGAGAGAGTAACTGGGCAGATGAGATGACCGTTGTCCAGACCTTTTGGGGGAGACCCAGAAGTTTCTCATCAGTGAACTTTCCAGTTTTCAGTGAAACGTAAATGCCCCGAGTTATTTTTGTCCCATCTTTTAAATCACACACACATGTTCTTCCTAACGTCACACGTAGGTGGCCTTGCCCCCAGCAGCACAGACGTGGGCCCGAGTGCCTCTCAGACTGCTGCAGTGTGGGCCCACGTCCCTGCCTCTGTGGCCCCGGATGCTGCATTTTCAGGACCCTACCCTTGCTCCAGTATTTCTGGCTTCTCGTCAGCTGTCGTCTCTGCCCGTAGTGCACCTGTCCCGCTCCCTCCTGGTCTGCCCCTCCCCCCACAGTCAGGCGTGTTGGCCTGAGACACCCCAGCCCTGGAGCCGAGACCCCTGAAACGCTGCATCACCTCCCTCACCGTGAAGGTCAGTGATCAGTCCCAGTGGCTGCCTCCGGTCCCTGCCTTCCTAATGCAGCCACCTGCCTCTCATGCCTGGGCTCAGTGTTGCGTTGTTTGTAGTGTCTCTGTAGTGCTTATGCTTACAATTGCAAGTGTTAAAGTAGGTAATACACATGCATAATAGAAATTCAAACAGGACCAAAGGCATCTAGTGAAAATGTGTCCCTGGCCCCTTTCCCCTGTGCCCCCTTGCCAGTTTTCCAGGACCCTCCCAAGATGTTCTGTGGGCACAGGTGCCTCTGTGCACTTCAATTCCCTCTTCTGCCGCATGGCAGCCTCCGCACGGCCCACATCTTCCCCTTCAGAAAAGCAGAGGATGCTGATCTTAGGACAACTGTGGTCACTAACAGTTGTGTTTCCTGAGTGCTGGGCCTCGTTCTAGATAACCCTGTAAGGGGTTCTCAGTGGGTTTCAGAGATTGTTTGCTTTCCCGTCCATAGATCTACGCATTCTTTTCAGTCACTACTTGGTGTTCTGTCGCATGGATGTGCTGTGAGTTATTCACTGTTCTCTCGCGGATAGACATTTACTTTATTTCAGGCTTTTAAAGTGAACACCCTTACGCTGTGTGTGTGGACACATGGGCAGTATGCCTGGGGTCTGCTTCTGGGCTGGAGTGGCAGGTCGAGAGCCAGTGTGGGTGTGACTGTGACCAAGACTGTCAGGGAGGCCCAGTACCCTGTGTCCTAAATTGGACTGCCTGGTGTGGCTTGTGCATGTGACTTTTGATCCCCTGAGCCCTGTCCCAGCCTTGCGTCTGCAAAGGCACCAGACGCCCAGACCGGTCAGGGCCACAGGCAAGCCATGCAAGCTCATCTGTAGAGACTGCCCTGCGGCAGGCAGAGACTGTGCTGTTCTGTTTTGTCCCTTCCTTGGGTGGCAGAGCACCATCAGTGTCCCTGTCCTCAGAGGTCACGGGGAATGTTCCAGCGGGTGGGGGGATTAGCACTGAACATGGTATTTGGAGCCCAGACTGTACCCAGCTAGGATAGGAGAGTCCTCATGCCCAGCTCTCTGGCTCCTCGGCAGGTGGGGCCTGTTTCAGGGACAGTTGCACCACTCTGTGAAGGGGATTGAGTTTCAGTCAGGACGCTGACTTTTATGTTCCTCCCTGCTGCTGGGAAAACAAGTCCCCCTTCCTTTCCTTGCTCTGTCCCCGGGAGCATGCGAGCATGGCATAGGTGCAAGGGGACCAAGTGGGTATGAGGGGACTGAGTGGCTGTAGGAGGGTGTGCCTCCTCCCTGTCTGCTGAGGTCCAGAGCCGATGAGTCCTCAGACCCAACAGAAAAGCACTGCTTCTGCCCATGGAAAGGGTGAGCTCTCTCAGCTGCAGCTGTGATTAATGGGCCCCAGGTCCTGGAGGCTCCAGCCTCAGTGGGGTTGGCCACAGGCTTGAAGACTCCCTGGATGTCTTTGCAGTTTTCCTGGAAATCTAGGAGTATTCCAAAATAAAAGTTTATCTCTAAAAGGCCATGGCCACTTGTCACTGCAGAGGGTCTGTCCGAGGGCCTGGCCAGCAAGACTGCCGGAGAAGTCACTGAGTGGAGGCCTGTGTGCCTCTGCCTCTTGCTGCCTGGTGGGCTGCTTCCCAGCTCCAAGCCCCATGGCCCAGGGGCTCTGGGACAAGTCAGACCACAGGTCATGGATCCTCTGGGTTCCCTGAGGGCTTAGGCCAGATGAACCCTAGTCCTACTCAACGTCACTCAAAATCCTTCTCCCTGCTCCTGCCCTTCTTCTCCACGACCTGCTAGGCATGGACAGCCCTTGTGGGAGGCCGAGTGTGCAGCCCACAGACTCCTGAGCCTGCTGTCTGTGGGCTGCAGGCCCGGGCTTACCTCTAAGGGCTCTTGTGGGGATGGGGGAGGCGCTCTTTCCCCTCAGGATGTGGGGGGGGCGGTGGGTACTAGCCAACGCACTGTGCCGTCACCCACTAGGCTTCTTTGGGTAGGCCTGGATGTTGGTGGTCCTGATCTGACAACTCTGGAATTCCAGATTCCCTCTTCCTTCTCTTAACTCCCTTGTCCTGCTCTCGCCACCCCCTGTATCTGATCTCCCTTGTCACGGTGTTGGAGTTATTTCCCCCAAAGCTCAGTAGTGTAGTTGAGATTTCCTGTGTCCCTTGTGCCTCTGGCTTCCATCATGTGCAGACACCTTACCTTACTCAATACCAACCAAGTCCTAGGCTAAAAACAAAGCCCTGGAGCCTGCTCAGTTCCCCTCTCTTTCTGAACCCCTGTCCCTGGTGTCCCAGTGAGCCAGGCACTCGTGCTGCCCAGGATCCAGGTAAGAGGTGGGCATGAGGCCTGCAGGGAGAGCCTGGCCCAGCGCTGACACACCCGCAGTCCCAGGGGAGCACGTGGGAAGTGGGCCAATCTGGGCAGGAGACTGGGCACTTTTGCAGGCCCTGTTTTTCTGCCCAGATGACCCTTCTTTCTGTGCCTGATGTGGTGTCTCCTTTTCACCCCTCAGACCTTATAGAGGCCTCCCTGACTCTCCCTCCACCCCACCAAGTTATTCTCTCTCCAAGCCCTGGTTCTTTGGCGACCATATCTCTGGCACGTCAGTCCCACATGCGAGGCCTCCTAAGGGCGGAGGGCCATGTCTGGCCTGTTCTTAGCGTCCAGGGCCTGGCACTTGGCAGATGCGCCCTGGCTTCCCAAAAAGCAGCCCTACGGCCCCTGACACCTGCACCTGGCGTCTGCCAGCAGTGGAGCTCGGGCTGGTTTGTAAACACTGCACTTGGCCTCTGCAGGTGTGAAATAGTGCTGCAGTGCTCCTGGCCTGCTGAACTGTTTCCTGTGGAATTACCTCCGAGTTGGCTGCAAGCACCCCGGGCACAGGAGAATGGCCTTTAGCTCGGGCCCTTGAGAAAGGCGCAGGCCCCCCGAACCTCTCTAGCTGGTTACTGGGCTTCATCCAGCCCTCAGCCTTGCGTGGAGGCCCAGCCCCTGGCCATCGCTGTCCTTCCCTTTAAAAGGGAAGGAAAGAAGACTAAGCCCAGTGGGCAGAGTGCTGTGTCAGCATGCGTCAAACGGAATGATCCCAGCTCATCTTTGATGGTAGCTGTGAAGATGAGGAGGCGGCCTTCATTGGCATATAGACTTGGTAATCATCAGGAGCTCACTGGGATTTTGTGGCCTGCCTCCAGATTGCGAGCCCTTCTTGGACTACCAAGAGTCCACTGTGTTCCCTTGGCCACAAGCCAGGTCACACTTCAGCCCTCCCCCTGGCATGAGAGCTGCTCCTCCTACACCCAGACCCTCTAGCAGTGGTGCAAAGGCAGCTGTACCCACCATCCCCCAGGATGAATAGTGAGGCTCCCCTGGGGCTGGGCACAGGCTGGCTTTGGAGCATCTTTGTGCTGCCTCCGTGAGCCAGCGACAGGCCTGGTGGTCTGGATGGGGAAGGTGGGGCATGTGGGGGTACGTGTGACAAGGTGCCCATGGACTGCAGCCTATAGACCAGCAGACACCATCTCTGCACCCTGTTCTTCTCTTTCTGTGCCCTGAGCAGGTTTGGCAAATGTCAGAAATTCTCCTGGTTGTTTAAATCCTAGCAAGCCCAACAGCCCCTGGCCCGGCCACATGAGGTCAGCACCAGCTTGCAGCCTGCTGCTGCAGATGTCCTAGGGAAGCCCGGCCGCATCCTTGAGGGAGCCCAGAATGTGGTGGGCTCAGGGCTGTGGGGCCGGCCCCAGGACCCTGGGGAGAGTCTTCCATGCCAGGGGGAGGGCTGAGGGGTGACCTGGCTTGTGGCCAAGGGAACACAGTGGACCCTGCATGGGTTGGCCACGCAGGTGGCAGTGGTGTCCAGCAGGTTCTGGCTCACAGCTTAGCTGTGGCACATGCTATTCTCCCTGACACTGTTACTTTGTTTCTTCCCCCGTGGCTCTGCTTGGGCCGCTGCCCATGCAGAAGTGACACTGGATATGCTCGCTTAGCATGTTGGTGATTTGGCCCATGTGTCTGAGTGCAGGACCCCTGGGAGGTGCAGAGGAACCAGGTGTGGTGCCCTCTTCTGGGCTGTTCATAGGCTGCTTGAGGAGGGAAGGTGGGTGCAGAAAATGCTTTGGCCCAGAAGATGCCTTCCCATGAGCAAGGTGCAGGCAAGGAGGCTCAGGGGCTGAGAGAGGGGACGGGGCAGAGCAGACTTGAGGCTTAGGCCCCCTGGAGGAGACAGACTTTTGCAGGAAGAGACTAGCAGGAGAGAAAGAGGTTTCTCAGGCAGAGGGAACTTTTTTTAATGGGTAAAAGCATAAAGGTATGAAATTAAAGAATTTTAATTTCAGGTATGAAATTAAAGGTGTGAAATTAAAGGTATGAAACATAATTTTCTGTATATTTCAAGCATACAGAAAAGCAGAGAATGAACCTCCCACACTATCAAATAGTTTCCAGAACATCTTGTCTTATTTGCTGAATGGTAGCGTTTCTAGAACTAAGGACATTTCCTACCTCAGCACAGCTTCCTTATTACAAGAGAGAACATTTTGAGCAAAAGTTTGGAAGCAGGCAAGAGTAGGGCTTGTTCTGGAAAGGAATGAAGGAATGAGCCACTGTGCAGCCCTGAGAGGTGATGAGGGGGGTGGGCTGTGTCTTGTTGTTGCAATGTAGTTGGAGAGATGAGGCCGAGACCCAGGGCACAGGACAGATGAGGCTGCTGCTCAGGCCTGTGGCGATGGCTCTGGGGCCTGCCCCCACTGGAGAGGGCCTCACAAGAGGAGGGTCTTCAGCGTGGCCTGCCAGCACAGGCGTGAGGTTGACAGATAAAAGGCAGGGGACAGGTTCTCCAGGTGGCAAGAACAGTATGAAGAATGGAGGAATGAATGTGCTGGGAAGAGGTGTACAGCGCCTGGCGGGGTGCACCAGGGCAGACCGGGGTGTGCAATGGACCTGGGCCGGGATGCCTGCCAGTGTGAGGCTTCACAGTGGTGGCTGGTTTGTGTTTGACCTTTCAAGGCTGACTTGTGTGGGTGGGTGAGGTTCTCAGAATGTTGTAGATGAATAGCAGGCTCCAGTGGCCTGCCCTGTGACACCGCAGCATGGGCATCTCTCAGGCTCCTGCTGTCCTACCTAGCATGCCCAGGAGAGGTCAGGTATGTCCTGGTGAGGTGCTGAGGGTCTGGCAGGCCAGACAGCCCCACTGCGAGTGCCCTGTGGGAAGCAGAGGATGCCAGTGGCCCTTGGAATGGGAAATGCTCTAGGGAGTTGATGAGGACCTGGACCAAGGCAGGCTTACTCAGGACAAAGTCCAGGAATGGCCACCTCCTGTCACCTAGCTAGGAGCTTTCTCCTTCCTTCAGAGCACAAGTCTAGATCCCCCCGAGGGGAGTGCCAGAAGCTGCAGTAGAGCGGCCCACACTGCCCGTGCCTCTGTCCCAGTCTCTCACTGGGTAAAGCTCCAGTCTGGTGGGAAAGTGTGCTTGGGACCCAGGTCTACTGGCCAGGATGTGGAGGAAGCAGCCCCACTTGCCGCTCTTCTTGGAACACCAGGATGTTGGAGTGGGTGGGGCTGTTAGATAGCATCTCCTGCCCCTGGGTATGGTCAGTCCCAGCCTGTCAGCCAGAAGGAGGGTGAGCTTAGTGGCTAGAAACACAGGTAGGCTTCCCTACTTAGCTGTGTGGCATTGGGCAAGCTGCTTGACCTCCCTCTGCCCTTGTGTGTGCAGTGAAGTGCTTTCCTCGAGGCGGGGAGGACTCAGACGGCCTCTGGACATGGGCTGCATGGTAGGTGCTCAGCTTTCCTGAGCCCGTTGTGTCTCCCCCAGCCCAGCTCTGCTGCTCTCTGGGCTGCTTCCTACGAGAGGCCCTGAGACATCTCCCAACAAGGCTGTGTTGCCGAGGCTTCTCAAGGCTGTGTCTTGGACTCTGTCCTCCTGCATGGTGACAAAGCTTTATGTTGTTATAAGTAACTGGCAGTCACTAGGGTCACTTCTGGTGAATCAGGCTCATGGTCAAGCTGTTTTAGAAAGGGTATGGCTGGATTTTGCCTTCTGCCTCACGCCAGTCTCGAGGCATTTCTGAGAGGCTGCTGCAGCCATGCTCTGGTTGGGGCCCTGGGCCCCATCAAGGGGATGTGTGCCGCCCTCAGGGACTGCTCCATGGGGCAGTCACCTCCAGAGGCAGAGTGTCGGGTGGTCCTTTCCTAGGGCTCGGGCCGGGTGGAGGGCAACGAGCTGGCCAGGTCCTGAATCTGTTACGACTCTCAGGGGGACTCATTTGCACCGTGGAAATAAAGCTTCCACTCCCGACACCTGCCTAGGGCAATCAGAGGAGGGAGAGTAACTTGTGGGGTAGCGACAGAAAGAAGGGCCACGCTGGCCCTCCTCAGGCGAGCTTTCCGGCAGTGATTCCATCGGTACTTGGGTGGGCTTTTGAGGGCCATCAAAATGGTGTGGAACATCACAGCCCTCCCTGGCAACCCTTGGGGCTGGATTAGTGCCAGACTCTGACTCGTCTGGTGTCTGGTCCAGCAGGGCCTGAGTCTGCACTTCTAACCGGCTCCCAGGGGATGCCCCTGCTGCTGGTCTGGGGGCCTCGCTGTGGAGCAGAGCAGTGTCCGGGTGCCCCAGACCAGGCAGCATCTCTGAGGAATGGAAGCAGGGTCCTCTTGTCCTATAGAGTGGCCCTGGTGGCCTCGGGCCCTGTACCCTGTCGACGGCATGCGGGGCAGCCGTGCTCTGTAGGGCAGCATGGAGAGCCCACGGGCCTGGCCCTGCTCAGCCTTGGCTCAGGCTGTCTCTGCCCCCTCACAGGTCTGGTTAGAGGGTCAGACCCAGGGTGGCTACAACCCAGCCTCGGAAGCCCAAGAGGCGATGTGAGTGCCAGAAGTGGGATGCTGTCGTGGCCACAAGGGCCAGACTGGACTCTTTCCCATCGAAACACAGGGACTCTGCCCTGCTTCTGGCAGATGAGCCCTGGGATGCGGGTGCCACCCGCCTCCCCCTAACCCCACAGGCACCCGGAGTGGGTTGTTGGAGGCTGTGTTGGTGGGAGGCTGAGAGGCCATCTGGGCCATAGTGAGGTGAGCAGCCCACCTGGGGTCACCTGAGCAGTGTCTCTGTCCCTGCCAGGGTCCCTGGGTATATATTCAATTTTGAGTGGTGTTAAGTGCACTCACCTTGTGCTACCCTCTCTAGAACTCTTTCCACCTTGTGAAACTAAAACTCTGTGTCCATCTCATCCCCCATTCCCAGAGACCGCCTCTCTGCCTTCTCTCTCTGTGGGTTTGGTCATTCTAGGGACCTCCTGTGAGTGGGGTCACATAATACTTGTCCTTCTGTGACTGGCTAATTTCACTTGGCATAATGTCCTCGAGGTTGGAGCAGGTGTTAGAATCACCTTCTTTTTAAAGGCTGAATAATATTCTATTGTATGTACGTACCACGTCTTGTGTATCCATTTTTATCATCGATGGACACTTGGGTTCTTTCCATGTCCTAGCTATTATTAATACTGCTGCACTGGGTGTACAGATATCTCCTTGAGGCCATGTTTTTAATTTTTAAAAATATATTTTATTGATTGTGCCATTACAATTGTCTCTCTTTTTTTGAGACCATGTTTTTAATTCTATTGAATATATACCCAGCAGTGGGACTTTGGGATCATATAGTAATTCTATTTTTAACGTTTTGCAAAACTTCAGTACCATTTTCCACTGTGGCTACATGACACCATTTACAGTCCCACCCGCAGTGCGCAGGGTCCCCGGGTCTCCACGTCCTTGCCGGCACTTGTTGTTTTCCGGCTCTTTGACGAGAACCATCTTAATGGGTGTTGCAGTGGTTTGGTGTCTTGTTTGGTTAGTGATGTTAGCGCCTTTTCATGTACTTGTCGGCTATTCCTATATGATCTTTGGGGAAATGTCTTCAAACCCTTTGTCCATTTTTGAGTTGGGTTGTTAGGTTTTTTTATTGTTTCCCCTTCTTCTTTCCAGGGCAGCACTGACCTGGCACTCAGGACATGCCATCTTTGTAAACGGGCTCAGAGTGCGGTTTGAAGCTCGTATGGGCACAGGAAAAGGAGCCAAATGTGGTCGTTGTTCAGCCTGCATCTCTCCCAGGCACTCTGGTCTGCGCCCTGACCTGCACGGGCCTCTAAGGCAGGTCTCACCTGCAGAGCCAGACCACCCACTCCCTGCCGCAAGGGCCTGGTTTCTGTTCCCACTGCAGGCAGATTTCCCATGGGTTTGGGATATAGGCCTTGTGCCTCCCACTTGGGCTCAGATGGACCATTGGCTCCATGCATGAGGGCAGCTTGGAAGGATAGCTGATCCTGCCTGGTGAGCTCCAGTCTCCCGTTTGGCCAGACCACCTCCCACTTCAGGGGCATGCTGATAAGCCTCACCCAGAGGCGCCATATGACCACCCCTTACATGGGGGCAGGGAGCATTCCACACAATTATGGTCCTGCCTAAACCAACAGGAGCTACATTTTGGTAAACTCACCCTATCCAGTCTGTTCTTCCTTGTATGCCTCCCACGCCCAGCCTTGAGCAGGGCATGCCAATGGAGTATAAGTTCTTGACAGAGGGTGACAAGTGTCTCCAGACCCCCTGCCCCTGGGAGAAAGGTCTGGAAGCTGCCTGGTGTGCTTTGGGACCAGAGACACTGGTCCTCTCCAGGCAACCCTGGGTGGGTAAAGGAGGCCTTTGGACTTGGCTTTAGTGGTTGGGTGAAGTCAAGGCCAGAGGCTCAGGATCTGGGTAGGGTGGAGCGGGAGCTGGGAAGGTCAGTCTTGGGTTTGTCATCCTCGCTCATCCTCACTTCTTCTGAGAAGGCCCTACACCATGGCCAGCTGGGCAATGGCATGATGCTGATGAGGTGGCTGCCCGAGTGAGGCCCCTGCCAGGCCCCTTGTGGAGGGGTCTTTATAGGCAAGGAGAAGCCAAGAAGGTGCTGAGGGACGCCCACGCTCCTGGGTCAGGGTAGCAGGGAGGGGTCGGGGCAGATCCTCTGCGCCTGGGTGAGCATCCCTTGCTCACCATGTGCCCATGGCAGGTCACCCCTTGAAACAGGCCTGCCACTGCACATCCCTCATAGAGTGGTGCTGATCAAGTGGCAGAGCGTACAGCAGAGCACTGGGCATGCGTGAACTGCCACTGGGAGAGCTGTGGTTGTTATTCTGCAAGACCCTCACTCCGCATGAGGACATTGTGTCCTAGAGGCCTCGGCCATATGCAAAGAGAATTGCAGGACCCATAGCCACTCCAGTTACTCAACCGGACACCCATACCAAGATCCCTCAGAACCCAAGGGAAGGGCGTGATACTTGGACGAGGAACCCTTCTCTTAAGGTTCAAGTTATCGATTTTTTTCTCTTATGAATCATGCTTTGTGTGCTGTATCTAAGAAATCATTGCATAATTCAAAGTCATAAAGATTTTCTAGTATGTTTTCCTCTAAAAGTTTTAAAGCTATAAAATTTAGTTTTTTTAAAAAAAATATTTTATTTATTTTTAGAGAGAGGAAGGGAGGGAAAAAGAGAGGGAGACAAACATCAATGTGTGGTCGCCTCTTGAGTGTCCCCCACTGGGGATCTGGCTCACAGCCCAGGTGTGTGTGTCCTGACCAGGATTGAACCCATGGCCCTTTGGATCGCAGGCTGGCACTCAGTCCACTGAGCCACACCAGCCAGGACATAGCTTTAGGTTTTATATTTAAATTTATAATCAATTTAAGTTCATTTTTGTATATGGTCTGAGGTATGGATTGAAGTTAACTTTTTTTTGTATGTGACATCCAGTGCCATTTGTTGGAAAACTATCTTTTCTCCACTGAATTGCCTTTGTAGTTTATTGTAGATCGATTGACCTTACGTTTACGGGTTTATTTCTGGTCTCCCTTTTCTGCCCCAAGGATCTGTCTGTTTGTCATTGCACCAGCACCACACTGCCCTGACTACTGTTGCATCATAACACAGTGTACCATCTGGTTGTATGAGCCTAAATCTGTTCTTTTTCAGGGTTGTTTTGACTATTCTAAGTTCTTTGCATTTCCCTATGAATATTAGAATCAGCTTGTCAATTTGCAACAAAAAGCCTGTTGGGATTTTAATTTGGATTGTATTAAATTGCCAGACCAACCGGGGAGAGTTGATACCTTCATAAAACAGATTATCCTGAGCACATGATCAGATCGGGTTACGTCCCCATGAACCCATCCTGAGTTGAAAATACCGTAAGTCGAGAGTGAACCCTGCACAGCGCTGCCCGCTGCCGAGCGCTTGAGCGTCCCGCTGGGAGCTGTGGCTCCCCGCGTCATGAGAGTGCTGCATGGCAGCCATATTGAATAGCCCAGGAAAAGATCAAAATTCAAAATTCTAAGTACAGTTTCCACTGAATGCACATCACTTTTGAGCCATTGTAAAGTCAAAAAGTCTTAAGTTGAACCATTGTTAGTTGGAAACTATCTGTACTGAGTCTTCAGACCTGGGGACATTGAGTATCTGCTCATTTACTTAGGTCTCCTGAAATTTTTTCAGCAATGCTTCAGTTTTCAGTGTGCCAGCCTTGCACATATGTGTAGATTCCATCAGATTTTCCCCATAGGAGGTCATGTGTCTATGATCAAAGACATTTTCCTTCTCTCCTCGCCATTTTGCAATGGTGAGCGGGTGGTGGGGTAGGTAGGCTTGCCTCAGCGTGGTGTGAGCTGTAGGTTTTCATAGACGCTCTATGTTGGGGTGAGGAAGTTTTCTGTGTCCCTAGTGTGCTGAGTTTGTATCAAGAAGGTATGTTAGATTTTGTCAAATGCTCTTTTGTGTTTATTAAGGTGTTGGTAATGTTTTCTTTCTTTAGTTTGTTTGTATGGTGAATCACATTGATAGGTTTTCAAATGTGAAACCACCTTTTCACTCCTGGGTTGAAACCCACTTGGTCATGATGTATTATTCTTTTAATATGTTGTGGGATTCCATTAGCTAATTGGCTAACATTTTGTCCAGAATTTTGGCGTCTGTGTTCAGAAAGGATTTTTGTCTCTAGTTTTCTTGTAATGTGTTTGACTTTGGTATCAGTTAATGCTGGCTGCATTGAATAAGTTGAATTTTTCAATTTTTTGGAAGACTTTGTACATAATTGGTATTATTTCTCCCTGAAGTGTTAGGTAGAACTCACCAGTAAAGCTGTCTGGACCTGGACTAAGCTATCAATTTCTTGGTATAAAGTTGTTCACATATTCCCTCATTTCCTTTTTAATGTCTATACAGACTTCATAGTGACATCTTTCATTCTGGACATTGAGAATTTGTATCTTTTTTCTTGATGGATAGAGATTTTCTCTATCTCTTCTTAGAGAACCAGCTCTTGGTTTTATCAATTTTGCCCTATTGTTTTTCTATTTTCTACTTCATTGATTCCACTCCAAATTTTCTTGTACTTACATGGGTTTCATTTTTCCTTCTTTTTAGAATATATTTTATTGATTATGCTATTACAGTTGTCCCATTTTCCCCCGGTTATTCCCCTCTGCCCTGCACACCCCCTCCTACCAGCATTCCCTCCCTTTAGTTCATGTCCATGGGTCATACATATAAGTTCTTCAGCTTCTCCATTTCCTATACTATTCTTAACCTCCCCCTATCTTTCTTCTACCTACCATCTATGCTGCTTATCCCTGTACCTTCTCCCCCTCTCTCCCCACCCACTCCCCCACTGATAACCCTCCATGTGATCTCCAGTTCTGTGATTCTGTTCCTGTTCTAGTTGTTTGCTTAGTTTGTTTTTATTTTTGTTTTTGTTTTAGGTTTGGTGGTTAATAACTATGAGTTTGTTGTCATTTTACTATTCATATTTTTAATCTTCTTTTTCTTAGATAAGTTCCTTTAACATTTCATATAATAAGGGCTTGGTCATGATGAACTCCTTTAACTTGACATTATCTGGGAAGCACTTTATCTGCCCTTCCATTCTAAATGAAAGCTTTGCTGGATAGAGTAATCTTGGATGTAGGTCCTTGCCTTTCATGACGTGGAATACTTCTTTCCAGCCCCTTCTTGCCTGTAAGGTCTCTTTTGAGAAATCAGCTGACAGTCTTATGGGGGAGCTCCTTTGTAGGTAACTGTCTCCCTTTTCTCTTGCACTTTTAAGATTTTCTTCTTATCTTTAATCTTGGATAATGTAGTTATGATGTGCCTTGGTGTGTTCCTCCTTGGGTCCAACTTCTTTGGGACTATCTGAGCTTCCTGGATTCCTGGAAGTCTATTTCCTTTACTGGATTGGGGAAGTTCTCCTTCATTATTTGTTCAAATAAACTTTCAATTTCTTGGTCTTCCTCTTCTCCTTCTGGTACCCCTCTGATTCAGATGTTGGAACATTTCAAGTTGGAACGTTTAAAGTTGTCCTGGAAGTTCCTAAGTGTCCTCATTTTTTTAAATTCTTATTTCTTCATTCTGTTCTGGTTGAATGTTTCTTTCTTCCTTCTGGTCCACACCGTTGATTTGAGTCCCAGTTTCTTTCCTGTCACTGTTGGTTCCCTGTACATTTTCCTTTATTTCACTTAGCATAGCCTTCATTTTTTCATCTAATTTGCAACTATATTCAACCAGTTCTGTGAGCATCCTGATTACCAGTGTTTGGAACTGTGCATCTAATAGGTTGGCTATCTCTTCACTGCTTAGTTGTATTTTTTCTGGAGCTTTGATCTGTTCTTTCATTTGGGCCATTTTTTTTTTTTTTTTTGTCTCAGCGTGCCTGTTATGTAGTAAGGAGCAGAGCCTTAGGTATTCACCTGGGTGGGGTAACCCATGTTGCTGTGTTGTGACACTGTATGTGGGGGAGGGGTCAGAGGGAACAGTGGTGCTCTCTGCTGGTTCCCAGTCACCTCCCCCGCTCCCCACAAGCAAACTAGGCCCTTCTGGTGCTGATTCCTGGGTGGGTGGGCTTGTATACATTCTAGGACCCTGTGGGTCTCTCCAGTGAACTCTCCTGTGAGGCTGGGAATTTCTCCTGCTGCCTCAACCCCCCATAGGTGTTTTCAGAGGTTTGAGGCTTTATTTACCCTCACTGGAACCCTGGGTTGTGCGTTCTGTCTTACTCCTCAGTTATTCCTTCCTGTTTATCTGCATGTGAATGTGGGACCCACCCAGTCCACAATACCCCGCCTAGCCAGGTCCACCAGCCACCGCCTTGCTATGAGTCCTCTCCACCTGGTTGCCAGTTTCCGCCCCTCTTACTGGACTGGATGAATGTTTCTTCTTTAACTTTCTGGTTGTTGGACTTCCATACAGTTTGATTTTCTGTCAGTTCTGGCTGTTTTTTGTTTTTAAATTTGTTGCCCTTCATTTTGTTGTGTGAGGAGGTAGACACAGTCTACCTATGCCTCCGTTTTGGCCAAAAGTACCTAATTTTTAGGTACTCAGACCATTGGTTGCTCAATGGTCTGAGTACCATTGGTCTGATGGATGCTCAGACCAATCAATGGTCTGATGGATGCTCAGACCATTGATTTGAGACCTTTCCTCATTTTCTAATATAGGTAGGTGCTCAATGATGGATATTTCCCCTAAGTAGTGCTTTAGTAGATTTTGATATGGTGTGTTATCAATTTCATTCAGTTTCCTCGGGTATGATGTGAGGTCATGAGGTCATGCTGCTGTGCTGGAACCTCCAGGTTGTCGGGGTGGGCAGCCGCTGCCAGGTTTACAAAAGGCTGTGTGCCCTGACCTCTGTCTGGGGACCCTCTTCCAGGAAATCAAGTCCAGGAGTGAATTCACTGAAAGGGGAAGTCTTGGGTGCATCTCAAAACTGACTATTTACTTGACAAGCTGGTAGAAGGTATCAAGTGAGTAGGTGTGGACAGTAGTGAAAGGGCAGTGCAGCTGTGGGAAGCTACTGGACACTGCCCTGTGCTGCTGGTTCCACATTTCTGGATGGGTATGCAGAGCAGGTTTAGTGCTCTGAGGACTGCAACGGCGCTCTCAAAGGATCTGGAGGGACAGGGTGGCAGGGAAGTGGAGGTATGAATTGGCCTGCAGCTTCTCTCGCTCTCTGGCCCAGGGCTCAGAGGGTGTGGGCAGCCCTGGCTCTGACTCACACCTTTCCTTTTCCTAAGGCCTTGGGACCCCTCCCTTCTTCTTGGACCTCCCTGGCTCCCAGGAGCTTCAGGTCAGTGGCTCCCCACCTCTCCTGGCCTCTCTGAGCCTTTGCTCACTTTTAAATGGAACCCCCTGCAGGTAGGTGGAAACAGAGGAGAGGCCAGAGAAGTGACTCACCAGGCGTGTTTGGTGGGAGCCCTCCGGGCGGCTGTGCATTCACGTGTTCACATGTTCACTTGTTCATGCAGGCGAGTGTGCCTTGGACTCTCCCTCCAGAGCAGCTCAGTGACAGATGCAACACTGAGTGCAGACAGAGGGGGGATGTCATTTGAACTGTGAGCCAGGTCAAGAATTCCTCAAGTGAGTGCATGACAGGAGTTGAGAAGCAAGAAGGTCCTGGGTGTGGCTCCTGTGATCTAGAGCCCGCTCAGGTTGGAAGTGGGTGGAGTCCTGTGTGGGTGGGGCCTATTGCAGGTGGTGGAGTTGGAGGCATGCGCAGGGTGGCAGAAAGATAGCAGGGGAGCCAGCATGTGTCTGGGTGGGACATGGACCATGTTGCCTGAACAGGAGGAGGGGGAGAGGACCACATCAGCAATTCTCACCTTTGGGTCTATGGGCCCCTATGAAAAGCTCATAGAAACTGTGGTTCTGTTACAGAGCACAACAAGGGGGGCCTGGGAAGATATACTATTACTGAAAGAAGCCCCCAGGTCCGTTATGTCCGCCACCAGAGGAAAGACGTCTCTCAATGCCAGAGATTCATGAAAAGGAAAGGAAATGTTTATTTAATGCTATACAAACTTGAAGTGGTGACCTAATGTCTTTCTCAAAAAATCCTAAAGTCCCTTAAAACACCCACAAACAGACACAGTCCTTCCTTCCTTCCCCCTTTGCCCAGTCCAGACTACCGTATCTCAGGAAAGGAAATAGAAGTCCATGGCTCAGGCGGTCCTCTGGTTATTCCCAGTTAGTACTCCATCTCGACTGGGAGACCTCCCTGGGTTCCCGGCACCCTCAGCTGAGTTGCTAGGATCTCTGCTAAAACCAGGCGGTGGTTCCCCCTTCTAAAGCTGCAGGGGTCCCCACTCTGGCAAAGGTACGTGGTGCTCTCTCCCCGGGCCACAGGAGTCCCCACTCTGTCAGAGCTGCGTGGTTCTCCCTCACAGGGCTGCGGGAGTCTCCACTCTGTCAAGGTCATGTGGTTCTTCCCCTCAGGGCCGCGGGAGTCTTCACTCTGCTAAAGCTGTGTGGTTCTCCCTCCAATGGCTGCTGCATCTTGGTTTAAATCCCCGCGCCATTCTTCCGCTACAGCCCCATTTCCGATTCCTCCCACACTCGGCTTCACATGCCAGAACTCATACCCTTCCAGCTTTACTGGACTGCCATCATGAGTCTGGGCAGGTGTGGCCCCAAGTCCTGGAGCCAACCATCTCCAAGCTCCCACGCAGGCACTGTAATTTGGGGGACCTGCCCCCCAGTTATGTCTTGGTGGGGAAGTTACTTCCATTCCCTTGGCTCTGAGCATGGCCACAGCTATTTAACATATCTAAGCGACCAGCCAAAGGCTATAGATATGTCAAATGACCATGCCAGAGGTTAGCTGCAAGGCTGTTGCTATGAGAAACAGCTTTCAAAGGCCCTGCTCCATGTGTCCCCCCAGCCCACACCTGGGGGGTGGGAGGGAGGACATCCAAAAATCTTCTGGACACCTTAAGTTCTGGACCCCATTTTAAATGCCCATTTGGGGTCCCCCCTCTTGGCTGCACCCTGTAATAGTTCCTCTTTTGCAGAAGTTACAACACAAAAGCCCTTTACTCTTTGCTTCAGTTTTAGGATGTTCACTGAGCTCTTAGACTAGCTTGCGGGGGGCATGACTTGGCTGATGAATTTGGAGATGCTGGGGCTGTAGCTGTGCTTTGAGTAGGTTTAGCTACGAAAGCAAGAGGAAGAGGGCTGGCCAGGGCGGGGATGGATGGCAGCTGATCTGGCCTGGTGCACATTGTGATCCAGGGTATGTCTGTCCTCTCCTGGGGACGCTGGTCCACCTCCGACTTTCTTCATCTGCATTGCAGTAGCCTCTCAGGCTAACAGTCAGGCCTTCTCTATGCCTCAACTCCCACCCTCTGGCCTGCACTAGAAAGAAAACAAGCAGCGCCCTTGGCGTCTCCAAGTGCCACGCTCCACACATGCACCCATAGCGTTTCTCACACATGCTCTGAACATTTCGTGTGCATTAACTTATCCTCACAGCAACATGGTGAGGTAGGGCATTATTAGCTCCATTTTACAGGTCAGAAAACTGAGGCACAGAGAGAGGAAACAATCCATTCAAGGTTACAGAGCTAGTAAGTAGAGGAGCTGGTGTTTAAACCTAGAACCCCATACTCTTGTCCAGCAAGCTGTCCTGCTGGGTGCCAGGGTAGATGCTCAACAATTAGTAATTTAATAAACATGAAATGAAGGAGCCTCTGCCTCACTTCAAATGCAGCATTTGAAAAATCCACCTTCATTGGCCCTCACTTCAAGGATATATTGGAAATTTAAACTGCAATAAGGAAGGTATTTTCGGAAAGGGGCCTCACTTTGGGGGAGGTGCTATCCAGGCCTCTGCACAGGCTCCACTGGTCTATTCTGATGGGTCTGGCTTTTGTCCTATTGACACAGAGGAAGGGGCTGGTGCTGGTGTTGTCAGTGCATGAGGCATCCTTGGCTTTAATTATCCTTATTAAATTGTGTATATTACATAAAAACAAGTACCCTTGTTATGAATGACTTTCTATGGCTCCCCCCTTCTTTTCAAAACATTCTGCTGTCTAGCACAATACCTGACCTGTAGTAGATCCCCCAACAAATGTTGGGTGAATGGGTAGATGGATGGATGGATGGATAGGTAGGTGGATATATAAGGGATGGGGGCTGGGTGGGTGGATGGACTAATGGATTGAATAAAAAGATACTTCTCCTAGCCTTCCAAAACTGGAGACTTTCTCTGGTCTTTGAACTGTAGGCATTGAAAAGACATCCCAGATCGCCATCTCTCTCTCACTGGTGCTTACCCACATGCCTCCCATCTCTCAGTTGCTGTCACCCACCCTTGCTGTGTCCCCAGTGAGATGCTCAGTTGCAGGCTGCTTAGAAGGTCCTGGGTCTAATAGTGCCCTGGGTTGTCAGCATCTCTGAGTGAAGTCTCCCGTGCACGACACTGACTGTTCCCTGGCGCCGGGCTGAGCACACCGTGCAGACGCTGCACCACCCCTAGCAGCTCTCCCTCGGGTCCGTGTTGCTGTTTGGAGTGGAGGAGATGGCCCAAGGCATGCAGTCTGTAAAGACGGGCCAGAACCCAAGCCTGGGCCTGCACTGGTTTACACACAGTTGTCCCAGGTCAAGAAGTCACCAATGTAACCAGTCACACACTCTGGCTTATGCCTGTGGCCCTGGGCTTCACAGCCAGCTGGCCACGGGTCTCAGTGGCAGAGACATCGCCATGTGATGTTGATAGCTTCTGGTTCCAACATGTCACATTGTTTCGGAGACTTACCAAAATCAGATTTATGTTTCCCTGGAGACACTGAGGAGCGTTATTTTTCTGGCTAATGGGGCTGCCCATCTTGGGGGCACATGGCATGCAGCAGAGACGTGCTGGAGGCCTGACATGTGAATTCCTTATGCAGTGGCTGCTGAGGCTAAGTGAACAGTCCTGGCATGTGGGCAACATGCACACAGCTCCTGGGAGGGTGCCTCTGACCCCTCCCACAGTAGCCACGGGTGCACAGGCCTCCAGGAGCCTCAGCTAGCACAAGCACACGCACCTGCCATGGCAGGGCTGCCTGCTCCTGCCCGCCCTAGGAGGGTGGGCTGCACTCACTGCTGCAGCCCAGAGTCTCCATACAGGGTAGCAGGCCTACTGTGGTCTCATTGTCCAGATTTTTCATTGCTAACTGGATGCCTAGGTTTTAATGTGAAAACTATGAATCTTGAATTGTTAGATCAAATATTTGTGAAGTGCTATGAGTTTGACCAACACCCATCTTGGGCTACCAGTTGTGATCTGTCTGAACCCAAGGATGCAGTCCCAAGGGTGCCAAGAACAGAGCCCTGCAAAGTGCGAGAAAGACCCTGGTAAGGGCTGTAGGTGCTCACCTCTGGGGATAGACTGTGGAGTTGCCTCCTTTAAGGGCAGACCCAGCACCAGCAGTAGTCTGCCCTTAAAGGATGGCCACAGGGCTTCCCCAGGTGTTGCATGGGTCTGAGAAGTCAAAAAACTCAGTACTGGCTCTGGGAGCCGAGAGCCTGAGGGCAGTGATGGTCTCTGGCGTGGTGAGGTGCGAGTGCCGACATCTTTCTACCCATTACCAGCCTTCCTGCCAGCCTGGAAGGTGAATAGGGAGTAAGGGCTATTTTTCGTATTTCACTGCTTCCTTGGTGAGGCAGCATACACAGAATGAAGCGGTTTGCCTACAGACACAGAGCTGGTTGCGGACCCTCGAGGCTGGAATGAGGTCCCTGGATTTCCATCCCATTTGTTTCCCTCCTGCTCCACCAGCCTCTGCCCTGTCTCTTCCGCCCTAGCATAGAGGCTGTGGGAGAGATTTGCTTAAAAAAAAAAAAAAGGAATCGACATTGTGGAAGAAGAGGACTGCCTGCTGCAGAGCCGAGCTGGGTGAACCTGGTTGGGGGTGTGGGAGAGGCAGGGTTGCAATGTGGCAAAAACAACACAAGGTCCCAGTTCAATTTGGATCCCAGGCAAACAACAAATGCAAAATTTGGGACAACTTATATCAAAATTTCATTTGTTGTTAATCTGAAATTCATATTTACCTGGGGGACCGATATTTATCTGGCACCCTAACAAGAGGGAATTGGGCATGGGATAGGAGAGGGTGGGGCAAGTTTATCTCCATTTGGGGATTTTGGAAATCTAGAAGATACACAAAGCCTGGAGCAGTGACAGCAGAGCATCGTGTCATTCTGCCTCCTGCCACATGTGCACACAGCCTGTAGGACGGTGACCTACATCATCCCACAGCTGGCCCCTGGCAGCCAGCCCCTGTAGCTGTGCTCTTCAGCCTGCGCCTGGCCCTGCCTGGGTCAAGTGTACAGCTGGGCACTTGGGGAAGGGAGGAGGCAGCCCCAAGCAGAGAAGGAAATTCATCTTGGATCCAGCGAGGCCACAGGCTGATTGCCTTGAAATCACAGCCTGATGCACACAGGCAATGCAGAAGGCAGAGTGTTACAGGTATAGGGCTCACACTCCCGACGCTTCAGAAGAAAGGCCAGTTTGGCCCACAAATTTTGTACCTCTAACAATAGTAGTTATCCGTGGGATACCCTCTTGTCTTTTTCCTTTCCCATGGGGCCTGTGCCCAGGCCCCATCACCTGTCATTAGATTGCTCCAAAAGTGCATCTGTCATTTCTCTTTCTCATAGTTCATTATTAGTGCACAGGGGTGCACTGGATTTTGCATATTGGTATTATTGATCCTGTACCCTGCAAGTTTACTGAATTGGATTATTAGTTCTAACAGAGTTTTTTTGTTTGTTTGTTTTGTGTGTGTGTGTGTGTGTGTAGTCTTTAGGGTTTTCTATATATAATATCTTGTCATCTGCAAATAGTGAGAGTTTTGCTTCTTCCTTTCTGATTTGGATGCCTTCTATTCCTTTTTCCTGCCTGATTGCTCCAGCTAGGGCTCCCATGTTACATGGAATGAGAATGAAGACAGTGGGTGCCTTTGTCTTGTTCTGGCCTTGGAGGAAAAGCTCTCAACTTCTCACCACTGAGTATGACATGAGCTGTAGATTTGTCACATATGGCCTTTGTTACGTTGAGGTACGTTTTTCTATACCCCCTTCATTGAGGTTTTTACCACAGATTGATGCTGAATTTTATCAAGTGCTTTTTCTGCATCTGTGGAGATGATCAAGTGATTTTTTACCCCTCCCTCTGTGAGTGTGGTGTGGCACAGCGACTGGTTTGCAGGTGTCGACCTACCCGTGCATCCCTGGGAGCAGTCCCACTTGGTTATGGTGTGCCATCCTTATATTGTATTGGGTTTTTAAAAATTAATTTGTTGTTGAGGTATAATTGACATACAACATTATAGTTTCAGGTATATAACATAATGATTCAATATTTGGGTATATTGTGAAGTGATCGCCACAATAAATCTTGTTAACATTCATCACCATACACAGTTACAGAAACTTTTTCCTTATGATGACAACATTTAATATTTATTCTTTTAGCAACATTGAAATATGCAATAGTCTTATTAACTTTAGTCACCGTGCTATACAGTATAGTGCCTGGACTTACTTATTTTATGACTGGAAGGTTGTTCCTTCTGACCCCTTCACCCATTCCCACAACCCCCTGCCTCTGGCAACCACCAGCCTACTCTCGGTGTCCATGAACCTTTTTTTTTGCTGTTGTTACATTCCACATGTGAGTAAAGCCATAGGTGTTTGTCTTTCTCTGTCTAAATTATTTCACTTAGCATCATGCCCTCAAGCTTCATTCACGTTGTTACAAATGTCAGCATTCAATCTTTTTATGATGAATAATATTCCATTGTACATGTGTGTATGTTATGTGTATGTACAGGCCCCCCCACCCACATTTTCTTTAGCTGATGCATTGCTCCCCCCCCCCCCCATTTTCTTTAGTTGAATCCTGTTTGCTAGTGCTTTGTTCAGGATTTCCTCATCTAGGGTAGTCAGGGGTATTGGCCTGAAATTTTCTTTTCTTGTGGTTTCCTTGTCTGGTTTTGGTATGTTGACCTTGTAACACTAGTTTGGAAGGGTTCCTTTCTCTTCTATTTTTTGGAAGAGTTTGAGAAGGATTGGTGTTAATTATTTAAATATCTGGTAGAATTTACCAATGAAGCCATCTAGTCCTGGACTTTTGTTAATTGAATTTTTTTTATTACTGATTTCTATTTCTTCATGATTTAGTGTTGATAGGTAGTATGTTTCTTGGAATTTATCCATTTCTTCTAGGTCATACAACTGTTGGCGTATAAGATTTCATAGTAGTCTTTTATGATCCTTTGTGTTTCTGTGGTATGATATGTAACATCTTTTAATTTTTATTTTATTTACTTAACTCCTCTATTTTTCTTGATCAGTCTAACAAAAGGTTTGTCAATTTTGTTTACCTTTCCAAAAACTAATTCGTACTGTCATTGATTTTTTGTTTCATTTTTAAGATTTATTTTGCATTGTATGTTTTCCATTTCCATTTACTCCCCTTATTCCCTCTTCCACCTCCACCCACTCCTCCCCAACACTGTTCTTTCATATTGTCCTCTTAACCTCTATTTCATTATTTTGCTCTGATCTTTTTTATTTTCTTCCTTCTACTAACTTGAGACTTTATTTGTTCTTCTTTTAATAGTTCCTTGAGGTATAAAGTTAGGTTGTTTGTTTGAGGTTTTCCTTGTCAATTAAGGTAGGCCTGTATTGCTATGAACTTCCCTCTCACAACTGTTTTTGCTGAATTCCATACATGTTGATGGTTGTATTTCCATTTTCCTTTGTCTCGAGGTATCTTTTGATTTTTCTTTGGACTTCTTCTTGGACCCACTGATTGCTGAAAGGGCCTCTCTTCACTCCTCTGCTCAGCTGCTTTGGAGGGTGGCTGCATCTCCCAGGGGACCTTCAAGGGGAATCCTGCACAGGCCGTACTGCCCATCCTGCAATGCGACCACCCAGTCGCCCTCCTGATTTAATGCAGATCAGCTTGGCCGGTTTGTGTGCCATGGGGACACAGATGGGAACTCAGCTCCACGTGTTGTCCTGGTAGACTCTGAGCTCCCTGAAGGCAGACCTGGCTGTGTGCCCATTTCTGGAGCACCTCCCACGGTGCCAAGCCCACACCAGCAGGCCCTGGAGGAAGATTGGCTGAGTTGGGTTGAAACAACGTGGCCCACCAAAATAAAAAACTTTTGTCATCAAGGGACAATAAAAAGAATGGGAAAAGACTACTCACAGAATAAGAGTAGTAAAATTTGTAAATCATAAATCCAATAAATATCTACAGAACATATAAAGAACAAAAAGATAATCAACACAATTTCAAAAATGAGCAAAAGACTTGAATAGATTTTTCTCTAAAGGAGATATTCGAATGTGCAATAGGTATATGCAAAGATGTTCAGTGTCATCATTGGTCAGGAGGGAAATGCGAAGCCAAGCCATGACTTGACACTTTACACACACTAGAATGGCTGCATTTTTTGAAAATGGAAAAATAACAAGTGTTGGCGGGGCATGGAGAGATCGCAGTGCCTACACACACTGCTGATGGGAGCGTAAAACAGTGTGGCCGCAGTGGGAAACGGCCTGACGGTGCTGTGGTAGGTGAGATAGACACGCTCCCCAGAGAAGCACACAGACACTTGCGCGTGGGCGGGCACCACAGCACCATTTCTGACGGCCCAAAGGGAGAACATCCGCAGTGTCTGTCCACTTCTGGGTGGATAAACAAAATTTCTTATTTTAATGCAAGGGACTATTACTCGGTCATAAAAAGGAATGAAATGCTGACACGTGCTACAACACAGACGAACCTCAAAAAAATTCTGTTAAAAGAAGCCAAAGTCAAAAGTCACATATTGTGTGCTTCTGTTTACATGAAACCTGCAGAACAGGTGGATCCACAGAGACAGAAAGTGGATTAGGGGCTGGAGGGTGGAAGCTGACAGGCCAGGGTTTCCATGTGGCGTGATGGAAATGTTCTGGATTAGACCATAGTAGTGGTTATACAGCTAAACACTACTTTGAAATTTTATTTCAAAATTAAAAAACAAAACATAGTGGCCAGAATATGAAGGCTGTGACCCTGGGTCCTGCAGTGTGCCCTGGAGGTCACTGGGCCCTGGAGCCCTCAGCCTGCCCTCTCAGAGTGAGTCCCGAGCTGCCCACAGGGTGAGCAGATGCCACAGCCCGCAAACCAAGGACTTATTTACCTTCTGGGGAATTGGGTAGCCGGGCCAAGGCCCAGGATCACCTCACTCACTTCTCCTGGACACCTTCAGCCTGGAAACCTCTCCCCACCTGTCACATACCGGGAAATCTGAGGACAGGCGCCAGAGCTGCCTCTGGGGCAAAATCATGGGCTAACCTGGAGCTGCTAATTGCTCTCCCGCTGATTGAAGGAGCAAGGCAGGTGCATTGGGGAAGCCAAGCAGGTAGCTGGCAGAATTGGTGCTGAGGCCATGATGGAGGCACATAGACCCCAGATCCAGGCCTCCTGTAGTGACCCAGGAAAAAGGGTACTGGACAGAGCACAGCTACCTTGTCTACCAGCCGTGTTCTCTCCAGCCCCTCCTCATGCGCCCACTCCGTCTCTCCTTGGTCATTCACCAGTGTGCATGGTGCAGACTGGCAGTGACCTGGGTGCCTGGCAGTGGGGGTGTTAGAGATGAGCAGAGGCAGGAGGGGCCTTCATTAAAGCTGTCTGTTTACTTCACTTCACTGTTAGCTGTTGAAGGTTTACTGTAGGTGTGATTAGTTTAAAAATAAACTAAAAAATGACCCACCTCACAGATGCCTCTGCCACTGCCGCTTGCCGTTGCCTCAGACCTTCCAGCGCCCAGCCATGGCCAACCCCTCTGTGTTCTTCAACATCGCTGCCGAACAGTGAGCCCTTGGGCTGTGTCTCCTTCGAGCTGTTTGCAGCAAAGTTCCAGAGACAGCAGAAAACTTTCATGCTCTGAGCACTGGGGAGAAAGGATGTGGTTATAAAGGCTACTGCTTTCACAGAATTATTTCAGGACTTATGTGCCAGGCTGGTGACTTCACATGCCACAATGACACAGGGGCAAGTCCATCTATGGGGAGAAATGTGATGAGAATTTCGTCCTGAAGTGCACAGGTCCTGGCATCTTGTCCATGGCTAATGCCGGACCCAGCACAGACGGTTCCCAGTGTTTCATCTGCACAGCCAAGACCGAGGGGCTGGGCGGCAAGCGTGTGGTCTTCTGCCAGGTGAAGGACACACAGAGGTTGTACCAGCCATGGAGTGCTACAGGTCCAGCAATGGCAGGACCAGCCAGAAGATCATCATTATTGACTGTGGACAACTCTAATAACTTTGACTCGTGTTTCATCTTAGCCACCAGACCATTCCTTCTGCAGCTCCAGAGAGCACCCCTTCACCCCCATCTGCTAGGAATGTTCTATAATCTTCATGCTCTCAATGCAGTTCATTGAGTTCCGTGTTTTCCTTACCCCTTCCAAGTCTAACTGTTTTGCAGAGTTAAGTTTATGATTATGAAATTAAACTAAAATTGAGAGCTTGAAAGTCTGTGCCTTGGAGGCACTGGGGAAGCAGGCGTGAGGATGTGGGCCACCCCTTCTTGGCCCTGCCCTGGTAGGGGGACATTGTGCAAGAGCAGCCCTCGAGCTGGGCTCAGGGCTCGGGGCTGGGTGGTCCTCAGGCTCCTTCGACAGAGCCTTCCATCTGTTCTCAGCAGCCTCTACCCTGCTGCACCCCTACTCCTCCCTTGAGTCCACTGCAGGTGTTGGGGCTGTACGCTGTGGCCCTCCCTCAGAGGGGCACCTTTGCTGGCTTAGGGCACCTCCTGTGCTGCCAGGTCTCTTTCTGCTTCATGACGTGCTTGGGGTGTGTCTGCTGGAAGAGGGTGCAGCGTGGTCTACCCAGACAGGACTGAGGACATGTGGGGATCCCCGCAGAGCTGAATGGGTCCACAGGGCAGGTGCTCCCTGTCCTGTTCCCTCCTCAGCCTCAGAGCCTCAGGGCCTGGGAGCACTGCCCCCCTCACTTCAGGTTTCTCCCAACACACACCTCACATGCCTTCTTCTCTTCCCCATTCAGGTTGCAAGATGGGAACAGAAAACCCGAAAGCTGAGCCAAGCCATGGGCTCCCCCTACCTGGCCTGCTACGTGCTAGGTGGGGTCATCTTGCTCCTAAACGTCCTGCGCTCACACTGGTAAGCCCACCCAGGCTGTGCTGCCTACCAGTCAGCTCGCTGTAAGAGCCCGGGGCTGCTGTGGTGCAGGGGTGGCCAGTGCAGGGGTTGCTGGGGTCTGTTAAGACTCTGGAGACTTGTGTCTGAACGCACATGGAATTCTGCTAAGGCCCCATGCCACAACCTGCCATCCCTTCCCTGTCAGGGCCATCAAACTCCTATCAGCAGAGGAGTCCTTGTGACCTCGGAAAGGGATGGCACCACCTCCCTGGGATTCAGGCACAGAGGACAAGGCCTGTCTGGCCCCCAAGCTTGCATCCCTGGCTTCCAGTTTGTAGACAAAGCCACTGTCAGAGTCCCTTCTGGTGAGTTCCAGGCAGGAGGCTGACCAGTGTCCCTGAGGAGGTGGGCCTCACCCAGACCCGGGCTGGTATTACTGAGTCCCCTTCAGGACCTGGGATGTATTATCTTCCTGCCTTCAAAGACAGAGGCCAGAGTGGGCAAGCTTGTTCCATATAATGAAGCACAACCTACGCTCGGGACATGGGAGCAAATGCTGCTGCCCAGATGCAAGATGGGTTTCTGGGGTGGGATGAGGCTGTGGAGAGGTGGAGTGGTAGCAGTGCTCAGATGTGGCCACGTCCAGCATGGCCTGTCCCCGAGCCTGGTTCTCACCTCCTGGGCTTCTGTGAGACCCACAGCAGCAGCGTGCTAGCTCATGGAGTGCACATGGTCTGTCTGGGAGGGAAAAAAGAGCCCTGGTGCATGAGGGGCAGCACATAGGAGTGGTGAGGCTAGGGGAGGGCAGAGGGCTGGAGAGAGCCTGACCCCTAGGGGTGCCCGGCACCCTTAGGGCCTGTGCACAGCCAGGACAGCGCTCACATCTCAGCCTGAGCATGCAGTCTGGGCCAGGTGACTGTCCAGAGGTGCCAGTCTATGTCCTGAGGCAAGAATATGGGCATGGGCAGCCATGCTGCCTCCTACCTTTGGTACCCTGTAATCGCCGCAGCTATCCAGGTTTGGGCATTTGAGCCTAGGCATCACAGGGGTGCCGAGGCTGGTGAGTGGCTGAACCAAGAAACCAACCCAGCTGTCCTGACCAACCATCCTGGCCCTTTCCAGGAAGCTTCTTGCTATCTTAGTGCCGAGTTCTGGTTTCCCTGCCCATCCCTAGCTCAGTAATGCAGTCTCCCTCTTCCCACTTGGACAAGCCAGAAACCTAGGAGGCATTTTTGATTGTATCCTGATGTTACCAGGGAGAGACCCAAGTTCCCCGCTACTTCCTGCCCCGAGCTTGTTCCTCAGTTCTGCCTCGCCTACAAGAAATTGATTCAAGCAAGAGACAAACACGTATAGTGCAAATGAGATAGCAAGCTTATTTATGAAACACACAGGTGCAAAACTACAGGTAGACTTTGACTAATCTGAATGCCCCATGTATAGGGAAATAAAGTTGTTAGTAAGTTTGTTCTATACACTTGAGTCGAGGCTACAAGTGGGCACTCAGCTAATTGAGTGTGCCAACTATTGGGGTTCAGGGGTTATATACCTTAGTCAGCTTCTAGGTTCCCCCTCCTTCTTCCCCTTCTATACCTTGGGAATAAGGTACAGCTATAAAGACTTTCCTTCTCTGTTAGTAAAGGCCCTTTGTCTTGGTGAAACTGCTACAGAGGCTCCCTTTCCCAGCACAGAGTCTCAACTCCCCTCTCTACTTGCACTATCCCTGCTTGTGATGTTCAGAACCCCCGGCAATCTTACTGGACCAGGCTCAGGACCACTAAGTCAGTGGGTGAGGCATAGCTGCCTGCTCCTCTCTGCCTTAGTTTACTACCTGTCCTCCCTAGCACTGCCATCTCCCTGTGCAGTCCAGTAGCACACACAGCCTGGGTCGGCCCCCTTTGCCCTCCTGTCTCTGTACTGTGCACAGTGGCCTTCCTCTGCACAGCGTCGTGGAAATCTTGTCAGAGTGAGAGTCAAACCAAGTCATCCCTGCCTGGCCCCTGGCCCCTGGCTTCCCATTGCAGTAAAAATAACATGCAGATCATCCATGGCCTGGGTAATTCAGCTCTGGTGTTCTCCTGCATTCCCACAGCAGGGCCTCTGCCCCAGCTCTCCCTCCCACATCTCTAGGGTCTGGCTTCCCCTGCTGCATTAGCTCTCAGCATCCATGGTGCCCCCCAGGGAGCCCTGCTGACTATATCCTGTGTGCAAGAAGCCCACGGTGCCTTTGTCTATATCGGTGGACTGCAAGCTCCATGAGGGTCACTACTGTGTGGGTCTCGTGAGCCACGTTATCCCCAGAGTGGAATGCTGACCCTGCCTCAGCAGTGATCAGTGAGTACTCAGGATAAATTCAGAGTGGACTGGGCCTGCACTGGGAGTCCAGCTGACCCACAACCTTGGAGAGAGGTCATGGCATGGCTGGAAGACTCCAACATGATCTCTAAAAACTGGCAAGACTTCCAGTCAAGATGGTGGCGTAGGTAAATGTGGTGCTCACCTCCTCACACAACCACATCAAAATTACAACTAAACTACAGAACAGCTATTATTCAGAACCTCCAGAAATTGAGCTGAATGGAAGTCCTACAGTTAGGGAATTGAAGAAGCAGTCACATCAAGACTGATAGAAGGGGTGGAAAGGACTGGTCCCGCACCCATGTGTGGCAGACAGAAATTGGAAGGGATAGCTCAGCTGCACATGTCCCCCCTGGGGAGCAAGGGGTCCCAGCCATACAATAGGCCCCCAGCCCAGGGTTCCAGTGCTAAGAAGAGAAGTTGTCCTAACTTCTGGCTATAAAAACCAACAGTTGAGGCTGAGAAGGAGGGCTTCTGGAGTCCCAGGCAGTTCCTCTTAAAGGGCCTGCACATGGACTTACTCAGACTTACTCCCTCTAAGCTCAAATGCTGGGCAGCAGCTTAAAAGGCACCAAAGACATATGGGAAGGAACTGGACTGTCTGGCATCAGGGCAAGATCTGCGGGGACAGCTTTCTCCCAGACAGAAGTCCTGACGGGCCACTGCTTCTCTGCTGAGCCCTCCCCCACAGAGCTGGCAGGCAGGCACCATTTCAGAGACTCCATCAACCTGGCTCACACTGTTTGCCCTCACCTGGTGACCCTGAGACCCAGAACCACCCAGCTTGTGGGCCCACTCAGGCTGTTTCCAGTGGCTTTTCCACATGAAAGGCCTATCTTGGCTCATGTTCCTGATTTTCCTAAAATCTCTCAAACAAACAGCATCTGGCCTCAGTGAGCCCCATACCTCTCACTAAGTGGCCCCAGACCTGGCACTAACAGTAGCCAGCCTTGGTTCACAGCTTGGTTTTACCTGGGCACCTCCAAGCCCACACAAGTGGTAGCCATCTGCGGATCACTTTATAGCTCATGCTGGATGACCCCAGGCAAAACACAGGCAGGGCCAACTTTGGCCTGCACCTCCCAGGAGGACCCAGTGTTAGCACACCCAGTAGACAGCCTCTGACCATATTGAAGCACTGCCCAACTACCTCCACAAGTGATACAATTGGGGCAAACACAGCAGGCACAAGAGTGCCACTGAAGTAATTTCTGTTCTGTAGCATGAGCCCCTGCTCAGCTGATTCTCCTCGGTGGTTGGTGGTCACAGCCAGGCCTTGCAGCCATTCAGCCTGGGGGCAATTTCTCCCATTGACATAGCAATCAAGGCTCAAATACAACAACAGGATGTACACACCCCATATGGGGGGTGGGGGCGATGCATCCCTCAAGTCCCCAGCCTGGGTGATCGGGAGGCTGTACCACTGGACCCTACTGGACACCTGGTACATTAGGCCACACTACCAAGCCTGGGAGATGCAGCAGCTCTACTAATACATAAAAACATACCCAAGAAGGCAGCCAAAATGAGGCAAAGAAACATGAAAGAACTGAACAAAACTCCAGAAACAGAACTAAACAAAATAGAACCAAAAGCAATCTACTAGATGCAGAATTCAAAACACTGGTTATAAGGATGCTCAGTGAACATAGAACGTCAACAGCATAAAAAAAGGACCAGTCAGAAATGAAGGATACACTAACTGAAATGAAATGAAGAATATTTACAGGGTATCAACAGTAGAGTGGATGAAGCCTAGAATCAAATCAGCAATTTGGAATATAAGGAGCACCCATTCAGAGAAGGAAAAAAAAGAATAAAAAAAATGGGGATAGTGTAAGGAGTCTCTGAGACAACTTCAGGTATACCAGCACTCACATCATGGGGATGCCAGAAGGAGAAGAGAGAGCAAGAGATTAAAAACATATTTGAAAAAATAATGACAGAAAGCTTTCCCAATTTGGTGAAGGAAATAGATGTGCAAGCCCAGGAACACAGAGTCCCAGCCAGATGAACCCAAAGAGGCCCACTCCAAGACACAGCATAATTAAAATGCAAAAGGTTAGAGACAAAGAGAGACTCTTAAAAGCAACAAGAGAAAACAGTTACCTACAAGGGAGCTCCCATAAGACTGTCAGCTGGCTTCTCAACAGGAACATTTTAGACCAGAAGATACTTGTAAGAAATATTCAAAGTGACAAAAACCAAGGATGTACAACCAAGATTACTCTACCAAGCCACATTATTATTCAGAATCAAAGGGCAGATAAAGTGCTTCCCAGACAAGAAAAAGCCAGAGTTCATCACCACCAAACCAGAATTGATGAAATGTTAAAGGGCCTCTTTAAGAAGAAAAACATGTATCAAAAATATGAACAATAAAATGGCAAAAATACATATCTAACAACAACTGAATCTAAGAAAAACCAAAATAAATGAACAAGCAGAACAGAAACAGACTCACAAATACAGAGAACGTTTTGAAGGTTGTCAGATGGCAGGAGTAGGGGCGGGGGCTGGGTGACAAAGGTGAAGGGATTGAGGTGGTTACATACAGGACAGTCACAGGGATGTAAAGTCCAGCACAGGGAATCCAGCCAGTAATAGTGTAATAACTGTGCATGGTGTCAGGCGGGTAGGAGATTTATCAGGATAATTACTTAGTTATGTCATGCCTAATCACTGAGGTATACACCTGAAACTCATATAATAATGTATGTTAACTCTAATTGAAAAATTATTTAAAAAATAAAAGTTAAAAAAATGGCAAGTGCTCGAGACATGTAAACAGGAGGTTCATTCCTTGCCCTGCCCTTCTCTGCCCAGGCCTTGCCCCAGCTGTGACTTCAGTGCCAGCTGACAGCGGTGTCTGCCTCTCCCTCCCACCTTGCTCTCCCTGAGGAAGTGGCTGTCTGGGGTTCTGGGGACGGGGCCCTGGCCCAGACAGGCCTGCTTCTGTCCCACCTTCGGCTGCTGCAGCCTCCCGGCTCCGAATTCCCCAGCTGACTGGCAGGAGAAGCAGGGGGCGCTAGGCGTGGCCCTTACTTGCTGGTCTTCTGGTGGCAGGCGCCAGCCTCGAGGTGCTGAGGACCTTCAAGCTCTGAGTGAGGTGGGCAGGGGCGTGTGGTGGGCCCTCTTCCCACTGCAGGTGTCCTCCTGTCCTTACGGATACCAGGTCTCGTGTTAATAGGATTGGTGCTAGAGGATGCTCGCACCCTCCGTCCCTCTGCCTGGACCACACATTGCCCTTCGTTATTGTGCATTTTGTACTGTGGTGGAATGTACACAAGGTAAAATGTTATTGCATTAACCATCTGCACATGTATAATCCAGTGGCACTGAGCATGTTCACACTGTTTGCAGCCATCACCACTGCCCACCTCCAGAACCTTTTCACCTTCCCAAACTGAGGCTCTGTCCCCCTTAAACACTAGCTCCATGTTGCTCCCTGCAGCCCTGGCAACCGTCACTCTGCCCTCTGTTTCTGTGAGTGTGGCTTTTTGAGACCCCGCACCTAAGTGGAATCACTCAGTATTTGTCTTTTCATGTCTGGCCTGTCTTACTCAGCACAGCATCCTCAGGGTCTGCCCATGTGCTAGCATGTGTCAGGGTTTCCTTCCTTCATAGTGCTGCCATTGGTGATGTGGATGAACCTTGAGGACCTCATGCTCAGTGAAATAAGCCAGTCACAGGAGGACAAATACTGTGTGCTTCCACTTACATGTGGGATCTAAAACACCAGTCACAGAAATAGTCGAGTGGTGGTCACCAGGGTGGGGGCAGGAGGCACCGTGGCAGGTGAAGGTAGGCAGAGGGCACAAACTCCCAGGTACAAGAGGAGTAAATTCTGGTTCAGGCACAGCCTAGCGACCATAGGTAACAATCCTGCCTTGTGAACTTGAGGGTGGCTGTGACATGACCGTGCTGGGTGACCGTGTCACAGCACACACATGCACCAATCGTCACTGTGCACCTGCACTCACCCAACACTCTGTGCCAGTTATGTTGCAATAGAACTGCTCAAATAAAATAAAAGCACTTTGAAAAAATTATTAGAATAGATTTCACCTCCTTTTTAAGGCTGAATAATTTCCCCTGTGTGTGGGGGGGAGGTGGGGCGGAGGGCACACTGCTCACCCGTTCACCCACCAGACACTGGGGCCGTCCCCAATTTCCGGCTGATGTGAGTAGAGCATGAGGGTCTGGGTGCCTCCCTGCTTTTGGTTCTTGGGAGTGGACACCCAGGAATGGGGTTCCTGGGTCACATGGTCGTTCTCTGCTTAATTCTTTGAAGGTCTTCCATACCATTCTCCATGGCGGCTGCACCCTTTTACATTCCTACCAGCAGTGCCCAAGGGATGTAATGTCTCTACATCCCAGGCAGTTCTCGTCATTAGTGTTCTTTTTAACCACAGCCATCCCGACAAGTGTGAGAGGGTGGGTGTCACACTGTGGCTTTGATTTGCATTTCCCTAGTCAGTGCTGCTGAGCATCTTTTCATGTGCTTGTTGTCCTGTTCAAGTCCTTTGTCCACTTTTTAATCAGGTAGTCGCGTGCTTGACTACATTTGAGATAGTTATGTATGTATGATATCCTTGACCTGCAGAGCCTAAAATATTTACTATATGCCTCTGAGAAGAAGTTTGTGGACCCTCGACTAGCTCAGTCAAACCCGTAATTTGGGTCATCTTCATCAGCTGCCAGCAAACTTTTTCTATAAAATCTTCTACTAGTTAGTCTCCTGGGCGCTGTGGGGCCACATAACCACTTCACTCTGCTGGAGATGGCACAGAAGTGAGTATAGCGGCCACTGGTTGTGGGTTGCCAGCCCCCACTCTCCAGGAAAGGAAGGTTCTGTTGCTGCCATCGGACATCCAGGTACATCTAGTGGCCAATATCTGGAATGTGTGTCAGAGCAGCCTGAGGAAGGGGCAAGTGCCCTGGTCAGTCTCAGCTCTGCTCTTGAAAGGGCTTGACCTTGAACAGGCTACTGAGCAGCCCTTCTGAGTCTTGGCCTCCTGTCTGTGAACAGGAGCAGGAGCCCCAGGCCTGCTCCCTGGCTGGGCTGCACTCACTGGTGACAGTGGGCTCTTCTCTCTCCTCACCAGGGATGTTGGACAGGTGGGCAGGGGCTTTGGGGAAGGGCTCGTGAGAACCCTGTCAGCACTACTAGCTCCTGCCTGTAATCCCTCCCCCTCCATTTCCTCAGCATGCCTTCACACACATCACTTCATTTGATTCCTAGATGTGTTTTGTTATTTTGCAGGAAAATACACATAACAGAACTACTATTTTAAAACTACATAGTTAAGTGGCATTCAATACACTCACGATGTTGTGCAGCCACTTTTGTCTAGTGCAGCCACTTTTTGCCTCAAATAGAAACTCCTAACTCATAAAGGAGTTACCTGTACCTGCTCTGCCCCCTCCCCCAGCCCTTGGAAAATACTAATCTGCTTTCAGTCCCTATGGGTTTACCTGTTCTGGACTATTGCAGCGTGTCTGTGCTTTCTATAAGCTGAGCACTCTATGTGGGGAGGGGCAGAAGCCATCCGAGAGCACTGGGCAGTAGGCCTGCCCAGCATGGGGTCAGGGCCTGGTGGTCACCAACGGGCAGGGCCAGGCAGCCTGAGGTGGTCCTCTGGGGCCTGCAGGGTGAACTGGCTCTCTCTCTGGGGGCCTTATTACAGACCTGTCTGCTCTGTCTGGGAAGGGTAAGTGTGCAGAGGGGGGCAGCCTGATAGGCGGGGCACACCCTGCACAGAGCCAGCCTCAGCTGGAGCCAGCAGCCTGGGGCCACCACCTAACATTGAGCCTGTTGGGGGGGCACCGTGAGCACAGCCAGGCAGGCCTGGACTTGGCAGGATGGGCACTGCACCCTCCTCATGGACAGGATGGCAGCCTCGGACGGTACACAGAGGTGTGCAGGGTGCCGGGAGCCCTGTGCCCATCACCAGTTAGTTGGTGGCGCTGTGTGCCAGTTTGCCATGGAACCACACAGGGCCTTGTGCGAATGGGCCTGCAGGTTTGGGGGGGGGGGCCCATTCAGCAGGAGCAGGGGTGTGGCTGGGGTGGGGACAGACCTCCCTCCCCACTCTGTTTGCCAGGGCTTGGGGCATGTGCACACTGCGCAGGGACTGGTCATATCGGCGCTACATCAGTGTATGTGTGGCTATCCTCCCAGTGGCCCCCCGTGTGCCAGTTATCACTTCACCAGGGCCTGGCAGCACTGTTCACAGGGCACAGTCCCGAAGGAGCGAGGGCACGGTGTTCTCCCAAGGCCTCCCAGCGCCTCACCAGTGCGGGCACAGCTCAGCTCCCAGAGTCGAGTCTGCCTGCTGCCCAGTAGGTCGCCCTTCCCAGCATGGCAGCAGGCTTCATCCAGGCTGGTGTAGGCAGGGGTGTCTCTGATTTCTCTCTGACCTCTTCTCTCAGTGAAAACCCCTGGGGTCCCCCATGATGTTCTTTTCAGTTAACTTGGGTCTACTGACTGTGGACCTTCCTCACACCCCTGAAACACCCTGACCTTGCCCTGAGTCGGTTGAGATGTACCTGGTGTTGGCGGGGCCTGGGCTCTGGGCCGAGCCCGGGTCGAGCAGGTCCACAGGCCATGGGGGCCCTTGGGGAGATGCCTCCCTTGCAGGAAGGGCCTTGGTTAGAGGAGGGATCCAGAAGGAGGCTGGAGCCAGAGGCTGAGCCAGGTGCCTGGTGTGCCGCCAGGACACAGCGGGCTGTGGCCCCCTAACCTGCCTCCACCCAGGTTTCAGGATTTCAGGGGAGCAGGGTGCGGACAGCCTGAAGTCACATGGGTGACCGAAAGCTCAATTTAAGTTTTAAAAATAGAACTGGAGACAGTCAAAGGAGTCTCTCCACTCCCACCCCCAGCATAGAGTATTTCTAAAGGAAATTGCTTCCTATTTGTGACTCTTCTGTTCTAGAGCATGTGGCCCTCAGAGCCACCAGTTCCTTAGTGAATTTTCTGTGGGGGATGGAATGTGCTTTCCTGACTTAATGGAGGGGGTGGAATGTCACAGGTCACTCGACAAGGGCCAGTCACGCCACCTCTTTAAACCTGCCACAGAGTATAGAGCCATGTGTTCAAGGGCGCCTGGCCAGAGCTGGGAGGGGCCCGGCCCAGCTCCTCTGCTGAGAAGCTGGGTGAGCACCAGGGGTGCTCAGCAGGGAGCTGGACTCCAAGGTGCTGAGGGAGCCCAGGGAGGTGCTCCCCCGGGACCCTCTCTTCCCATGGCAAGGGATGGAATGGAGCTGCAGGTGGAACCAGGAAGGCCCTGGGTCTGGTCTTGGGCAGCCATATGGCTGCTTCAGGGCTGCTGCGCCTCCACCACTGGCCCTAGGTCTGCCCTTTCTCAGGGATCTCTACTGCTCCCAGCCTGATGGCTTTTCCTGTGGAGCCGTCCCCGGGTGGGAGATGTCCCCTGGGTGGGAGTTGTCCCCTGGTGGGCTGCTTCAGGTGCATCATGGCAGAGTGAGAGCTCCCCTTTCATTGGCCCTGCTGCTGGCACTGGGCCAGGAAGCGGACCTGCTACCTGGAAGGTGCAGATGAACTCTGGTAGAAAAGCTAGAGCTGGCCCCACCCTGGGCCCTGATCTGACCCAGTCTGGGCCTTGACTGGTCTCCCCACTTGGCTCCTTCCACCCATGGAGAAGCATTCCTGGCTTATTACCACAGGCCTGGCGGCCTTCTCTGCAGGCTTCCTCATGGGTCCATCTGTTTTTGTTTTTTTTTTCTGGAATGATCTCCCTGCCTACCCCCTTCTGGTGAATTTCTTCTACTACACCTCAGCTTAGGCCTCACTGTGGCCCAGCAGGCTTCGTTGGCCTGGGTTTGGGGGTGGGAGTCAGCCCAGGCAGGGAGGGATAGGTACCAGTGGGGGCTGGGCATTGGGGAGTTACCCCAGCCCTCTTGTCCTCTCTCTCTGTGGCATGGTCCTTAATGCAGGGTAGCCCAGGATCCAGGGCCTGCAGGTGAGCCAGCCCTGAGTAGGGCAGCTAGCCTTGCCAGGATCCACACCCTCTCCATGCCCCTTGTTCCACCATGGCCTCAGCTGCTGGGTCTGGCAGGGTGATAGGGTGCCTGGCTGCAAGTTCACCAGATCAGGTGAGGGCCTGGAGGAGCGTGGCATGGTGTGGTGACCGGGCACAGCGCTGGGCATATGTGACCCTGAGCCAGCCCGAGAGTCCTGGCCTGCAGCTGCAGGATGACCCTGAGCGCAGCAGCAGGAGGGAGAGCAATGGGGGTGGAGAGCGGGGGTGTGGGCAGGGTGACCAGTGGCCAGGTGTACCCTGACACAGGGGTGCCTCCATTTGACAGGTCACTGTGTTGGCCTCTGTTGGCTGTTTGTTCACAGACTCTCTCCCCTCTGGAAGGAGTGGGAGAAGGAGGGCAGGGGCTGCTGCTTTTCCTGCTCCTGGTGACTGTGAACTGTGACCTGCTCTGCCTGGAGTGTGCCAGGTGCCAGGGGATGCTCAGGGGAAGGAGAAGCAGCCTGTGTTTTCTAAGCTGAAAGCAGCCAGATGAAAGTTCTAGGAAGGCAGCTCTTGGCTTAGAATAAGGATAGTGTTATGTCGATGTGAGTTTACAAGCGGGGTGAGTGAAGGTGATGAGTCTGTGCTGCTTGCAAGAGCCTGGCAGACAGGTATCTTATGATGATGGAGGATGGATGGATGGATGGATGGATGAATGGACGGACACAGGACAGACTAATAGATGGAAGGATGGGTGGGTGAGTGGATAGCGAGCTGCCCTGCTAGGAGTACGTGGTACAAAGTGAGTGCAGGGAGTTGTCCCTCGTGAGGCAGATCTTGAGTCCCGGGAGTGGGAAATGAATGCTTGCGGCACATGCACGCACTTGCTCCCACACACATCCTTTCTTTGGAGAGGGTCCCTCCCTACAGAGGCAGACCCTGAGTCCTGCTCCTGTGCATTACTGTGAGCCCAGTCCCTTCGTCCTCGCTATACCAGGCCTTCCAGTCCTCAGGAGCCAATAGGAAAACCTGAATTTCAAAACCCACAAGTATAGTCACCCCTTTTGGTCAACCCACTTGCCTTTTAACAGGCCTCACATGGCTTGGCTCCAAAGGGAACAGCTGGGAGCTCTTCAGGTGTGGAAGACTCAGATGGGGTCTCTGAGGTGCCTGCTGGGATGTGGCAGTCCTGCGCAGGTGCTGAGGAGGCTGGGGCAAGGGCAGAGCTTGCCCAAGGCTTCAGGGCACCAAGTCCACTAGGGGAGTGGGACACGAGGACCACGTGGGATGCATGCCAGATGCGGAGGCCCGTGGACACCAGGATGGCCTGGGGCACAACCTGGGGCATGTGCCTTTAACTTTCTGAGGTTCACTTTCCTCTACAGTACCAGTGCCTCGCTGGACAGGGTAGGAGTGTGCAAACTGGTGGTCTTTGGGCTGCATCTGGCCTGCTGACATGCACAGAATCCAAAACAGTTTTCATTAATCACCTATTTTTTGTTTGTCTGTCTTTAATCAGGATACTTCATATACAAGTCAGGATTTCTGACTTCTCTTGGAAAACCAAAAACCTAGCAGGCCTGGGCCCCCTTGGTGCTATTCCCTCAGGGCAACAGGGCGTTCGTGCCTGGGACAGCCCCCTGGGTGGGCCAGTGCTCCCCTGGCACCCTGCCCCCTGCAGCCACTTTATCACCTGCCTAGCCCGGATAGGCACTGAGTTGGAGGCCCTTGGACTGGCTCCTCTGGGGGGCAACTTGGGGGACAGGGGTCGGCAGGAGTGGCAGCCTCCTCTTCAGGGTAGTTACCCCATATCCCCATGTCCCCTACCTGCAGCTTCACCCAGGCCATGCTGAGCCAGCCCAGGATGGACAGCCTGGACAGCCCCGTGGCCCTCCTGGCAGGCCTGCTGCTCCTGGGTGTTGGCAGCGTGCTGGTGCTCTCCAGCTTCTTTGCGCTGGGCTTCACTGGGACCTTCCTAGGTAAGACCCCAAGAGCCCAAGAGCTGGGGGCTGGGGAGGGGCTGGAGCTGACCTGTTTGGGGTCTGGGGAGGAGCGGGGTGGCTGACTGCCCTGCCATCTGTGACAGCTGCATGGGGCTTGGGGCACCTTCCCTCTTCCAGGCCTCAGCTTATCCCTGTTCAGCTTAGGAAGTGGGGCTCTCACTTCTCATCCTGCTGCTTGGCTGCCAGGCCAGGCAGGATATCTGTCTGCTGTGTCTGGACCACGAGCCAAGGCTGGAGCAGGACTAGGACTAGAGTGTGGGGCGGGGTCGGGGGGACACCATCCCTTTTTGGCCCACAGCCCTGGTGACTTCGGGCTGGGGGCTCAGTTCGGGCCTGGCTGGAAGTCCTCATGACATCAGTGACTTCCAGCAACTTGGAAGCCTGGGAAGGAAAGCCACAGGGAATGGCAGCAGGGGCAAGGGTGACATTGGGACAGGGAAGGAAAACAGGAGGTGGCCACTGCTTGAGGGGGAGCTCCTCCCAGCAAGCAGGTGGCAAGGGCAGGTGCCTGGCTGCCTGATGGGCTGGGTCAGGGGCCTGGCTCCCTCCCCCTCTCATCCCTGCCTCAGTTTTCCCCAGTGCCTGGGTGGCATCTGGTGCCTAGCTTGTCTGGGCACCTCTGTTCACCATGCTATCTGCGGGGCTCTGGGCTGGGCACTGCAGGCTGCAGCAGGGGCCCCAGAATCCCCCAGGAGCATGTGGTACCATGGGGAGAGAGGCTCTCCTCTCAGCCCTGGGGCAAGGCCTGGCAGTGCCTCAGGTTCTGGTAGGCACCACAGAGAGTCTGGGGCTGAAAGAGGAGCACAGCAGGGAACCGGGGAAGAAGGGAAGTTGAGAGCACCTGGTTCTGGCTGGTGGGCTGGGTGGGAAGGACAGGCCCAGGAGCAAACTTGAGCTCGAGGGAGAGTGGCGGATGGCATGCTGGAGAGGCAAGCAGGTCGGCTGGTATACAGGGCCAGTGGGGGCCGCCTCGAGGTTGGGCAAGGCCACATCACTCGGGTCCCCAAAGGCCATGCAGGGGACTGACTTCACTCCCAGGGAGGAAGGGGCAATGGCAGGAGTTGGAAAAACCCTCTTTCGGCAATGATTGTCCTGGTGAAGTTGTTGGCTAGGGTAGGGGTTGAGGGGGGGCCAGGGAGGGGCAGTGATTGTGGTATGGGCGTGGCCAGGCTGGTGGGAGGGAGGAGGGCACTGTGCTGGCCAGCTGCGTCCTCTGGAGACCTGGTGTGCACAGCCCTCCAGTGCTCAGGCACTGCTGCAGGGTAGACACAGAGCCAGGAAGGGGCTGGCATGGCCCCCACCACCCAGGGCAGTGTGGCAGCAGTGCATGGTCAGAGCTGCTTGGTGAGGCTCAGTGGGAGGGGTGAGTCAGGGTGGGCGGGGTGAGGGAAGGGACCTGATGACACCGACCACTGCAGGCCCAGAGGGACCGGCCTAAATCTTGGAGGGCTGCTGTGCTGCATGTGGGTCAGGCAGCCACCTCCCTGCTGTGCAACAGCCCCAAGCGGGTTTCTGTGCCACCACCTCCAGACCCACCGGCCTCCTGGAGAGAAAGCCGCCCCAGCTCTCCCTGGGCCCGAGCCCTTTGTCCCCAGACAATGGGTAGGTGACGCAGATTCTGCAGGTTCCTCCCGCCTGTGGCTGTCCTACTTCTGCTTCAGATGAAGGTCCAAGGGATTTCTGGGAAGAGGAACCCCTGACTCCAGGGCAGTGGGGCCCCCTGTACCTGCCTCAGCCCCTCAGCCACAAGGGCCGCTGCCCTCCGAGAGGTCTGTGTGCCCGTGGCCTAAGCAAGCCTGCCCCCGGGGGTCCCTGACTTGTATGCTGATAGACCTGCTCCCCCACAGTTTGGAGCCTCCTGGAGGGTAGGCCCTACAGGCCAACCCCTCTCTTAGGGATGGTGTGGCCAGGGTGTGAGCCTTTGACCTGCCCTGCCTTGTCCACAGGTGATTACTTCGGGATCCTCAAGGAGTCCAGAGTGACCACATTCCCATTTAGCATCCTGGACAACCCCATGTACTGGGGCAGCACGGCCAACTACCTGGGCTGGGCCGTTGTGTGAGTAGTGGGCCTCCTGCCCGTCCCCCCACTGGCTGTCCCCACCGGGAAGACAGCAGCCTCAAACCCCTTGTACAGCCGAGGGCGCCAGCCAGCTGTGTCCTTTGGGATAACTGCTTTGTGGATACAAACAACACCTAGAACAGGGGTCGGCAGACTGTCCCTCGCAGGGTCAGAGAGGAGGGAGGCTTGTGAACCCAAGGCAGGAGAGAGGGTCTGTGCCCGTGGGTTCTGAATGAGCTGGTATGACTGGGTGTCATTGTGCTCACTGACATTTGAGTCTCCTATGATTTTCAGATGTCACAAAATATTGTTCTTTTGATTCTCTTTTAACCAGTAAAGAAGTACACACCATCTTGGCCTATGGGCCCCTGTGCTAGGGCACCGGGGTGGGCAGCAGCAGCTCCCGGGACTGCTGCAGACCTCAGGGGCCCTGGCACCAGCAGGGCCTGCATCTGTGCATGAAACGGGGTTGCAGAACTCACCCTGCAGCAGGACAGAGTCCCAGTGCCCACAGGAACCTGCGGGCCACAGGACTCAGCGCTGCCTGGCGAGCAGTCCAGCTCCAGCCTCCGCCAGGCCAGGCAGAGCGTGCCTTTCCAGAGCAGTTCTTGCTTGTGGAGAGTGTGCTGCCTCTACTTAACACCCGAAGACCACCTGCCTAGGTCACAGGTGTTCCCAGAGGCCAGGCAGGTTACAGAACACAAAGGAATGAATCTCAAATGGTAGAACATCAGGACTGAGATATTCTGCCCTATGCCCCGCCCCCACCCCAGATCCGAGAGCACTGGGCTTTTGAGTGAGGAGCAGCTATAGAAGGGCTTGTGGGCTTGGCCGGGACCCGCCCCACACACCCCAGTTCCACTTCTAGACTGGGAAGCCCCTGGGCCCTCTTGCCCAGATGTGTAAGATGGGCTCCTGGGGGCCTCAGGCTTGCCTGCTCCACAGAGCACCTCCCACCGGGACCGAGAGGATGGGCCCTCCCCCTCCCTACCAGCATGCAGGCTGTTCCTTCCCACTTCCACCTTCAGTCTGTCCTTTCAAACTCAGTTTGAGGTGTCCTCTCCTCTAGGAAACCCTCCCTGACCTGCGCCCCCCTCCCACCATGGGTACCTCATCCATGCTCAGATGGGGCCTTTTAAGGACAGAGCCCACACATGGGCCACCTCTGTACCCAGCCAGAGCCTGGAATCCTGGAATGAGAGATCACTGCCCACCCCCCGAGCCCCACCCCAGGGCTGTCAGTACCTGCAGGCCCCTCAAAGAGGACCTCAGCACACAGCCAGGTGGTGGGGCCTCAGCTGTGCTGGGGGAGGGAGCCCTCCATCCATCTTCCACCTGACAGCTCATCAGAGATAAACCATTAAAGGGGCTTCCAGACGCTGACTCGACAAGGCCGCTTCTAGGACTTTTGTAGCCCATCTGTCTCCCTTCTGGGGCCCTGTAGGTAGGACTTCCCAGGGTCCGAGCAACCGGAGTATATGAGCCCTGGTAGGCCTGGGCACAGGACTCCCAGGCCACCGGGTGAGGCCAGGGCAGGGCACCAGGGCCTCACACAGCCCCCAGGCCCAAGGCTCACTGCTGGGTCGCTAGGACCAACCCTGCCACCTCCCCAGGCTTAGTGCCAGGGCTGGGCCCCATTTCCTCATCTGCAGTCGCATGGCCACTTCCACACAAGACTGCCAGGGTGCTAGACAAGAACATGGCAGCATGGGGAGGCAGGAGCGCTGGACGTAGATATAACGGAAACAAGAAGCTGGTGCAGCTCATGTTCTGGGGTCCAGTGTGAGCCTGGCCGGGGCCTGGCTGAGGCTGGCGGCAGGGACCACGTTCCTTCCTGGTCTCCAGGGCCCCTAGTTAACGTGGCTGCCCAGGTCATCCATCTTAGGGACCCCGTGGCTGTGGAGCCAGCACCTGGGCTCCACCAGAGCTGGCCCCTGAGCCCTGCCTGCGGGTGGGCCCCGGATGGAGGGGGGCGAGGTCCAGCCTGTCATTACCGCCTCCCCCCTGGAGGCAGTGCTTGTTCCAGGGAAGCACGCTGGGCCCAGGGACGAAGCTCCAGGAGGGCAGCCTTTGTCTCGGTTTGGCCTCAGCTTCTGCCTGTGAAGGTAGAGCCACAGGGCAGAAGGGGAAGCATGAGGCACGCTCAGTCTTCCTGGGACTGCCTGACAGAAAGACAGCAGGAGGCCACGGCAGCAGGGCAGAGTGTCCTCCAGCCGCTGTCCTGGGGCCGGGCACCTGGGCCCCCCTGCGAAGGAGGCAGTGCTGGGGATGCAGAGCCAACCGGCCATTCTCCCCGCCGCCCTTCCTCTCTCCTCCCTGGCTGTCTCAAGTGGTGACCCAGCCCCTGCAGAGTCCCTGGGACCCAGAGGACTACAAAGAAGATGAGGACAGTCCAACAGCAGGCTCACGGGCTCTGGCACGCAGCCGTCACCAGTGCCCATATGGGGCCTGGGGACACTGTGCTTCGCCTTGGGAGCCTCGGTCCCATTTCTAGAAAACAGGGTATCGTTACTGGTGGGCAGTGGTAGCATATTCTGTCTCCTGGAACACCCGCCCATCCAGAACAGGATGCACTTGACCACTTGGGAGATGCTGAGAGGACAGTCGTTCCTTCCTTCCCTGATCCACTCCTGCGACACTCTGAGCTCTTGGCTGGGAGCTGGAAACCTGACCAAAGGGACCCTGCCTGAGGCAGCCTAGACAGGCAGGGTGCTGGTCCACTGGTCAGACCGCAGACAGGGGTGGGGGACGCCCTGGCCACCCGGCTAGCTCATGAGGTGCAGGATCCAACATGGTAGGCAGGGGGCCCAGGGCCAGGCCTGCCCACTAACTAGGCATGTCCTCTCCCTAGGCACGCCAGCCCTGCCGGCCTGCTGCTGACGGCAGTTGTGGCCCTCACCTATGTGGTCGCCATCCTGTATGAGGAGTGAGTAGGCACTGTTGTGGGCCTGGGGCTAGGGTTGCTGCCTGACGTCACTGTGGCCAGCTAGCTGGTTCTCAGGACCAGGACAGGCTGGGTCAGCCAGGCCATGCCCGGCCACTGGCAAAGGGCAGATATGAAGCTCAGAGTATGCACAGTGGGGGCCCAGGGCCCAGAAAGACAGTCACTCTGTCCATGCCCCAGGGGGGCAGGGCCTAGGAGTGTCAGTGTCGCACCCCAGACCAGCTGACCAGAGCCTCCCCTGCCTCTGCAGGCCCTTCACCGCTGAGATCTACCGGCAGAAAGCTTCCCAGCCTGACAAGAGGAGCTGACCAGGCCATACTAAGGGTCTGCTCCTCCTGGCTGGCCTGTCCACCCACATGCCTAGTCCAGGAGGGCGCAGTGCCCGGCCACTGCTCAGTGCCTGCCTGGCCAGGGCCACCCCAGTGCCTTGGGAACTGCTGCCTTGGGGACCGTGGACATGCTGCTGGGTGGCCACTGAGCCCCTGCCCTGCTGCCCCCTCCATGTTTTAATGCACCAATAAAGATCCCCCTACCCCAGCTTCCCGTCTGGGTCTCTGTCTGTCTAGGTGGGAAGGAATTTCCTGGAGCTGCTGTTACCCCAGCTCCAGGCCAGGCTGGCACAGCCCTACCCCTCCCTGAGGTGGTCCCACTGTCCCTGTGTGGTTGGAGGGGACTTCCCCACACACTGGGGCCTGCCTCGACCCTGACCCAGCATCCCCTCCTCTGCACCTTCCCTTCAGGGAGCCAGCCTGACTTGGGGGCAGGCATTTCATCACACTGGCTAGCAGCCCAGCACCCCCGTGTGCCAAGGGGCTCCCAGCCCCTGTGAGCGCTGGTATCCAGGGAAAGTGATCAAAGAGTAAAACATATGCTGAAAAAATTTTTTAAATTGTACATGTTGTTCTGTTTATTTACTTAATTCATTTATACTGTTTTTTTTTTTTCAGAGAGAGAGAGAAACATTGATTTGTTGTTCCACTTATTGATGCATTCGTTGGTTGATTCCTGTAGGTACCCTGACCGGTATCACACTCACAACTTTGGCGTATTGGGATGATGCTCTAACCAACCGAGCTGCCCGGCCAGGACCATGCTGAAAATTTAAAAAGTGACATGAACGTACCTGGTAGACGTGGGAGCCCATGGTTGATATGGTGGTCAGGGGCCAGGCCTTTCTGAGGAGGTGACATTTGAGCCGAGGCTGTGGGGGAAGGGGCCGGACCACGGACACCTGGCCTGCACTGACTCTGGCCAGGCTGTGTCACATGAGGTCTGTAGGGACTGGGTCACCCCATTTTGGTAGCAGAGGATGAGGGGCTCAGAGAGGCTGGGTGGCTCATCCCAGGGGACACACGAGTGAGTGACAGCACGTGAACTGGAACCCATGTCAGGCCCACCCTGAGCCCACGCCCCCTCTCCCTCTCAGGGAGGGCTTGCCACACGGGGCCGGGGCACTTCCGGCTCAGCCCTGAGCCCCTGGCTGAACTTGGCATCTCCAGCTACTGCTGCCTTTCTCCTGGCCCCTCTTGGGCCTCGTGTTGCCTCAGGGAGCAGGTCATATGACCATTTGGGCCTGTTCACTGAGCCTGACCACAGCCCTGTGGACAGGGCAGCCCTGCCAAGGACACAGCCTCGGCCTTCTCCCCATTCGAGCTGGGCTCCACCTGTGCACATGGCTCCATGGGCCTCAGTCTCTCACCTGTACAATGACCACTGTAGTCATGCCTGCTTGTGTATATAGCAGGTGCTCAGGTAGTGCTGGCTGTCACCCTTGGAACTCCTCCAGGCTTTCTCTGTGGCTCCTGTCACAGAGCCTGAGAGGCACAAGCTGCATTTCATGCTTCAATCCCTGCCCGTCTGCCTGGGCCACGCCTCGCTCAGTGCAGGCCTGGGAGTTCCAGGCATCTGGACCCAGGGGTCATGCACAACTGTGGCCTGACCTGGCTCTGCTGTGGGGAACAGAGCTCAGGGCCAGGAGGAGATAGATGGCCAGACTGTGATGTGGGGAGCCTGTCAGAGGGAAAGCCAGACCTGCTGTGTCAACAAAAGGCCCCGACACCAATCCGGTGCCTGTGGGAGGCCCCAGTGGGGTGGGGGGAGGGGGGAAACCTGATGTAGTGAAACAACAAACCAGGGAAACAGTCTGCAGGAGAAGCTGGAAGTGCGCCCCACTGAGATGGGGGGGTGGCTTGTACTGAGGAAGTTTCCACCCTCGTTCAAACAAGGGCTCCAAATTCATGTGGTTTCACTGGTCCCGACTATACTGTTACAATTGGCCGACATGAGCTGGTCTGGTCAGTAAAAGTGCCAATGCGGGCATAGCTGTACAGCTCCACCTGCCTGGGGAAGGTCTCCCTCAGTCCTGCCCGGGGGGCTGGGCTGCAGGAGTGGAGCACAGCCCAGCAGGGGGCAGCCCACACTGTGGCTTTCCTGAGAGTGACTTCTGCAGCAGGCCTCTGTGGACAATGGCTGCTAGCCTCTGGTGATGAACTGGGTCCTCTTGGCAGGTGTATGTTTTGTTTTGTCGGGGTTGATGATGGGGCCCCTTTTCTCTCCTCCAGGCACTGGCTGTGTCCTGGGTGACAGGACAGGCAGGGCCAGGGCTGTCCATGCCAGGAGCTGCTCCAGCTGGCGTGACGCTGCATGGACATGCGGGTGCTTGCTGGCGGTTCCCACATGCCTCGACCCCACGAGGGGGCCAGCCTGACTCCCCTCACGCTCAGCTTTCAAGAACCTTCTCAAGCCTCAGTGCCACCAGACCAGGCTGTGGCAGATATTCCCTCCTTGGGGCCCAGTTGTCCACCCCAACGCATTCCCAACATCTCAGATATTTTTAGGAGCTCAGTCCCACTCCCAGCAGGGAAACTGCTACACTGCAAGTCATGATATTTACAGGCAGGTTCAGCCTTAAAAATGCTGCTTGTTGCCAAATACAGGAAACAAAGTCATGTGTAACAATTACAAACCCAGACAACATAAAAATAATCCTGTAGCTGGAAGGACGAGGCGGGTGGGAGTGCTGGGAAGCAGGAGCATCTAGCCAGAGCCAGGATGGCAGGCTGGTGGTTATGAGGAATGGCCGCTTGTCTCTGCCTGGCTGACCAGGGGACAGAGGAGGGGCACTCACCTGTTGAAGATACACTGGGACTCAGCCTGGGTGGAGCCTGGTGCAGGCGCAAGGGCCACTCTGTAAGAACAGAAAAGCGAGCTCAGTGGACAGAGGTGGGTGGTGGGCAGCTTTGAGGGGCCTTCGGTGCGTGGGAGTGAGTGCCTCCCCAGGGTGAGCCTCACTCCCATGGGGTGGGGTAGGGGGGTTCTTGCTTCCAATTCCTTTCACTCCGTTCCTTTCTGAATGTGAATGTTTTAAAAACATGAACATGTATTTTTAAATCAAGAGATATGCCTTTAAAAAAAGCAGAAATGAGGCAGCCCAAGCTAAGTGGCACCTCTGCCCACTTCCTGAGGAGCAAGGGTCCTGGCCGCTCTCGCAGAGGTGGGGCACACAGGCTTTGGGGCCTTCATCAGGCTCAATGGACCTAGCTGACCCGGGAGAACAAGCCTTACAATCTGGTGCCTGTGTGGCAGTGCAACACTCCCAGCTAGTTCCCTAGCGGGAACAGCCCACTAGGTGTCCTAGGGCTGAGCTGGGGTCAGAATCTTGACCCTGCTGCCCTCTGGCCTCTGTTCCCTAAAGTGGCCCTTGAACTGGAGGCCACAGAGGCGTGGTTGCCTAAGAGCCATCGTTACTCCAGCTCCAGACATGGGCAGTTAGGAAGGGGCCACAGCCGCCCTGTCGCAGGGCCCCTCTGCCTGGTGTCTTCACGGAAGGCCCCTCTTCCTGGATGATGTCGGCCAGGCGTGGCTGTCCCTGCTCACATCCTCGGCTGGCCCTGTGGATGCCACATGCTCACCTGCTCAGCGAAGATGGGGAGGGCAGGGGAGGTCAGCCTCAACAGGGACAAGAGTGGTCTTCCAGACACTGCCTCTGTAAGTGGCGGCAAGAATCCAGGCTGGCTGGAACTGTGGACAGTTCAGATCCAGGTGGCTCCCCATGTGCTGTGTGCCTTTGAAACGACCTCACGGGGACAACTGGAGGGGGCAGGGTGCTCTGAGAAGTGGCTCCTGGAAGGGGCACAGGCAGAGGACAGCAGGTGTCTAAGCGCCCAGGGGCTGGAGCCCAGCCCTCCAGTTCCAAGCTGTGGACCCTGGCAAGTTGCTTCTCTCTGCCTCAGCTTCTCCACCTGCAACACACAGTAATAGCTCTCAGCCCTTAAAGGTCGCTATGAGGAAGACTTTAGAATAGCACCTGGCCTGGAATAAACCCTCTCCTGGCATCCCCCTGTGGAGAGTGTGAGATTTCACTGAATCTTGTCACAGAGAGGCTGAAGAGATGACCTTGGAGAATGCCTTCCCAGGCAGCTGAGATTCCACAGGCCCTATGCAAACAGCGGAAGGGTGTGGGCTGGCACCCCCAGGATGGCCCAGGGCACCCTGGCCCATGGGGGTGGGGGTAAGGATGGGGTGGGGGTGGCACCAGCTAATGGCTCCCTTGCTGTATTCCTCCAGGTCAGACACAAAGCAAAACACAGCACAGCCTCATCTGTCGCTCGAGGAGCAATGGCCTTTCCAGGAGCTCCAAGCTCGAGCAAACCAGCTCCAGACAGCCTATTTCTAGGCTCTTCAGGAGTATCAGCCCACCCCTGGTTACTGATCAACCTACTGCCCTCCTCATTTGCTCCTGACCCCCCCCCCCCCCAGCCACCTGCCCAGTCCTGCAGCCTCACGAGTCACGTACTATTGTAATTACCAGGTCCTGCCTTCTAAACTGTTTGCACTGTCTCACCCACAATCACAGAACCAGAACCACCATCTTCCAGAAAGCACTCTGAGGCCCAGAGAAGGCAAGAGATGTGTGGCAAGCCTAGGACCTTCCTCAGTTCATTCTGTGGCTGAGAGACCCAGCTCCCCTATAAAATGGAAATGTTCACCCAAGGGACTCTAAAGGCGTGCGCGCGCGCACACGCGCACACACGCACACACGCACACACACCGCTATGGAGGAAAGGGGAGAGGACGTTGGCCTCTGCCTGACCAAGAAAGGGCAAGTTTCTAGTCCTTTTTGGGCTGAAGACAGGAAAAGAAGGGGCAAAACCCCTACTGGACTCCTCTGCCAGGCCCCAGTGCGCATGTGGTGGGAAAAACAGACGGGGCGAGGGATGGCTCCTGCTGAGTGCGGCCTGCCACCCCAAGGCCCAGACCCGCACCTTCCCAGACCCCAAACTTGCAGCTCAGTGCCCACTGCAGCTCTGAGTGTGGCGCCCTCTGCTGCCTTCTGGCGGCCGGAGCGCGTGGCCCAGGACCGAGCAACCGCCAAGTGACGGGAACCTGGCTGGCACGGTGGGCTGTTTTCAGGCCTGTAAGAGGTAAGGTGAGCAGAGCACTGGCATGGTGCCCAGCACCTGGTAAGTACCTGCTGTTACGCTGCTGCGATGACCGTATCACTACTGTTATCCTCTGGGAAAAATGCCCCAAGAAAGTGTGCATGTTGTGGACGGGGTGTGTGCCGGAAGTCAGAGGTCAGAGGCACCTGCGGGACCACAACTATGACGCCCTTGCGGCCGCTTACCGTGTGCGGTGGAAGAGCACAGGGTCGGCTCGTCCTTAGCCTTAGCTGGATCCTCAGCTGTTTCCTAACCGACCCCAGCGGGGAGCAGCAGCTTGCTGCCCAAGGCGATCGAGGGAGGGGGTAGCGGGAGGCTGCGGGCGTGACGCACTGTGGCGAGCGAGCGGGCGGGCGGGGCTGCCCCCTGGCTGCTTATAAAGGCAGACGCTGGGCGCAGAGAGCAGAGGGAGCGAGCAAGCGAGCGACTGTGTCCAAGAATCGGAGCAGCTTCAGGAGCCAAGCCCGAACCCAGCCACAGTCAAGCAGATCCCCCGAGCCACTCTGCGACTCTCTCAGACCCTCGTCAGCCCGCGACCCTTCTGCTCAATGAAACTGGCCGCGATGATCAAGAAGATGAGCCCGAGCGATTCGGAGCTGAGTATACCGGCCAAGAATTGCTACCGCATGGTCATTCTCGGCTCGTCCAAGGTGGGAAAGACAGCCATCGTGTCGCGATTCCTCACGGGTCGCTTCGAGGACGCCTACACTCCCACTATCGAGGACTTCCACCGCAAGTTCTATTCCATCCGCGGCGAAGTTTACCAGCTTGACATTCTTGACACGTCAGGCAATCACCCGTTCCCCGCCATGAGGCGCCTCTCCATCCTCACTGGTGAGCTGAGCACGCGGCCGGGCAGCGGTGGGGGGATGGAGCTGTGCCACCAGGAGGGCTGGCGCCGGCGAGATTGTGACCTAGAGGGGCGGTCAGCGGGTCCACCGCCACGCGCCAAGTTTGCACGTGGAGAAGTCTGAGTTACCTGGTGCGCGGCTGCTGGAGCCCCACCGCCTGGGTGACCCCGAAATTAAGACCAACTTAAGTTGTCCCCTTGGCAGCCCCCTCACCTTCCCCTCTTCTGCTCTTCTCCCATAGGAGATGTTTTCATCCTTGTGTTCAGCCTGGACAACCGCGACTCCTTCGAGGAGGTGCAGAGGCTCAAGCAGCAGATCCTCGATACCAAGTCTTGCCTCAAGAACAAAACAAAGGAAAACGTGGACGTGCCCCTGGTCATCTGTGGCAACAAGGGTGACCGGGACTTCTATCGAGAGGTGGAGCAGTCCGAGATAGAGCAGCTGGTGGGCAACGACCCCCAGCGCTGCGCCTACTTCGAGATCTCGGCCAAAAAGAACAGCAGCCTGGACCAGATGTTCCGGGCACTCTTCACCATGGCCAAGCTGCCCAGAGAAATGAGCCCGGACCTGCACCGCAAGGTGTCGGTGCAATACTGCGAGGTACTGCACAAGAAGGCGCTGGGGAGCAAGAAGCTGCTGCGAGCTGGGGGCGGCGACCAGACAGACGCCTTTGGCATCGTGGCGCCCTTTGCGCGCAGGCCCAGCGTGCACAGCGACCTCATGTACGTGCGCCAGAAGGCGGGCGGTGGCCAGGCCAAGGACAAGGAGCGCTGTGTAATCAGCTAGAACCCCCTACCCCCAGCCCACGCAGAGGACAGAGCCTAAGGAGTACCGTTGTTCGGAAGTCCAATCCTGTGTCCGGTCCAGCCCTGTGTGCCCTGTGCCACGTGCTCGAGTGTGTAGTGGCTTCCCCCCTCCCCAGACTTGGGGCCCCACTAACTGGGGAGGTGAAAAGGCCCGGCCACCTGCTCTGGAAGGAAGACCTGGGTGATACTGGGACCCCTCCCATCTGATTGCCCGTTGGCGCCCACCACCCTCACTACCTGGGGGACAAAGGGCCAGCAGGGGGTGAATTTGTCTGGTTTGTCACAAAGACCCAAGAATTGGGAGGGTGTATGTGTTAATCAGCCACTCTTAGTCTTGGAGAAACCCGCCCCCGCTGGAGGGTTAGGAGGAATGGAGTTATCTTGTCTGTGATTCCGGGTTGCCATGACAGCTGGCAAAAGCCTTTGCCCTCTTGAAACTAAGGGGTGTGGGTCAAATCAGCCAAGTGACTTGTTTACATGCGTGTGTGAAACTGCGCAAAGGAAAAACAAAACTTGCACTTTAACAGTAGTTCTGTTGTTGTCATGAACAAAATCTCATCCAGATGTTTATACTGTAAGACAGTCTTTATTGTTTTTTAAAATATAAAATAATTTAAAATGAAAAACCATGCTTTCTTTGCTTCTAGATGTGGCAGGAGGGGAAAGGGAGGGGACGGGTTTCTACTTCAGTGGAATTAGGCTTACCTTCCCCAGAGCTGGCAAATAACCCTGGCATTCTAAAAACACCTTCAGTTCTCCTGGAAGAAAAGCAACCCTCTCCACGACCCCCGCCCCCCGCCCCCGCAAAAAGCTCCAGGTGACTGGGCTGAGGCCCTATTTGGGGAACAGTTCCTGAGGAGTCAGGGACAAAAATAGAGGACTTCAGGGTCATTCCCAGAGATGCATCTTTGTGGCTATTTACCTTAGGTCCCCGGTGGCCAGCCACAAAGGTCCCTGGGGCTGTGTTCCAACCTTTTTGTCCTCTACTCAGTGCAGGCCTAGGGCGACAGCAGTGGTCAGACCTGAAACTCCCTGGGGGAGTGAGATGCCACTCAGCCAGCAGTCACAAATAGGGAAGTAGGGCCCAGGAAGACCGTTCTGCTGTGGGGCTGGTGCCTGACTCCTCAGCCTGGCCCCATGTCTGTGTGGAGACAGAACCAACCAGCACCCCCCCCCGCCCCCCCATGCCCCTCTAGCTGCAGGAAGTACGTTCTGCTCCAGATAGGGATCTTGCACCCTTCTCTGTGTGCTCCTTTTGTCAGCAGGGAAGGGCACCTGCCCCCAGTTCAGGACCCAGTTCTCTGCCACTCTTAATAGTGCAAGCTTGGGGCAAGTGACACCTGCCAAGTCTCATATTCTTTACAAGGAAAACACAAGAAGGTCATTACATGTGATCATTCAAAACTACTCAGCACAAGTGCCTGCCACCCAATAATGCAAACCACTGGCCTCAAGAGGGTGCTCAGCCCCTTGAGGGCCCCTCAATGTTGCCCCAGGTAGAGGTTTCAGCTGCGCTCTGGGGAGGGCTGCTCCCACCAGGGCTACACCCACCTCTGGAATGAGGGATGACCACCCACCAGGCCACTGAGCCCCTGGGAACAGATGCCAGCTCCTGAGAGGAGTTCCTGTTTTTACGTTAGTTTAGCCATGTGAGGTGAGTGCTGGGGGAGGGGGGGCTTGGAGGGGGTGTGCAGTGGAGGTTGTCACAATTTGTTCTGTCTTCTCTCAGCAAAGTGAACATACCCAAGAAACATCCTACTATGAATTTCTCAGAACAAAATCCAAGATGTCCTGAGAGCAGAGCACCAGTTCATTTAATTATACTCTTGAAAAATGTCACAAGCCATTAACACTGACATTTCAGCCTTGCAGGAAGGCCCCAGTGGTCCTGTATTCTATGTGATTCTTGTTTCATGGTATTTGGTCAGAGCCTTAAAACTGGCCCACACACTACTGTGAAATTTCAAGAAAATAACTGATTCAGTTAAATAATGGTCCCAGGGTAGAAGTCTATTATAGGTGACTATCCACTTAAATTCAGAGCCTGCTTTTCTGTCCAAAGCCACTGAAACTTGATATCCCCCTTCACACATATGAGTTCCCAACATCCCTGCCATCTGACAGGTGGCTGGAGGGCCACAGGAACAGAACCCCTGCTAAAACATCTTCAGCCAACCTGCCAGCTAACGGATGCCTTCGGTCAGTCAGCAGGCATCCATTAAGCCCCTGAACTGGTCAGCACAGGTTATTCGCTCATTCCTACATTTAAACAGTATTCGGTTACTATTCTCACCTTATCCTTAAGGGGCAAATAAAACATCTTACCTGCAAGAAATTAGGGGTGTTTGTAAACATTTTATAAACCAGAAGTTGGCTGCGTAGCTTCCAGGTATAGCTCACGCCACCCTTCAGAACCGAATCAGAACTGCTTGGTCACACCCGTTTACCTGGAAGCTGTCTGAGTCTGCGTTGAAACAACCGTGCCCTCCGGCCCTGTGTTAGGTTTGAGGTGGTGTGGCCACTCTTGGGCACTAATGGCTAAACGGGATGCCTGACAATGACAGGAAACTAAGGAAGCAAGAGCTAAAAGTAACAAGAACATGTAGGTGGCAGAGAACCTGGAGAAGGAACCACCTGGCAGGGTTCTGGCTGACATCCGCATGGACAGTTACACTGGCTCAAACATAAAAAGAAACAAACTGTTTTGGGAGAAAAAGCCACCCTGTAGCCTTTCAAAACAATGCCCTCTTGCAGCCTTCCTTTGCCACTTGAAACCCATGCCATGTGAGCACAAGGCCTCATCTGTCTAGAGGATTCTATGCAGATGTTGAGTGGCACTGCTGTTACAGAACAATATGTATCTGGTACACAATGATTATGTCCAGGGGAGGAGGAGAGGCCTCCTTTCCTACTCTGCTCTTTAGATATGCCAGTGGAGCTGGAACACAGAGCAGATGCCCCCCAGAGGTAGGCGTGGAGCCTCTAGGAACATTCATTACACATATATACACATAGATACATATTCACACACACAAACACAAACACATACATGGAAGCTCTCACAAAACCAAGCTCCCAGGTGGGCTCCTCTCACAGTCAATGCCAAGCTCAGCTAAGGAAGCAGTAGAGTGGCCCCCACCCCAGTCAGCTACAGAGTCCAGAGTTGGCACTGACCCACACCAGCCTCGGCTCTCTCATAGGCATCCCTGAGAGCCCGCCTCGTCTACTCCTTGGGGATCTCGAACATGCAGAGGCTCTTGTACTTCTGCAGAAGCTCGTTCTTGGTCCTGACTTGCTCCCGGAGGCTGTGCAGCTGCTGCTGCTGCTGCTCGGGGCTCAGGTGGATGCCAGGCATGGTGCTGATGACCTTCCGCATCTCCTGGAACTTGGTTTTGAGAGCGTTCAGGTCCTGGTGGACATCTGGGCTGTCCTTGTCCATGCTGCAGAGGTCAGAGGGAAGTCATTAGCGTTCACAGCTCAGATCAAGACAACCCTGGGCTTCCCTCCTCTGCACCCACAGAACTCTTGCTTTCTGTCTGTCCCCTTACTTGGCTGTGTGAACCCAGAGAATACGGACTGGTTCTCTGTCATGCAGCCTTATGGCAGGCATGTGACAGCTGCTCAGTAAAAGCGCCCCAGTGCCCAGCAGTGCCCGTACAGCCCCTCTTACATCTGCTTGCAAAACTAGATGCTTACATCAACTAGCTGAGAGGGCAGGACCCCTGTCTGCCCACTGACAGCTGTATCCCCAGTGCTTAGGCACTTGGGCACTCCAGTAGCATTTGCTGAAAGAATGAGTACTTTCAACAAATAAGTTTATAAATGTCTGTTGGATGAACAAACCATTACCAATATCAGGTGACAAATGGCAAGCAAAACTTGCTGAAACACCACATTTCTTCTTATTTGAGCCATTTCCAGGCCAATGGAGAGACTATAAGCTAACAGCAGCTAATTTTAGCTGACCTTTTGATCTTGAATCTGTTAACAGAAAAACTTATTTCTACAAAGCTATTCATAAAATTGAAATTAGTTACAAACTATTGAAAAATTTTCTGCAGGTATGAGCTCTCCCCTATCATAGTTATGTAAACTCCCTGCCTTCAGGTCAAGTTCATCTTAAAGGTGGGATCATTCACTTCAGCTATTATTAGTTGCCCGGAGATCCATGCTACCCTGTCATAGTTCAGTAGGTGGTTCTATAGGTCATAATCCATTGAGGCCTAAGAAGGGAAAACTGTCAATGATTATTTCTTAAAAATAAACATTCCCCCCTAGTGGGAAATTTCAACCCAGACAGTGCTAATTCATATTTATCATTCATCACTTCCCTGATTGTGCAGACAGAATGTCCATCTTTCCTGGTAATCCTTCGGTCACAGCTCATACCTGGCAAATGAATGGCCGCTAGGGCCTGCTCACTACTTACTAATACTCTCAACTCAGAGACAGGGTATGGCACATCGATCACTCATTCTCAGGAATTAATGGCCAGACATTTCTTATTGTCATCTGAGGCCCCCAATTTATATATGTCCACACTTAATGGTGTATCTTCCCTCAGTTTCTAGGGAGGAGTATTCTTTCTTTCTTCTTCTTTTTTTAAGATTTATTGACTTATAGAGAGAGGGAAAGGGAGGGAGAAAGAGAGGGAGAGAAACATTGATCAATCACCTCCCGCACCCCCCCAACCAGGGACCTGGCCTGAAACCCAGGCACGTGCCCTGACCAGGAGTCGAACTGCCACCTTTCAGTTTGCCGGACAACGCCCAGCCCACTGAGCCACACCTGTCAGGGCAGGAGCAGTATTCTTGAGAGCTGTAAGGAAACAAATCAGGAGCATGGTTTACTTTAGTACTTTTGGGTCTCAGCTCTGATCCTCGACTCTGGATGGAAACCACCTATACTCCTGAAATCATTATACTTGGATGGCACATTTGTTAACAGTTATGGATTTAAGCTCTGAGGGACTTTTGAAATTACAGTTTTAAGAAAACTGATTAACGTCACATAAGTCTGAAAGGACATAGTAAAAACAAACAAAAATACATGAAAGTGTGGAAGGAAGTTAGGATAACCCAGTTCTGGAGGCAAATATTACCTGACCCCAAAGAATTTTTAAATCTGAAAGTAAAATGTAGACCATGTTTAAGATGTTCATTTCTGAAAGCCCCCAGATCCCAAGGGCTGCCCGTTCTTTCCCAGGTGAACTTTCAGTGGAGGGCATCATCGTCGTCAGGCAACAGACAAAGAGCCACAGGAAAGGGTCACCTGAAAGGCAGCTGAGCTGGAATGGGGTCACGCTGACCACAGCAAGGCCCCTCTGCACACCCCTCAGCCTGCCCTAGTTGCGGAGGTAAACAGCATGGAACTCCTGGGATGAGAAAAACACTCTATTCAGGAACCAGCTCTCACTGAGTGGAAACCTGCTAGGCCAGGATGACTGTGTGATGCTTAAGCCAAGAGAAAAGAGGCCCAAACACTGAGTGAATAAAAGCAGAAAGCCCCAGATGAGCCTGCCTTTGTGTCCGATGTTAGTCACCATCTAACTTTAGACAGAAAGGAGGAGACTAGGCCAGGCCAGGAAGTGCCAACGTCGTACCAACAGAGCAAGGTGAGGGTACTTTGGTCCCACCTACTGTAGTTTTTAAAAGGTGGACAAAATATCACTCCTATGGCTTGACTGACAGGCCATTTCCTGACAGTCTTTTGTGCACATCTGGTTAACACTGAGTATCATTTCAGCAATGGACACAGACATCCTGAATTTGTGTCACCAGAGTTCAGGGCAAACATCACAGGTTTAGGTGGGTGCATCCAAGAACAGTGTTTAGCATGGGTGTTAGTACGTACGGCACAGCTTGGTTTTTAATGTAAGTGCTTTGGGACTCGAAAATGCAGACTGGCAACGACCGAGCCAAAGCATGCCCACAAGTAGCTTAGAAGTATAAGGAACCTACCAGATCACTGAAGCCAACCGCCTCCAAAACCTGTCACTTCTTGTGACCTCTTGGTGACATCTGACTCAGTTTCCCATTTCCTTCTCCTCAAAACCTCCATCCCCTTCAGCCTCCTGCCCCTAGTGTCCTAGCTGGACCATCCTGGGACTGGTCCCTCTCACCCTCTCTGCCTCCCACACTAACTTCAGTGGCTGGCATCTTCTTAAGCTAGTGTCTTTGTTGTTGCTGTTATTATTTATTACGACAGCAATAGGTACTGGAGTAGCAAAATTAAAATGACAGATACCAAGGCTTAGAAAAGTCCCTCTGATGTTGTGTCCCAGAGACAACCTCTGTTAATATGTGGTCTCTGCTGTTTCCCATTGCTTCAAAATACACAGTAACACACAAATACGCACGTTTTCACTGTGGCCACACTACACACATGGTTCTGACTCTGCTTTCCCCCTTTGGATGTCTTTTCCTGTTAACACATATAACACAGCTAAATTATCTGGCTGTTGATGGGTCTTTGGATATTCGTGGTTTATCATTTACAATTAGAGTAACATCAGACATTTTATACCTATATCTGTATGTATTCGTGCGAGTATCTTGGTAAGATAATTTTCCAGAAGTGGGATTTTGGGATCAAAGTTTATGGATATATTAAAAATTCTGACAGGTTACCAAATGCCCTCCAAATGCCCAGTGACTGTGGACACAACACTGCTCTCCTCCCACTCTCGACAACACTGGCCATTACTTACTTGTGGTCAGCTGTACTTCCCTGCCCCAGTTCTGCCTGCATGTAAGGGAACTGTGGGAGAGAGTCTCTGAATCCCACTCTTACCCTTGCTTTTATCTATTTCTGACTTACATGTGAAAAAAAAACTTTTTAGGGAGGAATAACAAGATGTTTTGTTAAAAGAAGTCTGAAACCCCGCCCCCCCCAAACACTGCTCTACAAAACAGTCCAGAACGTGTTTGTCTGCTCTTCTGTCTTCAGATGCTGAGAGTGCTGCCCAGCCCTCCTTTCTGAAATTCAGCTTCCTTGTCCCAACAGTTACCAAGAATTTTCTCCTTGGAGACTTGCAAAGCCAAAGGAAACTCACTGCCTCCTTAGCACACTCAAATTCAGGTGAAGGGTGCCCCGTTCACACAACTACAGTGAGCTAGAAGCACGAGCTTTGTGCCCCACTGTTTACTCAGCTGCCAGTCCTGCCAACGTCACTTCCTATGTACCCCTCAGGTCCCCTGGCCTCCTCCTCGTTCTGTCACCAGTTTCCTACAGACCCAGGTCCTCTCCCTCTCCTAATCCCCTTTTCCCCACCAACCTCAACAAAACTCAAGTCTATGCTAAAAAACTTCAGATGATTTCCCCACTTCCAGACAACACCTGCCGGCAGGTTCCCTGCAAAGGGAGCTACCCAGGCCCACACACATGGAGCCTCCAATCTCTCAACATCCCATTCTTCCCAAGACCCAGGATGAATGTTCCACCGTTAGCATTACTCATGTTGCACTAAGTAACTTCAAACCCATGTGGCTGCCTTTACAGAGCCTGCGTCCCAAGAGGTGCTTGGTAGGTTATCTTGCATGAACAAAGATGAAGTGGCACAGGAGAGGGAAAGAACAGGCTTGTAAGCAGGCCTAGAAATAATTCTTCCAAACAGGCTACAAATGTCCCCTGTCTGGGGGCTCACCCTTTTCACCTGGGACTTGGCTGAAGGAGAAGAAAGTGAGCAGCAGAGACGCTGCAGTAACATGAGTGCAGACAAGCCCTGTGGAACCGGTGGGTCATCTTGTAGACTCTGCTAAGGTGGACACTACTTCCTCTACAACCCAAGGATGGGCCTCAGCTGGCGTGGAAGGCCAGTCAGATTAAAACAGATACTTGTGTGGGGAGGGGCAGGTCGGTAACACCCTGGTCCCATGAAAGAAGTCTTACAGGGCTCTGAGGTCTTGTTGACCTGCCTCAACAACAAGTGAACTTGTTTTAAGCAATACAGCTCCAGCTTAAAAGTTCTAGGACAAAGTAGTGTGTTCACCACTTGAAATATCTCCACAGTATCGAAGATGAAAGCTCCCCTCTACTTACCCAGCTACCTAAAAAATTACTGAAAAATTAAATTAAAAAATGTCTAAGTACCCATTTTGACAAAAATATTTTTACTAGGTGAGCCAAAGCCATCAGGCAAGGCAGTAACAACTACAATTCACAATTCCTAGGCTGGGACACCTTAATTCTAGACTCAGATTAGATTTAGCAACTTTGAAGGAAACAAAAATTATAACTTTCCCTGGTCCAAGAGGCCTCATTTTATTTCTTCTTTATTATATATGTACTTCTATACCATGGCTTTTATGCATACTAGAAAAGGTCTCAGACAGTTGGGATCTATAAAATTTCTTACAGGCATAAAAATGAGGTTTTTCTTTTCCCTTTCCTCATTCTTTGAAAATGACATAAATGTTAGTTTGGACTTTTCATTTAGCCACAGACAAGACACCAGGAAGGATGAAAGTGCTCTGGGCTGTGGAACTCCTCTCCAACCCCAGGCCGGTGCACTTCAGCCAAAAATATGTGGCATTTCCCTGGGCAAAGAGGGGGCAGCAGGCACGCCAGCAGAGGTTCTGGAGTGTGCACAAGTCTGATGACTCCATCTACCCACAGGGCACTCGCATGAGAGTGACTCACGTGGGGCTTTGTTACATAGTTCAGGCAGGAGATTTGAAGATGCTCTGCAGAGATCTCTGAATGGAGGACTAAACATTGGCAAAAACAACTTGGAAAGATTTTTTGAGCAGAGAAAAAGTAACCCGTTAACATACACAGGACGAACTAGAGAGATAAGAGGATGAAGGTAAAGAGACAAATTAAAAAATGATTATAAGATCCAAAAATGAGGTTAGAAAACCTGGACCATTAGTGGTGTCTACAGGCCCACTGGAAATAGAACAGCAGACTAAAGCCTAACTGTTCTACTAACCAAAGCATAAGGTGTCTCAGACCTGTTCCTAGGAAATGGGCTGGGAAAGGTAGAGATGCCCCTGGTGAATCCTGACAAGAAAGAGGACAGAGAGATTTGCCTTGAAAGACAATTCAGTAGTTCTGCATACAAAGTGTAATGATGTACTTTATGCTAAACTTTTTATAAATGTTTAGTTGTAAACTTAACCCTTTTATACAAAATAAATCAAGTGTGTTTATTTAAAGAAAGAAAGAAAGAAAAAATGCAACGTACCATGAAGATTTGACAATGAAAACAGTTTGGTACTGGAGAAGAATACAATTTCCAGAATTTGATCAGGAACATGGGAACTCTGTGTATGATAGGGCAACAGCTCAAGCAGAGAAAATCATAAATATTCAGTAACAGCAGTGGGAAGATATGGCTAACTGGAGGGAAACCTGGGCCTCTCCCTTACTCTTTCCATCAAAATAAACCTAGAAGCATCAAAGAATTAAAAATAAAAAATGAAACCATAAGAGTCCTAGAAAAAAGGATCAACATCTATGATACTATTAAAGTAGGCCTTCTACCTAGGACCAGAACTCAGAAGCCATAAAGGAAGATCTTAATCAATCTGCCTCATAAAATGATGCGCTTCTGAACAACAACAAACCCCCTCAAGTCAAAAGAAAAGCAACAGCTCCAGGAAAATATTTAAAATACACTTGACAAAGGCATACTTCCTTACTGTACAGAGAGCCCATAAAAGAGGAATAACCTAATAGAAAAACGGGCAGTTTATAGGGAAGAAAATAACAAATGACATATAAAGTTGCATATGAAAAAATGATTTACCTCATATCATAAGACACAGATTGATACCATGTATCATTTCTGACCTATTAGATTAGCCAAGATTAAAAAGTTAATGGTGATGGAAGGTGGTTGGGAAAGATACAAATATACTGTTGTTGAGGCATAAATTGGTACATTCTTTAGGAATTTACTAATAGTGATCAAAATTTTAAATTCACAAATCCTATTGATGAGGACTCTTCAAGTAGTAACACAAGAAACTTAGAAAAAGAAATCCTTTTTTCATTTTACATCTTTCTGAATTTGCAATTTTAATTTTTTTAATGAAATGTTTTCATTAACCTAATGACGTAGTACTCTAAATTTTCACCAGAACAAGAGATTAAACTCATTTCAGCTTTTACTTCCTCATTCACTCCCTAGGCAAGGAGTAAACAAATAAAAAAGCTACAGAAGAGGAAGAGACCAGGTGAACGAGGTGGTCCTGGCCTGTATTTCCTTCCCCCAGGCCTGCTAGGACCATGTCCTTCCTACCTGGCTTCCCAGCCTGTATGCTGAGATATCACATCCACCTGATGTGAACACAAATCTGACTAAGCCACCCTGGGGTCCAAAAGCTTCACTAGCTCCCTCAAAGGACAAAATCTCACTTCCTCAGGGGGACACACAGTCGTCAGCATCCTGGTTTTTTCCACCTTTCTAGCACTCCCTTTCCACCTTGGATTTGTGTTCCAGCCCCACCAAAGTGAATGGACCTGCATGAGTTGATGCTATTTCTTGGTGTCCCACCCCCATCCTCCCTCTCATAATTTAAGATTCATCATTGGTTCACCCCTTCGTAAGCCTTCTGACTCCTCCATGTGTCACGAGGTCTCCTCTCCCATCACTGCCCCATCTTCTTCCCTCCTTAGACTAGAAACTCACATACATGCTTAGACATATTTTAAAATCGGATCCTAGCCTTTTTTCATGGTTACCATATCTCTCCGTCTCTTTGTGCCTACTATGTCAACCAAGTGGCTTTTTGTGTTCCTCTTTCGTCCTTTCTTCCTAGGGGTTTTCTTCAAATGCTTAGTGGCCTTGGTTAACCAGTCATATGAACCAACTAGGTTCTTTCCTGGGGGACCCTCAGTGACTTTTCCCTTGGGCTGGTCAGACACTCACAAGAAGGTACCTCTATTTCTTTTGGCTGCCAGTGGAGAAGACAGGTGGCGGAAGGCAAGGGTGGGGTCTTAGTATTATTCAGTGTGTGAACCTTGTCTTAAACCCTATTTTCAGAATGGTTCCCTCCCCTCAAACTCCAGCAAAGTGCCTAGTGTCTCTGCAGTCCAGATACTCTCTGACTCATTCTCTCCTGAGAATAAATCTTAGGAAAGAGCAACCCTTTGTCTTCCAAACTGAAAGAGGGGTGGTTACCTGTCTGCTTACACTTGGGGGAGAGAACTATGGGGATCTCCTTCTTAAATTAACTTTTAAGTAATCCTCCTGTTCTCGGTCCCACTCCCTCTCTATTTCCACAGGTCTCTTCCTGAGATTTAGGGGGAGGCCATGGTCAAAAGCAGCTGCTTCTGGCTGCTTCTTGGGGCTGAGAGTGGGTTAGCCCTTGGCTATCTGCTTTGTGTCAATTATCTCCTCTCCTGTTTCTTTTTTGTTTTGTGTTAAAAACCAAACCAAACCAAACAGCCCTGGCTGGGAGGCTTAGCTGATTGGAGCATGCCCCATATACCAAAAGGTTGTGTGCTCAATCCCTGGTCTACACACAGACCTAGGTTGCAGGTTCAACACCCCGCTAAGGTGCGTACCTCACAACTGACCAATGTTCCTCTCTCACATCGGTATTTCTCCCCTCCTCTACTTTCCTCTCTCTCTCTCTCTCAAATCAATAAACTTATCCTCAGGTGAGGATTAAAAAACAAAAAACACACAACTTTTCCTTGTCCTTTTAGAGAAGACAAACACATATAACCAACCCATCAACATCTTCACCAGACTGCTCTTGAGTACGCCTCACAACAATCTTATGATTCAAGTATTATTAGTCCCATTTCACAAGAGAAAAAGAGGCTCAGAGAAGCTAAGTTGTTAAACCATGGTCACCTCGTCAGTACATTATAAAATTATAGTTCAAATCCATTGTTTGAGGCCCATTATTGTTATTCACGTATTAGAGATGAAAAAAAATTAAGGCCTTAAAAAGGCTATGTATTCACCAAGAGCACATGGCAAGCAAGCCTCAGCATGAGATCCAAATCCAAGGCTCTGCCCTGGAAGCCCATGTTTACTCAGTGTACCTCATAACCCCATTTAAGGGCAGCCCGACATGACTGCTCTACTGGGGCTCAAGAACGTACTCCCAGGGGCATAAGAACTATCTCTGGGACCGTGTCCATTGTGTTTTCATTTCTCCATATTTCTATTAAAACCAGTATATTTGTGATCCAGCTCTGCCCTGGGGCTGCAGGGGCTGCATCTGCATTTGTGTTTGCGATCTCACTGCAGCCAGAAGAGCCACCTGATGATCAGAGGTGAATTCATGAGAAGAGAACACAGTGTACTCCGCCCTATGAACAGTATGGTCACACCAAGTGAAACCGAAGGAAGCTGGGGTGCACTGTGAGAACAAGGCCTTGCAGTTGTTTGAAAAGCGAAGGGTCAGGCTGTCCCATCTCAAGTGAACCCAGTCTGGCTAAACTCAGAACAAGCTGGACCATGACAGCCAACACTTGGATGTTGTAAGGAGCAATTCCATTTCAGCCAAACATCCAAGAGGACAGAAATGTTCCCTTGAGTGTCACTGCAACCGTAAACCTGTTTTAACTTACTTTGTTTTGGTTTTCAATGGTTGGGTAAGAACTGTTAAGCTGAGCAACTTACACTTAGTATCGTGTGGATATAAATAACAGCAGTAAAAATAGCTTGAGCCAACACAGGATCCACGAGGCTTTCGGCTGCATTTTTAGCTTCCTTTGCACTGTAAGCAGGCTCCGTTTTAAAGCTCAGGTAACCTGCAGACTGGCCCAAGGACCGCAACCTCTGCTCTGACGGTGTGAGACCGGCCTGCAGGGATCGACTCCGGAGCAGCTTCGTGTCTGCTTGCTTTGACGGTTCTCTTGGTCCCCCTCTGCACCTCCTGAGCTAGGGGTTATTCCCGATTGTGTCCTCTTCCCTCTCACTAGTGAGCGCCCCAGCGAGCGAGCAAATGTGGGGGTGGAAGCGGCCCTTTTTACTGTGCACATCGCACGCAGCAATGGGCCATCCTGGGGAAATTATGCATGTCTGTTAGAGCTGCTGAAAGCAAAGCGCAGTGAGCACCACCCTGTGTCACGGGTGAAAGCCCGGGGTTCGAAGCCGGGCTCGCCCTAGGAGTGCAGGGTCGGTTCCGGTGAGCACACCTGGGCGCCCATCACCAGGTCTGCCACTTGAGGCTCCGAGCATCTGCTACCTCAGGGACAGCCCAGTGCGGCCTGGTCGAGGCCTCTTCCCACGAGTCTCGGCTTCGCCTTTTATGAATGGGGGCGTCTCCGAGCGCGCCTAGGTCCCTGCCGCTCTGCAACGGGACGAGGAGTGCGTGCCCGTGGCCGGTCCTACCGCGGCCCTTACCATTTGATGATGTTGTGGACTAAAGGTAAGAAGGAATAGGTCTCCTCCTTCATGGCCGCAGGGGAGGGAGGCCTCGGCGCCGGCGAAGGCTGCTGCGGCGCGGCGACCGGCGGCGGCGGCTGAGGCTTCGTCTCGGGCAGCGGTGGCTCGGCCGGCAGCGGTAACGCATCCTCGGCTTGTCGCCCGGTGGCCAATCCGGCGGAAGCCATGGCGCTCGGGACTCCGCGAGTCAGCCAGTCGACGGGTCAGTCAGGAAGCAGGACTTAGGCGGCTAGCGGCCAAAAGTGTCGCGGGACCCCTGACGTCACTTCCGCACGCCTGTGGGGGCGGGACCTGGAGGGTGGCCGGGGCTTGTGCGCTAGGGGGCGGGGCGGGGCGGGGCGGGGCGAGAGGTGGGGCGGGGCTCGCTGTTACTAGGCAACAGGCGGTGAGCGGGTGTGGGGTATCCTGAATTTGGTGGTGAAGATAGCTGAATTATCATTCAGGAATAGGAGATTTATTTCAGAAAAACAATTTATTCTCACTCACTTGACGAAGAGGGCCCAAAAGCCACTCATAGAGAAAGCCTGGAGGTAAATAACCGTCAGCAACTTGAATTGCGAGCACCTGTTCTGTGAAGCTCTGGGCCTACCGGCGCTGAGAACTCAGGGATGAAGGACCCACAGCCCTGCACCGCGCAGAGGCCCCCAGGAGAGCGAGCAGCCCCTGGCCGAGCTGGCGGGGCAGGACTCCGTGCTAGTTCCAGAAACGGAGAGACCTCGAGATTGCTCCCCCCGAGTTCCTCAAGGCTGGGAGGGAAAGCAATAATAATTCAACATTTAATATGCATCTTCTAATGTTGTGCTGGATGTGGGAGGAGCCGTGGGAAGGCTTCCTAATACAAAGCAGAAGGGGATTGGTGTCAGGAATAACATATCCGGGAAGAAAGTCAATGTCTCCATGTGTGTGGGCCAGTTTCTTAAGCCCCCAGGCCCCAGTGTCCTCACCTCTAAAATCTGCTTTAGTTCATGGTCATGGCAGAGCCTAAACTGCTCTCTTCAGATACATGATTGACCTCCAAAGGTCTGGTTTAAAGACACCCTAAGATTCAAGGCCAAAGTGGGCAACTTTTGGGGGGGTTGTAGGTATGTTCCTCAAAACAAGTATAATTTCTGGGCAATGGAGACACCCATCATAAGCCTAGCTAGTGGGTGGAAGAAGACATGAGCTAGGAAAGCATCATTCTTCCTCAGGCTACCATCACAGGCCGTTATAGAGAGGCCAGGAAGTCCACATTCTGGTAGCAAGAGTTGCAGTCACACTCCAGGCCAAGGGATGGTCCCAAGGAAAGTGGATGCCAACATTAGCTGAGTCAGGAGAGGTCTCTGGAGGCAGAGGCTAGGGAAGCTGGATTGCAGAAGGAGGTAGAGAAGTAGGAGGATGTGCCGTAGAGGCTCTCGAGTAACGTGCCTCAATGCAGCTTTCTTTGGCAAGAACTGCTCATGGCCCCCAGTGGGAAAGCAGGTGGAAGGAGAGGCTGAAGGGTTTTCTTCCCACAGACTGTAGACTGTTCCATGAAGGAAGAGTTCAAGAGTCCTGGTTGAGAGTGGAGGAGAAAGTCCTGTTGGGTTAGGACCAAGCATGTTTGAAGAGGCTGTGTACCCGTGGAGTCATCTGGGGAAACAATGATGATATAATAGTAATAATAATAATAGTAATTGCCACAACCACCATGGAATAAAAGTAGGTACAAGGCACAGAGTCACAATCATTATCTCATTTAATCCACAAAAGAGCCCTAGCAGGTAATTATTTTCTGCATTTTGTAGAGGAGGAACCTGAGGCTTACAATGGTTAAGATACCAATCTCAGGGTCACACAGCTTGCCTGACACTGAGCTTATCGTCTTAACCAACACATGGGAGACCTCAGGTCCCTACCAGTTCTGTAAATTTGTGATTTGAAATGTAGAAGTAAAATTTTTACTCAGAATTCGAAAAGCAGTCTAACATTCACCAGTAATATACCCATGGCACCCTGGCTGGGTAGCTCAGTTGGTTGTGTTACTGAATGCGGGTCCAGCTGCCTGCACCTACAAAAGCCAGTAATTGAGAGGCAAATACTGATGTAAAGGAATGTGGTTTATTTTGCAGATGCCAACCATTTGGAAGATGGGGCACTCACGTCTCAAAGCCCATCTCACGCCTCAGTGCAGGCAGAGGTTTTTATAAGGAGGGAGAAGGAACAGAATAGAGGTCAGGGGAGAGGGCTGCAAAGTTCTCTATGTGCAGACGAATATGGTCCATTCTGATAAGCAAAGTGCATCATCCTGGTTTCACACCATCCTGACTGTGCATCATCCTGGTTTCACACCATCCTGACTTCACATCATCCTGGATCGACATTTGAAAGTCAGCAAATCTCCTGGAGCTGGGATGCCTGAAGGTCGGAGTCTATCTTTTGCAGTTAGTTCCTAGGACTCTTAAACAAATATGCTGTTTATCCACAAGCTACATATTAGAGTCAGAATTACAGAAACAATGTCTGAATGATGGGGTGGGTTATAATTTTCCATTATTATGATTTTCCACTGTTACAGTTACAGTGTCATCCCATACACTAAAAGGTTAAGGGTTTGATTCCCAGTCAGGGCACATACCTAGGTTGTGGGTTCAATCCCCGGTTGGGGTATATATGGGAGACAACTGGTGGATGTTTCTCTGTCACATCGACATTTCTCTCCCTTTCTCTCTGTCACCCTCTCAAATCAATAAAAAACATCTTTGGGTGAGGATTAAAAAAATAATATCCCCATGGCAATTGCATGTCATGTTTTCCCTTCAGTGGTTTTATAACTTAATTACAAGCCTCACTTTTATTGTTGACAAAACATGAAGAAACTTCTTTTTTAGAAAAATTAAAAAATACTTTAGGTATAAATAAACATAGCTCAAGAAAACCAGTTGAAACATAGGAGGCATGAATAAGACTATTTGCATTGACAATTTGCCCTAAAAATAGTTAATATAATTAGTGACAAAGAGTAAAGCTGATTTCATAACACTGTAAGCAGATGCCAAAAAAAAAAAAACCCTGCTGGTTTCATTAAAGCTGAAATTGCTTAAAAAATATGTGTCTGTTCATAACTGTTTTATTAAAAGCTAAAAAAGCAGATGTTCTATTGATATGTAAGGACTGTATAATGCTAGAGACGTCATTAGATTAAGCTGTTTGTCATTGCTTCCTTGGGCAGATTCACATTTTCTCACAAGCTTTTCCAGGCCAGGTGGCAGTCACAAAGTCCAGCCGTCGTAGAGCCAGCTCCCTGCCTGCAGCAGCATGATGTTGCACCACCAAAGTGCATATGCAAGACTTTGCAGTGTAGAAATAAGGTTTATTGGACAATTGACCAATTCCGAGTGTGGGGAGCCAATGCTGTGAAGACCGGACTCCTCGAGGCTGTGTAGGTTACAGATTATATAGGGCAAAACCACCTCACCTAGTGCAACCATGCAGCCTTCCAGCGGACTGGACAGGTTATTATAGATAAGTCACTTAGAAAAGTATCTGTGAACAGTAAACAGGTCCTATTGCTCAGACTGAAGGCTTCCTCCTTCCCTGACTAACAAAACCCAAACTGACAGCATTAAGAGGGAGGATCTAGATCAAAGCTCTCAAACAGATAAACAATGTGAGCTGTAAATCAAACCACATACTTCGTTTTCAATTTTCTAGTAGCTACATTAAAAAAAAACACAAGAAACAGGCAAAATTAATTTCAATATATTTTATTTAACCCACTATACCCAAGATACTATCATTCCAACATATAATCTATATAAAAATTATTCAAAGTATTTTACTGTTTTTCATACCATCTTAGAAACCCAGCTGTACTTTACGCCTACAGCCCATATCAATTCAAATAGCCATGGGTCTGGTGCTCAGTAGCCAAACGTGGCCAGCAGCTACAAGACTGAATGGTACAGTCTGAGGGGTCAATACATGCCAGCATAGAGCTCAGTCTCAGCAAAGAGAGGAAAAAAGCAAGTTGCACAAAGAAAATAAGAGTATATTACTACTCAGGGAAATGTTTCACACAGCAAAATTACACTATATATCATCCATAGATAGAAGATGCACATGTAACAATACCTTTAAAAGGAATTACAGTGAAGGGTATACCTCACTGCAGTGTCAGTGCCTGATGGTGAGCTTTTCACTGCTGTGGCATCCATTTCAAGGACAGACTGCAGGCGGCACAACTAGATAGAGAGCCCCCTGAAGTCTCCCTTTTAGAAAGCCCTGGGCAACCTAGATTGATTGACAGTTTGACTACTTGCTTTCCCTTCCTGTGCTTTAATTCCTGCTCTTATGTTTTAAATTCAACAAATAAGAGTGAACCACTGAAAATCTAGACACCGCACTCTCCACCCCAATAAAGACAGATCCCAGGTCTTCTCTCTCTCTCTTCTCTCTTTCTGTGTCTCCCTGTGACCCTGGAAATGCTGTGTGCCCTCAGGAGTTATAATAAACCTTGTTTTTGCAAAGTTCCCTGATGGCTATTGCTAAGGTGTGTCTTGCAATTAATGTTACCAGGACCCCAATACTTGAATCTGTCTGCCTGGCACACTGGTTCAGGAGAAGTGCATATGCAAGACTTTGCAGTATAGAAATAAGGTTTATTGGACAATTGACCAATTCCGAGTGTGGGGAGCCAATGCTGTGAAGACCGGACTCCTCGAGGCTGTGTAGGTTACAGATTATATAGGGCAAAGCCACAAGACACTGTGGGTATGGGGGTTCCATCATTGTGCTGGGAACTGATTTGTCAGATGTGAGGGAAGGGTAATTGATAATTTCTTAAGCTCTGAGGTCTGCCCTGTGTTCTTCTGTCTGGTCTGAAGGGAAAGTAGCCAGGGGGTCAGTGAAGAGGGCTCAGGTGTTGAAACATAATTTAGGTCAAGATGTTATCTTTAGCCTGCCAACTATTGTCTTCTGCTGCCTTGGGGGTTTCTGCTTATCAGGGAAATAATAAATCTATGAGGGGGATACATATAGAGAGATATGACTTCTAGAGCTAGGATTTAAAACTAAATTCAATTAACATCATAAGGACTCCTGGGTTCCAGAACTATAAGAGCCAGGCCAGCCACGTTGGTTCTGTGGAGACTGCCATAAGAGGGGTGGGCCTGGGGGGGGGCGTGTCCCAGGCATCCTGATGATGGCGTCACTCTGGACAGGCTGAGACAGATGCAAAACACTCAAAGTCATGGGACAGGGATGGGAATACAACAGGCACTGTGACTTTCTAGCATCATATTTTAAATACATATATATTTTTATATAATATAAGTGGACTTGAAGCAAATAGAAAAAATATAAACAATTTCCAAATTTGGGTGAGGTACAAGGGAGCTTGGTACATTAGAGTCCAAGCTCTGCTCCTTTCTGGCTGTGTAACCTTGGACAAGTCATTTAACTGTCCTTTGCCTCAGTTTCCTCATCTGCAAAGTAGTATCAATAGTACCCACCTAATAGAGCTGCTGTAAGGGTTACAGGAGTTAATGTACAGCTTCAAACAATGCCTACCACGTAGCAAAAACATTGTTTAAACTGTAGCAACTACTGCTACTGCTTTTAAAAACATTTCTCAAAAAACCCCTCATAATTATTCTTTATGAAACAAAGTGTTACAAAAAAACAAATACAAAAACCAGACTACATCTAAGAACTGAACTCTCAGATACTCTGAGTGGACCTACACCACAAACACTGAAGAATATGTTTGTGACACATTTCTGCTGTCTGGGTTCCAAAAATAGCTACTGCTCTGTTGGACAAGCAGCAAGGGAATCATTAAACCGATCGTGTCATTGAATGACTGGGGGTTTTCTCATCAAAGCTATATTCTTACCTGTGATTCATCCTTTTCTGTCATTACCTGGAGCCTCTCTCAGGATGAAAAGCTACATGCTTCTTTGATTTTTGTGAGCTAAATATATATGGGCAGCAATCATTGTTCAGGCCAAATGGAGTGCCACATACACCAGGAACAGGCTCACTCAAGCCACGATTCATTGCTCAACCTCAAGACAAAAGCCTTTTCTTCAGATGTACCCTGTGGATCACTTTTCTTCTCTCTCTGGACTTTACTGGATTTTTTTCTTTTTCTTCTTTTCAGCTATGCTCTTCTCACTCTAAGACAGTCCATTGTGCCCGGTTCTGCAGCTCACTTCTTTTGGTGGTTTCATTCCTGAGAAGCACTCATTTGCAGCATTTCAGCATGAGCATTTGCCTATATTTTTTTCTGACTCAACATTTTCTCCTTAAGTATTTCCCTGTAGTCCTTATTCCTTGTTCTTATTCTTTTTTGCCAGACCTCCACCAGCTTTTAGTAAATGGATAGGCAATGCATTTCAGGAACTAGTTTTTATTTAAAATGGTTCATTATTGTTCTGATAACCATATTCTTTCTTATCTCTTTACTAAGTCATTTCAATCAAATTATTAGTTAGCCAAGTTTTTTTTTCTGTCCACCAGCTGCTCCCTAATAGCCTCAACCTTAACACTTTCTGTTAATCCATTTTTTAAAATTCTGTTTTTCTGAAAAACTCTTTTTCTCATGGTGGCTTTTTTCATTTCCTCACTCTTCAGTTCCTCCCTTTTCCAGAAGTTCCTTTGTTTCCCTTATTAGATTTATTATAAATCTTTTGACTCTTGACTACTAACTCCAGTTGCAAACTTTTGTTTAAAATGATTATGCAACTGCCCTGACTGGTGTGGTTTGGTGGGTTGTATGTAGTCCCACAAACCAAAAGGTAGCCGGTTCGATTCCTGATCGGGGCATACTGGAGAGCAGGGTTGGGAATGGAGGGAAGCCTTTTGCAAGGGAGAAGGATTGCTGTCTTCAAAAGATGCTGTACATGGTGTCTAGAGGATGGTGCTACTGCACGAGCAGAGCTGGTGGACTGCTTCATGTTTCAGCAGATGGTGTTGCTCATGGGCTTCCAAAGTGAGACCTGTTGTGCAGACAAACAGGCAAGTGTTTGTGGGGGGTGTGCCTGGTGGTGCAAGGGGATTGTAGTGAATCAAAAAACTGGAGAGACTAAAGGATCCCCATGATCTAACCCTGAGCGGGGCTTTGGGTGGCCCACCTGACAGCAGAATAAACTTGCCAAGGAAGTACCGAATAAAATAAAAAGTAACGTTGTCACTTGGCCTTGAGAGACATTGCCCTTCTCTGAAAGAGGGACTGTAAAGCTCTTGCAGGAGCATGGGCCCAGCTGTCCTTCTCAGTATCAACACCAGCAGCAAGATCTGAGTCCTCCGCAGGCAGCACCTGCTTTATCTGTGTGTGTTGGACCCAAGGCTTGAATCCTGTGAGCTTCAAGGAAGGGTGTGTTGTCAGCAGGACATCATGGGGACTGGTCCGTTGTATGGGTAACTCCTGGTCAGGACCTTCGGTCTTCAGGTTTTTCAGTAAGACTCCATCTCCTGGCAGGAACGGGTGTACGGGCTCATCAGACAGGTAGATGAACCTTCAAAGGTGGTCTAATGAGGTTCATTAAAATATCCCTTCCATAATGGGTCCCTTCACATAGGTGTTTGAGATTGGGCTACACTAGAGCCCCAGGAGTAAGGTCAGACTGTGGGTATGGATCTTCCACACAGAATTAGGGTGAGTGTTACAGAATCCCCATTCGTGGGCCCTGCCTCATCTTGTTCTGTGTAATGAGGTTTAAATTCCTACAAGTCCAGGTGGAGAATTAAAGCTCCGAGAAGTGGCAGCCTCAGGCAGCTCGTCTTGCTGCTTTATCAGCAGTTTGGTTTCCCTGGCTAGTTTGTGAATGCTCCCTATGGTGCCCTGGGCAGTGCATTATGGCAACCTGGCTCAGTTGATTCACTGCCTCTAGCCATTTTAAAATCTCTTTTGCATGCTTGATATCCTTACTACCCAAAGTTAAGAGCCCTCTTTCTTTCCATATTGCCCCATGGGTATGGGCTAGCATGAAGATATATTTAAAGTCAGTATAGATTTAACCTTTTTCCCCTAGGGCAATTCTAAGGCTCTGGTGAGGGCTGTTGGTTCAGCCTTGTCAGCCGAGGTTCCTATGGCAAGAGCCTGGGCTTCTATCACCTTGTCTATGGTGATGACCGTGTACCTGGTCGCTGACCATTCTGCAGGAAGCTGTTTTCGTCTGTACATAATTCCCTGTCAGGTTCTGTTAGCAGCTGGCCCAATAGATACAGTCTGGAACAAACACTGTCAAGTGATTTCTAAGCAATCATGCTGGAGGTCTAAGCTTCCCTCTGAATCCAGCAGTACGGTGGCCAGATTTAAGGTAGTGGTGGTTTATAAGCTAACATTTGGCTTACCTAATAAAACAGTCTGGTACTTTCCCATGCACCCTCTCACTCTCCTTTCTGTTCCAATAGGATTAGGGCCTGGTGTGATACCAGTACTGTAGCAGGCTGTTCCAGAGTGAACTTCCTGTTTCCTTTAAGGTATCACAGGTGGCTGCCACTGCCTGGAGGCATGCAGCCATCCTTTCGTTATGTGATCTAGTTTCTTTGACAGACAGGCTATGGGGTGAGGGGTAGCTCCCAGGGTCTGTGTTAGTAGCCCAAGTCCAGTTTCTGCCTTTCATGAATGTGTAATTTGAAAGGTTTCTGTGAACTGGGCAATCCTAATGCAGGAGCTGAAACTAGTTTTCCCTTCAAAGTGTCAGTCTCTTGTCCATTCAAAAGGTTACATTTTTGATCCCCAAGCTGGCATTCTAGAGGCTGAAGGAAAGCCTGTTTCTGTAATCGTCCAGTCACTCCAGTAGGCACCGCTGCAGCTGAACTTTTCTTGGTTAGTTTTGTATTTCGCACTGAGCATGTAACTCCCATATCTATGAGATGTATAGGGAAGCCCCTGGGCCTCCTCATTTGTTGTTAGATTCATCATTCTTCTCTAACATTTCTTGGCGATGGTTTCTATCCTTTTTATTTTTCTTTCTTCTTTTTAAGATTTTGTTTATTTTTAGAGAGAGGGGAAGGAAGGGGAAAAAGAGGGAGAGAAACATTAATTGGTTGCTTCTCCTATGTGCCCGGACTGGGGGACCAAACCTGCAACCCAGGCATGTGCCGTGGCCAGGAATCGAACCAGGGACCTTTCGCTTTGTGGGATGACGCCCAACCAACTAAGCCACAGCAGTTGGGGCTGTCCTTTTTATTGTTCTTTTTGAGTTCTGGGTAATCCTTTCTCCAATGGCCCTCCTCTTTTCTGAAGGCACACTGATTGGCACCTAGTGGGTCTTTCCCTTTTCCTTTCAGGTCCTGCCTCTCCTTCTGATTTCCCCGCACTGTTTCTAAGAAAACCATGGCCTGTTTTAATTTCTTTGTTTCTTGGGCATGGTAAACTTTAAAGACTATGTCTACCCACTGGGAGAGATTCATTCCCGATGTCCTGTCTACACACTGGAGTTTCCTTCTGATATCCAGGGCACTTTGCCCAATAAAGGTCACATTCACCATCTGGATATTTTCTGGTGCCTGTGGGTCAGCATTAATGTGCTTTTGATAGGCCTGATAGATCATCTCAAAAAATTCATAAGGGTTTTTGTTTGGTTTCTGTTGAATGGCATGTATTATATTCAGGCATTCCTATGTTTAGGCACTCCTTTCTTAACCCCTTCCAATATGCATTTATTCAATGGCCTAGGAAGGCTAGATCCCTGCTATTTGGGTCTCAGTTGGGCTCTATCAAGGCAATTGCCCTGATTTGGTTGGGGGATCACATTGGGATTCTATTGATGGAGGCAATGAGCCTCCTCATTATCTTTATTTAAAACTAGCCACCTTCCATCTGCCATTAGCCAGATGTCAAGGAGAGCCTGTACATCTGCCCAGTTTGGATGATGAGTGGCTAAAATTGAGGTGATAAGATCCGCCATTCTCTGAGGATCATCTCTATATGAGGAGCTGGAATTCTTCCAATTCAGGAACTCTGAAGTGGAGAATGGAGTATGGGCCCAATAGTAGTCAGTGAGCTGGCTTTATTCCACCTATAAGGTGTTATTGCCACAAATGGAATTGTCTTGCTCTGGAATGAGATGCCCCCTGGCCAAGTTGGGTGCCCTGCCAGGCCTTTGAGTGGGACATCATTTCTCCTCACACAGAGGTGGATATGTCACTCCTCTGGACCCTATTTCACAGATATCTAACAGTGGGAGAAATCTTGCTGCTGCTAATCTGGCATCCCCTGGGTTCAGAGCATTAAAGAGACTCATTTTCTTATTTTTCTTTTCTTCCTGTGTCTTACTATTAGGGAGGGATTTTAAAGCCAATTTCCTTCTCTGCATCATTAAGTTGGTCCCTTTCTTTGCCAAATCCATATTGTATAAAGTCATAAATGCCTGGACATAAGGGATTCCATCTCATTTTCCTGACTTTTGGCTAAACAATTCCAATTGTATGATGGTGTGGTAATTTAGAGAACTAGTTACAGGCCAATTTTCTCCATATACTAAAGTATACATAGGGCAAGTATTGTTACAGTAGAAAATCAATTCCTTCTTTGTCATTAGATCATAGCTGTACATGGACTAATCTGCTAAAATTTAGCCCAATGGGTTCCCTTCAGGAGTCAAAAGAGAACAACTGATGATGGTGTGAGAGTACAAACACCAAACCGTAACCATAACACAAGTTCAGACAAAGTGGGAACATGTAAACAAAACTCGTATCCGTAACTCCATTATTTCACAGGAGTGCTCACAAGCAAGTCTTAGTGTCTTACTGAAACTGGAAAAGCTGGCATTCATGCTGCCTGTCACATACTGAACCAATACATAGAGACAGGGATTGAATCTTTATGGGCGCTTTATTCAAATGGCTGGTGATCTGAGAAGACGGCGGATTCATACCATAATGGACCATCTTACATTTCCTTCCAAGCCAGCCTTTTTATAGCAGAGAACAAGGTGCAGTGAAGGGGTTTGAAATTCAGGGAAAATTAGATGAAAAACTTCAGCATTCTCATCCCAGGCAGTTAGCCGTCTCTGTCTCTCCCTGATAGACTTTGTCTGGGGTTGTGTTATGGTTATGATTTGGGGTTTGTACTTCCACGCCATCATCAGTTGTTCTCTTCTGACTCCTTAAGGGAACCCATTGGGCTAAATTTAAGCAGATTAGTCCATTTACAGCTATGGTCTAATGACAAAGAAGGAATTGATTTTCTACTGTAACAATACTTGCCCTATGTATACTTTAGTATATGGAGAAAATTGGCCTGTAACTAGTTCCCTAAATTACCACACCATCATACAATTGGAATTGTTTTGCCAAAATTCTCCAGCTGTGCCCCAGGAGGTGCTGTCTGTCTCTGGAGTGGTGGGCCATACCTGTAGTTCCTGAAACAATAGCTTTAACTTATGCATTACCACATAGGCTCATTAACTATTTACTAAAAATTTTCCAACTTGTGAGTCCCCTATTATTATCTCCTGCCAACCAGTACTACAGTGACCCTAACCTAACCCAAACGGCACACAGCCTGAGTGGCAGGGATAGAGGACCTCCAGGCTGCACTCCAGTTCAACTTACCCAGTCTTGGAGTCCATCTGCTCCTCAGACCTGTTTTCTTTCATCACCAGGTGTTTCAGGTGGCTGACACATTGAGATGGAGCACAGGGGTGTTAGGAAGGGTATTAAGAAAAGTTCCCAGAAGTTGCTGGTAAGTCCCCACAGTCCCTCTCTTGGGGTCAGCCTGCTACAGGCAGTTAGGAACGCAGCCTAGGTCCTCTGGGACTTACTGAGGCCCATGCCATCCCACCAGAGTCGCAAAAACTGTAAGAAAACAAAATTGAGGTTCCACTTCCCGCCACAATAAAAGCCAGACTTGTGAAGCAGGTGCTGGTGCAAAAGGAAAGAGGTTTTATTGAGGTGCAATGCAACCTGGGAGAATGGTGGACTTCCATTTCAAAGACGAGCTCCCTTTCCCTGCACTAGCCCCCTGTTCGTTCTTTCTTTCTTTCTTTCTTTCTTTCTTTCTTTCTTTCTTTCTTTCTTTCTTTCTTTCTTTCTTTCTTTCTCTCTTTCTCTCTTTCTCTCTTTCTCTCTTTCGGACAATTGTTGTTTAGTTTTTATTTCATAACCGTAAACTTAACTCTGCAAACCAGCTAGACTTGGAAGGGGTAGGGAAAACATGGAACCCAATGAACTGCATCAAAAGCATGAAGATTATAAAACATTCCTAGCAGATGGGGGTGAAGGGGTGCTCTCCGGAGCTGCAGAAGGAATGGTCTGGTGGCTAAGGTGAAACATGAGTCAAAGTTATTAGAGTTGGCCACAGTAGGTAATGGTGCTCTTCAGGCTGGTCCTGCCATTCCTGGACTGGTCATGGGTTGGTCTGAGGCTGCGGTGGCGTCTGCAAGGCTGTCACCAGTTCTTATAGGTATAGAGAGGGGAAGACTTTTTCTCTATCCATTCATCTTTCTAGCTTTTGGGTACTCTGGCCCTATCAATTAATCTTTGTAGATTTTTGGCACTCGTGCTCTCATCTTTCTAGCTTTTGGGTGTTCAGATCCTATCCATTCATCTTTCTAGCTTTTCACACGCTGTGTGTAAGAACTGCCCTGCACTGCCCTCCTGACCAATGTGGGAGACTCCCCGTGCTCTGACTGACTGTCTATGGTAGCTTTTCTCCTATGCCTCTTCATGGCAGATGAGAAGCAGGAGCCCAAGGAAGGTGAATGTCTTGCCTAAGGTCGCACACTAGCTGGTGGGAGAACCAGCCATAGAAATAGAAAGAAGTATGTGATATTGGCATCAGGAAGAAATCAGACACCAAAGAGGACAGCTGCTTTCCCTGATGAGGGAGTTTGCAGCTTATTTATACTACCTCCCTAGCACTTTAATTGGTTTTACATTCACAGAAAAAGCACACTGTCACTGTTTTTCCTGCTCTGGAAATATTAAGGGCTGATATCGAGGAGAGGGCATGAATGCAGCAGCTCATAAGTAGGTAATGCATACTCGAGAGCAAGTCGTTGCTGGTTTGCCTGGAGATGGGGAACCACATCGGGACCACGAGTCTCCACAGGCAAAAACAGCAGGGCACAAGTAGAGAATGAGCTGGGGTCTCTGACAGTATTGCATACAGTTGTGCAGGCCAACCTCCACGGTTCTTATTGGGTGGGGAGGAGAGGTCATTCTGTTACCTGCCCTCAAATACATCCTTAGTGACAATTTCCTTAACACAATTTTTTCTTACATAATTTTAACATAAAATAATATTATTTTAGAATCTCAACTAGAATACATATTTAACAAAGGAATTTTTTTTAGTATGAGTCACTTTTTAATGAGAACAACGTGCATAAATGACAGAACAGTATCATCATGGGCAGATGGTGGTCACAGAATACCCACCAAATTTATTCTGTCCAAGAAAGGGGGGAGGAGGGTGCGGGGACACAGGGAGCTCACAGGCTGCAGTTGGAGGCCCGTTGCCCGTGGATGATGGGGTTGCTAACTGTCGGCCTGAACACGCCAGCTGAACTTAAGCAGAGTTTGAAAGCATGGCATGATAATACTGGGTAAAACATCTGAATCAGTTCATTGAAGATCAAAAATATACCCTGTAAACTAACACATCATTTTACATTTGCTTTTTCTTCTCACTGCTGCAGCAATGATGTGTGAAAAAAACTGTCCAATTCCACAAGCAGTTTGCCCCAGGCCACACCAGGCCCTTTCACCTGCCCATCTGGTCTGTCCAGCAGTCTTGATGGCTGTGGCTGTCCAGTCCGTGGGGACCAAACAAGAGTTTTGGGGGCTGGACAAGGCCTGTGTGCATCTGTCCAGAACACTAGGTGGGATGGGGCAGAGGGAGGGTGCAGGAGCTGCCAGTTCAGTGTAGACTTTGGTTCCAGGTGCATTAAGAGCGGAGGTCGTGATGTGAGAGGTGTGAGGTCATCCTGCTTTGGGTCCCAGCCTCCCAGTGCATTTGGCTGCCACATGCCTGTCTCATCCCCTCCCAGCCCACTCCCCTTAATGGAGGAATTTGGGGGATGCAAAAAAGCACATAAAAGAAAATAAAAACTTGTTTGCACATACTTAGAGATATTCATTCTTAACATTTCACTGTCTGCCTTCTATATTTTAAATGCATATGTGTATTCTTAAACAAATTTGGGATCCTATTGTTTCATAATTTGCTTTTTTAAATCCTCTTAGCACTTTGCCCTGAATAGCTTTTCCTTTAAGGTAATATTAACCACTTACAACATGGTTTTCAATAAAAGGATGTGTAGGAAAAGAAAAACTAAACCAAAGAGAAAAAAACAGCAAATTCCTACAAAAGGTCAATAATAGTAAGGGTTATTTGTGGGACCAGACACCCTTCAAAGCCTCACAGGATTTGGGGGACTGTTTTTGTTGAAATGAGGCTATTTTCACTTCCTCTGGGATTCCTAGTTTTTTTTCTTTTTTTAATATATTTTATTGATTATGCTTTACAGTTGTCCCATTTCCCCCCTTCTCTCCCCTCCACACTGTACCCCCTCTCCCACCCACGTTTCCCCCCTTTAGTTCATGTCCATGTGTCATACTTATGAGTTCTTCAGCTTCTACATTTCCCATACTATTCTTGCCCTCTCCCTATCTATTTTCAACCTACATTCTATGCTACTTATTCTCTATACCTTTTCCCCCTCTCTCCTCCTCCCACGCCCCTGCTGCTAACCCTCCATGTGCCCTCCATTTCTGTGGTTCTGTTCCTGTTCTAATTGTTTGCTTAGTTTCTTTTGGTTTTGCTTTAGGTGTGGTTGTTAATAATTGTGAGTTTGCTGTCCTTTTACTATACATGTCTTTTTCTTTATCTTCTTTTCTTAGATAAGTCCCTTTAGCATTTCATAAAATAAGGGCTTGGTGATGATGAACTCCTTTAACTTGACCTTATCTGAAAAGCGCTTTATCTGCCCTTCCATTCTAAATGAGAGCTTTGCTGGATAGAGCAATCTGGGATGTAGGTCCTTGTCTTTCATGACTTGGAATATTTCTTTCCAGCCCCTTCTTGCCTGTAAGGTCTCTTTGGAGAAATCAGCTGACAGTCTGATGGGAACTCCTTTGTAGGTGACTGTCCCCTTATCTCTTGCTGCTTCTAGGATTCTCTCCTTCGTTTTTACCTTGGCTAATGTAATTATGATGTGCCTTGGTGTGTTTCTTCTTGAGTCCAACTTTTTTGGGGCTCTCTGAGCTTCCTGGATTTCTCGGAAGACTCTTCCCTTTGCCAGATTGGGGAAGTTCTCCTTTATTATTTGTTCAAATAACTTTTCCACTTGTTGCTCCTCCCCTTCTGGTACTCCTATAATTCAGATGTTGGAATGTTTAAAGGTGTCCTGGATGCTCTTAAGCTTTTCCTTGATTTTTTGAATTCTTATTTCATCATGCTTTCCTGCTTGGTTGATTCTATCTTCCTTCTGGTCCACTGTATTGTTTTGAGACTCAGATTCCTTCCTTTCACTATTGGCTCTCCTCCGCGTATCTTCCTGCATCTCTTTTATGGTAACCTGCATCCTTTCATCTAAATTGCGCCCAAAATCAACCAATTCCGTGAGCTTTCTGATCACCAGTGTTTTGAACTGTGCATCTAATAGATTGGCTATTTCTTAGTCACTCAAAAGGATGAGTCCTGGGGGACTGATCTGCTCTGTTGGATACATGTCTTTCCCTGTCTCTCCTTTTTTTTTTTTTTTTCAGTCTGGTCGCTCTTGTTACAGTGGGGGGCGGAGCCTTAGGTGTTCACCGGGGCTGGGCACCCCAGTTGCTAGATTGTGAAGTTATATGTGGGGGTGGGGGCGGGAGCAGGGACGGGAGGGAACAATGGTGGTAGTTCCGTTCTCCTGGGCTCAGACCCTTCTCTGGGATCCTGGGCTGCAAGCTCTGCCCTGGTTCACAATCTCTGCCTCACTGGGTCCACCAGCCGCAGCTTGCATACTCAGGGACCACCGCTGCGTTCTTGCGCCCCAGATGGCTGTCGCGCCGATTTCACGCCAAATTTCCCCCGACCTCCTTGTGCCACCGACCTGCGCCAGCCCCGCGCCTGCCTGGCTCGTCTTCTCCTACCAGTCCGGATGAACGGGTCTACTTCAACTTCTTGGCTGTCCGACTTCCATTCAGATAAATCCTCGATCGGTTCTGGGTGTCACTCTATCTGTAAATTATTGTTGTAAATTATTGTTGTTTTAATCTTGGTTGTGCAAGGAGGTACGGTGCATCCACCTATTCCTCCATCTTGCCGGAAGTCTGAATCGGATTCCTAGTTTTTAAGCTGTCCTGAAATCTCATTTCAGTCTTTTAAACTTTTTAAAAAGGAAAATTGTTTATTATTGCTCCCCCAGCACCACTTTCTGCCCAAGGGCGAAGGCATCAGATCTTAAACCTACCTGCCTGCCTACACACCCACACCTCCGAGCTGCCCTGTTGCGCATGGCTCTGCACCAGTTAGTAATGGCTTACCCACTGGGCGCAGGCTCCCAGCCACAGGGATGGCAGACAAGCAGGTGAGCAAGGCACGCCCTATGACAGTCCAGCCCTGCTATCTCCCAGCCTGAGGACTGGTGGTCCCACTGAGTATTGAACAGGCCAATCCTTGCTTTCATACACCTCCTCTGCTATTGCTTTATCAAAGTCTCAAAAATCCGTGGGTAACACAGTACTGCCTTTGAAAAACTATGGAGAGAAAAGTAACGGCCCCCTCTGCCTGGCCACAACCCCTGTGGACCTCAGTGTGATGGGCACCCAGGTAACATCCCTCTGCAAGCAGCAGCACACAAGCTTTTCCATGGCAGGCTCAGCAGATTCCTGAAGCCTTGAGAAGGATTATTCATTTATTTATTTATTTATCGAGGTGACATCAGTTAATAAAATTATGTATATTTCAAGTGTACGACTCGATAACACGCCATCTGTGCACTGGATCATGTGTTCACCACCCCAAGTCACCCTGACCACCTCAGCCTGTGATGATGACAGGATGCATGATGGTGGCCAAGAGAGCAGGGCATTCTGAGGACCGAGAGTGGTGGAAGTCACACAGGTGTTACTTGACTTGTTCAATTAAAAAAATGAATGAATAAAAATAAAGAACTGGTGGACATACAGCTGAAGGCAGCTGCCACAGTAGGAGTGACAGTCCCTCACCCGTTTCTGGATCTGAGTCACAGCCTGTGAAAGGGAAGGAAGGCCAGGTGTCCTGAGGAAGGGTCTGCAAGAATGCCCGAAGAACACCTCAGCTATTTCCCGGGGTGACGGTATGGGGCCAAGGGGCCTGCCCGGGTTTGTTGCTGTTGGAGTCAAGTTCTAGTTGACACTGAAACTAGGGCCCCAGAAACCCTGGGAAGTCCTCTGGGTGGAGTGGTGGCCAAAGGAAGCCACGTCTGGCCAAAGTCCATCTCACAGCGGATTTAGTCACCACCCTGCACCCCCTTTTTCCCCTTCCTGGTTACATAATTGCATAGACATACTTAGATATGGGTAGAAATCAAATTGTTCCCCTGTTCTGTGCAGTAAGAGCCACTGCAATTCAAAGGGTCAGGTGGAGGGTGCCTTGCCAAGACAGTAATCCAAAGCAATCCTGCCTCCCAGGAGGAATTCCCGAGATTAATACACCCATCAAAGATGCAGGTGTGGAAATCTCCATCCAATTCACCTGTCTGCTCCTGAAACACCAGATGGATCCTGGGATCAGGGGATGATGATGGACACCAATAAATTTAACCAAGCAGTAAGCAAATCAGTTTCAACCACCATACCTTGGAACAGATCAACTCAGCCTCTAGCACTTGGTAGACATCGTAACCTGGTAAATACATTCTTCTCAGTCCGCATTGGTATACAGTCAGCTTGCACATGGGAAGAGCACCAGGTATGTTCATTCACTGCATTACCTGTATTATTAACCCTTCTCCCTGTTGTACTGCAGTCTCCAGGGATGCTGATCATGTTGAAATTCCACGAGCATCATGCTGACTCACACACTGATGACTCCGTGTTGCCTGGGCCTGGGAAGGTGGCAGCTACCCTGGACTCCCCAGTGGGACATGAATGTGCCGGGGTTGGGGGGGGGGCTGGGTAAACTGAAGAATTGGGTCCTGCCGTGTTGATGAAGTTTGAAGAGGCCCAGCAGGCTGGCACTTCAGGACTGTTACCCTAAGGTGAGGGCTAGAACTTGCTGCCCCGCTTGCCCCTGCCCACAGAGAGTCTCAGTCAGTGCCACCCTTTCACTTCTGCAGGCCAGACATCCTGAACATGGGAATGCTGCTGCAATCCATTTTGGGGTGATTGAGAAATTACTAGTTTCAAGTGGAACCCAGAGCAAGAACAGGCTCTACAGAAGAACGAGGCTATGGAGAAAGCGAGTCTAGCCCTGACCCAAGAGTCCAGAGACAGTGTGGTGGGAAAGGGGCTGTGTGGAGTCTCCAGGAAGCACAGACAGGAGAGCTGCAACACAGTCCCAGGAAACAAGGACACTCGTTCCCCAGCAGGTGCCTGCTCCTGGTGTTTTTCTGGGCCATGGTAGAGATGAAGCATTGGAACCTGGGACATTAAGAGACTTTGTGGCCAGATGACCATCATGAGCTTGGCATTAATCTCAGGTGGGTGCAGAATGGTCAATCAAATACTTAAAAATGCTAAATTCAGGTTTAGGACTGAGCAGTCACAGGGTCTCAAGTAAATGATGTGGATATGTGACCAGAACCCTATCTCTCCACCTGTTGCAATCTCTCCTCCACCTATCTCTCCTTCAGTACATACCTACAGCCTCCTGGTGTGGCAGGGAGGAGGTCTTCAGGACTACCTGACAGAAGAAAACCCCAGCCATGTTTGCACATTGGTCTGTATGCTGTGCTGGTGCCAGTTGAAAATGCGCAGCCACTCGCTAGAGTCACATTCAGCAGTGACCTTGCAGGACAGTGGGAAAGGGAAGGCCTTCAGTGGGTGGAGTCTTGAGCATAAGCCTGGCTGTCATCTCTAAGGTTACACATAGACTTTTGAGCAGTGGAAAACGGCTTGCTTGTTTGATGAGGGGCCCTGTGGGCAGGGTTCATCTGAAATTTAAATTTTGAGATTATCTGGAAAATATTGGAAGACAGGAGACCAGGAAGCCTGGGAAGGAGGGACAGAGTCAGATTTGTGGGAGTGGCTCCCACTCACACGGGTCTCTGTGACCCACATGGTGCCCAGCGGAGGGCGTCTGCTGAAGAGGGGACAGCAAGCACACAGGGGACACTCAGCCTGTGCGTGTCAGCTGGGATTTCACCAGCGTCACCCAGGGTGACGCAGTTGGCCCATGGGTGGGAAGACCGTGGTGCTGCTGTGGGTACTGGGCATGGTCCCTGCCACTAAAACTGATTCGGCTCCAGGGCTGACAAATGCCAGCCCGCCAGCACAGGGCCCACAGCGGGCTCAGGACCAAGAGCCACTCCCGGGAGGCACCCAGGCCCACTGTCTGAGAGCAGAGCTTTCTGTCTGGAGGGAGAGGCAATTCCCCAGTGTTCTGTTTCCTTTCTCTAAATACAGAGGGGTTTTTTTTAATTCTTTTTTTTTTTTAGATTTTCTATTTATTCACTTTTAGAGAGGGAAGGGAGGGAGACAGAGAGAGAGAGAGAGAGAGAGAGAGAGAGAGAGAGAGAGAGAGAGAAACATCAATGTGTGGTTGCTGGGGGTTATGGCCTGCAACCCAAGCATGTACCCTGGCTGGGAATCAAACCTGCGACACTTTGGTTCGCAGCCCATGCTCAATCCACTGAGCTACACCAGCTGGGGCGGGGTTTTTTTTAAATTCTTTAAAAAAAATTTTAATTACAGTTTACATTCCATTTTATTTAGTATTAGTTTCAAGTGTGCAGCATAGTGGTTAGACATTCTTTTCAAAGTGTCCCCTGATAATCCCAGTACCCACCTGGCCCCACATGTAGTTAGTGTGATGTCACTGACTACTTTCTATGCTGCCCTCCGCATGACCACCGCGCTTCTGCCACACTCTTATTTGAAGGACCATTGAGTGCTTAATCTCCCTGTCAGCGTGCTGTCCCATCCAATAGTGCCTTAGGCCAGGAAATGCTTATGACAGAGGAGGTTCAGCAACAGGATGGGCACAGGACACGGGAGCCATGGCCTTACCATATATTACATTATCCAGAAGCACTTGGCTCAATAGTGCAGTGGAATACGGTACTTTGTCTCCAAATGTCAAAATACAGGCATACTTCATCTTATTGCACTTTGCTTTATTGTGCTTCACAGTTGTTTCATTTTTTACAAATTCAAGGCAAGACCCTCCACCAGCAAGAAGATGGTGACTCACTTCATCACAATGGTCTGGAACCAAGCCTGTGTTATTGCTAAGGTGAGCCTTTATATATGTCTGACACCTGATGGATGGAACTAAAATCAGCCCTCTCACCATAGTGCCTGTCAGTCCACATTTCCATCTGTGTTTCTCATCCTCCTAATCCTAGGCTCCGTGGGAATGGAGGCCATGGTTCCTGGTGAGAGTGGGAAAGTGGTGTGTACACTAGGGGCCATGATGAGGGTTATATTGAACTTAAATCTGTGACTACCACCTGTGCACTTTCAATTTTTAATGCCAATGGATCAGCTGTCAGAGAAGGGAGTTGGTATGTTGGTTGGAGATAATCAATCCTGATTATTATGAGGAGCTAGAGTAGCTGACACAAAAATGGGGACAGAGAGGATTATGTTTGGAAACAAGGCACCTATTGAGCCAGCTCTGATGCTTAAGTGCCCAGTGATAATGGTGGACAAGCAGTGACAGCAACCATGACCTAATGAGGGCAAGGGACGTAAGAACTCAGACCCCTTTGGTTGGACATCAGACCAACCGACAGTTATAGCATCAGGATCAGCTTCAGGGGTAGCTTTTTTTTTAATCTAGAGAGAGAAAAAGGGAGGGAGGGATGGGGAGAGAGAGAGAGAGAGAAAGAGAGAGAGAGAGAAACAGACAGAGAAACACTGATGTGAGAGAGAAACATTGATTAGTTGCCTCCTGTATGTTCTCTGAATGGGGATTGAATGCACACCTAGGTATGTGCCCTGACTGGGGATCGAACCTGCCAACTTTTGGTGTACTGGACGATGCTTCAACCAACTGAGCAACCTGGCCAGGGCAGGAGTAGCTCTTGTGCGAAGAGCTATTAATCTCTTTTTAGAGATTATTGCTGCCACCCTGTAGAAAACTCAGAGATAGACTGGACCTGAGGACTGAGCTGGGCCTAAGCAGAGCAAGGGGCAGATCCGGGCCCCTCTTGTGCTGTACTGCAAGTCTCCTCAGCCCCACTTGTACTCTATGCCTGCCATGATGAAAGCTTTGACCACCTTCCAGCGGGTGCAGCCTGGCAGCCCAGATCCTTTTCAACCACCTCTCACTCCAAACCTCGAACCTCAAGTCTCTCTGGCACTGCAGAGCAGAAGGCCTGCGATGCCCTCAGTGGGGGTGGGAGAAGTGGAAGATGCAGGAGGGGAAGCCACCCTTGAACAATAGGTGACTGGAATCTGCAGATTAATGTTCCTTTGGTCTTGAGACATATTTCATAAAGCTTCTAAAATGGTCTCATGCATAATCTTCAAGTAAACTATAATATTCACCGCTAGAAGCTAACAGTTATTTAGGAGTTGTGCAATTAACTGATGAATGTGCAGCTCTGTGAGAAATTGATGAACATAGTCAGGCCAGGCATTGGGAACAACTTGGAGAGTGCTCTTCCATCTTTCTGTCACAGTGTGTTTGCCTCTGGAGCACGGAGTCCTCCTGGCCGCCTGAAGGAAGGGCTCCGAAAGGCTGAGATGGAGCCTGCGGCAGGAGGGCTGAAACAGAGGCTTTTGGAATGACAACCACTTTGAGGGGCAGGAGGAGCAAATCTAAAGCAGCTAGTTTCTGTGTGGAAAAGGGATTTAATCAGTAAATGCCAAGGCTGAATGAAATTTAGATAAAATAATTTAATGAAACACCAAAAGAAATATTATTTAACAGAGTGGGTAGGAAATTCCTTGCACTAGTTTAATCCAAGAGATGGCACAAGAAGAAAACAGTTTTTTAATTCATAAAGGATTTAGGTAAATTCCTCTTTCTTTGTATCATGAGTTAAGGGAATATAGAATGTTTCAAGTGAATCTTTGAACTTTAATATGGACACAATTGTAATAATAACACTTGGTATGTTGTTTTGTAGTTTGTAGTAAGCTTCCTCTGAGAACCCTGGCAGCCCATGTATACTTCTAACTCCTACTTTCCCTCTCTGATGGGTATTCACATCCAGCCCATAAATCCTGTTTTGTTCCATTGTATATGGCACAGATGTATACACAGTGGGGACTTGATTAACATTAAGTGAACAAATGACATCCTTTGATCCTCACACCTGACATTGTCCCTTTGTGGAGCATGCAGGCCCTCCCACAATATTTCTGTTTTTCATTTTGAAATATCACACACATGCAGACAGGTTCATAAGACATGAAGGTACAGCTTGGTAAATTTGTGCACAACAGACATACCCATAATACCCAGATCAAGAAACAGAGCGTGACGAGCATCCCAAGAGCCACATTTGTGTTCCCTTCCGGTCCCAGCTCTCCTCAAGGAGCCACACTCTTGACTTCTAACACCACTTTGGCTGCTTTTGAATTTTAAATAAATGAATGCTAGAGCAGTTACTTTTTTTCTGGCCGCTTTTGCTCAACATTATTTTTGTGAGATTAACCCATTTCCAGTGACTAGTTGTAATTCATTCATTGTCATTGATATAAATTGCCCTATTATGTGACTATCCCTCTATTTATCCACTCTACAATGGATGAGCATTTAAGAAGTTTCAAGATTTGGACTGTTGCAGGTAGTGCTACTACTAACAATCTTATATATGATTTTGGTGCCCCTTTGAGGTCTGGGAATATAGTCACTGGGCCACAGGTGTGCATGTGTTCAGCATTAGTAGACACTGCCACTTTTCTAAGCTAGTTATTCCACTCTAGACTTACATGAGCAGCATGAGAGTTTCTAGTTGCTCCAGATCCTCATCAGCACTTGACATTACTGTTTTTCATGTTAGCCATTTGGGGAGTATGTATTTGTATTACCTTCTACAACCTTTTACAAGACAGGTTGGAGATAGGTAACAGGAGAAAGGTGTCATGGCAGTTTGTGATTTCCAAAAAATGGCTGCCACAATCTCTCCCATCCCACATGGCTTCCTTATTGTGACTCTGACCCTTCTCCCATCAAGAGGTGGGATCTATATTTTCTCCCTTGAGCCTGAGTGGGTTTGGGAGTAAGGCCAATGTGTCTTCTAAGGCTGTCTGTCATAAAAGCTGATATAGCACCAGAAATAAAGCATATGATCAAATGATCTTTGGCAAGGGTGCCAATACTACTCAGAGGGGAAAAGACAGTTTCTTTAGCAAATATGGTTGAGAAAATTGGATATCACCACGGAAAAGAAGAAAGCTGGACCCCTACCTTATACCATATACAAAAATTAACTCAAAATGGATTGAGACCTAAAGGTATGACCTAAAACAATAAAAATCCTAGAAGAAAACATAAAGGAGAAGCAGAAGCTTTATGACATTGGACTTGCAATGATTTCTTGGATATTACAAGAGAAGCACTGGTAACAAAAGCAAAAATAGACAAATAGGATCACAAAAAACAAGACTTTTTGTGAATCAAAGGACACAGTCAACAGATGAAAAGGTAACCTACTGAATGGGAGAAAATAGTTACAAATCATATATCTGATAAGGGACTAAAATCAGAATACATAAAGAATTCCTACAAATCAACAATAAAAAAATACCCCAATTAAAAAATGGGCAGAGAGCTTGAATAGACATTTTTACAAACATGTATATGAATGGCCAATAAGCACATGAAAAGATGTTCACCATCACTAATCATCAGAGAAATGCAAAGCAAAATACCCACGAGGGTGGCTACTATTTAAAAAAAACCCAGAATGTACATGTGGGTGAGGATGTACAGAAATTGGAATCCTCGTGAACCACTGGCATCTAAAGAAGTCAGATTTGTTACAACAGAAAGTAGAGTGGTGATGACCAGAGGCTGGAGGGTCCAGGGAAAGGCAAGCTGATGTTTAATAGGTACAGTTTCAGATTTACAAGATACAAATTTTTGGAACTCTGTTTAACAATAATGTGAATATGCTTAACACTATTGACCTGTACATTTAAAAATAATTAAGATAGTCAATTTTACATTATGTGTTTTTAGCAGAATTTAAAAAACTGAAAAGGTAGTATAGCTGCTGTCTGGTTCTCTTGGGACACAGCCTGGGGACCTACAGCCATGTTGTGAGGAAGCCCGGACTGGCCAGGGTGGAAACACCCCATGGAGAGGCCCCAGCTGAGGTCCTACCCAGCCACTAACAAGCATCAACCACCAGATGGTGAGTTAAGGCAACGATAAGTCACTCAGAATCTGTGTCTTCCTGCTGAGGCCCCACCATGGTAGAGCAGAGCTGAGCCAATACCCTTATGCCTGCCTTGGCGCCTGACCCGCACCCTCCCCCAACCCCCTGCCCCCAAACCATGAGCACAGGAGGATTACTTTGCATTACTAAGCTTTGCAGTGGTTTGTTTCTAGCAACAGCAGCTGGAACAGGTGTCTTAGAAAACCCTTTTCCCAAGAGGTTCTTCCCTCATTCTGTGCCAGCTTTCCTGAAGGGGAAGTTTTGGCAGGTTATAAAAGACAGAGCCTCATTCCCTTCTGCTTGTTTACAGTCAGTTTCCGTGGACAAGTCCTGAGTCACTATCCTCACCCTAGTACCCTTACAGTCCCAGCAGCCATCTGGGGCCAGGTGTCCCTGTTTCTGCTGCTGACATCCTTGCTCTCAAAAGACTTGCTTTGCCATCTGGCAGCACAGATTTTGTCCCAGGGAATCTAGTGCTCCTAAGGTAGGAAGAGATGCCTGCACAATACCCTGTTATGCCCACGGGGCCCTGAGTGTGTCTGCGTGGGTCTTCCCTTTTCCTCTCAGCCCACCTTCCAAGGAGCAAGGAGGCTCTCCCAGGTCTTCTAGTTTGGAGAGAGCAGGTGTGGGAAGGAGGATATGAGGTGCAGGTAGCTGCTGAGAGAGCCACCACAGCTGACGTGCAGATCCTAGGCTGCATGGCACAGGGACACTGCATCCGGTAAGAACCACCACTGCTCAGATGTCTGTGACCATTACATAATTGCTGGGTCTGTTTTCATGCTTTCAAAATTGATTATTGCCAGTAAGTCTTTTAAATTGTTTTGTCCTAGAGAAAGTTTGGATTTCTGGACAAGATGGAGGTGTAGGTAGAAACCCTTTGCTTCCTTGCACAACCAAAAAGAGGATGACGACCAATCTAAAATCAATAAACAACCAGAAGTGCCAGAAAATCAAACTTCATGGAACTCTGACAACCAAGGAATTAAAGAAACAGTCAAACAGAACAACCAGTCCAGTAAGGCAGGCAGATGGAGATAAACCACAGAGAGGTGGCCGGACAGTGCAGGGGGGCTGGCTGAACAGAAAACTGAGACTCACAACTGACTGTGAACTATGGTGGTTCCCACAGTGGGAGAAACTCCCAGTCTCACATGAGAGTTTGTTGGAAAGTGCTCTAGAGCCGAGCAGGTGAGCCCACTGTTCCCTCTCTGGCCCCTCCCCCACGGGCAACATTGCAGCTTAGCAAGAAGTGTTGCCCTGTGCAGGTGAATAGCTAAGACCCTGCCCCCTTACAACTTAACACGTGCCCAAGACAAAGAAATATGGCCCAAATGAAAGAACAGAGCAAAACTTCAGAAGGAGAGCTAAGCAATGAGGAGATAGCCAACCTATTTGATGGAGACTTTAAAGCCCTGGTAGTCAAAATGCTCATAGAACTGATTGAGCTTGGTCGAAAAATGAAAGAATAAATGAAAGATACCCAAGATGAAATAAAGCAAAATATTCAGGGAACCAGCAGTGACAGGAAGGAAACCAGGACTCAGACCAATGATTTGGAACAAAAGGAAGAAATAAACATTCAACTGAAACAGAATTCAAAAAAGTGAAGAGAGACTTACCAACCTCTGGGACAACCTGAAATGCTCCAGTATCCCAATTTAAGGGTGCCAGAAGGAGAACAACAGCAAGAAACTGAAAACTTATTTCAACAAATAATGAAGGAAAACTTCCCCAATCTGGCAAAGGAAATAGACTTCTAGGAAGTCCAGGAAGCTCAGACAGTCTCAAAGAAGTTGGACCCAAAGAGGAACACACCAAGGCACATCATCATTAATTTACCCAAGATTAAATATAAAGAGAGAATCTTAAAAGCAGCAAGAGGAAAGGAGAGAGTTATTTACAAAGGAGTCCCCATAAAGCTATTGGCTGATTTCTCAAAAGAAACCTTGCAGACAAGAAGGGGCTGGAAAAAAGTATTCAAAGTCATGAAACCTACATCCAAAATTGCTCTATCCAGCACAGCTATCATTTAGAATGGAAGGGCAGATAAAGTACTTCCCAGATAAAGTCAAGTTAAAGGAGTTCATCATCACCAAGCATTTATTATATGAAATATTAAAGGGACTTATCTAAGAAAAAAAAGAAGATAAAAAAACATGAACAGTAAAATGATAACAAACTCACAACTATCAACAACTGAACCTAAAAAAAAAAAAGAAAAAAAAAACAACGAAAACAAAAACTAAGCAAACAACTAGAACAGGAACAGAATCAGAGAAATGGACACCACACAGAGGGAGTTCAGTGGGAAGCGGGAAGGGAGGAATGGGGGGAAAGGTATAGAGAAGAAGAAGGATAATTGGTAGGCATAAAATAGTTGAGGAGAGGTCAAAAAATGGTATAGGAAACAGAGAACTCAAAGAACTTGTATGTACAACCCATGGACATGAACTAAGGAGGGGAATGCTGGAGGGCTGGGGGCGGGGTTGCAGGGATGAGGGAGGGTTAAAGGGGGGAAAATTGGAAAAACTGTAATAGCATAATCAATAAAATATACTTTAAAAACAAATAAATAAATAAGTAAAATTGTTTTAAATCTAATTTTCTGAGTTTTTAGTGCATTCTTTTGAATTTTCTGGATAGTCAACCTCATGGCCAGCAGTTGATGATGGTTTTGTCTCTTGCTTCCTAATCTTTACAATGCTTCCTTCCTTTCTTGTCCTGTTGGCTGGGCTGAGACCCCCTGGATACCAGTGGGGTCCAGGGGGTCTCTGGTACCAGACTGGACATGACAGAAAATGCTACATGCTGGTGCCTGGATGATGTTGCCCACACAACAAAATTCCCCCTGAGACTGGACTGCGTCTGTGAAATGTAAGGTGCTGCTTGAAGCCGGGGAGACACTGCTGAGGTATCACCTCCACGCCCTCCATGTAAAATTCTCTTTGAAGACCAGTCTTTGTCAAATGAAGGAGTGGGACTAGATTTCTGCCCATAAAATCTTCCAGCTATGGGGATGGAAAACTGAAAGGTAATACATATTCAAACCCCAAATAGTTATTTGGTGGTGGTAGTGGGGATACTCTTTATTTTTAAGAAATTCTTTAGTACTGTTTTATGGCCTTTTTCATAAAGAAAGGGGTATATGTGTGTGCATGTGTGGTATGTTTTAACCTCAAATGGTGCACTACAGCATTATGTGTTCTCGCTGGAGAAAAAAGAACTGGCAAACCAAATTTAATGGTCTGAGTCTGGAGGGTTACTGAGGAGTGAATATCCATATCTGACTTTCTGTGACTCTGTTTTTCTGTCCTGTTTCTGTCCTTTGATAGCAGAACTGAAGCCCCATGCATTGGGTAGCCACAGAACTGGACTGAACTGGACAGAAAATCCACTCTTGTCTGATATCACCAAGTTTTCTGCTCTGGCCGAGCAGCCAGCAGCATACAGCGGGCTAGTGGCAGCCCCTCCCTCTCTGCCCAGCATTCCCCTGAGCCATGCTGCACAAGGCTGAGTGTGGGGCAGTAAAAAGTCCTTCTGAAAACTGGGTCAAAAATGTTTGCTCCAATCTCTCAGCTACCTCTCATTGTGATGTCTTGTCCAGATGCTCACAGATCCTTAAGCTGGACAGCTGGGTTCAGAACCCAGCTGCATCACTTATGGGGCCTGGGTACACACATGACATCCATTGTCTCAAGAGTGAACTGGGGGTAACAATAAGCACATTTATGTCAGAGGGCTTGTGAAGATTAATTGAATTAATCCGTGTAAGGGGTGTTGTGCTGTGCCCGCATGCAGTGAGTGCTCAGTAAGGGGCACAGTGGTGATGGAGGGGGTAATGCTGGCAGTGGTCGTGATGGGGATGCTGGTGTAGAGATGGTAGTAATGAGTGTGGTGATTGACAGTGGTGTTGGTTGTGGTGATTATCTTGTGTTAGTGTCAGCCTATCAATTGCGATGCCAAACAGAACTCTGGGTGCTCACCTGAGCCTGGGCCACGTGTGGCAGCCCCCGCAGACATAGTCCCTTTCAGAGTCATCACTGTGCCTAGACTGCCATTGTGGTTCTTATTATGATGGCGAGACACCCCTCAGCAACAGCCATCAGGGGACTTTGAAAAAAACAAGGTTATTACTCACAGGTTCTGGAGAGTACATGGTGTGCCAGCGCCACACAACGAGGTCACAGGTAGAGGGGGGAGAGAGAGAACCTGGGGTTCTGCTGTTATTGGGGTTGAAGGTAGGGTGCCCAGTGTGTTACAGGTTCACTCTTCATTGACGAATACAAAACATAAGAGTGAGAATTACCTAGGTCATCCAGAGCTTCCTTAAAGGGAACTTTATCTAGTTGTGTAGCTAGTCAGTGAATCACACAGCTGGCAATGTGCTTCCTGGAGTTGGCTGTCTTTTAGATAGATGCCTCGGTGGTCAAAAACTGTCAGGCACCTGCCTTACAATCAAAAGCCCCTGTCAGGCACCCACCTTACAACCAAAAGCCCCTGTCAGGCGCCCGCCTTACAATCACAAGCTTACTCTCTGTCAGGCATTTACTCTACAGTGATGATGGTGATGAAGAGTAATGCCCTGGGCCAGTTTCTACATTGGGAAATGGAGGGCATGTGACTAACCAGTTTCCAAGGCCTAGTCCAGGAAGGCTTCTGTGAAATTTTTATTATCTGTAGAATCAACTGCAGGGCCCTGAGCTCCCCTCCCCCAGCCCGAGTTTAGCTTCTGTAGCTCACTGAGGCCACTGAGCAAGCAGTCCAGGCCTGACTTCTGCAATGATGTCCCACAGTTCTTGAGCATTGCTGCTAGGTCTCGGGGCTTGGAGGCTCATAGAGTAGAGACCCATGAACGTGTCCATCTCTGCAGAGAAAGAACAGATGTCCTAAGAGGGGGGAAATGGTAAAAAGAAAAAGAGAAAAGATAGTCTCTGAATATTCTTGAATGAAATTACCCCTTCCTGGGCACCTGGTGAATCAGCAGGTTGACTCCCAGAATCCCATCTATTTTATTTTATTTTGATATGAGGAAAAATTTTAAATTATTTTTCTTTTTATTATTTATTATTTTTATTTTTTAAATTATGTTTCATTGATCAGTCTGTTTTAGAGTTGGTCAGTGTTACAAATTTGAAATCACAGAGCAGACCTGGTTTCCTTACTGCTCGCCAAGGAAGCCTGACTCCTAGACGCACCTCCATAAAACCCTCTGCAGTTTACCTCCAAGACCCTCACAATGACCTGCTGAGCTGGTAGTGGTTTTGAACCCCTGTTCTGTGGATGGAGGCCGTGTTTGGGGGGCAGGGGGCTGAGCAGCAGGGACCCACCACAGCCCCGGGACAGGAGGATTTGCTGAGCACTGCCCTCGAGGGCTCAGTTCTGGGAGCAGGATGTGAATTCTCTGTTTTGTCCTCATTTTCCATTTCTGGCCTCGTTAATGACTCAGAATTTCACTGAAGAGGGAAGAGCAGCAGAAGTGACTGAGACACACTAGTGGCTTATTAATGTCTGTGTTGTGGGGGAGAGAAGGCCCCTTGCTGCCCCACCCTTGCTCCTTCCAAGGCAAGGCCTTGTGGAAAGGGGGGACAGCTCCACGGAGCAGCTGACTCACAGCTGGGTGAGCACACTGGGTAAAGAGTCCAGGGCGGGCTTGCATGTCATCCACCCTCTAGTTCTGAGGACCAGAGACTTTCGGATGGTTGACATCCTCGCTCCATTGCTGTCCTTTTCTTCTCTAGTTTGCTCCTCCCACCTTAGCCTCAGGGGTGGTTGTGCTGACTGGATTAAGCCCAAGGGGACTGATTATATGAGAGAGAATAGACTCTGTTTTTGGAGGGAGGGGTTTGTTTGTTTGTTTGTTTGTTGTTGTTGTTTTAGAAACAAACAAAACAAACAGGTTCCTGTGCCAACCTCACCAAACTGAGCCCAGCCTCCCTGCTGGTGCTGACAGCCTGTCCCAATGAAAAGCCACGCACAGCCAGCACCCCTCCCTGTGCATCTAGTCTTCTCATTTTTAAAATTGGAATTTTTTTCTCATAAAGGAACTTTGAAAAAACAATAGGTCTCAACATAAATACATTTTACTAAACTTTGGACGTAACTTGACAGGTTTTTCCATTTGCTGCTCAGAGCTTCCTTTGAACACACCAGTCAGGGCAGCCCTCGCAGACGACATGCTTGTGGTTTTGTGAGCCAGGCTGGCATCCTGGAACTGGTTTCCAGAGAGCTAGCAGGAGTATTGGACTGCTGAGAATGAGATGGAGAAAATCCAAAGGGACTATCTTAATAGTGGTTTAAACTCATAAAATGAAGGAGCAGTCCAAGTTCTGCTTCCCCTTGTCAGGGCTCCTGCTGGGCCTCGCAGAGCACTTTCTGGTGCTGTGTCCAGCATGGGCACTGGCCCGCTGCCCCGGCAGAGGTGGGCCAGGATGAGGCTAAGCAGATCCTCACCCCGAGAGGAGCTTGAGGCTGGGCCAAGAGTGGAGGGCTGCGGTGGGAGCCAGGCCAGCCATAGCACAAGGGCCAGGAGTGGACTTGATGGAGTCGGAAAGACAGAGCAGATCTGGGTGCACCCAGAGATGACAGAGGAAGCTGCTGCACAGGGACGGTCCACCAGGGCCCTGCTCCTATGAAGAGGTGTGACCACTGTTTCTACCATTGCGCAGTCCGCCTAGAGCCCTCCCTGTGTTTTTAAACTCCAGCTACTACTTTGACACTTTACACATTAATGGCAACTATTTGACGACAGCAAATTAGTTGTTCCTCCTACCAGTCTGTAAGCTTCCTGGGCAACAAAGAATCTCACATAGCTCCCGATTCAGGTACCTAGGGACTCTCGGTACTGCTCCAGGTGACCAGGTCCTTAGGGACTCCGAATAACCCAGGTACTGCTCCACAACACTTGCCCCGGGCACTTAGACAATGCTGAGCACAGGTGCCCAGGGTGGGATGCACAGGAATACCGTGGGGCGGCATGTGCTTTGCTGTTCACAGAGGACTTCCACAGATATCTCATCTCTATTTGCTCCCACAAGAGAGCTGGGAGGTGGGTAGGTCGGGCAAATGAGATTCAGGAGTTACAGGGTCCACGTTATCAATCAGTAAAATGAGCCTGCACAGACTTCTCTGTCTGTATAGAAAAAAATGAGGACAATTCTTTCTAAAGATTGGCTTCCCCTCTGAAAACTCCTGTGAAATTAGTGTTTTCCTGTAATTAGGATGGTTGCAACCGAACAACGTGCAGGCTACTGTCTGCTTGCTCCTCAGCCCCATGACGTGCTGTACGCATCTGAGTGAGGCCCATTTGCCTTGATCCAGATGTCAGGGTTTGTGCTGAATTGGGTTTCTGGGGCTGCATTCATGGATTCCACTTGGCAGGGAAAGCAGCCAGTGCAAACAGCTCTTGTGTGCTCCATCCAGCCTGACCTAGTTTGGCTAACTAGGGGCAACTGCAAACCCAACCACAGGGAACACAGGGCAGGCACCCAATGTGCGGCAAGTGGAGGCCCCAGGCTCCTGGAACCTGTATGTATGGGAGAGCCCAGACCGGAAATGGGGGAGGATGACAGACCCACACCACAGCTGAAGCCTGGCTTTGTTCTCAAGGCACACTTTCAGGTTTCAACAGGGAAGGTCTCTTGAATTTTCTCTATGGATCCAATTGCTCACCTGGGCTGTGGCTGGAGTGTTCTCAAGACCCAGTGACGAGTAGTGCCAATCGTCTCAAAAGCCCAAGGAAGGGTGCCAAGGTGAGGAACTGGGACTTGGTGCAAATCCCTGCAAGCAGGTGAGGTTGGCGGCAGGACTTAGAGTCTAAGAGACAAACCTGGGGGTGGCAGAGCAGGCAACAGGGCTGCAGCTGGGCTTGACTGGAAAGCAGTGTTTAATAAATAGCAGCAACTACATGCTGAGTCCCTACTGTGTGCCAAACCTCAAGTGAGTTTCTTGTACATAAATTATCTAATGTAATCTTTTAACAATTTACATTCAGTGACAATTTCCATCTTCAGCTACTTGTGCATTGTTCTTGGCACTGGGGATACAGCAGGGGCAAGAAGACTTTCAAGATCTGGCATTTGGGGGACTTCTCCAGGGGGCGGAGAAGGACAATATGTGAACAGAGATGGAGTTTTAGGCGGGGATGTGACCAGCTCCAGCCCTGGCTCCCAGCTGCACTGATGGTGCAGACACTGCCTAGTGGTTTCCCAGCGTTGTATTCTTCAGCGGTGGCAGAGTCCCAGGCTTTGCCTGCAGACATGGTCAGAACAAAGACTTCCTTTTCCCAGAATGTTCGTCTAAGTGAAGCTGTTTACTGAGTTACGGCCAACAGGATGTAAGTTGAAGTCCACATAACATTGCAGGGCATGACTCTCCTCCCTGATCTGAATTTTGCTGCCTGGGATGTGAACATACTAGATGAGACTCCAGCAGCAATCTTGGACCATGAAGAAAAAAATATTTTGTTTAGCTTGTGGTTCTTTGGGAATTTTATTTCTATTAGTCATGGGTGAACCTAATCTTAACTAATATAGTCTCTCTTAGTAACTGTGCAGCTTTAGGCCACTGGCTCAAACCTCCTGAGCCTCCTTTTCCTTGGCTGTAGGATGGAACTGATTACACTTCTGTCCATTTCACACAGCTGCACATGCCAGTGGCCATCAGACCGGAGTGTGCCTCAGAACCACTGGGAGCTTATCATTAAAATGCCAAGGGCTGAGTCTCACCTGCGGAGCTTCTGACTCATTAACACCTTGAACATTTGCATTTCTAGCAAGTTCTCAGCTGTTGCTGCTGCTGCTGCTGCTGCTGCTGCTGCTCAGAGATCGTGCCTTCTAACTGCAGCCCCACGTGGGTGCCCCTGCCCCAGGAGGGACACAGCCCAGCGCACACCTTGCCACACACTGACTGGGTCCCCCAAAGTCTGGAGGAGTGAACCTGACTCCAGCGCTCTTCACAGAGGCCTCCAGTGCAAGGCGTGCAGCCAGTCCCCAGGAGGGACCTCTGTGTCTGGCCTCTGGCCCACTCGTCCCCCTGCAAAGAAGAACCCCGCACTCTTACTTGACACGGGCTGGGCCGTCACTCAAGCCTTCTGCAGCAGCACTACCTCTGGCCCTTCCTCCTGCGCCATTCATTGTCCTGCCCCATGTGGTGGAGAGTGGGTGGGGACAACTCCCTGGCCCAGGGCTGCCAGGTGGTGAGTGGGACTGGGCTGCACTCCAGACATGTGCACCAGCCACAGGAAATGTCCTTCCCACCCTGAGGAGTCTCATGAGAGGTTGAGGGTAAATGTCAGGGCTGGGGCACCCTTTCTCCATTGGCCACCTCGGTGCCACTCTGCTCTCATTGGAAGGGAGATACATGTGTCCCTCTAGGAGAGGGCAGGTTCTATCCTTGGAAAGCCTGCCTCCAGCCCACACCAGGAACCTGAGCCCAGGACAGCATGGGGGCAGCAGTTCCCTGTCTTGTTTACTCCAAGCCTTGCCAGCTTCTAGTGGGCATGGGGGTTAAGATTTCACTGCTGCCCAGCATGTGGCAGTCCTGAGAGGACTGTTAAGATGCACAGGTGTCCTCACACTAGGGGCTGTGACGACAGGCTCTGGGCCAAGTGCTCCTTAGTTATGTGACCTTGGATGAGGGGCTGAACCTCTCTGAGCCTCAATTTCCTCCCCTGTATCCATTGAAGTCCTTGGTTATAAGCAACACAAGCCAGCTCTGCTAAGTGGAAAAGGCATTTCTGCAGAGGATATTGATGTACGACTTGGGTGCCAAAAGACAGGTCCAAGAATGTTCCTAAGAGTGTTTTCATCTGTCAGAGCTCAAACTGGAATCACCAAGTGCCCATGCACAGCAGCATGGCTGAGCCAGTCATGGCAGTCACCGTGTTACCAGACAGGTAGCAGCAGGAACGGGTCTGCCTCAGGCCGGCCTGTAGTGTGTGGGCTCTTGACTTTGTGCAGGAAAGATTTCACAGCATGAGACCAGGGCCTAGGCTGGCCCTGAACTGGAAAAGCCTGAAGCCAAAGCCAGGGACAGTGAGACAAAGGAAGGGCTTAGGGTAGAAGCAGCAACAGGAGAGCCTAAGCAGTGCTCTGCTTTGGCTCCTTAGAAATGTTCTAGGAAAGAAGTGAGCCAAGGTGGGACTACTTTAGCTCACTGGGAAGTCAGAGAAAAGGGGCCTTAGAGAAGGGATCAAGGGGTTAGTCTGATTTGAGCTGCCGCTGCCCTCTGCTCCCCCGGATGCAAGTCTTCAGGGGACACTTAGAGTGTAGGGGGAAGTAGAAAGTTCATATGCAGGAAGGGGCATGGGCATACTCTAGGGTGAGCCTGTGGTACATCTTTATTCTGAGGATTTTTATCTTTTTTCTGCAGTTGAGAATCTTAGAGGAGAATCTCAGTAGAATATTCATTAGTTTTCCGGTTGCAATTTAATATACTGATGCATCAAAATGAGTGTATAGGGGATTTTGAAATGTTCTTTGGTCTGTTATACTGTTTTACTTTTATCTTGGATCTACCTGGCTTTTAATAGGGTTTTTGTTATTTGTTCCCCTAAGTTCATCTGTCCTTGGGTTCAGTTGGCACAAATGTCATTAACTGGGGCTCTGTTCTCTATGTCCCCGACCAGAGAGATTTAAGCTGTGTGCGCTGGTCAGGGAGGAGTAATGTAAGCCACTCACTCTCAAATGTCCTTGGTCAGGGAGGGTAAGGTCTTACGATTCATCAGTTGGCTGTAAGTTGCTCAAACTGTTGGGCCCTGTTTAATTTTCTTGTCCCAGTTTCCCCATTCCATTCGCCCAGGAACTTTCCTAACTTCTTGCTGTCCTGCCTGAACCACACAGTGAGGGAAGTGAAGACACACCAACTGCGAGCAACAGCATGGACTCCTCTCCCTGACCTGACGTCAGGAGGAAGAAGCAGACACACAAAGAGCACACACGATGTATTTCCATTAGCACGGCATGCAGGACAAGTGAAGCCGATCTGGAAATTGGACGGGGGCCGCGTGCAGCAGGAAGGGCACCGGGGAAGCACTCGGGCTCGGCCATGCTCTGTTTCTTCATCTGGGCTCGGGTCACTGTGTGTCTTCACTATGTCAAAATTGATTGCACTGCATGCTTAGCATCAGAAAAATTTCCTTTAAGTATATGGTGCTTGGATAAAAAGTTAACTTCGATCTAAAAAGGGTGGGGGGAGCACCTTTGTTTGCTCACAAAAGCTTTAGGAAGGTCAGGGAGCTGGGCCTGAGAGCCATACAGCCCAGAGCACTGCTTGGAACTCAGCACAAAGCTGGTCCTGGGAGGCCGCCTAGGCTGGCCCTGAGCTGGAAAAGCTTGGTTTAAAAAGCCCCTCTGCCAGCTTTTAGCTATGGGATCCTGGGCAAGTTGCTAGACCTCTCTGAGTCCTAGCTTTCAGCTCCTACCACCACCACTGACCACACTGGGTGCTGTCCAGACACATGGCCCACTCATTGCAGAGTGGACCCTGTGTGGCCCACTCCTTGGCATCACAGCCCCTGACAGAGACTGGTGTGAGTGTGTCTGCGTGGACGGCCCTGGACATTTGCCAGAGCCCTGGCCATGAGAGAGGCTGGGAGCAGGACCTGGCACTGGCGGAGGCTCCGCAAGACCAGGTAGGTGTTTCCTCAGAGGCTCCCAGGGATTCTGGTCACTGGTCTGGTGAAGCTGAAGCACCACTGCTGTTGTTTTTAAGCTCCCCCAAATTGCCCTGAATCTTTATCTTTGAATCCTGAAAACTTTTTAAAGGGAAACAATGAAATATCCAAATGCCCCGGAGCTGTTAGAGTTTCTGTCCCTTCAAACCCAATACTAATGTACCTTGCTTTATGTTAATCTAAGGTGTGTTATTGAAGTTTAGCAAACTCTGCCCTGGGGGGTCATTTGCCAAAGGGCCTGCTAAATAAAGACTGTTTCTAAGTGGTACTTAAAAAGCTAAACTATGACTCAGTTTCACTGCATCATAAGTGCTTTAAATAGTCATTTCCAACCAAGGTAGCTTTAGGTACACGTAAAGTGGTTCTGTGTGGAAGTCTGAAGGAGCTGTCCTGGAGGTCTTGATGGTCTGGTGATTAGCCAGCCCCGCAAGACCACATACTCTGGGTCTCAGCTATACTTGTGTGTCATGGAGCATTAAAAAGAAATAAGGAAATGCAGGAGAAAGGCATCTAATTCTGGGAAGGAAGTGAAGGTTGCTATAACTTGGGACTGACCAGGTCATTGCTTCTTTCTTGAGTCCCTTTGGCTAGTCTTTTCCATAGTTGGAAAAGGCCACCTGGTTTAGTTTCCTGTGGCTGCTGTAATAAATTGCCACAACCCAGGTGGCTTACAATGACAGAGATTTGCTCTCTCAGTTCTGGAGGCCAAAAGCCTGTGGTCGAGGTGTGGGCAGGACTTCAGCCCCCTGAAGTTTCTGGGGGAGGCTTCTTCCTCACTGCCCCCAGCTCCTGGTGGCTCTGGACGCTCCCTGGTTTGGGCTGCATGACTCCAGTCTCTGCCTCATCTTCGTGTGCCTTCTCTCCACCTGTGTCTCCTCTTCTTTCTCTTACAAGGACACTGCCATCGGATGTGGGGCCCACTCGGACAATGCATGGTGATCTCTTCTCAAGATCTTCCATTGCATCTGCAAAGACCCTGTTTCCAAATAAGGTCACCTCACAGGTTCTGAGATGTGATATCTTTTGGGAAGCTGCAGTTCTGCCCACTACACCAATTTTGTTTAAGGTGCATTTCTACATTGGACCTAGTTTGGTTCAGGGTTCTGACCACAAAAGTATGCTGTGACCCTGCTCTGTATTCCTGATTTGGCAGCATATCAACTTCTGAATGTAACCTAAGTTCCTGTGCCTGACGCTTCAACAGGCCAAAACTCAAAAACCTCATTGTTTGGTGTAAGGAAAGGTTTATTGACCAAGAAGGTGCAAACTGAGAAGATGGGAGGCCTAATGGTAACTCAAATCCATTTTTCCCCAAAGCGAGAGTAGGGAGGTTTTATGCAGCTAGAGAGTGGGGAGGGGGAGCTGCAGAGACCTGGAGAGAAGTCATATTTCTTTAGATAATGCTTTTTTTTGTATCAGATTCCTGGGTGCCCGCAGCAGGTTGAGCCACCTTAGAGATATTCTTTCCTTCTGCAAAACAAATTCACAAATTCTTGCCGTGACCCTGATGTTATCTCCTTTTGCCTCACAAAGGGAAGCACATCAGCAACTTAGAACTAAATTGTGAGAAAAAGGGTGCTGGGTTGAAGAACCAACATTCTGCAAAATATCTCATAATTGTGCATCAGTGACATTATCTGTAAAGCAAAAAGCAGAAACTAGAAATCTTGTGACCTTTGTTAGTTTTTTAAGCTGTCATTCTTTTGCGCTTGACTAGCTATATTTTTCTATTCTCTCAAGCAAAGTACAGTCTTCAGTATTTCTACTGGAACTTGCTTGACAGGTAGACCTTTATAACATGACCAACATGCTTTTTAAATCTTTGACTCTAAGCTATGTGAAGCCAAAGCAATTGAAACATTTAATTGAAGCCTATACCTGTATCTCCAGACTCCATGACCTAACACCTAAACATGCCAGGTCAAGAAAGGCCCTTCCCAGAGGGGGCCTCCAGTGAGCCAGGGCCAGGATTCCCTCACTCCCAAGCTCTGCTTCTTGTGGGTGGAAGAGCTAGAGTAGGGAGTCAGGGGACATTCAATACACAGATTCCAACTGAGCAGGTTGGGTGGGGCCCCATAGCTTGCATTTCTAACAGGTTCTCAGGGGACACCCACAGGGCTGGCCCAGGACCCCCACTTGGAGCAGCATGAGGAACACCTGGTTTCACCCCCACACCCTGGTCTGGGAGGCCCATTCTCTCCAAGGAACAGTGGTGCAAGGAGCCATAGATTATGTCTTGAGAACCTGGTGTGGCAGCCCCTTCTCCAGGCTCAGGAACAAGGCCAGGGCTGAACCCATGAGGGTTCAGTCTGCTCCTCCAGTGAGGCCTTGGGAACCCTGGGGGCCAAAGGGCACTCCTGCTCTGGTTAAAATTCCAATAGAGCCAATGACCTTTCAAGAAAAATATGCATTCTTCCTGCCTGCTTCCTCCAAACCCCTCTCTCAAATACAGTTCACACTCCTGTACTCACATGAGTCTTGGCCACTCCCTTTTCTTTGCACCCCTACTGCAGCCTTGCCAGTTGCCTCCTCACCCACAGGGTGCAGACAGACCAAGGCATAGAGCACCCCTCCTGCCAGCCTGGGGCACAGCAAGGCAACCAGCACAGGGAAGGGGAGGCCATCAGAGCACTGGGAAGAGACTTGGCTCCCAGGAAATGGTGTCATTTCCTCATCTGTGTGAGCTGAGGGCCTCAGCCATGCAGCAAATGCAAGCTGTCCTTGGAGGACAGCGCTCAGGGAGCCTGACCTCGAGACCTTATGGAGAGGAGGTTCCCGGGCTCTGTGGATCCTGCCTGGAGGCTGAAGGTGCCTGGGAGAGGCTGGTCTGAGTGCAACTCTGGATGCAGTGACCATCCCTTGGCTAGGGAAGGGCATTGCCTGGCCCTCACAGGGCTCAGCAATGTTCCACAGGGAAGAATAGGAAATGAGGGCAAACATGTCAGAACTGTGCACTGCTTGTGTCTGAACTTTGAGATTGCTCATGTAACTGTGAGGAGAAAACAATTGGTTATCTGAAGAGAGCCATGCATCCCACTTAATACGACTCCACAGTGTTGGCTATCTGTCACCTTACTCTTATGTGACATGAAATGGCAAGCATCGGTATTGTCTACAAAACAGCTACAAATTCTTTTAGAAGGAAGTCATACTCCACAGAGGATACATTTATCCTTGACTTATTTATTTGAGGTTCATCAGCCCTTGTTTTGACCTTCCTCACCATTCTGTTTATGCTGGGCAAATATTAGGCCAATCAGAAGTGCCTTGCCTGATGTTTGGCTGATGTTGGCATTGACCTTTTCAGGAAGTTTCCTAACCAGACCATCTCTGTATGGCTCACCACATCACTTTCTCAGCTCCTCACCATCATGCACCCACCAATAAAGAAGTGGCGGCTATTTTAGGGAAGGGACAATAGATAGCCACTTTCCCCCCAAAGGCAGCTGGGTCTGACTAGGGGTGAAGTTGCTCTGCACCATGCCCAGGAGGACAGACACAGCGAGTCCCATGGACAATGGTCCTGAGCATCTGGTCCATCCCTTGGGGACTTATGGGCAACAGCGAAGGAAGGAAGGGAGAAGAGACACGGCAACTGGTGATTAGGGTTGATATTAGCTCATGATGAATGGTAATTTTTGGATCATCAAAGTACACACGAGTGACTGCACAGGATTGGCAGCATGCCTGCAGCAGGCTTGCTGGGGGAGGGGCCCAGGTGTTGGACACTAAGTGATTTAGGGTTTGTAGGAGAGTTAGGGATACTCATCTGAAAAAGCAGGGCTGGGCTCAGATTACCAGGGAACTTGGAGAGCCAAGCAGGGGACTGGGTGGGAGGTGCCCCAGGATGCTTTGTCTGGTGCAGTGGGGCGTGGGGCATTGGAAGAGCTTGCTCATTACCTACCTCTTGAAACAACTTCCTTGGTTCAAACAGCCCATAATGAAACCTCCTTGATTCTGGCTCATTTGCCATGGCAGGCATTGCTTCAGCCAGAATCCCTGGAGGATTTTGTTGAAGCAATCCAGGGACTCTTGCTGCATGTCACCAGTGGAATTGCACAATTGTGCTGCAGTAGCTGGGGCATGTATCACATGGCTCTTAACACAGAAGGCAACTGACAGATCTTTGAAGGTGTCCTTCTTGTTCAAATCTCAGCCCCTTTCCTATCTAGTTCAGGAGGGAAAAGTACAATTGTAAACATGATTTTAATCTGCAAATGCACAGTGTTGAGACAGTTGGAGCAGTTGTGTAGTATCAGTGTGATTATAGTTATGAAACTGTGAAATTCAAATTGTGTAATAATCACTAATAGGGTTATTTTTAAAGATTTTATGCATTTATATTAGAGAGAGGGGAAGAGAGGGAGAGAAACATCAATGTGTGAGAGAAATACCACTTGATTGCCTCTTGCACGCCCCCAGCCAGGGACCAGGCCCACAACCCAGGCATGTGCCCTGACCAGAAATCAGACTGGTGAACTTTGGCTTTGTGGGATGACACTCAACCAACTGAGCCATGCTAGTCAGAGCACTAATAAGATTATTATGAACTGCTTTGAAAATGGTCTGAGGAAACTTGTCCAAGTAACTCTCTCTCTGTGAAGTGAGAAGGAGACCGTAACATGCAGTATCAGCTACCTACCTCAAAACTTAGTGGTTTGGAACAGCAGTGACTGTTCATCATCTTGTACCATTTTTGCGGGTCAGGAAACCAGGAGAAGCTTGGCTGGGGGTTCCGGCTTGGGGTTACTCAGGCAGATGCAGCCAGGGCTTTGTCATTTGAAGGCTGGGCTGGGCTGGGCTGGAAGGCTGCTCCAAGAGGGTCTTGCCCCCACACCTGGCCTGTGAGTTCTGGTTATTCGGGGGAGGCCTTTGATCCTCATGAGGTGTACTCCTTCACAGCTCTGGCTTCCCAGAGAGAGATTCAAGGAGAACAACGCAGAAGCCAGTGTTTTTTATGATCTAGCCTTGAAGTCATTTCTGCAATAGCTTGTTGGTTCCCAGGTTAGCCCACTTGGTAGGGAGAGGACTGCACTGGGACACAAATGTCAACAGAAAACAAAGTTGGAACTGCTACCGCAGTGTCTTGTTGTTGGCCCCACTCTGCAGCACTTAGTCCTCACTCATGTGATTTGATATACGAATAGTTAGAAATTGCTGAGCTTCTGAATGCAAAGGAGCAGGTTGACCCTTCTAAGTGTGCCAGACCAACCATTTTATGCACAATTCGATGCAGGCCCAGGATAGAGGCTGCATCAGTCGCTCACCTGAGCACTTGGAGTCTACTCACACTTCCCTCCTGGACGGTCTCATTGGTGTAGACAGTTTTGTATGTCACATATCCTCATCCATCCAATGTGGGCCGTCCTTTGGCAACAAGGGTGAGCATGGGACCCAGGTCTGCCAACTGTGGGCAAGTGATGGAGCGAGGCTATCAGAATTCCTCCATAAAATTCAGTATGTGGATTCTGGGAGAGATAGTTTCTCTCTTGATCTGAAATCCTCAGCTGGGAATTTACTGGGTGTGCTGGAAGCTATCAGAGAATGAAGAAGAAAAAAAAATGAAAGGAGAGAGATCCGAACACCTGCTGGCAGATCCATTTTGTTCTCTCCAATTATGTGAGACAATAAAAATACGTCCCTTTTTGGGGAGCTTTGTTCATCTAATGTGGAATCCACCACCACAACTAGAAAATAACGGGATTGGTAGTAGTGACAAGCAAGTGAAGAGTAGGCTGTGCTTCTGAGTGACAGCCTTAAATGGACCAACCGCCCAGACCTTGCAATCTCCAGCCCAAAACAAGGGCCCTTTTCCCAGCACATAAAGAAAAAGCAAACAAAACTTAGGCATGAACGGGCCTGAAAGTGAGCCAACGCTGCCTCCTGGTTTGCCCGGAATGATCCAGCATCAGGTGACCCTGCCCAAGTAGTTTTCTGAGTCTGCACAGCTGGAGCTCTGTGAGGGCAAAAACTTCTCTTTTGTGGCAGTCTCCTTCTGCACATTTACCAATATGCATTTGAAAGTGGCTTCGTAATGGACTAAACTCATAAAGTTTGTTCTTTTCGTAATAGCTGGTGTTGATGAGTCCTAACTATGCTATGGGCCTCAGGCCAAGTGCTTTACCTGCAATACCTCATTTAATTGCCACACCAGGAACAGGGAAGTTTCTATTATTATCCTCATTGCACTGGCAACAACACGGAGGCCCTAAGAGTTGGTAACTTTCCCAGCGTCACAGGCTGTTGGAGCTGTGACCTCAGTCTTAACACCAACATGTTTGACTCTGGTTTCTCTAACCCCAAGCACTGACACACACTCAGTCTCTCTAGCTGCCCTGGTGGTTGGCACTAGCTGAGGGCTTGAAACCAAAACACAATGTTCTCTCAGTGTTATTAGCCATTATCATCCCTAATGGGCGCCGACAGTGTTTTCCTGAGAAAGCCTGGGGTGGAACACTCAGGGAGCTGAAGTGGCCAGGGCCCAGCCTGGTATTTATTTCACAAGCCACTTGTGCATGTCTAATTGTGTTTTCTGTGTCAAAAAGTTGAACTGTGCTTGTTGGAAACTCCTTAGGAATCTGGCCCAGGGATTGTTTGTGATTTCAGGGCTGCGTGAGGAAAATGCCAGGTGGGGATGGGGGTGGTTGGGAGGGGTGGGTCACAGGGTGGGGTGGGCGAAAGAGAGAAGGATATCAGCTCCAAATGGGCTGCCTGCCTAGCAATGAACCAAGTATCCAGGATACTGCCCACCACCCTTCTCCTTCTTTTGTTTGTTTTCCCTAAACCTCTATTAATTTATTCCTGCAGGCAGACATCAAAGAGAATATCTGGCTAGCTGTGGGCAGGGAAGCACATGTTTCTGGCCCTTACAGTCCCTTTCAGTGGCGGGACTGACCTGAACCAAAGCAAAGACTCTCTTCACCTCCCAGGACCCTGCGATGGCAGCCAAGAAGCTGGCAGCCCTGTGTCAAGAAGTGCTTATGCATTCCCGTCCCAGCCCTTCTCATCAGGTCCACCCAGTTCTCACTCAGGCCCCTACAACCACAGGAGATATCCTAGCACTTAGCTTGCAATTGGGGCATCCTGCCAGTAGGGGGATCAAGTTACTTTGGACTAGGCTAAACTAGCAAGGATTCTATCTGAAGCCTAATTAAAAGTCATTAAGATTAATTTTTACCCTCCATGTTTTGTATCACATTGAACACTCTCCATGAAGAGCACCAAAACAATGTGCCATTTAGAACTACCTGGCTACTTCTTAAAAATTAATTCAATTTTTAACTGCTGCGAAATTCACCTAACAAAATTTTTAATGATTTTTATGTGTACAGTTTAATGGCATTAAATATATTCCCACTGTTGTGCTGCCATCATCTCCAGAACACTTTTCATCTTGAAAATCTGAGGCTCTTCCCATTAAACCCTAACTCTTCGTTTTCTCCTCCCTCTGCTCTACTTTTTGTCTGTGTGAATTTGACAACTCTAAGGGCCTCATATAAGTGGAATCACACAATACTTGTTCTGTGTCTGGTTTGTTTCACTTATGATATCCTCAAGATTCACCCATGTGGCAGCATGTGGCAGAATTTCCTTTTTAAAGGCTGAATAATATTCCACTGTGTGGATATACCACATTGTTTATCTAATCATCTGTCTATGGACAAAGTTACTTTAACCTTTCAGCTGTTGTGAATAATGCTTCTGTGAATATGAGTGTAGAAATATCTATTTCTGTTCCTGATTTTAATTATTTTGAGTTCCTGAACCCAATTCCAACGTGGGAGAGGAGAGTTTCCCCACACAAACAAGCAATTCTCTGTCGCCAGCTGGGTGTCCTACCATTTAACTCAGTTCTCACACTATTTTCCCCAGAAACAGCATCCTGGCATAGGTTAAAGGCTCAGTCCTACAACACTGTTTCCCTCCTGCCCTACCCCATACCACCCTGCCCTTCATACTTGAATCACAAGTCCAGGTTGTTAACTGGGCTTCTGACCTAAGGGCTACAGATTAGAGGTCCTCACAACCAACCCCTTGAATCAATCAACTTGCTAGAGTGGCTCACGAACTCAGAGAAACATTTTATTTACTGGATGCTGGTTTGTTTTAAAGGGCTACAACTCAGGAACAGCCAGGTAGAAGAGATGCACCAGGCATGGTATGTGGGAAAGGGCACAGAACTTCCACGCTCTCTGTGCACACCACTCTCCCCGAATATCTTCATGCTCACCAACTGGGAAGCTCTCTGAATCCCGTCCTTTAGAGTTTTTATAGAGGCTTCATTACCTAGGCATAAGTGATTAATTCATTGGCCATTGGCAATTGATCTAACTTCCAGCCCCTTGCTCACCCCTGGGGTATAAAAATCACATTATCAAATCAATAGATGCACAAAAATCATTTGACAAAATCCAGCATCTATTTATGTTAAAAACTCTCAGCAAAGTGAAGGTAGAAGGAAAGTACATAAGTGCAATAAAGGCCATATATGACAAACACTCAGCCAACATAACACTCAATGGGGAAGAGCTAAAATCACTTTCCTGAAAACCAGGAACAAGACAAAGATGTCCACTTTAACCCCTTTTATTTAATATAGTACTGGAAATTATAGCCACAGCAATCAGATAAGAAAAAGAAATAAAATGCTTCCAAATTGGAAAGGAAGAAGTAAAACTTATTATTTGCAGATGAAATGATGCTGTATATAGAGAACTCTAAGGGGTCCACCAAAAACCTGTTAGAACTGATAAATGAGTTTAGCAAAGTAGCAAGGTACAAAATTAATATTCAGAAATTGTTTGCGTTTTAAAATTTTTTGTTGCAGTTTCCCCATAATCACTTAACTCCCTATACTCCTCTCCCCTCTGCAGTCACCACTCTGTTGTCCATGTCCATGAGCACTTTTTCCTTTTGGCTCGATCCCTCCACGCCTTCACCTCTCCCCATCCATAGCTGTCAGCCTGCTCTTTATCTTTCAGCCTGTCTCTATTTTGCTTGTTAGTTCAGTTCATTAGATTTCACATATGAGTAAAATTATATGGTATTCGTCTTTCTCTGACTGGTTGATTTCACTCAGCATAATGTTCTCTGAGTCAGTCCATCAATGATGTCACAAAAGGTAAATTTTTTTTTTTTTTTTTTTACTGCTGAGTAGTATTCCATTGTGTAAATGTCCCACAGTTGTTTTGGCCACTCATCCACTGATGGACACTTGGGCTGCTTCCATATTTTGGCAATTGTAAATAACACTGCAATGAACATAGGAGGTGCTAATGTTCTTTTGAATTAGTGTTTGGGGTTTCTTCCAATATTCCCAGAAGTGGGATCACTGAATCAAAAGGCAGATCCATTTTTAATTTTTTTGAGGTATACTGCTTTCCACAATGGCTACACCAATCTGCTTTCCCACCAACAGTATAAAATGGTTCCCTTTTCTCCACATCCTTGCCAGAACTTGTTGTTTGTTGATTTACTGATAATAGCCATTCTGACCAGTGTGAAGTGATATCTCATTGTGGTTTTAATTTGCATGTCTCTTGATGATTAATGATGTTGAGCATCTTTTCACATGTCTATTGACCATCTGTATGTCCTCTTTGGAGATGTATCTATTCAGGTCCTTTGCCCATATTTTAATTGGATTATTTGTTTTTTTTGGTGTTGAGTTTTGTAAGTTCTTTATAAATTTTGGATATTAACCCATTATCAGATGTATCAGCAAATATGTTCTCCTATTCCATGGGTTGCCTTTTTATTTTGTTGATGGTTTCCTTCACTCTAAAAAAACTTTTTAGTTTGAAGTCTCATTTGTTTGTTTTTCTGTTTCCCTTGCTTGAGGAGATATATTTGACAAAATATTGCTACCAGCAGCGTCCAAGATTTTACTGTCTATGGATTTTTATGGTTTCGGTCCTAATATTTAAGTCTTTAATCCATTTTGTATTTATTCTTGTGTGTGGTGTAAGAAGGTGGTCTAGTTTCCTTTTCTTGCATGTATCTGTCCAATTTTCCCAATACCATTTATTGCATAAACTATCTTGAGCCCATTATACATGCTTGCTTCCTCTGTCAAATATTAATTGACTATAAGGGTGTGGGCTTATTTCTGGGCTCTCTATCCTGTCCTATTGATCGATATGTCTGTTTTCATTCCAGTACCATGCGCTTTTGATTACTATGGCCTTGTAGTATAGTTTGATACTAGATAGAATAATTCCTCTAACTTTATTCTTTTTCAGAATTGCTGTTGCTATATGGGGCCTTTTTTGGTCCATTATAAATTTTTGAAATATTTGTTCTAGTTCTGTGAAATACATCATTAGAATCTTTATAGGAATTGTGTTGATCTATAGATTGCTTTGGGTGGCATGGACGTTTTAATGATGTTAATTCTTCCTATCCATAAACACTGTATGTGTTTTCACTTATTTGTATCTTCTTTAGTCTCTTATAATTTTGTGAGTATAGGTCTTTTACATACCTGGTTAGATTTATTCCTAGGTATTTTTTCTTTTTGAAGTAATTGTGAATTGAATTGTTTTTTAATGTCTCTTTCTGTTAGTTCATTATTGGCATATAAAAATTCAGCTGATTTCTGAATATTAATTTTGTATCCTGCTACTTTGCTGAATTCATTTATCAGTTCTAGCAATTTCTTGGTGGAATCCTTGGGGTTCTCTATGTACAGCATTATGTCATCTGCAAATAATAACAGTTTTACTTCTTCCTTTCCAATTTTGAGGCCTGTTATTTCTTCTTCTTTTCTGTTTGCTGTGTTAGGACTTCCAGTTCTATGTTGAATAAGAGAGGTGAAAGTGGACATCCCTGTCTTGTTCCCAATCTTAAGAAGAACACTTATAGTTTTTGCCTATTGAGGATGATGCTGGCAGTGGGTTTGTTGTATATGACCTTTATTATGTTTAATTATGTTCCCCCTATTCCAAATTTGCTGAGGGTTTTTATCATAAATGTGTGCTGGATTTTATCAAATGTTTTTCTGCATATATTGATATGATCAAGTGGTTTTTATTTTGTTTACTTGGTGAATCACATTCATTGATTTGTGGATATTGTACCATCCCTGCATCCCTGGAATAAATTCCACTTGCTCATGGTGTATGATCTTTTTGATGTATTGCTGTATTTGTTAGGTAGCAGCTAGGAATGAATGGCCAGAGAGGAAGGCTTCCACCATTACAATCTAACAAAGAACTTAATACAGGAGGCTAGAAGCAAAAGAGACATGTCTCACCAATTGACTCAGCAGTCCTGAGCTTGGTTGGATAAAATTGCTAGGTGTCCCAAGCATTATGAGCAAAATAGCACAGGAGAAGGGAAGAGTCCTTGGGACTGTGCTGAGAAATGGGGGTTTCTGTAACAATCTTACTAAGATTGCCAAGTGTCCTGAACATCACAAGCAGGAATCATACAGGAAGGGGGGAACAGTTCTTGAGATTCTGTGCTGGGAAAGGAAGCTCCTGTAACAGCTTCATTAACTAAGGCAAAGAGCCTTTACTAACTGAGAAAGAAAAGTCTTTGTAGCTGTACATTATTCTAAAAGTGGGGAAGGAGAGGGAACCTAGAAGCAAGCTGTGGTATATAACCCCTAAACCCCAATAGTCAGTGTACTTAGATTAGCTAAGTACCCAACTGTAGCCTTGGCTCAAGTGTATAAAACAAACTCACTAACTTACTAACAAATATACTAACAACTTTCTTCTGTATGTGGGGCATTTAGATATGCCAGGCACCTGCTTGTAACTCCGTGTTTGTATGTGTTTCATAAATAAACTTGCTGTTTCATCTCCACTATATATGTTTGTATCTCACTTGAATTATTCTCTTGTGGTGAGACAAGAAGTGAGGTGGGGGAGAAAGACCTCCTGACTCAGATCTCTCTCTCCCCCATCTTAACATACTCAATTTGCTAATATTTTGTTGAGGATTTTAGCATTTATGTTCATCAGGGTACTGGCCTATAATTTCCTCTTTATTATAGTGTCTTTATCTGGTTTCGGAATTACAGTAATGCTGACATTGTAAAATGAGCTTGGAAGTCTTTCCTCCTTTTGAATTTTTTGAAATAATTTGAGAAGGAGAGGTATTAGTTCTCTTGGAATGTTTGGTAAAATTCACCAGTGAAGCCATCTGGTCCAGGGCTTTTGTTTGTTGGGAGTTCTTTGATTATTGCTTCAGTTTCACTCAGTGTAATCTGTGTATTCAGATTCTCTGATTCTTCCTGATTCATTTTTGGAAGACAGTAGTATTTCTAGGAATTTATCCATTTCATCAAGGTTGTCCAATTCGTTGACATATAATTGTTCCTAAAATCCTTTCTTACAATCCTTTGTATTTATTTGGTGTCATTTGTTATTTCTCCTCCTTCATTTCTGATTTTATTTATTTGGGCCATCTCTTTTTTTTCTTGATGAGTCTGGTTAAAGGTTTGCCAATCTTGTTTATCTTTTTAAATAATCAGCTCTTGGATTCATTGATTTTTTTGTATCAATTTCTCGACTCTATTTTGTTTGTTTCTGCTCTGATATTTATTACTTCCTTCCTTCTACTCACTTGGGGCTTTGTTATTCTTTTTCAAGTTCCTTTTAGTGTAAAGTTACAGTGTTTATTTGAGCTACTTCTTGTTTTTTTGAAATAGGCCTATAATGTTATGAATTTCCCAATTAGGATTGCTTTCCTAGTGTCCCAAGAATTTGGGATTGTTGTGTTCTAATTTTCATTTGTTTCAAAGTATCTTTTGATTTCTTCCTTCATCTCATTATTGACCCATTCATTTAATAACATGCTATTCAGCTTGGTGTCTGTGTATTTTTCAGTGTTCTTCTTCTGATTGATTTCTAGTTTCATGGGATTGTGGTCAGAGAAGATGCTTGATATGATTTCAATCTTTTTAAATTTATTAAGACTTGTTTTGTGTCCTAACATGTGGTCTATCTTAGAAAACGTTCCATGTGCACTTGAAAAGTATGTATATCCTGCTGCTTTGGGGTGAATTGTTCTGAAGCTATCAATTAAATCCACTTGATTTAGTGTGATCTAGTGTGTCATTTAAGGCTGCCATTTCTTTGTTGATTTTCTGTCTTGAAGATCTATCCATTGAAGTCAATAGGGTTTTAAAATTGCCTGCCATGACTGTATTTCTGTCAATTTCTCACTTTTTGTCCATCAAGATTTGCTTTACATAGCACTCTTATGTTGGGTGTATGTTGGTTGCATAAATGTTTACTCGGGTTACATCCTCTTGTTGGATTGTTACCTTTATCATTATGTAATGTTTCTCTTTGTCTCTTACTATAGACTTGGTTTTAAAGTTTATTTTGTCAGATACAAGTATTGTTACCCCAGCTAATTTTTCCATTCTATTTGCATAAAATATCTTTTTACATTCCTTTACTTTTAGTCTGCATGTATCTTTTGATCTGAGGTGGGTCTCTTGGAGACAGCATGTGTATGAGTCTTGTTTTCTTAACCATTCAGCTACCCTCTGTCTTTTTGTTGAAGTCTTTAAGCCATTTACATTTATGGTGGTTATTGATAGACAAGTATTTATTATCATTATATTTTTTAAACTATTTTCCTCTGTTTTTTTTTGTTGTTGTTGTTGTTCTTCTTCTTCTTCTTAAAGCAAGCCCTTTAACATTTGTTGCAGTACTGGTCTGGTGCTCACAAACTCCTTTGGCTTTTTCTTGTCTGGGAGGCTCATTATTTCTCTGTCAATTTTAAATTTTAGCCTTGCTGGGTAAAGCAGTCTTGGTTATAGGTCCTTGCTTTTCATCACCTTGAATATTTCATGTCAATCCCTTCTGGCCTTATGTTTCTGTTGAGAAATCAGATGACAGTCTTATGGGAGCTCCCTTGTAGGTAACTACCTGCTTTTCTCTTGCAGGTTTTAGGATTCTCTCCTTGTCTTTAATCTTTGACATTTCAATAATGATGTGCCTTGTGTGGGCCTTTTTGGGTCCATCTTGTTTAGGACTCTCTGCATTTCCTGGACATGTTTGTTTTTTCTCTTTATCAGACTAGGGAAGTTTTTGGTCATTATTTCTTCAAATAGGTTCTTGATTCCTTGCACACACTCTTCTCTTTCTGGTATTCATATTGTTGTGGAAAATCCACCCACATGTGGGGAGATAATGAAGCACGAACTTTATTACCCGGGGGCCCAGAGGGGGTGGCTAACATCCAAATCCTCTGAGCACCGATCCTCACTCTCCCAGGGTTTAAATAGTCCCGGGCTTCCTACCTATGTGGCGAAGCAAGGTTACAGAAGCCGAATGCGGAAGTTAGGTCCAGCTACCTTATATGGGAGACAAAGAGAAAACTCAGGAGGAATTTGCAGAAGCTACAGAGCACAGGAGCTTATCATGGGAGTCTGTGTATGACCTTGAGTAACTGGCCGTTGCTTTGGTTACGACTTGTCAGCTTCTACAGTCCTGTGTGAAACTTTGCAAGTGTTACAGTTACAGAGCATAAGAAACCTTTGGAGTTTTCTTTTCCTGCCACAATATGATGCAGATGTTGTTACACTTCATGTTGTTCCAAAGGTTTCCTAACGTCTCCTTATTTTTTAAAATTCTTTTTTCTTTTTGCTGTTCTGCTTGGGTATTTATTTCTAACTTGTCTTCCTGATTGCTGACTCAGTTCTCTGCTTCATCTAACCTACTGTTTATTCCTTCCAGTGATTATTTATTTAAGATATTGCATTCTTTATTTCTGACTGGCCCTTTTTTAATTGTTTCATTGTCTTTTTTCATGCTTTTGAGTATCCTTATAATCATTACTATAAACTATATCTGATAAATTGTTTGCCTCCATTTAATTTTTCTCCAGAATTTTCTTGTTCTTTCATTTGGGGCCTGTTTCTTTGCCTCCCTATTTTGTCTGCTTCTTTATATTTGTTTCTATATATTAAGTAGATTTGCACAGACCCTGCTGTTGTCCTATGTCAGACGCTTCCTGTGACTGTCCCTGGGCAACCTGTTTGGAGCTATTGCAGCTTGTGGCTCTTTCTGCTGGGCCTGCATGTATGCAGAAAGAACCAGGTTTTGTAAAAAGGCTGGCTTTTACCCGCCAGGCTTGGTGGAGGGTGAGCTAAAATCTCCAAGCTCCCAGAGAGCCAACTTTGCCTTAGGGTGTTCTGTTAGTCTTTGAAAGCCTCTGATTGTATTCCTCAAAAGCTAGGCTTAAGCTTCACAGGGTGGGGTGAGAGTGATTCCTGAGGGTGGGGATATTGCTCCCCACCTACCAAGCTGATGCCTTTAGGACAGGAATGTGCTGCCTGAGAAGGATGGTGTCTGCAGTATGAGAAATGACTCAGCACAAGGATCCTAGCAGCTTTTCCTTCAGTTCTATTCCCAGAGCCACCAACCCCCTACTCTCCTCATGCATTTCTAGTACACTCTGCATTCCCTCTGCTGGAGCCCAGGGTAAGTGGCTGCAAATGAAATTTTGTGTGCTGGCCCTTTAAGAGGCTCTCTGCATCTATAGCCATCTCTCCCTGGCAGACAGAAGTCCTGTTTTTCACAACCAGATGTTATTTGGATTCCTTTTTCAGTTCTGGTGGTGTAGGCTAGGGAGACCAGTTTGGGGTTTAGACTTTACACTTCTCAGGGGGAGTTCCCTGATGGCTAAAATATCCCTCTGGAACTTCAGCTGCCACCCAGGGGAGCCCAGCCAGCCCTCTAGTGCCTGCTATACACTCCCTATTAGTCTTATTGTGGTGAACTTGTTTCTTCCATCTGTCCTTGATTACAAGGCTTCCAGATAGTGTTCACTTGGTTATTCAGGATGATTTTCTTTAATTTAGTTATAGATCCAGTTTGTTCCTAGGAGGGAGCTAGTGTAGCTTTTACTTATTCCTCTGCCATCTTCACTCCTTGTTTGCATTTTCATACACTAATAACAAACTATTAGAAAAATTTTTTTTAAAAACCCAATGTACAAGAGCATAAAAAAAAAATACCCAAGGAATAAATTTGGCAAAGGAGGTAAAAGACCTGTACTTGAGAATCTAGATGACACTGAAGAAAGAAATTGAAGAAGATACAAATAAATGAAAGTATATACTATGTTCATGGATAGGAATAATTAGCATCATTAAATATCCATACTACCCATACAAATCTATAGATTCAATGCTATCCCTATCAAAATATCAATGGCATTTTTCACAGAACTAGAATTTTTAAAAATCTTAAAATTTATATGGAATCACAAAAGACTGCTTCTTTGCCACAATAGTCACAGCAATCTTGAGAAAAAATGAACAAAGCTGGTAGTATCACTCTGCTTGATATCAAACTACACTACAAGGCTATAGTAATCAAAACAACAGGGTACTGGCATAAAAATGGACACACAGATTGATGGAAGAGAATAGAGAACCCAGAAATAAATCCACACTTATATGATCATAAGCTATGACAAAGAAGGCAAGAATATACAGTGGTGGTAAATACAGTGTCTTGAATAAATGATGTTGGCAAAACTGGACAAATACATGCAAAAAGTGAAACTAGACCATTTTCTCACACCATCAGAAGAACAACTCAAAATGGATAAATATTTAAATGTAAGACCCAAACCCATAATACTCATAGAGGAAAACAATAAATTATTTGTCAATGCTCTTAGTACTATTTTTTTTAATGTCTTTCAGGCAAGGAAAAAAAAAGAAAAAAGAAACAAATGGGAGTACATCAAACTAAAAACTTTTTGTCCAGAAAATAAAACCATCAACAAAATGAAAATACAACCCACTCAATGGGAGAAGATATTCTCTAATGAAACATTTGATAAGGGGTTAATATCTAAACTATATAAAGAACTCATACAACTTAAAACTAAAAGACAAACAATTTGATTAAAAAAATGGCCAGGGGACTTGAATAGACGCTTCTCTAAAAAGGACATACAGAAGACAGTAACCAGAGGGGAGGAGGAAGGGGGATAACGGAGGAAAGACGGCGAAGGGTCATCAAGGAACATGTGTAAAGGACCCATGGACAAAGACAATGGGTGGAGGAAGATTGAATGTGGGATGTGGGAGTGGGTAGGGCAGGGGAGAGTAATGAGGGGAAATGGATACAACTGTAATTGAACAACAATAATAAAAAAAAGACATGCAGACAGCCAATAGACATATGAAAAAATGCTCAACATCACTAATGATCAGAGAAGTATGAATTAAACCCACAGTGAGATATCATCTCACATCTGTCAGAATGTCTATTGTCAATAAATCAGCAAACAACAGGTGCTGGTGAGGATGTGAAGGAAAGGAACCCTTGTGCACTATTCATTGGATTGCAAATTGGTGCAGCAATTATGAAAATAGTATGGAGGTTCCTTAAAAAATTAAAAATAGAAATACCATTTGATTCAGCAACCCCACTTCTGGGTATCTATTTGAAGAAATTGAAAACACTAATTTGAAAAGATGTATGCACCACCATGTTCATTGCAGCATTATTTATAATCAAGATATGAAAACAGCTTAAGTGCCTACTGATAGGCAAATGGGCAAAGAAGATATGGAAGTCACAAGATAGCATGGGGTAGGTGGATCTTTCTCGTACCTTCTCCCAGAACCAAAATGGAAATAAAACTAAATTGGGGAACAGTTACCCTGAATTACCAACAGAAGACTATATGAAGAGGAGACTTAACCAACAACAAGCAGAAACCACCTTGAGACTGGTAGGAAAGGTGGGGTCATGAAAGGGGCTGGCCCCACTCCCACAGGTAGAACGCTGAGGTTAGAGAACTTTGGAAGGTTTGCTCTGAGGGGAATGAAGCCTATACTCCCTACTGGGCTCCCCAGCTTGAAGTGTCAGTACTGGGATCAGCCACCCATGAAGCATCCAATGATGAAAGGTGGTGGGGTTTCTATCTGCCAGGGAGAGATGGAGCCCACTGAAGACAAAGCTACCTTTTTTAAAGAGCCAAAGCACAAGATTTCCACTAACAACCACTTACCCTGGGCTCCGAGGAAGGGAGGGCCATGCGAACCAGAGTTGCCTGAGGAGATTCTGGAATGGAATGCTTTGGGGAGGGATGTGGGGGAGTGGCTGACAGTATCTTTGTGCTGGGTCATCACCACAATATCACAGCAGTCATTTTTCTTGAGAAGATCTAGCCCCTCCCAGGGGAATAAGCCTGGGGAAAAAGCAGTTACCCCACCTTCTGAGATGTCACTCACCCCACCCTCTGGAATCCCGCTTGCCCTACCCTGCATCTTAAAACCTACTGAGGACACAGCAGCATAGGCAGACGCAGAAGGTATTACAGATTGCTTTGGGTGCAGTCATTTCTCACACTTTCCCAGGAACAAGACTGGTGACTTCTCTTCACAGAAGAGCTGACTAAAACATCCCATAGAAATACCCTCCTGGTTTCTGGCAGACTCAAACTCTGGGGTCCAGAGGCCACACCCACCTGCCTACTATGGGCTCTGCCCTGCCAAGGTCAGAGAAGTAATCTGGGGCAGACTCAGACATGTGGCTCTGAGGAGGAGGAATACCCCCTCATGGGAGATGCAGGTATCCTATCCTCCCAATTCCACCAGAAACCCTTTCAGAAACAGTCTTTTCAGTGATTAAGACTGACAGCCAACCAGCCAGCAGGTAGAGACAAGTGGCGGCAGATCCTGTGGCACCTCGGAATGTTTGCTGACCTGCCCCTGGGCCTTGGACTAGTAAAAGCTGGCCTTGGAGTACAGCTTGGCACCCCCTTCCCATGCAGCCAAGGCCAGTGGAGGCAGCCACAAACTGTGGATCACTTGTAACTTTGAACAGGTTGCCAAGGACCACATGTGGACAGCATCTGGCATTGGCTTGTACCAGCTTCAGACAATATTGGAGCAGTATCCAAAGAGAGACCCCAACAGGCAGATACTAAACTCTGCTGAGATGATTTTGACTTTGCTCTTCTTCATAATTTTCTTTTGTAAAAATTATATTTTATTGATTATGCTATTACAATTGTCCCATTTTTCTCCCCTTTATTCCTGCCGCCTTGCACCGCCCCCCCCCCCACCGGCATTTTTCCTGTACTATTCATAACCTCCCCCTGTGTATTTTTGTACTTACCATTTATGCTTCTTATTCTCTGTATCTTTTTTCCATTTTCCCCTATCCTCCTCTCCACTGATAACCCTCCATGAGACCTCCATTTCTGTGGTTCTGTTCCTGTTCTAGTTGTTCACTTTGTTTTTGTTTTTTAGGTTCAGTTGTTGATAGTTGTGAGTTTGTTGTCATTTTACTGTTCATAGTTTTTTATCTTCTTTTCCTTAGGTAAGTCCCTTTAACTTTTTATATAATAAGGGCTTGGTGTTGATGAACTCCTTTAACTTGACCTTGCCTGGGAAGCACTTTATCTGCCCTTCCATTCTAAAAGATAGCTTTTCTGGATAGGGTAATCTTAGATGTAGGTCCTTGCTTTTCATGACTTTGAATACTTCTTTACAGCCCCTTCTAGCCTGCAAGGTTTCTTTTGAGAAATCAGCTGATAGCCTTATGGAAACTCCTTTGTAGGTAACTGTCTCCTTATCTCTTGCTGCTTCTAGGATTCACTCCTTCATTTTAATCTTGGGTAATTTGGTTATGATGTGCCTTGGTGTGTTCCTCTTTGGGTCCAATTTCTTTGGGACTGTCTTAGCTTCCTGGACTTCCTGGAAGTCTATTTTCTTTGCCAGATTGGGGAAGTTCTCCATTATTCTTTCAAATAAGTTTTCAATATCTTGCTCTTCCTCTTCTCCTGGCACCCCTATGATTCAGATGTTGGGACATTTAAAATTGTCCCAAAGATTCCCAAGCCTCTCCTCATTTTATTGAATTCTTGTTTCTTCATTCTGTTCTTGTTGAATGTCTATTTTTTCCTTCTGGTCCAAAGCATTGATTTGAGTCTTGGTTTCCTGCCTGTCACTGTTGGTTCCCTGTACATTTTCCTTTAATTCACTTTTCATAGCCCTCACTCTTTCCTCTATTTTGCAACCATACTCAACCATTTCTGTGAGCATTCTGATTACCAGTGTTTTGAACTATGCATGTGATATGTTGGCTATCTCCTGATCACTTAGTTGTATTTTTTTTCTGGAGCTCTGATCTGTTCTTTCATTTGGGTCATGTTTTGTGTCTGTGTTGTGGCTCTGTACATGGGGGAAGGGCCCCCCCAAAATGCCACTTGGTGGGCTCTTGGCTGGCTTTCAGTCACTTTCTCCACTACCCACAAGCAAATTGGGCCCTTCTGGTGCTGATTCCCAGGTGGGTGGTTTTGTGTACATTCTAGGACCCTGTGGGTCTCTCCAATGAACTCACCTGTGAGGCTGGCAGTTTCTCCCATTGGTACAATCCCACAGGTTTTTTTTCAGTCAGAGGTTTTGAGGCTTTATTTCCCCAGGCTGGAACCCTGGGTTGTGTGGTCTGTCTCACTCCCTAGTTGTTCCTCCTAGTTTATCTGCACACAAATGTAGGACTGCCTGCTCTGTCAGCTGCCACCTCTCCTGGTCTGTGAGCTGCTGCCTCGCCCACACCAGTCCTTCAGCTGACACCTTGGTGCAAGTCCTCTCTGCCCCACCTGCCAGTCTCTACCCCCCCTACTGGTCTGGATGAATGTTTCTTCTTTAACTACTTGGTTGTTGGACTTCCATACAGTTTGATTTTCTGGCAGTTCTGGTTGTTTTTATGTTTTCAAACATAAACCTTTTGGTTGTTGTCCTTTTGGTTGTGGGAGAAGGCACAGTGTATCTATCTATGCCTCCATTTTGGCTGGAAGTCCTTCATTATTTTCTTTATTTTTATTTTTTATTGCTTTTTAATTTTTTTTCCTTTTTCTTTCATAGCTCTTCTTTTTCTCTTTTCCTTTGTTACCCTATTTTTTCTTGAAATTTTTCTTTCTCTTTCTCTTTTCTTTTTTGTTCTTCTGTTCCATTCTTTATTCTTATTTTTTCTTCCTTCTTTCCTCCCACATTCTTTTTTCTTTACTCTTTTCTTATATTCTTTTATTCTTTGGCTGTTGTTTTTGTTATTGGGCTTTTTTTTGGTTTGTTTTTGGATTTTGTTTTGTTTTGTTCTGTCAGCAACTGTACTACAGCTTGCACAAAGTGATAAGGGTTACCACAGCTGTGCCTCTCAGTCAGCCAGCTTACAAGGAGATCCAATCCATGCATGGGCCCAAAAAATCAAGACCAAATTACAACAGGAGTGCCCACATAACCCACACATGATACGTTCCTAGAGCACCCATCTTAGGAGTTCAAGGAGACTGCATACTGGTTCCACAGGACACCTAATAGATAAGGCCACTCCACTAAGATCAGTTATATCTAAAACACAAAAACAAATGCAAAGAGCCAGCTAAAATGAGGAGACAAAGAAACAACCCCCCCTCCATGAAAGAAAGTGGTGAATCTCTAGAAAAAGAGCTAAATGAAATGGAGGTAAGCTATTTGTCAGACATATAGTTCAAAGTAATTGTTATAAGGATGGTCAAGGAACTTACTGAGAACTACAAGGAACATATTAGGAACTATACTACAAGGAGCTTAGTGGGAACTACATCAGCATGCAAAAAGACATAGAAACCACGAATAAGAACCAGTCAGAAATGAAGAATGCAGTATCTGAGATGAATAATATACTAGAAGGAATTAAAAATAGTCTAGATGAAGTAAAGGATCAAATCAGCAATTTGAAAGGCAAGGTAGAAAAAAACACCAAATCAAAACAAAATAAAAAGAAACAAAACAAAACAAAAAGAAAAAAGGCTTAAAAACAGCAAGCATAGTTTAAGGGAAATTTGAGTCAACATGAAACATAACAATATGTACATCATAAAGGTACCAGAAGGAGAAGAAAGTGAGCAAGGGATAGAAAACCTGTTTAAGGAAATAATGACAGAAACTTCCCTAACTTGGTGAAGGAAAAAGTCACAAAGTTCAAGAAGCACAGAGAGCCTCACTCAAGATAAACCCAAATAGACTCAAACCAAGACACATCATAATTAAAATGGCAAAGTTTAAAGACAAAGAGAGGATCAAAGGCAGCAAGAGAAAAACAGTTATTTACCTACAAGGGAACTCCTGTAAGGTTGACAGGAGATTTCTCAACAGAAACACTTCAGGCCAGAAGGAAATTATTCAAATAATGAAAAGCAAGGATCTGCAAAAAGACTACCCTATCCAGCAAGACTATCATGTAAAATTGGAGATGAAATAAAGAGCTTCCAACAGACACAAAAAAGGATAATGGAGTTCATCACTACCAAACCAGTATTGCAAGACATATTAAAGAGACTGCTTTAAAAAAAAGGATCAGAAAGAGAGAGGGACATCGGTATAAAGTAAAAATGGCAATGAATGAGTACTTATCAATAATAACCTTAAAAGTAAATGGATTAAATGCTACAATAAAAAGAAATAGAGTAGCTGAATGGATAAGAAAACATGATCCATATATATGCTGTCTACAAGAGACCCACCTTAGCCCTCGTTGGTGTAGCTCAGTGGATTGAAGGCCAGCCTGCAAACCAAAGGGTCACTGGTTCGATTCCCAGTCAGAGTACATGCCTGGGTTGTGGGCCAGGTCCCCAATGCAGGGCATTCAAGAGGCAACCAAATATTATGTTTCTCTCCCTGTCTTCCTCCCTTCCCCTTTCTCTAAAAATAAATAAATAAAATCTTTTAAAAAAGAGAGAGACCCACAGAGACTTAAAACAAAAGATTACATAGACTGAAAGTGAAGGAATGAAAACAATATTCCATGCGTTGGAGAGACCCATGGAGACCTAGAGGGTACACAAGTCCATCCACTGGAGAATCAGCACCAGAAAGGCCCAGTTATCTTGGGGGAAGCAGCAGAAGGGACTGAAATCTGACAGAGAGAGGAGCAAGCACCATTGTTTCCTCTTGGACCCTGCCCCCACATACAATGTCACAACCCAGCAATGGGGTTGCCCCACCCTGGTAAACACATAAGGCTCCGACCCTCACTAGAAACAGGTGTAATAAGATCCACCACCCCCCCAAAAAATGGCTCAAATGGAAGTACAAATCAAAGCCCCACAGCCAATGCTTTTAAGCGACTAAGAGATAGCCAACCTAACAGATGCACACTTCAAAGCACTGGTGATCAGGATGCTCACAGAATTGGTTGAATTTGGTGGCAAATTAGATGAAACAAATGAAGGCTATGATAAGAGAAATGAAAGAAAATGCACAGGGAACCAATAGTGATGGAGAGGAAACTGGGACTCAAATCAATAGAATGGACCAGAAGGAAGAAAGAAACAACCACACAGAAAAGAATGGAGAAATAAGAATTAAAAAAAATTAGGAGAAGCTTAGGAACCTCCAGGACATCTTTAAACATTCCAACATCTGAATTATACGGGTACCAGAAGGAGAAGAGGAAGAGCAACAAGTAGAAAAGTTATTTGAACAAATAATAAAGGAGAACTTTCCCAATCTGGCAAAGGAAATAGATTTCTAGGAAGTCCAGGAAGCTCAGAGAATCCCAAAGAAGTTGGACCCAAGGAGGAACACACCCAGGCACATCATAATTACATTAGCCAAGATTGAAATGAAGGAGAGAATCCTAGGAGCAGCAAGAGATAAGGGGACAGTAACTTACAAAGGAGTGCCTATCAGACTGTCAGCTGATTTCTCAAAAGAGACTTTGCAGGCAAGAAAGGGCTGGAAAAAAGTGTTCAAAGTCATGAAAGACAAGGATCTACATCCCAGATTGCTCTACCCAGCAAAGCTTTCATTGAGAATGGAAGGGCAGATAAAGTGCTTCTCAGATAAGGTCAAGTTAATGGAGTTCATCATCACCAAGCCCTTATTATATGAACTGTTAAAGGGACTTATCTAAGAAAAAGAAGGTAAAAAAACATGTATAGTAAAATGACAACAAACTCACAATTATTAACAAACACACCTAAAACAAAAACAAAAACAAACTAAGCAAACAAGTAGAACAGGAACAGACCTACAGAAATGGAGATCACATGGAGGGTTAGCAACAGGGGAGTGGGAGGAGGAGAGAGGGGAAAAAGGTACAGAGAATAAGTAGCATAGATAATAGGTAGAAAATAGACAGGGGGAGGGTAAGAATAGTATGGGAAATGTAGAAACTAAAGAACTTATGACACATGGACATGAACTAAAGGGGGAAAGGTGGGTGGGAGAGGGTGTGCAGCATGGAGGGGAGTGAAGAGGGGGAAATGGGACAATTGTAATAGCATAATCAATAAAATATATTAAAAAGAACAAAAACAAAAAGAAAAAAATATTCCATGGAAATGAAGAACCCCCAAAAGTTGAAGTAGCAATACTTATATCTGACAAAATAGGCCATAGCAAGAGACCACTACATGATACTAAGAAGATCAGTTGGACAAGAGGATATAACCCTTGTAAACATGTATGTACCCAATACAGAAGTGCCTAAATATATGGAGAAAATTTTGGTGGACTTTAAGGAACACATCAATAGCAGTACAGTCAAGTAGTGGATTTTAATACCACAGTGCGATCAATGGACAGAACCTACAGACAAAAAAAAAAAAATCAACAAGAAAACAGTGGCCTTAAACAACACACTAGATCAAATGAATTTAATTGATATTTGCAGAACATTTCATCTAAGAGCAGCAAAATATACATCCTTCTCAATGCATGTGGAAATTCTCATGTGCATGTTTGGACACAAAATAAGTCTTAACAAATTTAAGAAGATTTAAATCATATCAAGCATTTTCCTGGATCACAATGGCATAAAACTAGAAATCAACCTCAATTTTTAAAAAACATTTAAATTCATGGAGGGTAAATAGCATGTTATTAAATAATAAATGGGTTATCATTGAAATCAATGAAGACATCGAAAATTATCTGGAAACAAATGAAAACAAATACACACCAACCCCAAATCTAGGGGACACAGCAAAAGCAGTCCTGAGAGGGAAGTTCAAGCAAGAAAAATCTCAAATAAACAATCTAACCCTACATAAGAACTAAAAAAACCCCACAAAAAAGCCTAGAGTAAGTAGAAGGGAAATAATCAAAATCAAAGTGGAAATAAATAGCATAGATAGTAAAAAACAATTCAGAAGATCAATGAAACCAGGAGGTGATTTCTGAAAAGATAAATAAAATCAACAAATCTTCAAGTCGACTCATCATGAAAAAGAGGGAGAGAAGCCAAATAAAGAAAATCAGAAATTAAAAAGGAGAAGTAACAACTGATACTACAGAAATACAAAGGATTGTAAGAAACTATTATGAACAGCTATGTGCCAAGAAATTGGACAACCTGGGTGAAATGGATAAATTTCTAGAAACAATCTTTCAAAAATTAAGCAGGAAGAATCAGAAAGCCTAAACAGACTGATAACAACTACTGAAATTGAAGCAGTAATAAAAAAAAAACCTCCCAGCAAACAAAAGTCCTGGGCCAGATGGCTTCATAGGTGAGTTTTACCAATCATTCAAAGAAGAGCTAAGATGTATTCTTCTCAAACTATTCCAAAAATTTAAAGAGGAGGGAAGATTTCTAAGCTCTTTTTACATTATCTTAACACCAAAACCAAATAAAGACACAACAAAGAAAGAAAATTATAGGACAATATCCCTGATGAACATTGATGACAAAATCCTCAGTAAAATACTAGCAAACTGGATCCAGCAACAAATTTAAAAGGTTATACACTGCAATCAAGTATACTTTATCCCAGAGATGCAATTTTGTTATGATATTTGCAAGTTAATAAATGTGATACATCACATAAACAAAATGACAAATAAAAATCACATGATCATATAAATAGATGCAAAAAAAGCATTTGATAAAAATCCAGCACCCATTTATGATAAAAACTCTCAGCAAAGTAGGAATACCTCAACATAATACAGGACATATATGAAAAACCTACAGCTGACATCATACTCAACAGGCAAAAACTAAAAGTGTTTCCCTGAAGATCAGAAAAAAGACAGAGATGTCTCCTTTCACCACTCATTCAACATAGTATTGGAAGTCCTAGTCACAGCAACAGATGAAAAGAAGAAAGAAAAGGCACCCACATTGAAAAGGGTGAAGTAAACCTTTCATTATTCAGAGACAACATGATATTGTAGACAAAAACCCTATAGACACCACCAAAAAACTACTAGACCTAATAAGTGAATGCAGCAAAGTAGCAGGAAACAAAGTCAATACTCAGAAATTGATTACATTTTTATAAAACAATAATGAACTATCAGAAAGAGAGACTAATAAAACAATTCCAGCAACCTAGGTGCCCAATGATAAATGAAATGGATCAAAAAACTATGGTACATTTACACAATGGAATTCTATGCAACAGAGAGAAAGAAGGAGCTCCTACCATTTGCGACAGCATGGATGCAACTGGAAAGCATTATGCCAAGCAAAATAAGCCAGGCAGTAAAAGACAAACACCATATGATCTCACCTTTAATAGGAACCTAAACAACAAAACAAACAAACAAGCAAAATATAACCAAAGACACTAAAATAGATAACAGGCTGACACTGACCAGAGGGGAGAGGGAAATTTCAGGGGAAAAGGGGAAGGGTTTACAGGAACAAGTATAAAGGACACATGGACAAAAACTGGGGAGGGGGAGGGCTTGAAAATGGGAGGGAGGTGGGGAGGGCTGGGGGGTGGGCTGGGATGAGAGTAAAAGACAGAAAACTGTACTTGAACAACAATTAAAATTTTTTAAAAAGCCCTGGCTGGCATAGCTCAGTGGATTGAGCGCGGGCTGCAAGCCAAAGTGTCGCAGGTTCGATTCCCAATCAGGGCACATGCCTGGGTTGCAGGCCATGGCCCCCAGCAACCACACATTGATGTTTCTCTCTCTCTCTCTCCCTCCCTTCCCTCTCTAAAAATAAATAAATAAAAAATCTTTAAAAAAACATAAATATAATTTAAAAAATTTTCAAAAGCAAAAAACAAACAAACAAACAAACCCAATTCCATTTACTATTGTAACAGAAAAATAGGGTACTTAGGAATAAATTTAAACAAAGAGATAACAGAGCTGTACTCACAAAAGTATAGGACACTGAAAAAATTGAGGAAGATACAAATAAATGGAAGATTGTACTGTATTCAAGGACTGGAAGAATTAACATAATAAAATATCCATATGATCCAAAGCAATCTATACATTCAATGCAATTCCTATTAAAATACCAATGTCATATTTCACAGATCTAGAATAAATATTTCAAATATTTATATGGAACCAAAAAAGACTCCCAAATAGCCCCTGCAATCCTGAGAAAGAACAAAGTTGGAGGTATTACGATACCTCATATCAAACTATACTATAAGGCCACTGTAATCAAAATAGTCTGGTACTGGCATAAGAACAGGCATACAGATCAATAGAACAGAACGGAGAACCCAGAAATAAACCCACACCTTTAGGGTTAACTGATATTTGACAAAGGAGGCAAGAGCATACAATGGAGTAAAGACAGTCTCTTCAATAAATAGTGGGGGGGAAAATGGATTGGTATATGCAAAAAAAATCAACCATAGACCATCAACATATACCACACACAAAAATAAACTCAAAATGGATTAAAGATTTAAATGTAAGTCACAAGACCATAAAAATCCTAGAAGAAAACATAGGCAGTAAAATTTCACATACCTTGAGTAGCAATAGTTTTGTCAATATATCTCCTAAAACACTGGAAACAAAGGAGAAAATGAATAAGTGGGGCTACATCAAATTACAAAGCTTCTGTTCAGCTAAAGAAATCATCATCAAAATGAAAAGGGAACCCACTCTATGGGAGAACATACTTACCAATGATACATCTGGTAAAGGGTTAATTTTCAAAATGTATAAAGAACATACACAATTTAATACCAGGCAGACAAACAATCCAATTAAAAAATGGGCAAAGGACATGAATAGACACTTCTCCAAAGAAAAACTACACATGATACATAGACATATGAAAAAATGTTCAATGTCACTAATCATCAGGGAGATGCAAATTAAAACCACAATGGAACATCACCTCACATCTGCCAGAATGGCTGCTACTATCAACAAATCAACAAACAGCAAGTGCTGGTGAGGATGTGGAGAAAAGAGAACCCTAGTACATTGTTGATGCGAATGCAAATTGGTGCAGCCATGGTAGAAAACAGTATGGAGGTTCCTAAAAAAATTAAAAATGGAACTGCCTTTTCAGCCAGCCATTCCACTTGTGGAAATATAACCGAGAAACCTCTAGATCAAAAGAATATATGCTCTCCTATGTTCATAACAGCACTATTTACAATAGCCGTGATCTGGAAATAGCCCAAGTATCCATCAGTAGATGAGTGGATAAAAAAGCTGTGGTACATTTACATAGCAGTAAAAAAGAAGAAACTTTTATCTTTTGCAACAGCATGGTTGGACCTGGAGACTATTTTGCTAAGAGAATTAAGCCAGTCAGTGAAAGACAAATACCATATGATCTTAATTATATGTGGAATCTAATGAACAGAATAAACTAACACTGTGGGGATTGCCTGAGGGAAAGGGGAGACTGAGTGGGTGTGCAAAAAGGGAGATAATGTGGAGACAAATGTAATAGCATAAACAATACAATATAATTTAAAAAAAGAACACATGGTACACACATACAATGGAATATTACTTGGTCTAGTAAAGAATGAAATTTTACCATTTGTGGTAAAATTTCATGAATGAACCTTGAATGAACATGAATGAACCTAGAAGGTATTATGGTAAGTGAAATAAGTCAGACAGGAAAGACAAATGCCATATGATTTCACTTATAAGAAGGGTAACTCAAAAAAACCCAGAATTTAATTATAAAAAATGTGCATTCTTACATGTTTAAACTTCAGTCACCTTCAAAGTACTCTCCATTTGCTTGAGTACAACTATCAAGAGTTTTTTCCCACTGCTCAAAACAGTTTTTGAACTCATCAATTTTGATGCCTTTTAGTGCTTCTGCCATTTTTTGTTTCACCTTGTCCACATCAGCAAAATGTTTCCCTTTGAGGACTTTTTCACCCAGGGAAACAAACAAAAAACGTTACTCAGGGTGATATCAGGTGAATAGGAAAGGTGGGGTGGGAGGGTCATGCCATTTTTGGTCAAAAACTGCTGAACACTCACCACGGCGTGGGCAGGTGCACTCATAAATCACCCATCATGAAATGGGCAAATGTGCCGAAAGAATCTCCAAAAAAGTTTACTGAAGCTGAACACAGCCTCTTACAACAATGGCAGCTAGTGCACTGATGCAGACAGGCTTCTAGAACACTCACCTCTAGGGGGAACACTGTACTATAAAAAGCTTGCCCTCCAGAAGATGATTCTGTTTTTTTTTGGGGGGGTGTCCCCTCTTGTATATGATGTAGACCCTGTGAAAAAAGATAACAGGTAAGAAGGGCTCCTAGTAGTTGAATTAAAATTTTCAAAACAGAGTCTACCAGCCATTTCTACACAGGGGTCTCTCATGCTAACTGCAATTTATGGAGAAGTCAGCACTGAAGTACCTGCCTGTGCATTGAACTGACTCCCTGCATTGCGTTTCTGCCACTTGAGTCAGCCCTTATTAAGGAGTTCCTGGAATCCTTTTTCAACATATTTAACAGAAGCTGTGCAGCTATATCTCCATTGGCTTCTTCCCTGACCAATCAGCGTGGCTCCCTTCTGACCAATCATGACAGTGTTTTCTAGGCCAATCAAACTGCTAGGGTTTGGAGTGCTCATCAAAACAGATCAATCAGCTACTGGGGATGGGCACTTCTATCTATATAAATCAGCTTCCCTTTGGCTCTGGGAGAGTGTGTTCCCTTTCTACCAAAAAGTGAAGTCTTGAGTTTCCCAGCTGGAGCTGAAACACTAAAAATGAAACAAAGAACATGTCTTGCCAGAGCATAGCAGACCAGCACAGAAATACAAAGGAGAAGAACAGGGCAGAGCAGAACTGTCTAGCTGGAGGGCCTTGGGCCTCTGTGCCCCAGGATTCCCTGGCCCCAGGGCCTCCTAACAGCCTGGCTGTTTTCACAGCCTTGCTATATCACAATTGAGCTGTTTGCACTGAATAAAATTTCCTTCTTCATTGAACCTTAATTTGAGGATTTCTGTGGGCATTTAATTGGTACCAATGAGAAAACAGAAACAGACTCGTAGACACAGAGAACAAACTGATGGTTGCCAGATGAGAAGGTGTTTGGGGGCCTGGGTAAAAAATGTGAACGGAGTAAGAACTAAACATTTGGCAGTTACAAAATACTTATAGGGATGTAAAGTACAGCATAGGAAATGTAGTCAATAATGTAATATGTATTAATGCTGTCAAATGGGTACTAGAGTTATTGGGGGTATAACTTCATAAATTATATAATCGTATAACTACCATGCTGTACACCTGACCCTAACAGTAAATGTCAACTGTTATTGAAAAAAAATTAAAAATAAAAATAAATTTTTTAAAAAGTGGGATGGATTAGTTTTCTTGGCAACCAGCCCCCATCCTCAGGTGGGGTCCAAAACTCACCTTATTAACATAACAAAAGACGCTTTTGTCTCTCACCACACAGGAAATTCCAAGGTTATAGGAGATCTGTGCTAGAAATGGTGGGAAATCAAATATATTTTCTCATTATGAATCACAATATCACAGGTATATGTCCAGAAGTTGAATTGCTGAATCGTATGGAAATTCAACAAGTATTTATTGGGCATCTGCTGTGTTGCCATTTGAGACTGGGATTGCGGTGGGAAGGTGAGGGAACATCTGGTATGCTCACAATGTAGGCAGAGAAAACTGTAGCTGTGAAGGGAAAACAAAGGCATGTGAAAATGAGCAGCCACCCTGTCTACTACAGCTGTAATGGAAGAAGGGCTAAGCTTAGCTGAGAGCCTCACATACAGATGGATGTCCAACTACTGGAAGGGATTCAAAAAGGAAGTACCTCATTAACTTGAGTCTGAGCCTGGTTTCCCTGGGCCCTGGCTGGATTACCTCTCAGTCTTTTACGGGGAGACGAAGGTGACTGCAGAAAAGAGGTGACTCTCCCCAGCCCGTCTGCATGGGATGGTAGAATACCTGAGACAAACTCTGAGAGTTAGCTGACACTGAGCCTCAGGAGGCCCTGCCCCATGCTTGATCCCCCCTCCATGGGGGTGGAGAGTAGGGCTATAGCCTTGAATCGTGCTGGGGGACAGTGCACTACTGACAAGCCATAAGCCATATCAGTCTCTGCCCTAACCACTCTAGACATCTTAGCTTACTTGTGTGGCTGGAAACCGAGGGAAAGGCTGGTGCTCAAATGTTGCCTGAAATGTGGAAATGAAGTTTCCTGCTCTCCACATCCAGAATGTTTTTAGACTCCAGGCCAAGGCCACAGGGTGAAGTAGGCTTATGCAAAGAGCAGTTCCTAAATGAGACAGATGGAGGCCAGGGATCAGGTGTTCACCAGCTCTCTCAAGTCACCTTGAAGCACAGAAGACTAACTACTTAACCAAGTTTTCAGTTATGCAGACTCCAGACCACCCATCTCCAGTACCTAGAGTCTTTTGGCTGGTGAGGACTCCTCATGACCAGAGTCAGGTCCCACCAAAAACTACAGATATGCCCTCTAAGTCATCAAGAAAAAGTAAAATGACCTTTGGTTTGGTTTTTGTGCTTATTGTATTTTATTATATTTTAATATTTTGAATTTTGGTGACTTAATGTGGCATACAAAGGTCTGTCCAAAAGGTATCCAGCCATGTAATATGAAAAATAAAGACATTTATTGAAGAAGATACAAGATACAAGACAACTTCCTGTCAAGATGGAGGCATAGGTAAACAGGCTTCACTTCCTTGCACAACCACAGAAAAAATACATTACAAAACATTATAAACTACAAAAAATTATAATACAATTATAATACAACACAAATATCACCCAGAACCATCAGAAAATCAAGCTGTGTGGAAATCCAACAACCAAGGATTTAAAGAAGCCACATTCCTCCAGGTGTGGTAGGAGGTGTGGAGACACAGAGAGAGGTAGAAAGGCAGTGGAATGAGAGGTCCCACATTCGCATACAGTGGATAAAAATAGGGATGGATACTTTGGGAGTGAAGGATCCCAGCCCCAAACCAGACTACTCAACAGCCCAGGGTTCCAGCGCCAGGAAGATAAATCCCCATAACTCATGGCTGTAAAGACCAGTGGGGTTTGGAGTGGTGGAAGAAACTGCCAGATTATCAGGGGACTCCTCTTGCAGGGCCTGCATGGACTTAGGACTTACGTAAACCCACCTCTTCTGGGATTTAGCACCAGGACAACAGCTGGAAGGACACAAGTGGCATATAGGGAAAAAGCGAAGTGGCTAGAAACAGGGTAAGTGCCAGGAAAGAACTTCCTCCCAGGCAAATCTCCAGAAGCCAGACAGCAGCATTGTCTGCTCTCCCAGCCCTCCTCCCCCTCCTCCCACACAGAGCCACAAAGCAGTGAAGCAGATTACTCCACCCTGGCAATCACCTAAGGCTCTGCTCCACACAGCCTACAGGTTCACTCTTCTACAACAGGCCATTCTACTAAGACAGGGAATCAAAGCAGCTCTACCTAATAAACAGAAACAAACAGAAGGAGGCTGCCAATTTGAGGAGACAAAGAAAAATGGCCCAGCTGAAAGAACAGAACAAAACTCCAGAAAAAGAATTAAATGAATTAGAGATTACCAACATATCAGATGCAGAGTTCAAAACACTGGTTATCAGAATGCTGAAAGAACTCATTGAGTATAGCAACAGCATAATAAAACCCAAGCAGAAATGAAGGTTACATTAAGTGAAATTAAGAAAAATCTCAGGGAATCAACAGTAGAGGGAATGAAACTGAGAGCCAAATCAATGGTCTGGAACATAAGGAAGAAAAAGTCATTCAATCAGAACAGCAAGAAGAAAAAAGAATTAAAAAAAAGGATAGAGTAAGAAGCCTTTGGGACAGTTCCAAACATACCAACATCCAAATCACAGGGATACCAGAAGGAGAACATGAAGAGCAAGAAATTGAAAACTTATTTAAAAAATAATGAAAGGAAACTTCTCTAATTTGGTGAAGGAAATAGACACACAAGTTCAGGAAGCACACAGAGTCCCTAACAAGTTGGATCCAAAGGGGACTACACCAAGACACATCATAATTAAAATTCCAAAAGTTAAAGATAAACAGAGAATCTTAAAAGCAGCAAAAGAAAAGCAGTTAGTTACCTACAAGGGAGCTCCCATAAGACTTTCAGCTGATTTCTCAAAAGAAACTTTTCAAGCTAGGAGGGACTGACAAGAAGTATTTGAAGTGATGAAAAGCAAGGATCTACAACCTAGGTTACTTTATCCAGCAAAGCTATCATTTAGGATTGAAGGGCAGATAAAGTGCTTCCCAGAAAAGGTAAAACTAAAGTAGTTTATCATCACCAAGCCATTATCATATGAAATGTTAAAGGGACTTATTTAAGAGAAAGAAGAAGATCATGCCTTAGCTGGTGTGGCTCAGTGGATTGAGTGCCAGTCTGTGAATCAAGGGATCACCAGTTCGATTCCCAGTTAGGACACATGCCTGGGTTATGGGCCAGGTCCCCAGTGGGGGGTACGTGAGAGGCAACCACACACTGATGTTTCTCTCCCTCTCTTTCTCCCTCTCTTTCACTCACTAAAATAAATAAATAAAATCTTTTAAAAAAAGAAAAAGAAGATCAAAACTATGAACATTAAATTGGCAACAAATTCACAACTATCAACAACTGAATCTAAACAAATAAACCAAGCAAACAAATAGGATAGGAATAGGGTCATAGATGTGGAGATCATTTGGAGGGTTATCAGCAGGAAGGAGGAGGTGGGAGAATGGGGGAAAGGGTGCAAGGACTAAAAAGCATAAAGCACAAAATAGGGGGATGTTAAGAATAGTACAGAAAATGTGAAGCCAAAGAACTTATATGCATGACCCATGGACATGAACTGAGGGGGGGATTGCCTGAGGGAGTGAGGGCACTGGGCAGAGGGGGGCAAAGGGGGAAATTTAGAACTATCATAATAGCATAATCAGTAAAACATATATTTTAAAAAGATACAAGAAACATTGTGCATAGGACAATGACTCCTCAGTCTCCTTCAAAGTAGGCACCTTGGGACCTCACACAGTTCTTCCAATTGCCATCAGCTGCTCCATCATATTTTCCTGAATCTCAATGATGGTCTGAAATCTCTTCCCTTACAAAGGTAATTTTAGTTTTGGGAAAAGCCATAAGTCACAGGGCACCAAATCTGGGCTGTAGGGTGGTTGAGTCACCTGGGTGATTTGATGTTTTGACAAAAAACTTCAAGAGATGTGACACGTAAGTGGGTACATTGTCATGATGAAGCTGCAAATCACCAGTTGCCCATAGCTGCAGCCTTCTGAATCACCTGAATAGTTTCCACAGAGGAATGTTCAAGCTTAACACAAAATTGGATGCAGATTCATTGCTCTACTTGCTCAGTCATTTCGAATGTGACAGCTACATAGTACACATGCTCACTCAACAGTATATACTGCCTCACTGACCAGTAGAGTGATGTCATTATTCACACATGTGCATTCCAGTCCATGCTCCTTGGCTGCCAGGTTACGTTGATGTTGTACAAACTGTTCTCATTATATTCACAGTGGTTGGACTTCTTCCAGACAGGCCTCATATAAGCTGATACTCCACTCACCCAAATATGTTATCACCACAGTATCCGATCTCCTAATCCTTATGGATGGAAAAGGGCAGCATGGAGTGTGAAACCCAAGAAGTTGTAAGAACTGTGGCCCAATGGAAAATTTGCCACAGCCCAGCGCAAGGCCCACCCATCTGTATCTTCATTGCATGATTTTGTGGACAGCGTCATTTGCTGTGGAGGCATGGGCACAGAGCCTGGCTGCCTCATTTACCTCCTCAAGGGGGAGAGGCACTGTTTAATGTGGTAAAGATTTGTAACCCATTGGCTTAGGAGGCCAAGGCAGTAATTCGGTGACACCAGTTCATAACTCATTGGTAACCTTGGGGGTGGGAGGCAACAGGCTTGTCCTACAGCCTGGCCACTGCCCCTGACACAGCCATAAAAAGTGACTGACAGGCCAATTGAGGACTCCAGTGCCTCCCAGAAACAATCCACAGCCTGGCCTCCGACCCTCAGGAGGGGTACTTAGGAGATAGCCCCTTACAGACAAAATTTCCTTTTCTCCAAGTATGTCAGACAGGGTGACTCATTCTCTGTGACCCAGGTTAGCCTGAACATACAGAGGCACAGGCTTCCTGAGGGGGAGACGTATAAGAAAGAAAACTGGGGAAGAGTCAGGGAGGTTTGACTCTGACTCTCATGAGAAGAAACTATAAGCCCCGAGACGTAGGAACAGAAGGTGGCATCTTAGTGTTACGTCACCTTCACACACAGAACTCAGAAGACTTCCCAGGGAGGTACATAAGTCAGAATCCTCATCTGCTGTAACTGGACAATGGCTTTGAGGTCGTCCCTCTGTCCCACGGCCAGATGATGACTGAGCCCTTGCTGTGTGCTGCTGTGCTGGGTGCTATGGAGGCTGCAGAGGGGCTTGGGAATGGAGCCTCCTTCAGTAGGAGAGGGAAGCCTACTGAGTGCAATAGATACTATGGTTAACTTCCCAGGTATTCTTCCCTTCCTACTGATGGAACCCTGACATTATTCAGGGATGGAGTAGAAATTTCTACATTTCAGAAAAGATAGTCCCTGGCTTTCAGTAAGAATGTGACTCAGTTCTGCGTGATGGAAATGTGCCAGAGGGCTTATGGGGAAGACGTACAGCAGCCACCCTGACTTTGAAGGAGGCATGATGGCTAGAGCTGCTGCAACCATCTTGCAACAATCTTCAAGACTAACAAATAGGCAACACAATGAAGATGATGGAAGAGAAGGAAAGAAAGATTTGCTTGGGTCCTTAATGACTCCATTGAGAAGGTGAATCAATGCCTGTTGCTCTAACCTCACAAGTTCCTACCATGTGAGAAAAATAGCCTCCAGATATGAGGCCATTATTGGGTGAGTTTCCTACTACTTGCAGCCAACATCTTCCTGACTTGCATTTTCGATATGGGTGAGTATGGAAGCAAGAGAATAATTGTCATTTGAGTAGATTAGGGGTAAAAACAAAGGTGGACAGGCATGTAATTTAAATCTTAAGGATATAATTTGTGGGAGCTGAAGAAATATCATTCTGAAGGAAAAGGCAATCTGTGCAGCAATGATAATATAATGTCTTTATTATCCGCCTGCTCCAGGCAGCATCCTAAAGCCTCTTCACACACAGAGTCTCATCGAGTCCTCAGAACAAACCCATGAGGCAGACAGCACCATCACACGCATGTAGCAGAGAGGAAACAGCTTCAGAGAAGTCAGCTTCCTCTCAAGTGGAAAAGATGAGATTCCAATTCCCAGCTGTCCAACTGCAGAACCTTTGTTCTGAATACTCACATATTCATCTTAATCTGAGACTATTCCCCAGATGGAATGATATTTAACCTGAAACTTGAAGGATGAACAGAGGTAAGAGTTCAGGTTAAAGGAGAGGTGGGGAAAGTGATTATAGTTAGAGGGGGCTGAGTAGCAGATGGGTCGAGAGAAACCACCAGAAACGATGCAAGCACATGATTATTCACCACAACGCTGTTTGCAAGAACAGTAGAGTGGTTATAACTGACATGTCCCTCAGTACGAGATTGTTAAAAATGGCTGTGACACGTCTGCGCAGTGGAATGTCTTGCAGCCATAGTAAAGAATAAAGATGTCACAATGTACCACTCAGAAAAACCCGCCAGGATACAGTAAGGGAAAGGCTAAAGGCAGAGTGTTATTAGCGTACTTTCTGCATGAAAAAGTGGACACAGGAAGCGTGTCTGTTTCTGTTGACTCGTGCATACATAAAAACTCCAGAAGGACCAACAAGAAACTGAAACTGTGATCACCTATATGTGTGGGGGACAGGGCAAGTTGTTGCCATGTAGCACTGCGCTTTTGAATGTTTACCTATTGGAAAAATAACACACAAAGTTTAGAAAGCACAGGCAGTTGGGGAAACTGCCTGAATCTGTCAGTGGCACTGGGGAGTGGGCAGTTGGTGGGTGGAGGGAGGTGGCACACCTGCAGGAAAGGACCTGAGTGAGGAAATGAAGACTTCGGCCTTTATCCCACAAGCAGTGGAGAAACTGGATGCTTCTTTAAAAATCTTTTTATTAAGGTGCAATGATCCAGGCTTGCTTTTGTTCACTTTTTCTTTGGCATTGTTGCTACACACACAGTGCTGGGCACCTACCTGCTCCTGCATGCCACAACGGCAGGTGGTGTCTGGCTGCCCCTCTCTTCACAGTGGCCAGATCAGCCTGCTTGCCTGCGTTGCCATCCCCAGTGTTTTAGGCAGAAGAGAGTCCTGAGCTGTCTTGGATTTTGGGGGTCCCCTGTGACTGCAGTGCAGAGAACTCAGATCTAACCTGGTCCTCAGGATTGGGGGCGGGGGACGGTGTTGAAGAGACTCTTCCTTCTACATTTGGCTATGGGCTAGAGACAAGTGGAAATCTTTGTGGTATTAAGGGAGGGAAGATACCATTTGGCCAGTGATGCACTGAGCAGCCAAGGGAGGGATGTGGTCTGAGCAGCCAGAGGACTTCTAGCCCTCTCTGAGGTCGGTGCGATGGAAAACATGAGGAGAATGAGGGTGGAGAGGCAGATGGTGAGTTCTGCTTTGGGTCAGTGGAATTTGAGAACCTGAGGTAGGATCAAAAGAAATGTTGACGGGCCAAGCAGACCTCAGCAAAGAGGCCGGGGATGGAGGTGTACATCCAGGAGGCCTTGGAGTATGAGAGATCTCCCTGGGGGACAATAGAAGCAGAAAGAGGGGGGCCAATGTTTATGAGCCAACCCCATGACCCCCAGCCCTTGACAGAGCCGCATAGCAGGGAATCCGCCCACAGATGAACAGGTTGTGATCTTGGGGAGGGTGTGTGACCTCAGTGCAGAGAGCTGAAAAATAAAGGGAAGACATCTGCTTCCTAAACTACAAATCTGATTAAAAACCTTCCATGTGAATTGATAAAGCCACTCAGGAATACTGGCTGTATGAAGGGCAGCGTAAATGTCTACTTTAGGAGTTAGTGATTCTACTCCCAGGTCAACATCTGCAGACACTCACATGTGTTCTTGGTACATACCAAGAACACAAGAAGGGTTGTAGTAGCTCTGTTCATAATAGCCCCACCCTGGAAACAGCCCCAATGAGCCATCAGTGGTAGAATGAATAAGTGACTGTGCTTTGTACTGCCCAGGGGCGTGGTGCTGCTGAGAGTGTACAAACTACAACTATAGTCCACCATACTGCTAGACAGGACAAAGGTCTCAAGGTCTGGGCAGTTTTTACTAAATGCATTTTTGCTAACAGTTCAAATACAGAACAGCATTTTGCAGATGCTACTGTAAACAGGATGACCTTGACATGAGCTCAACAAGATAAATGTAACCAACTGCAAAGAAGAAATCAACATGTAATTGACTAACTAGTGTACATAAGCAATGCTAAGCCTCCCCTTGGGAAACAGAGCTTTGGCTGTGTATCCTATCTCCTTTACTTGCTGCAAGTAAATAAAACTACCCAGCAATACCACCTCTTTTTCTTTTTCTTTTTCTTTTTTAAAAAGATTTTATTTAAACAGTTAAAAAAAGATTTTATTTATTTATTTTTAGAGAGAGGGGAAGGGAGGGAGAAAGAGAGGGAGAAAAACATCAATATGTGGTTGCCTCTCACTTGGCCCCCACTGGGGACCTGGCCAACAACCCAGGCATGTGTCCTGACTGGGAATTGAACCAGCAACCCTTTGGTTTGCAGCCTGCACTCAATCCACTGAGCTACACCAACCAGGGTTGCTTCCTTGGTTTTGAACCCTGATTTTAGACAAGGCAGCAGTGTGCCCAGCTAAAAGACTACATGTCTCAGATTCCATTGTGGTAAAGGGAGACCGTGACTCAGTTCTAGCTGATAATGAGGAAGTGGATGGTGGGCTCCTCTTACATTTTCGTCTTTTCATCTCCCTGCTGCCTGGAACACGGATGAGGGGCTGGTTATCCTTCAGTCATCTTGAACTATGAATTCACCCTGAAATTAGAAGCCATGTGCTGAGATGGTGCAGGAGAAAGAGAAAAGTAGCCTGTGTCCCTTTGGTGACTCTAACGAGCCCTGAATTACCTGTATCCTGACTTCTTTTCCATGAGTGAAAAATAAACTGTTTTCTTACTCAAGCCACTCTAATTATTTGTTATAAGTAGTTAACCTCATCCAGAAACACCACTTCTCTTAAAAAAACAAAATATCTGCTAACCTGGGTATACACTGTTAAAAACCAAATTTAACTGAATAAACTTGAAAATCTAATTGGCTTTATTCAGTTCATGAATCTGCAGCATCCCATTTAGCAACCAGAAGGGCGCCCAAGGGGTTGTACAAAGGGACAGATTTCTGTAGGAAGAAAGGAGGGGCAAGGGAGCTATTCACAGAAAAGATTGTTTTGGGGGCCCAGACATCTTTTCTTTGGGGAAAAAGAATTGGAAGGATTTTATTGTGTAAGATTGCCTCTTTTTTCATTAGGATAGATAGGACCACATGACAGATTACCTTACCAGTGCTTGACTGGAAAGTTCAAGGCTCAGAAGATTATGTTTTGGGGAGAGGTCGAAACTGCAGTTAGATCAGGTATTACATCTTGGTTTGGTATCATGGGATTTTAGCACAAGTTATGCTATTTTGGCCCTGTGGTTTTTCACTTTAACAATACTTCTTTTTTTCTTTTTCTAAAAGTATATTTTATTGATTATGCTATTACAGTTGTCTCATTACACTCCCCTCCACCCTGCACACCCTCTCCCACCATATTCCCCCACTTTAGTTCATGTCCATGGATCATACGTATAAGTTCTTTAGCTTCCACATTTCCCATACTATTCTTACCCTCCCCCTGTCTATTTTCTACCTATTATCTATGCTACTTATTCTCTGTACCTTTTTCCCCCTCTCTCCTCCTCCCACTCCCCTGTTGCTAACCCTTCATGTGATCTCCATTTCTGTGGGTCTGTTCCTGTTCTACTTGTTTGCTTAGTTTGTTTTTGTTTTTGTTTTTGTTTTAGGTGTGTTTGTTAATAATTGTGAGTTTGCTGTCATTTTATTGTACATGTTTTTTACCTTCTTTTTCTTAGATAAGTCCCTTTAACATTTCATATAATAAGGGCTTGGTCATGATGAACTCCTTTAACTTGACATTATCTGGAAAGCACTTTATCTGCCCTTCCATTCTAAATGATAGCTTTGCTGGATAGAGTTATCTTGGATGTACGTCCTTGCCTTTCATGACTTGGAATACTTCTTTCCAGCCCCTTCTTGCCTGCAAAGTCTCTTTTGAGAAATCAGCTGACAGTCTGATAGGCACTCTTTTGTAGGTAACTGTCCCCTTTTCTCTTGCTGCTTCTACGATTCTCTCCTTCATTTCAATCTTGGCTAATGTAATTATGATGTGCCTGGGTGTGTTCCTCCTTGGGTCCAACTTCTTTGGGATTCTCTGAGCTTCCTGGACTTCCTGGAAGTCTATTTCCTTTGCCAGATTGAGGAAGCTCTCCTTCATTATTTGTTTAAATAACTTTTCCACTTGTTGCTCTTCCTCTTCTCCTTCTGGTACCCCTATAATTCAGATGTTGGAATGTTTAAAGATGTCCTGGAGGTTCCTAAGCCTCTCCTCATTTTTTTTGAATTCTTGTTTCTTCATTCTTTTCTGTGTGGTTGTTTCTTTCTTCCTTCTGGTCCACTCCATTGATTTGGGTCCCAGTTTCCTTCCCATCACTATTGGTTCCCTGTACATTTTCCTTTATTTCACTTAGTGTAGCCTTCATTTTTTCATCTAATTTGCGACCAAATTCAACCAATTCTGTGAGCATTCTTATCACCAGTGCTTTGAACTGTGCATCTGATAGGTTGTCTATCTCTTTGTAGCTTAGCTGTATTTTTTCTGGAGCTTTGATCTGGTCTTTCATTTGGGCCATTTTTTTTTTTGTCTGTCATGCCTGTTACATATGAGGGGCGGAGCCTTAGGTGTTCACCAGGGCGGGGCAACCCAGTTGCTGTGTTGTGACACTGTATGTGGGGCAGGGGTCCTAGAGGGAACAGTGGCACTTGCTCTGCTCTCTGCTGGATTTCAGTCCCTTCCACCACTTCCCCCAAGCAAACTGAGCCTTTCTGGTGCTGATTCCCGGGTGGGTGGTTTGTGTATGTTTTAGGACCCTGTGGGTCTCTCCAATGAAGTCTCCTGTGAGGCTGGGAGTCTCTCCCAGCATCTCAGCACCCACAGTTGTTTTCAATTGGTGGTTTGAAGCTTTATTTCCCCGCGCTGGAACCTTGGGTTGTGTGGTAGGTCTCGCTCCCCAGTTTGGCCTGGTTTATCTGTGTATGAATGTGGGACCGCCCGGTCTGCCAGTTGCCTTGCATGCTGGCGTCTCTCTACAATCCGCCACCTCGCTGGTTCTGCCCGCTGCAACCTGAGTGCCTGGGGTCCACCAGTCACCGCTTTTTTCTTGCCACAACCCCTCTCTGCCCAGCCACCAAATTCAGCCCTTTAATCTAGACCTACTGGTCTAGATTAATATGTCTACTTTAACTCCTTGGTTATTGGACTTCCATACAGTTCAATTTTCTGTCAGTACTGTTGTTTTTTTGTTTCTAAATTTTCGTTGTCCTTATTTTGGTTTTGGGAGGAGGCACAGTGTGTCTACCTACATCTCCATCTTGGCCAGGAGTCTTGGGATTCTCTTTTCTTCTTGGATTTGTGTGTCTATTTCCTTCACCAGGTTAAGGAAGTTTTGAGTCATTATTTCCTCAGTTAGGTTCTCAATCCCTTGCTCTCTCTGTTCTACTCCTGGTACCCCTACTATGTGAATGTTGTTACACTTGATACTGTCCCAGAGGCCCCTTATACTTTTCTTATTTTTTAATTTTATTTATTTATTTATTTTGCTGTTCTGATTGGGTGCTTTCTGCTACTTTGCTTTCCAAATTGCTGATTCAGTACTCCGCTTCATCTAATCTACTGTTGATTCATTCTAGGTATTCTTCATTTCTGCCTTTCCATGGTTTGTTTTAATGTTTACTATCTCTTTGTTGAAGTTGTCACTAAGTTCCTTGAGCATCCCTAAAGCCAATATTTTGAACTCTATATCTGGTAAGTTGCTTGCCTCCATGTTGTTAGGCTTTTTTTCCCTCGAGTTTTGTCCTATTTTTTAAATTTAGAACATGTTTCTTTCTCTCCTCATTTTGGCTATCTTTCTGTTTGTTTTTATGTGTTAGGTGGCTCTGCTACATCTCAGTCTTATACTGAGGTGGCCTTATGTAGTAAGTGTCCTGTGAATCCCAATGGTTCAGTCTCCCTGGCCACCTAAGCTTGGTGCTCCAGGGGTGTCCTTTGTGTGGGCTGTGTGTGCTCTCCTGTTGTAGTGGAGCTGTGATTGCTGTTTTCAAGTGCTTGAGTGGGACTAACCCTCAGGCTGACTGGTTGTGAGGATTGTCTATGACCACAACACATGGAGCCACTGTGTGGAGGCTGACCCCATGGAATAGGATTTGTCCCTGGAGGGCCCTGTGCCTGCTGACACCACCCTTTTGGAGTACCATTTGTGGAGTTAATTGAGTGGTGCTCTTTTGTGGGATGGACCCAGCCAGTAGGCATGTTGGTTCTGGGCATCTTGGGAGGAGCTCTAATGTAGGCTAGTGGCAGATGCTGGCCTGAGTGGCCCAGGGCTACCTGTTAGCAGCTAAAAGCAATCTGTAGTTGGTAGCTACACATGCTGGGCCTGTGTGGTCATGGTGTTAGCTGAGACTGGCTGCCACGGGCTTGGAACAGGTCAACAAAAGGCACCCTGAGGCCTGCTGCCACACGTCTGCTATTCATAAGGCTCAGCTGCTGAATGAGCCTCAGGTGGTACTCAGGAAACCCTCAGAGTGTGGTGAGTGGTGTTCACCAGATTAACGCAGATTCAGATTTTGTACTAGTGCTGATCTGAGGCCACTCGGCAGAAGTCTCAGGTACACTGAGGCCAGCTGCAACCTGCTTGGGGCCTATAGGCCTTTGCAGTGGAGCAAGGTCCCAGGGACTTGTGAGGGTGGAGCTAGTGGAGTGTGCACTATGCTAATGTAGACTCAGATTTGGCCCTGTGTGGGGAGGGCTTGGCACAGGGAGAATGGTGGCCCTCACTCTATATGTGTCTGGCACCCCTGAGCTTGGCCAGAACTTAAGAATTTTTAAAGAAAGACTGAAGCCTTCGTGAGCCACAACTGACTGACTAACTGCCACCTGAAGAGAGGATAGAAGCACTCTGAGATTAGTCACATACCTCCTAACATGAGACATCGGGTAGGACACACCATCACTTCTGTGGTGATTTTCCATATAGCCTCAATCTAATCATAAGAAACATTGGACAAACCCAAATTGAGCAACATTTTACAAAATACTGACTGGTACTCTTCAAAAGTGCCAAGGTCATGAAACATAATGAAAAACTGAAGAACTTTTATGACTGGAACAGAAAAAGAATGTGTACAAGATCAGCACACCACAGTCTGTGGGCTGATCTGGCCCTCTGCCTGCTTTTGTTAATAAGGTTTTATTAGCACACAGCCACACCTGTCCACCTGTGTATTGTTTATGGCTGCTTCTGTGTCAAAATGGTGACTATGAGGGTACATTTATTAAAGCTGAGGACAGTGAAACAAGGAAGGGCTTAGCATAGAAGGAGGAAGCAACAGGAGAGCCTAGGCTGGGAAGGTCACTGGGAAGTCAGAGAAAAGGGACTTTGGAGACAGTTTCAGGGGTTTAGCTGTAACAAGCTGCTACTGCCCATTGCCTTAGAGTTTAGGAGATGAGTGTCTATGAAGAAAGAAGTGAGAGGTAGGGAAAAGGAAATGGAAAATGGTGTCAGCTCAGAGGGAGAACACGCACAGTGGGTCCTTTGTCTTGAGGCTTTTACCTCTCTCTTGCAGGTGGGAAACTTAGGGGAGGTCTCAGGGGAGGGTCTCAGCAGAATATACATCAGTTCTCCAGGTGTGCCCTTTCAGGGTTCCGGTCTCCACTGTAGGGTCAGTGACTGGGCAGGGGGTCTTTAGTCATTGCAGCTGGTCCTGGTGTGGCCCACCTGGTTTTGCTGCTTTTCTGGGCCTGCAGTTGAAATACAACTGAGGCCTAGATGTTGTCTCCAGGGAGGCAACCTTCTGTATCAGCTGTAATTGCTCGGCCACTGTGTTCAGTGGCCTGTCTCAGTTTCGCCTCCACTGGCCAGGGAGTTTTCCTGGCTTCTTACTATCCATCCCAGAAGGGGAAGCACCTCTGTTAGAAAAGGAAAACCTTTCCCATAAATCTTCAGCAGATTTCTGCTTGGTGCTCATTGTCCACAACTCTGTTCATTGTTATTGAATTTCTGTATCAGTTGAGATGAGCATGATATTTTTAAGTGTTGGGTAGAATTCATCAATGAAGCCATTTGGTCCTGGGCTTTTCTTTGTTTGGAGACTTTTGATTACCGATTCAATCCCATTACTAAAGACACATGGTATCAGAATTTATAGCCAGACTTGTATACCTCCACCATCCTTGTACCCACTAAAAGAGATTTTATGAGTATGTTTTCTGTGTGTGTGTACATGCACACACACAGACCAATGTTCTCTCTGCATTCCATTGTTTCAAGATGGCCCATTGGTTTACTAAACATGAACTATTTTCATCTCCATGTGAATTGCCTAACTTCTCCCTCCTTAGTTCTGAATGGTATAATTTGCCTCACTGTCTTTGGAATTTTCATGTTTATGTGAATTCCCCATACACACATATAAAGACTTCCCTTGGTAATCTGCTGAATGCCATTTGAATTATGTGACCAGCTAGAAGAACTAAGGAAAAGGGGAAAGTTCCCTCATCCCTGACACTATAGACAAGTGAATTGTGTCAATGTAAGAAACATGCAAACCTGTAGAGAATTTTTGTGAGTTTATTTGGCACTGATGACAATTACCAGGAAGCAAAATCTCAATGCATTGAGGAAATGCTCCAGAAAATTGCAGTTTTGCACCCTATTTTATATATTACAATCACACTCTTATGGAGCGGACTGGGGCCCATCCACATGCTGCGTGGTGAATGACCCAACAATCCCTCCTGGAAGGAGCAGGTCTTTATTTACAACATTCCAACCTTGGGGAAACCTAGTGCACTCACACTTTGAGCTTAGTTTTCCCAGGAGACACAGCACTTCCCATGGTCCCCACCAGGCTATGAGTCAAAAGCCCCCAAAATGTCCCATGTTCTTATCTGGTCTTAATCCAGTTATGCAAACAGTTCTTTAATCCCTCTGGAAGGTACTGAAATTGCCATCCTCACACACCGTCCTTGTAACAGGGTGGAGCCAAGGAGGGGCCCCAAATGGGAATTTGTAATGGGGTCCAGAACTCAGGGTGTCCAGGAAATATTAGAGAAAAAATATATATATATGATGTCCTCACCCCCACCAGTCTGAGTTGGGGGATGGGACACATGGAGCAGGCCATTAAAAACTGTTTTGCATAGCAACAGCTTTGCAGCTAACCTCTGTCATGGTCACTTAACATATCTATAGCCTTTAACTAGTTTCATAGATATGTTAAATAGCTGTGGCCAAGCTTTGAGCCATGGGGATGGGAGTGACTTCAACTCAAGATGTAACTGGGAGGCAACTCCCCCTGGTTACAGAGCCTGCGTGAGAGCTTGAAGATGATTGGCTCCACACCATGGGACCATGCCTGCTCGGACTTACTATGGCAGCCCAATAAAGTTGGAAGGGTACAGGAATGCTGTCAGGTGTAACTGATTGTGGGAGGGGTTGGAAATGGGGCTATAGAGGAAGATCGGTGCGGGGATTAAAACCCAGGCACAGCAGCCATATGGGATCAGGACCATGAGGCTTTGGAGGAGTTAGAATCATACAGCTTTAGGTTGCTCCCTTTTGCCAGATGGCTTAGGAAGCAGGAGAGACTTTGCCTGGAAGAAAAGGGGTGAAAGGACTCTTGCTGGTGGGCCATGAGAAGGTGCCACATGGCTTTGGATTAACTGGAGATCATGGCAGTGACACAGCTGATGGTGCCGGGAGCCTGAATCATGGACTTCTACTTTTTTTCCTGAGATACGGTACCCTGAACTGGGCAAAGGGGAGAAGGAAGGACTGTGTGCATTTGTGGGTATTCTAAAGAACTTTAGTATTTTAATGAAGACAGTAAGTCATTACTCTAGGCCTGTATAACTTTTAAATAAATAATGACTTTCCTTTTCACCCATTTCTGGCATTGAGAGACTTCTTTCCTCTGGCAGCAGGCAAAGCAAACCCAGTATAGAAGAGGAACCCCTGGAGAAAAAGGGGGGGTCCTTTTGGTAATATATCATTCACCCCCCTGCCCTGGTCTGTTCTGTAACATCCTCACATCAGCCTCCATATAATAGTCAAGAAAAGGCACAAGTCCTGAGTGTCCAGGTAAAATCCAGGTGCAGCAGGACAGCATTTTGCAAAGAAGTCCTTTGCAGCTCTGGAGTCCTTGGCAGCACAGCTTTTAAACATAACTATGAAGCTAGCCAAGTTGCTAAAGATATGTAAAATCTCCCAGTCCCTATGCTCTGATTTCCCATCTCCCAAACCAAGGCTTGGGGGCTTTTATTCTGGACCCTGCTCTACACCCCATATCAAAAAAAGGCACAAAGGGTTAAATGAAATCCATTATTGATAGATTAAGGAGGTGGAGGAAGGCAAAGCAGGGAAACCCCTGGGAGTGAATAAAAAAGGTAAAATGATAGATACATAGTTCTTTTACATAGATGGGTGATACAGATCCCGGATCCTGGGGTCCGCAGCACTGTGGATGAGATATGAGACAAATTCACAGACTACCGAGTCCTGTGGAGGAAAAGAGACAGCACAGCCACTCTCTCAAGAGGAGAGCACCTCAGCCCTTGCCTTGACAAGCTTTTATTAGGTCCAATTTGCACGGGAATACAGGGTGTATATGTAAAGCTCATCAATCATTGTCAGGCAGAAATGATTTAAACAATAGATAACATTCAAAGAACTCTGTGGGCTTATTCTGAGTCAGGGTCAGATAGTTATAGGGCCAGAAAACTTTGGGGAACAAACTCACTTCCTGCTTGGATCCTTATCATTTAAATTGAGGGTATTAGCAAAGTAGGTTTCATAGGATTTTATGCATACTTTCTTAGGCCTGATTGCCCTAGGGAATCTGTCCTTTCCAGCACAGGGCAGCTCCCACCTCCAGCATTGTTTCAAGCTTAAGTCAGGCGGGGAAGTAAAGTAGCCAAGAGATCAGGAGACTTCTTGCAGACAGAATGAGGACTCAGGCTATGTTAAAGCCGAGGGGCAAGGGTCCATCACTCCTTTTCCATAGCCCCTCAAGTCCTTCCCTGAGGGCCCCTTTGTGACCATGACTGTCTTAGTTCCTCCCTCTTTTGAGGAATCTTACCTGTCTTTGGCTAACGAGTCATTCTGCCCAGGACCAAGCAGGGTGAAGAGAAAGGGGGCAGAGGAGGTGCCCCTACAAGGAAGATAAGCTTTGTCTTCTAAGTGGCTTATTGTCCCAAGGTCCTTTACTCAGCCTTAGCAATGGGGGAATACAACTTCTGAAACCAGGCAGGTCAGTTCCCAACAGATGGGTACAGGATAGTTAGGAGTCAAAGATTAACAGGATAAAAATAACACGGTGAGGGGATTTGTGGTCTCTGCTCTAATGAAGTGGTTGTGCCCCAGGGGTTTGGACAAAGGGAAGTTACCTTGACATTCTGAAGGTATGTTATCACAGATGAAAAAGGAAATATGAAACTGATACAGAGAGATCTGGTCAGATCACTGAGGAGTAGTAGAGAGGAGCCATAGGAGAAGGTTGCCTGAGGGAACAGTAAACAGTGTAGGATGGGAATGGCTGAGAAGCTGAACACCTCTGGTGTGCATTGGATTATGGGCCAGAAGATTAAAATGAAAAGAAGGCACAGACTTCCTCTTAGGCTCTCTTCCTCAAGGAAGCCTTAGGTTGCCTGGATGAGCATGCTACAGCTGTTAACATTTCCCAAAGGATGGTATTTTGGATGGATTTTGGGTGAGAGAGGATACTCTGGGAACAGCCTAGGACTGGGCTGGCCTGGCAGAGGGTGGCAGGGTTATTTTTCTTCAGGTGTTCTGGAGGGGACAGGCTAGGAGGCAAAAGCCTACCATTCCTCCAAAACTGCAAATTTTGTGCCTTATGTTGCTTTAGTTTCTAAACTAATCCTATAGAAATAAGATAATAAAAACTAACAGGGGAATGATAGAATTCAGGTGTTAAAGAGTTTAGTCTTAAATGATAGATTTTAGTGATTAAAGCTACAACTAAAGAGTTAAAGATTTTAGCCTTAATTGATAGGCTAAAGTGACTAATGTGCTGGAAAGGTGTTATTCCAAAATTGTGTAGCTTTTCGAATAAAGATTCCTTTCCTTTATCATTGAAACTTTGCCTAGAGGGTGTCAGAGGGAGTAGGACCCCACTTGCTATTTGGTAACAAAAACAGAGAAGTCAGCATTCATGCTGCCTGTCACTACCAAAACCAGTAAGTAGAGGCAGGGATTGACTCTTTATGGGCACTTTATTCAGATGCTGGCAATTGGAGAAGATGGCACATTATGGACCCTCAAAACCTGTCTTAACATCTCATCTCAAGCTGTCATTTTTATAAGGAGAAGAAAGTGTAGGTAAGGGGTTTGGGAAAAAAGTTTAACTGGATAAGAGTTGCCATGTCCCTATGATTTTCCTACAGATCTTCATCTGGTCACAGACTTCTCTCCTGGGAACACAGTGGCCTAGATCTCCATGGCTTGTAGACACCCTGGGGTACAAAAGTGAAATTGCTTGTCACCTTCTGGAGTCACGCATTCCAGTGGTCCTGCATTCCAGTTCCTGGAACAATAGCTGTCCACCTGCATTAATCACTTAAGCCTATCAACTAAGGCTAAACTCTTGAGTTCCCCTCTCATTCCTCCATGTTAGTTTTTAAATATCTTAAGTTTATAAGATTAGTTTCATTAAAAAATATGCCCTGGGTGTGGCTCAGTGGATTAAGCTCTGGCCTGAGGACCGAAAGGTTGTTGGTTCAGTTCCCAGTCAGGGCACATGGCTGGGTTGTGGACTGGGTCCCTAGTTGGGGCCTGTGAGAGGAACCAATCAGTATTTCTCTCCCTCTTTCTCCCTCCTTTGCCCTCTCTCTAAAAATAAATAAATAAAATAAAATAAAAACATAAAGGCAGATAAGAATCATTAAAAATCATTTAGCTGTAAAATTAACAGTCTTTCCATATATTAGAAACCATCCTGCCAGCATTTTGACATGACTAAAGGCATAAGATACATTAGCAGTAGTGTTGCAGTTCATCTCAAACTATTTTATTTCATTTTATTCTGTTTATTTTTTAAATTATATTTTCTTGATAATGCTATTACAGTTGTCCTAATTTTTCTCCCTTTGCTCCCCTCCACCCAGTACCCCCTATTCCCTCAGGTAATCACCACACCTTTGTTCATGTCCTTGGGTCATGAGTATAAGTTCTTTGGCTACTCCATTTCCTAAACTGCACTTTATATCCCCATGGCTATTCTGTAACTACCTATTTGTACTTCTTCATCCCCTCACCTCTTTGCCCATTCCCCTACATGCTCTTTCCATCTGGCAACCGTCTGGTAAATAACTTTTTTTCTTTCACTGCTTTTAAGAGTCTCTTTACATTTAACCTTTGGAATTTTAATTAAGATGTGTCTTGAAGTGGGGCTCTTTGCATCCATCTTGTTTGGGACTCTCTGTGCTTTCTGGACTTGCATGTCTATTTCCTTCACTATTTTTTCAGATCTCCAATTTCTCGCTTTTTCTCTTCTCCTTCTGGCATCCCTATGAGGTGAATGTTGGACCTCTTGAAGTTGTCCCAGAGGCTGTTTATGCTATCCTCACTTTTTTGGATTGTTTTTTCTTCTTGTTGTTCTGACTGATTGTTTTTTTCCTCCCTGATGTTCCATATCATTGATATGATTCCAGCTTCATCCACTCTCCTGTTGTTTCCCTGTAATTGCTCTTTATTTCAATTAATGAGTGTATCCTTTGTTTCTGACTTTTTTTTTATGCTGCTGAAGTCTTCATTAAGTTCCTTGAGCATCCTTACAACCAGTGTTTTGAACTCTGCATCTGATAGATTGCTTATCTCCATTTTGTTTAGCTCTTTTTCGTTTAGCTCTGGAGTTTTGATCTGTCCTTTCATGTGGGCCATGTTACTTTGTCTCCTCATTTTGATAGCCTCTCTGTGTTTGTTTCTATGTATTAGGTAGAACTGCTATGACTCTGTGTCTTGGTAGTGTGACTTAATATAGTAGGTGTCCTGTAGGGTCCAGTGGCACAGCCTCCCCTATCACCCATGCTGAGTATTTGAGGTGCGCCCTTCGTGTGGGCTGAGTATGCCCTCCTCTTGTAGTTGAGCCTTGGTTGCTCTTGGCAGATCAATGGGAGGGATCTACCCAGGCCAGTCAGCTGCAGGGGCTAGCTGCGACCACTGACCACCACCCTCCACCCTCCATGGAGGATCAGCTGTGCAGGGGCAGGGTAGGGGTGCTCTGACATGGTCTGTAGCTGTCCACTTGGTGCTACAAGCTGGCCCTGGGATTTCCCGGGTGGTGCAGGCCAAGATCAGTCCCCAGCTGTGTTTTGCCTGGAACACACTGCCTGAGTTGTAGAGTGATCTGAGATGGCTGCTACTTGTGCTGGGCTTGGAGATTCCCAGGTGAGCCAAGCTGTGAATCTAATCTGGTTGCTGCTAGGGCTCACTGAAGCCAGCTGTTGCTTGTTTGATAGGATTTAAGAGCAAAGGCCAGCCATTCTTATGGAAAAGCAGCTTGGGTGGGCCCATAATTTGGGTGGGGCAGAGCCTCTGGGGATTTCCAAGGGAGGCCAATCAGTATTAGCCAGGTTGATGGAATCACAGATAGGGCACCGTTTTACTGGCTCTGTGAGGGAGGGTTCAGAAAAGGGACAATGGCCTCTGCTTGCCTTGATACCAGACACTTCACTTTCTCCCTGCATACCACTGGTGCCTTTCAAGCTGCTAACCTAGTGCTGGAGCTTGGAAAGAGTGTGCAGAGTAGGTGAGTCTGTGTGTTGATTCATTAAGAGGAACTGCTTGGGACTCCAGAAGTTTCTTCCACCAACGTAATCCCCACTGGTTTCTGCAACCATAAATTGTGGGAACTTACCTTCCTGGAACTGGAGGGCCTGGTTTGGGTCTGTGACTCTGTTACAGGGTGCAGCCAAGAGGGGGGACCCCAAATAGGCATTTGAAATGGGGTCCAGAACTCAAGGTGTCCAGGAGATTTTAAGATGTCTCCACCCCCCTCCCCCACGGTGTGGGTTGGGGGAAGGGACAAAGGGAGCAAGGCCATTGAGATCTGTTTTGCATAGCAACAGCCTTGCAGCTACCCTCTGGTGTGGTCATTTAACATATCTATAGCCTTTGGCTGGTCGCTTAGGTATGTTAAATAGCTGTGATCATCTCTGAGCCAGGGGAATGGAAGTAACTTCCCCACCAAGACGTGACTGGGGGGCAGATCCCCCAAGCTACAGCGCCTGTGTGGGAGCTCGGAGAAGACTGGCTCCAGGACATGGGGCCACACCTGCCCAGACTCATGATGGCAGCCCAGTAAAGCTGGAAGGATATGAATTCTGGCAAGTGAAGCTGAGTGTGGGAGGAGTCGGAAATGAGGTTGCAGAGGAAGATTGGCCGCAGGGATTTAAAACCCAGACTTGGCGGCCATTAGGAGAGAGAACCACGCAGCTTTGACTAGTGGGGACTCTCCCCTTCCCACAGCCCTGAGAAGGAGAACCATGCGCAGCCCTGAGAAGGAGAGCCATGCACAGCCCTGAAGAGGATAACCGTGCTGCTTTAGGAGAGAGAACCACGCGGCTTTAGCAGAGTGAGGACTCTCCCTTCCCAAAGCCCTGAAGGAGAACCATGTGGCTGTGGAGGTGCAGAGAGGATCATGGCCATTGTGGAGAGAGACACACAGTTTTAGCAGAGTGAAGACTCTCGCATCCCTGAGAGGGAGAACCACGCGGCTTTGGCAGAGTGGGGACTCTCCCCTTCCCGCAGCCCTGGGAGAGAGGACCACGTGCCTGTGCCAGAGTGGGGACCCCCACAGCTTTAGAAGGGGGAACCACCACCTGGTTTTAGCAGAGATCCCGGCGACTCAGCCGAGGGTGCCGGGAACCCAGGGAGGTCTCCCAATCGAGATGGAGGACTAACTAAGAACCAGAGGACTGTCTGAGCTATGGACTTCTGTTTCCTTTCCTGAGATACGGTACTCTGTACTGGGCAAAGGGGGAAGGAAGGAAGGACTGTGACTGTGTTTGTGGGTGTTTTAAGGGACTTTGGGATTATTGATGAAGACATTAGGTCACTACTTTAAGTTTGTATAGCATTAAATAAACATTTCCTTTCCTTTTCACGAATCTCTGGCATTGAGAGACATCTTTCCTAGGGTGGCGGACATAACGGACCCGGGGGCTTCTTTCAATAATAGTATATTGTCCCAGGCCCCCCTGTTGTGTTCTGTAACAACTCCTCATTCCCAATATATTCTTCTCAAATTCTTATCCACATGGGTCTGGGATCAGCACATTCCACGTCTGTGTCCCTCCCGCCAGTCTGGATGGATGTGATTTCTTTAATTCCGTAGTTGTCAGACTTCTATTTCTGCTCAATTTCTGATGTTCTTGGGTGATGGTTGGTCTATAGTTGTAATTTTGATGTGGTTGTGCAGAGAGGCAAGCCATGTCTGCCTGCACCACCATCTTGACTGGAAGTCCCAAAATTTGTGTTTTAAAAGACGGCTTAGACAAGAGTTCTTAAAGAAGACCAAATACTTGCATTTCAAACATATAGGGAAAGAAAAGCAAGCTTTTTCCAGAAGGACTTTGGTTTCATCAGGAAAAGGGGTGGAAATGTGCCTTGAATTGAGTTTAAAATGCCATTTTTCCTCTGCATTGAGAGGCAAGCCCAGTTTTTCTGAAGATTTAGCAGCTCTCAGTGATTTACAGTCTTGGAGCGGGGTGAAATTTTCTCCCTTTTTGTACCGTGTTTTTACTTATGGGGGGCACAGTGGAGCCAAGCCTTGTTTCAAAGGGGAGTTGAATGCCGGACTTGGTTTATACAGGTAAGGAATAGTGTCACTCACTGCTGGGTAACAGATTAAAAGAGCATGGATTTACTAGAGTGCAGCTCAGCTGAAAAACAAACACAGCAATTACTCTGTAGCAAGATAAATGTGAGCCGAGGGGTGGTAGAGTGAGGCAAGGCAACTTTGAATGAAAAGACATAGTTAGGACAAGGAAGCCTGGAATCCCAGCTGAAGGTTAAAATCTTTTTTTTTTTTAAGATTTTACTTATTTATTTCTAGAGATAAGGGAAAGGAGGGAGAAAGAAGGAGGGAAACATCAAGGTGTGGTCACCTCTCATATGTCTTCTACTAGGAACCTGGCCTGAAATCCAGGGATGTGCTCTGACTGGGAATTGAACAAGCAACTGTTTGGTTCACAGGCCTGGGCTCAATCCACTGGGCTATACCAGCCAGGGCTTAAAGGTTAAAATCTTGTCTCTTTCTCTCAGTAACAAACTAAGCAGGGGATCAAGACAGTAAAGGTCGAGTTGGAGGGTAGTATTATAGGTAAGAGATCTGTTCATAGGTCAGCCTTCCTGGTCACCCAGTTTGTATCAAGGCCAGGCTGTTGCAATAGAAAATCAAGCACTTGGACTTCAGGTCAGTAAGTCCAAGAGCTTTCAAGATACATACCAATGGGTGTATCTCCTTGGGTGGGCCTGATTGAGTATTGCCCAGGGTAAGAGGGAAGGATATCTCAGCGTGGGGGAAAGGTTTGAGAAGAGCATCCTCAATTCAGACGACCTAAAAGTTGCAGCCAGAACTGAGTGTCCTTGGGCCTGATCGCAGACCAAACCCAGCAGGGAGATGGTTGGAAGCATCCCTCCCAGTCAAACACCTGTGGAACTGATAGACCCAGTACTGAAGTTTATGATGAAATGAAGGGATAGACTGTCATTTTCAATAGGATGTTTGTGTCCTGAAATCCAGAGAGACTTTCTGTTCACTGGCCGTGAAGATGGGTGAGGAGAAGGCTGTCTGCAGGGTCCAGAGAGATGGAGAAGGATTAGAATCCTCTCTCCAAACCTCGCAGAGACAGAGTTAGGGGGTTAGCCCAGGTCGAGCTTCCACTGCCCACTGCTCCCCTAATTGTAAGTCTCAGGAGGTGGAGGAGAGGAAAAAATAGAGAATGTCCCTGTACGGGCCACCAAAATATTAGGGTGGCTGGTGACATGGACTGAGAAAGAATTCACAAAGAGAAGAAAGTGCAGGGAGTAAAGTTTTTAATTCACTCTCCAAGAAAGGAGAGGGGCATGGTGTGGAGGGATACACCAGCACAGGGTGGGGGGCTTTGAGCTTTTATTGGATTATAATAGGATTATAAAAGGGTCGGGGTGGGGAGTTGCTCTTGAGCGACCCCTGGGCTGTTCGTGCTATCACAAGAGGCTGCAGTTTGCTCCAAAGTTATCTTGTATCTGTGGTTGTAGGGAGTGGTTAGTGATGATCTGTTATTGTTCTCCAGTCATTTCCAGTCCTGGGGACACAAGCTCAGATGAATAAAGTGGCAATCATGTTTAACAAGGTCGTAGGCCTGCTTAGCAAGTGGCACCATGGTAGCAAACAGGGCTGACTTTGTCCTTTCACCCATGCTCCCTTGCTGTCTCTGAACCTCCCTGCATGTGGGGTCTCTGACTTTCTCATCTAGTCAGGGTTCCCATACATATGCAAATTTGGTGGTTGTTTCTTGCTAATCTCTCTCCTATCTATTTGATTATTAGATAAGCCAGGACAACCTTGAGGGTGGAGGAAAATTTGTCCCTCCCCCACATGGGCATCCCCATTTGTAGATATAAAAACTGAGGCTCCCATGTCTCCTTGTTGGTGATACCACCTATAGAGAGAGGAAATGCTTGGATCCCTTCAAGGTGGCAGTGCTCTGAGGCTATAGGTCAGTGGTGGGACCCTGGCTGGATCCCTGTGAGTCAGAGGAAACATGTTACTTCTCAGTAGCATGTCTTGGCATGTTGTTATCACCCAAAGACTTGGCTACCAAGTCTTGGCATGTTGTTATCACCCAAAGTAGTGCAGGAAGTAAGGGTGAAGCTGATTTTCTCTCCTTCAGGCTATTTTCAAGACAGTGCAAACTTCCTTGATCTTCCCCATATACACAAGGCCTTCCCAATTCGTGGTGGATTCACTGCCAAATTGGTTATTTCCTTACATGCCCACAGAGATCTGTGGAAGATAGGAGGTGCATTTCCTTCCAGGGACAGGTAAGTGCCTCCCCCTTGCCCCTAGGAATTTTCCATTGGAAACTGTTCCTGGCTCTTTCAGGAAAGGCTCCTACTTGAGGGCAGGGAGGAGTGAATGTGGCTCTTTCTTCCCCTGCTTGTTTGGCTCTTTCTCTCTTGCCTCAGAAGTGTGTGGCAACAGTGAATGAGCCCTGTTGTTTTCCCCTGGCCTGCCCCAGCACAGCCCATTCCAGCCACCAGTGGTCACCAGACACATGTGGGGTGGGGTGAGCACTGAGCCAGCTGGACACAAACCTCTGCTGTCACCTTCTATGGGATGGAGCTGTCATCCAGACAGGCAGGTGCCTTAGACGGCATGAGGCCCCAGGGAATCCCTCTCTGCTGGGGCTCTGCTGTGGCCACGCCCATGCTCCATGAAGGAGGCTCCACACACCCTGTCACTGCCTCCAATGGGTGTGTCTCTCTGCCTCCCCTTTGCTCTTCATGCTGAGGTTCTGTGCAAGGTTCTGCTTAAAAAGACAATTCTAGGATTGAAGAAGAACCACCCAGTTTCCATCTCATTGCTCCCCCAGACAGGTTAGGAAGCAGCCCAGAGAGTGGTCAGAGCTGCCAGAAGTCACCAGGAGGTGGGCTATGAGGGGTGATCTGCCTGCTGTGGACTTTCTCCCACTCTGCCACACGAAGACCCCTGTGGGAACATTGCCATCAAGCTTACTTATTGCTGTCTGGTTTGTCAGACCTGACATTGGTTTAGGGCAATTTGCACTTTGTGGAGTATTTCTTATTGAGAAATGAATCTAGGCCAAGGGGAGGGCCAAACAGAAATAGGCAACATTGGCAGGGGCCCAATAGTGCTTCTTGGGGCTCCCTTGAAGCAGACCTGCCCCCTTTCCTTCCCCTGCAAGCCCTTATCTTTCCAGAATCCAGATCTCCTTGTTCCTAATTCTCCCCTCCCCCATGTTATAGAGAAATGTCTAGAACATGACAAGCACCCCCAGTTCTGCTACCTTCTCTGCCTTCACCCTGTGTATCAAAGGGATTACCCAGTGACACACAGAAGGCCTTCTGGTGTTGAGGGTTGGTTTCCCACAATGTCTGAGGCGGTCACTTAAACACAGTCTGTAGTGCTTCCATTTACAGGATGCTGCCAACTAAGTTCTGGAGCCCTTTCCTGTTGATGGTGATGGTCCATGGACCCTCAGGGAAGCAGGAGGCTGGTGGGGATGGGGGTGGGGTAGGGTATGGGGTGGAAACCATGCTTGATGGGATGAACTGTGTTATCTCTGTTTTAGCCTTGCAACAAGCCCCGGGGGGCACTCCCTGTGCCCCATTTTCTGGCTGGAATGAGGTTCCCAGAGGTGAGTGAGAAGTGTGCCATGTGGCAGTGGGTATTGCCTGTGCCTCGGCTCCACATCCCTGCCCCTGACTCTGGGCTTCCTGAGGGACTGCTGGGGGCAGCCAGGCATCGGGGTTTGGAGAAGGAGACCTGGGTTCATGCCCTGCTTGGATGCTGCCTACCCTCTAGACCTTGAACAAGTTCCACAGCCTCTCAGACCCTCAGCCGCCTCATTTAAAAATGGGAATGGGTGGTTAGGAAGAGTAAGCCCAAATATATAATGTGACAGGTACCCTGCAGGTCCCGAACCATTGTTGTCTAGATTAGTGTCACTATCGCCCCAAAGACGATGTGCCTGATGTGGGGTTGGTGGCATTGCCCCAATGACCCTGGCAGTAGGGCAGGAGGTCTTTCTTAGGCTGCCAATCCTGAGCCACCCTGACACTCATTTAGGGCAGGGTCCTAAATGGCAGGAGGGAGGAAGTTCACACACCAGGAACTAAGGAGAGTTCAGTGAGGGCTCACTGGTGAACATCAGCAGGAGAAATGAACCCACCCCAGGGCTGGCAGGGGGCATGTGGGGCTGTCACCACCCCTAGGCCTGAAGGGCAAGAGGAGGGAGCAAGTACTGGGACCCAGGGAGAGTGGCAGCTGGGTTGACAGGCTGTCTTCCACAGAGGACACAGCCACTGCCAGCCCTTGGCCTGGGAGGGACAGGGCTGACAAGCACCCCAACCCCAGTGTACTCTGCCCTCATTCCTCCCACTGGTCTGACCTCATAGGCAGCCAGAGAGCCAGGGGGTTTGTGCAAGCCAGCCTCCCCAGACAGGGATGGGGCAGGTCACAGGCTGGAAGTGCAGGGGTAAGGTGGGGACAGGGCAGTGTAGGTGGTCTGCCCTCCTCCTGGCTGTGGGAGTTCGTTCATTTCACTGCCTCATGGAGCAGTTGGTTTTCCCAGCTGCCTGCCAACTCGCCATGCTGGGTTTCTCCTCTGCCTACCTACCCCCAAATCCGGACTCCAAGTCTGCAACATTACTGAAAGGCAGCAGCTGCATATTGCCCAGTGCAGAGAGTGGGAGGTAGTGTGTGTGCTGCCTGTGGGTTCACAGGAGAGTGTCCAAAAGGCACTTACCAGCCCCTTAGTCACAGGGCAGCTGGGGGACTGACTCTGGGGGCACAGAGGTACCCCAGCCAGCTGTCCACATCCTCCAGGCCTACGCTGGCCAGGCTGCAGTTATTTCCCCATGAATACACCTGAGGTTGAATGTGGACACAAGGAAGTTGCTTTTTCCTGGCTTCTGTTTAAAATTGTTTCAATGGCCTGTTGGTATGCTGGTCCCATAGGCCTCTTTTCCAGCTGCTTCTGATAAAAGATCAAGGGCAGGCAGACCAGCCAGACATTTTCCCAGGGGCCCAGGCTGCACATGAGTTTTCTCATTTCACCCTTCTATGGTGGGAATTCCTGGCTTCCTCAGGCTGCTGAGGAAATGTTGGTTCAGGAAGCTTTTTAGGCCTCTCCAGTCAGCCAGCTAGCAGGTGGAAGAGCCGAGACTCACTTTTGGGCCTGACTGGAACCAGAGCTCATATACCTTGCTTGCTTGGTGGCCTGCAGAGCTCTGCTGCCCCTCAGGCCTCCCTCTGGCCCAGAGCCATCCAGGAGCCTGCGCTGATGCTCAGCAGGGAGAGCTCCCTGGAACATGTTCGCACTTAGACATTAGTGGGCCAGCCTCCAGCCTGAGCCTTGCGGCCCGCCGCCCAGCACCCATGGGCCCCCTGCAGCCATGTGGCTGGTGCTCTGGTGCTGCCAGTAGGTGAAAGGAGGAACACCACCCCTACCCCTGGTCTGAAAATATCTGTGTAGGCTGCTGTGTCTCAGTCATTTGCTTTAGTCATTTTTTAAATTGAGATAAAATTCACACACCATAAAGTTAAGCAACAAAAGTATACAATTCAGTGGCATTTAGTAGATTCACAATGTTGGATAACCAGCACCTCTACCTAGTTCTGTGAATTTACCTGTTCTGGACATTTCATGCAAACAGAACCATACAGCATTTGTTCTTTGCTGACTGTCATCCCTCAGCATAATGCCTCCAGGTTCAACCACGTTGCAGCGAGTGTTGGTCCTTCATGCCCTTTTATGACTGAATGATACTCCACTATGTGGATGGGCCACAGTTTGTCCACACGCCCACTGACAAACACTTGGGTGGTTTCTGCCTTTTGGGGATTATGAGTAATGCTGCTGTGAACATGCATGTACAAGTTTTTGTTTGAACACTCACTGTCAGTTTTTCGGGTCAATAGATACTCAGGAGCAGAGTTGACAGGTCATAGGGTGACTCTGTTTAACTTTGTGAGGAGCATGACCCCATGGCTCACCTTTCTCTTTAGACAGAGGTCAGGGTCCTTGTGTTGTTGGTCCATCTCTTCTGTGGGGTCCAGTCCAGTGTTGGGGTCTGGCTTGCCTGGTCTCAGGAAGCTGTAACCTGTCGTGGCTAAGGCTGAGTGGGAGACCTCTGGACCAGGAGACACTAAGGAGACAAAGCTTATCTCACTGGTGGGACCGCTGCCTGTTCTATGTCTGGCTCCCATTGCTTGATCAATAGTCAATGATGGGTAATAATTCTCTGAAGAGGATGAATCTAAGACAGATACGATCATGTGGGAAAAGCCACAGGGAAGAGAATCAGAGGGCTGTGGAAATGAGGGGGGGATCAACCCTCGCCCCTTGGCTTTGACAAAGCCTGAGTCCTCATTCTGCCTGTGAGACATCCAAATCTCCTGGCTGCCTTTGTCTCCCCTTCTTGACTCAGGCCTGCCGAAATAATAGGGGCGGTGCAGTCCAGACCAGAGTCAGTGGACCTCAGGGGAAATTAAACCTGGGGCATAGAATATGCAAGATCCTGTGAGACCTGCTTGCTGGAGGATGCTCTTGAATTAGAATATGAAGGCATGGGCAGGAAACGAAACTAGGTTTTAGGTCCTGTAGCCTTTTAAGTGATAAAACCCCAAACTCAGCATGAGCCCTGTCAGCCCTTTGAAAGCTATCTATTTGTTTGATCTTCCCTGCCAGACTGTAATCAACAAACTGTATCTGTATTCTTAATAAAAGCCTGCTCGGGCAGAATGGTGCAGCACTTCCCCCTTGAGAGAGTGGTCATGACCTTCCTATTTCTCCATGGGACTCAGTAGTCTGTGTGTATGCTTTCTCGTGTCTCGAGCATCTGCAGTGTTCACGGTCACTGCAGGCCAGTGGCTGCCTCAGTCCAGCTCAGCTGCAGACCTGGGGTGCCACAGCTGTGGTAACCTCATAAGTATGTGTGCGGACTTCACTTGCCAGGCTGCGGTTCTGATCTGTGTGTTGTCAGGCACGTGCAACCATTGTAGTGAACTACCCTGTGCTTCTCTGGGCCTTTCCAAGGTGCCCCCAGCACCCTGCCCCCATCACCTCCCCCCCACCCCTCACCCCCGCTTTTATATTCTCACAGGAACTGACCTCGGTCTGTGTGCTTCCCTATCTCCCAGCTGCCTTTGGTCAGCTGTGGAGGCTGTGCTCTGCTGGAGGGCAGCCTACTGGTGGCAGTAGGAGGTGAACTCCAGCCCATGCTCTGCCATTCAAGCTGTGTGCTTGGGGCAGCACCTGCCTCCAGGGGCATGTTTTCTCCTTTACACAGGTGTATCCTGTGGGCTGCTGCTAGCCGTCAGTGTACCAGTCTCTGGTGGGTGTGCTTCACAGTCAGTCCCCTGTCACAGTCAGCTCTACATTCATTTGTGATCTTTCTTCTCACCTGTGGACATTCATCTGTACCCCGACCTGGGCTCCACAGGTTATCACCATAACCAGTGGCCTGCTGGTGCACTAGCAGCTCACTCCAGTGACCCTCTGCCCTGACCCCATGGCCTCTTGCTTCCCCCTGCCCCAGGAGTTCTAGCCCTGGTACCCTGGCTATACTGGGTCCTGGGCTCCTGCCACTGGCTTGAGAACTCCCTTCTCCCTTCAAGACGAGGATTTGGAGCTTAGACCCCCAACCAGGCCCCATATTCCACTCTGAGCTCCTCCCTAGTATGGTGGCCTCCCTAACATGCTCAGGGCACAAACATGCCCTGTCACAGGGCAGAGGCTCCTTTGTAAACACACTCCTATCTGGACATGACACATGTTCACACACACACACACGTGCACATGTACAGGTGTATGGCTTACATGTGCACAATGTGCCCAGTCTTTCCTTCCTCTCACCTTTGGGGGGTGTCTGTGATTGAATCTGACTACAAGACAGGCCCCATGAGCATAATTACTCATGTGAACCAGCAGGAGGCTAGGGCTATGAGGGTTCACCTGCCCTGTGGGTGCAGCACTTTGGGAACCGTGAGCCTCTAAGGCCCTCTTGGCCCTGCAGAGTGCACAGCCTGCTGTGAGATGCTTGTGCTGGTGGTCTTCCAGGTCCCGTGCCCTCAGAGTGTGCCCAGAATGTGCCCGCGTGCATAGAGGGTGAGGACAGGGCTCCAGTGGTTGTCCCCATGTTGGCTTTCTCTTTCCTTGCCCTGTGTCTCTTTCCAGCAGTGCATCCAGGAAAGAAAGGTTCACTGAGAAGGTGATGTTGACACAGAATCTGAAGGAGGTGAAGGGAGCATGTTCTGTGGGTGTCTGATGGAAAAGTATCACAGGAAAAAGGGGAACAGACTATGCAAAGGCCCTATGCAAAGGTGGGACCATGAGAGTTGTGGCCAGAGAGAAGGGAGTGGGAGGACTCAGGCTGCAGCGGGTGGTGGGAGCCCTGGGGGCTCTGTGTAGAGGAGGTATGGCTGCTGGGAGGAGAGCCAGCTGTGGGGGCGGGGCAGAGGAGTGAGCCAGGAGGCCCAGCGGGATCACTGCCTGATCCAGATTCCACAAGTTTGGGACCCAGAAGCAGGTCCCCAAAGGGAGCTGCTGGGCAGGCATCTGCAGGTCTTCTAATTTTTTTCTCACTGAGGTATGATTGGTGATCCCATTGTCAGATATGAAAAGTGTCTGAGTCTAATCTAAGGTGAGCATGCTAAAGGTGAGGGAGGTCAGGGCCAGACTTCAGTGGGGCAAGTTCAGGGTGGGCAGAGGCCTGAGGATGCTCTGCTCCTGGATCAACCTTGGCCCTCTTTCGAGTTCCTCAGGACCCTCATTGCCCAGGCTCAGTCATCTTTGTTGTTCTTCATGACGAGCACTCCTTTCTCAATGCTGTGGGCATCTGGTAAAATAGCTTATTTTCCCCCGCACATAATGTCCCCAATTTGACCCTGCCCACTTGTTTTCCTTAAGGGCAGCATTTGGCTGGCTTGAATTTATTTTGTGGCCCACTGTGACACTCAGGTTTTCTCCTGCTCCTGATTGCACAATCTGGATTTATCTCTTCTAATGTGCTGTTTGGAAAATGTGCTCTGTGTTTTCATTTTGACAGGTTACTCACCCTGCAGCAGGAGAGGCTAGGCTGTGTCCTTCCTGGGGGAAGGTGGTAGGCCCATGGCACTGACAGTGGAGACCGGCACAGGTGAACAGTGCCCATGTGCACAGTGGCTGAGAGGAAGCCGGCCCTACTTGAGCCCACCCCATGGCCCCTGGGTGGGACAGAGGGGGCCTTCTGTGTCTAGGATACACTAGTCTCCCTCCATGTCTCCCCACAGAAAGTCAGTGTAACTGTGTGGCAGGGTGGGGGGTCTACTCATGCTCCGAGAACCTCCATTCTTTCTGAAAAGCAAGTAAGCAAAACACTGACCCCCTGCTTCTCTGAAAGACTTAGTACCAGCTCAGGCCTGTCAAGTGTCCAGGCACTTTGGAACACAGCAGCCACTAAATACCAAGTGTAGTTGCACATTATTATTGTTTTTATTATTACCCCTAAAAGGAGGTAACTGCTGTGACCTACTTGGGGAGCTCTTGTAACTAACGGTCTTGGAGGGCTGCAAATACAACAAGTAACTGGGAGGCAGTGGTGAGCTCTGGGCAGTGAGCCCACATCTGTGTGCACAGGCCTCTTGTCCCCTTTCCTGTATCTTGGCCAGAGGCCTTCAGAGTATTTCTCGAGGGAGCACTCTGAGTGCCCAACCCACTCCAGGGTCTCTGCTCTGAGCTTGGCCAGTGGGCTGACAGTGGGAGCTGCTCTCTCTGGCAAAGGAGAACGGGTGGACACTTTGTGATTCTGAACACAAGGGCAGCACTGAGGCTGGGCCTCCCTGGAAGGCCCTGAACCAGGGCCTGAAGTGGCATGAGACCCCCAGCCCTCTGTGCGTTATGCTACTTTTGTGTGTGTGTGTGTTATTAAATTCAACAAATACGCAACCAAGAATGAAAATAGTATTGGGTTGGCCAAAAAGATCATTTGTTTTTTTCCATTTGATGGCCCTGGTGGTACTTTGTTATCTTTAACTTCATTCAAAACAACTTTGCTAGATTGCACTGTGAGTGTTGTCATGTCAGCGTGCATTTTTTCAAAAACATCAAATTTGGTGAATTTTTGTATAGCTATTTCACATTGAAGATAGAAGGAAATACACAACATTTTTGGCATATTATGTTCATTATGTCAAGAAAGATAAAAACAAAACTGAAATGCAAAAAAAAAAAAAGGTTTGTGCCATGTGTGGAGAAGGTGCTGTGACTGATCAAACATGTCAAAAGTGGTTTTCTAAGTTTCATGCTGGAGATTTCTTGCTGGTTGATGTTCCACAGTTGGGTAGACCAGTTAAAGTTGCTAGTGATCAAATTGGGACATTAATTGAAAACAGTCAACTTTATACCTCCTGGGAGATAGGCAACATACTCAAAACATGCAAATCAATAGTTATTGGTAAAAATAAAAAATGTGTCTTTTATGGAAAGAACTATCTGGACTTTTTGGCCAACATAGTATGATAAACACCTGTATACTCACCACAAGCATTTTCTTCATATTTGCTTCCATTTTTCATACAGAAATAAAATACAATAGTGGCCCCTCTGCGTTCCAGTTCCACCTCTCCTCCCTCTAGCATTTTCTATTGTTGCAAGTGCTTTCGGGCTTTTAGTACTATGTGTGCCTGTGTTTGTAAACATGACCTCTTATCACTTTGTATGTTTATAAGCATTTTGCAAAGAATTTCCCATGGATTTTTCCTTCAGCAGCTTGCTTTTCTTCCATTCACATTAGGTCTGGGGCCTCTCCCAGTCAATGGAGACGGGTCTCCTTTTGCATGCTCACTGCTGTGCTGGGTTCAGAGGAATGGCTCCACTATAGTGTTTCCAGTTCACTGTTGAGGGGTGTCAGGTTGTCCCTGACCTCTCACTGTCCAGCTTGTCTTGATGTGGGTTTTTCAAGGGCAGAGCCGAGTCAAGGGCTTTGGTGCCAGCTGCCTGGAGAGGAGCTCACAGGGCGTAGAAGTGAGGATTCAGGAGCAGTGAAACCATGTCACTTTTATCTGCTGTCATAGACAAGTTGCCTCAAAACTTGGTGGTTTCAAACCATGAAAACTAGAGGAATAGAGAGCCCAGAAGTTGACCCACATTAAGGATAGTCAGCTGATCTTTGGCAAAGGAGCACAGGCAACATATTGCAACAAAGAGTATTCTCAACAAATGGTATTAAAACTGGACATCCACATGCAAAAAGAATTAATCTAGACATGGATGACACACACTCCACAAAAATTACCTCAGAATGGATAACAGACCTACCTGTACAACGCAAAACTAGAGAACTCCTAGCAGAGAACACAGGAGAAAACCTAGATGACCTTGGGTATGGCGATGACTTCTTAGATAAAACACCAAGGGCGTGGTCTGTGAGAGAAATAATTGATAAACTGGATTTCATCAAAATTAAAAACTTCTGTCTGTGACAGATAATGTCAAGAGAGTGAGACCAGCCATAGACTGGGAGAAAATATTTAAAGAAAACATACATGATAAGTCTTCATCTTAGTCTGTTTGAGCTGTTATAACAAAATACCACAAATTGGTGGATTATAAATAGCAGAAATGTAATGCTCATGGTCCTGGAGGCTGGAAGTCTGAGATCAGGCTGTGGCAGGAACAGATGAGGCACTGTTCCACATCACAGACTTCTCCCTGTGTCCTCATGTGTCAGATGGGGCAAGGGAGCAATCTGGGGCCTCTTTTATAAGGGCACCAGTCCCATTCATGGGGGCTCTATCCTCATGATCTAATTACCATCCAAACACCCCACATCCAAAAACCATCACCTTTGAAGGTTTGGATTTCAACATATGAATTTGGAGGGAATACAAACATTTGGACCATAGCAGACTGTTATCCAAAGTATTCCGAGAAAACAAATGGACTGACTAAAAAATGGGCCAAAGACCTTAACAGACACCCCACCAAAGACATACAAATGGAAAATAAGCATATGAAAAGATGCTCCTTATCATAGGTCATCAGGTAAATTCAAATTAAAATAACACCTATTAACGTGGCCAAAATCCAGAACCACGATAACACCAGTGCTGGTGAAGATGTGGAGCAGTAGGATTCTTTGTTCGCTGCTGGCGGGAGTGTAGACGGCACGGCCACTCGGGAAGACAGTTTGGTGGTTTCTTACGAAACTAGACACACTCTTACCATGCAATCCAGTAATCACACTCCTTAGTATTTACTCAAGGGAGTAGGAAACTTATGTCAACACATTGTCCAACCTGGTCCCTCTGTCACAGACAAGGAAGCTAAAGCTCAGAGTATAGGTGGCTGCCCCAAGGTCACATGGCCAGGATTGGGACTGGCTTCCCAGCAACTGTGACTTTATTGGAAAATGTTCTGTGACACAGAAACCCAGAGATAAAATTCTAACTCTGACAGAAGCTTCATAGCAGCCCCCCTCGACCTCTCTGCCCTGAACCCCTAATCCCAAGCTTCCCAGACACAGGGTGATAGGTGCCCATGGGCTTGCAGTGCCTCTACCAGAAATATCCCCATCCAGCTTTGTGGCAGCACCAGCCACCTAGAAGCACGAGGTGCCCTACCACAGAATGCTTACACTTCATCGTTCCTTGCAGAGGGGGAGCTCCCAGACTATTATTTCCCATGTCTTCCTGCTCAGCAAGCAGTAGGAGGATAACAGTGTTGAATGAGTAAATTAAATAGGATTCTAAAGTCATTTTTGGCAGGGGCAATCTGAGAGGGCTGTGTGGAAGAGGTGGCCTTTGGGCCAGGTTCTGAGTCATAGGTAGAATTAGAGGAGGAGGGAGGAAGGATAAGGACGTACCAGGGGGCAGAACAGGCTGAGCAAGCCTCAGAATGGGAAATCAGGTGTCTGTGGAGAGAGCAGTGGTGCCCAGGGGGAGCACTGGATTGATGGGGCTGCCGGGCCCTTTCATTAGTAAGTGCCCCGTGAAGAGGTACTTTGAGATGAAGAAAGTATTCTATTGCTCATCAGACTTTCCATGCATTTATTCATTTACTTATGTCCACAAGGACTTAACAGGTGTTTTTCATTCCATGGGTTATAATCTGTTATTGTTTATTTTGATTCTCATATTCTTGTTTGGGGCCAGCAGGAGCCCCTTTCAAGATGGTGCCTGTATATCTTTTTGACAAGTTTCCATCATATTTTGAACACTGTTTGTGGAGCTCCAGGCACTCTCTCTGCCTTCCCTGTCCCAGCCCTGGATTTGGCCATTTCTCCAGAGTCCGGCATTCAGGGAGGGTGAATCAGAAGCTGCGATCTGGGTGGTGTGTGTGCTCTTAGCTATTGCTGTGGTGCTGCTCCCAGGGCCTCCCTGCAAGCAGAGCCACATACATCTCATATCTATGTATCTGGAAAATCATGAATTTATGTGGAGCCCTTCAATTTCAGGTCTGATGGAGGAAAACTTGAACTCTTTCCCCTGTACCCTCCTATGCTTTCCAACCAGGGCCCTGTAACACAGATGGACAAAAGACCAATGGGCAGGAGAAAAACAAGCGGGAGTTCATTAGCATGCACACATGCACACAGTTGTCCAGTGGTCAACATAGGAAATGTTCAAACCTGTAGAGAATATTTGGGGTTTATTTGAGCCAAATTGATAACAATTGCCAGGAAACAAAATCTCAGTGGATTGAGAATTTGCTCCAGAAAATGGAAGGTTTGTACCTTATTTTATACATTATAATTAAAGGAGAAGGTGTAAGGGGTTCCATGAAATCTATTGGTGATGAATTAGGGAGGCAGGAGAAAGCAAAGCAGGATTGGGGAGAACCTCTGGGATTGGATAAAAAGGTAAAATTATAGACACATCATTTACATAGATGGGTATAGGGTGATCTGGCTGTGACATCTGTCACCCCATTGATCGCCAGGGTTGATTCAGCTGATCTGACTGGCTAGGCAGGTATCCCTGTCCTCTGTCACCCACCCCTGTGCGTCCCTCCTGAAGCTGTGTGCTCAGTTGAAGAGGGCGACCTTCCCAACTAGAGGAGAGGGCTGGTCTTCAGTCAAGGGTATACGAGCAGCTGTGCTCCCCTGCTAGAACCTCCAAACAAGCTCTCAAGGTACATAGGTGGGTACAGGACAGTTAGCAGCCAACAAATAACTCAATAACAGTAACAATGAGGGGGTTTGTGGTCTTCACTGTAGTCCAGTATCTGTGCTTTGAGGGGTTCAGAAAAAGGAAATTACTCAGACATTCCAAAGGTATGTTATTGTAGATGCAAAAAGACAATAGACAGGCTCAGCTAAGGTAAAGATTGATTTTTTTCAGGGAAGGTTAGAGCCTAGGACATGATTACCTGCCATAAACAGCTTTTAGTTAGTAAGTTTTAATTTCAGACCATTGTTTCTGGTTACTTTAGGTCTCTGAGTTTGTAAGGCTGCCACATAGACCTCCCTTGAACTTGTCAGGTTGAGTATGTGGCTCATTTTCTTCCACAGGTTGAGGAATAACAGAACAAGGTGGTTCGAACCTGGGCTCATCTAACAACTTAACAAAAGACCAAACTTTTCAGGGAAGTGACAACACAAAGGGAAAGCACTTTGCACTTCTAGGGCAGCCAATTGTGGGAAGGTAAATAACAAAAGCTCCCTTTACAGGCCTTCTTTGCCAAAGCTATGTGGACCCCATAAATCATGACTGACCCTAATTGTTTCATGGGCCTTTATCCTCAGGAGTAGAAAATTACTGAAGCACCCTGAAGATGCAGAGGCTCCAGGAACTTATGAAACAGGACATACTAAACTGCAAGGACCAGACCAGACCCTGCACCCAAAGATAACTTTGAGACAAGCTGCAGCACAGCAGAAACATCCTGCTCTACAAACACCCCAATCTCCTAATTAAAGCTCAGAGCCCCCACCCTTCAGAGCTGGTGTATCCCTCCACACCACATCCCTCTCCTCTCTTGGAGAGTGAACAAGAACTTCACTCTTTGCTCTTTCTGCTCTTTGAGAATTCTTTCACAGCCCAGGGCACTGACCACCCCAACAGTAAATGCCTGGGGAAACTAATGAGAATGAAGGGCTGGAGAGTAGGTTGTCATGCACATTCTGTGGGGGCCTGCTGTGGCTGCTCAGGGTGGAGTTGTTGCTGATGGGTAATGTCTCTCCTTCCTGGAAGAGAGGGGAGGGGTACACTTTCTACAAATTTGTGTCTAGTTTTTAAGCAAATAGGGGGAAGGCAGAGGCCTTTTTTTGTATTTGCTTCTTCTCAATCACCGTCAGCTCAAGATACTCCTGTCAACATGGCATGTTTAAGGTGACAACCTCTGCCATCCTTCATAAGCCAGTGTCACAGGTGCGTCTGGGTCTCTTCCTTCCCATATTTGCAACTCTCTCCTCTGACCATAAGACTCCTGACTCCCAGAGCCTCCCCCTTCATTGTTCAGTTCCCCTGCTGGTATAGCGACACCCTTGTTGCACTGGCTGTTCTGGCCCCTGCTCATGTCCTGGGGCTAGAAACCATCTCTGTCCAGGACTCCACCAAGGCATGAGGCCAAGATCCCTGAGGAGCAGGCAGTGTGCTTTTTTCTAGCTGCTGTGACCTTTGGGAACAAGAGTTGCCTTGCCAGCTTTGATCTATGAGTTTGGCATTTCAGGCAGGATTTTTATGCATTCTCCCCACCTTCCTGGTCATACAGGAGTGTTTATGGGAAAAGAGTATCTTCAGTGAACTCCTTCTGAGCTTGCCACACACACAACCTATGCAGGTGAATCTATACACTCACCTTACAAGTCAGAGGCTGAAACTCTACCCTTAGAAAACCCTTGTGGTTTCCCTATTAAAATGCAAGTAATGGGCAGACTTCCAGTCAAGATGGCATTATAAGTAAGCATGGCTCACCTCCTCAACAACCACATCAAAATTACAACTAAAATATAGAACAACCATCATTCAGAACCATCAGAAAACAAGTTGAATGGAAGTCTGGCAACTATAGAATTAAAGATACCACATCCATCCAGCCTGGTAAGAGGGGCACAGACATGGAACAGACTGGTCCCACAACCATATATGGTGGATAAAAATTTAGGAGGGGTATCTTGGGAGTGAGGAGTCCCAGTCCCACACCAGGCCCCCCAGCCCAGTGTTCCAGTGCCAGGGAGATAAGTCCCCATAACTTCTGGCTGCAAAACCCAGCAGGGATTGAGTCAGCGGAAGAAATGTCTGGAGTCCCAAGAAGCTCCTCTTAAAGAGCCCACACACAGACTTACTCAGACTCACTCCCTCTGAATTCCAGCACCAGGCTAGCTGCTTGAAAGGCACCAGTGGCATTCAGGGAGGAACTGAAGTATCTGGCATCAAGGTGGTAGCTGGGGTACAGCTCTTTCCCAAACAGAAAGGTGAACAGAGGCTATTGCATTGTCCTTTTTCTGAGTCCTCCCTCCACGGAGCCACAGAGCTGGCAGGCAGGTGCCATATCTGAGACTCCATCAACCTGGCTAACACCGCCCAGCCCTGGAGATCCCCGGAGACTCAGCCCTACCCAATTTATAGGCCCACCAAAGCTGCTTTTCCATATAAATAGCTGCTCTTGGCTCATGCTTCACAACTTCCTAGATTCTCTCAAACAAGCAACAACCAGCCTCGATGAGCCTCCAGACCTTGTACCTCTTGCTAACTGGCCCCAGGTCTAGCACTAACAGCAGCCAGCCTAGATCCACATCTTGGCTTCTCCTGGGAATCTACAAGGCCAGCACAAGTAGCAGCCATCTGAGGTTGCTCATAGCTCAGGCAGGGTGGCCGCAGGCAAAACACAAGTGGAGACTGATGTTGGCCTGCACCACCTGGGAAACCCCAGAGCCTGCGTACCCAGTGGACAGCTATAGACCACATCAGAGCACCACCTACACAGCTGATCCTCTACGGAGGGCGGAAGTTGGTGGTCAGTTGTCATAGTCAGTCTTTGCAGCTGACTGGCCTGGGTAAACCCCTCTCATTGATCTGCCAACAGCAATCAAGGCTCAACTACAAGAAGAGGGTATACTTAGCCCACACAAAGGGTGAACCTCAAGTACCCAGCTTGGGTGATAGGGAGGCTGTGCCACTGGACCCTACAGGACATCTATACATTAGGCCATGCTACAAAGACAGGGAATCATAGCAGCTCTCCTGAAAACAGAAAAAAAACACAGAGAAGCTGCCAAAATGAGACAAATGTAGCCAAAACAAAAGAACAGATTAAGACTCTAGAGAAAGAACTAAGCAAAATGGAGACAAAAGCAATCTACCAGCTGCAGAGATGAAAACACTAGTTATAAGGATGCTTGATGAACTTAGTGAGACATTGACAGCATAAAAAAAAGGACCAGTCAGAAATGAAGGATACACTAACTGATGAAGAATAATTTACAGGGAAACAGCAGTAGAGAGGATGAAGCCAAGAATCAAATCAATGATTTGGAACATAAGGAAGTAAAAGACAACCAATCAGAACAGTAAGAAGAAAAAAGAATAAAAAAAAACTGAGGATAGTGTAAGCAGCCTGTGGGACAACTGCAAGTGTTCCAACATTTGCATCATAGTTGTGCCAGAAGGAAAATTAGAAATCTATTTGACACAATAATGAAAGAAAGCTTCCCTAATTTGGTGAAGGAAATAGACATACATATCCAAGAAGCACAGAGAATCCTAAACAAGATGGGTGCAAAGAGAAACACACCAAGACACATCATAATTGCAATACCAAGAGTATCTTACATTAAAGACAAAGTGAGAATCAAAAGCAGCAAAAGAGCCCTGGCTAGAGTGGCTCAGTGGATTGAGTGCCGGCCTGTGAACCAAAGGGTCATCGGTTTGATTCCCAGTCAGGGCACATGCCTGGGTTGCAGGTCAGGTCCCCAGTAGGGGGTGTGTGATAGGCAACCGCACATCGATGTTTCTCTCCCTCACTTTCTCCTTCCCTTCCCCTCAAAAATAAATAAATAAAATATATATTTTTTAAAAGCAGCAAGAGAAAAGAAATTACTTACTCACAGGGGAATTCCCATAAGACTGTCAGCTGATTTCTCAAATGAAACTTTGCAGACTAGAAGGGATTGTCAATAAATATTCAAAGTATGAAAAACAGGGACCTACATCCAAGATTGCTCTATCTGGCAAAGCTTTCATTTAGAATGGAAGATCAAATAAAGAGCTTCCCAGACAAGGTAAAGATAAAGGAGTTCATCATCACCAAACACTTATTATATGAAATGTTAAAGGGGTTTACTTAAGAAAAATATAAAAACTATGATCATTAAAATGGCAATAAATACATATCTATTAATGACTGAATCTAAAAAATAAACTAATCAAGCAAGTAGAACAGAGGCAAAATCATGGATACAGAGAGCATTTTGATGGTTGTCATATGGGAGGGAGTGTGGGGGAATGGATGAAGAGGTGAGGGGATTGAGAAGTACGAAGAGGTAGTTACAGAATAGCCATGGGGATATAAAGTACAGCAAAGGAAATGCAGTAGCCAAAGAATTTATACTCGTGACCCAGGGACATGAACAATGGTGGGGGGATTGCCTGAGGGAGTGGGGGATGCTAGGTGCAGGGTGAAAAGGGGGGAGTTGGGACAGATGTAATAGCATAATCAATAAAATATAATTAAATGCAAATGGCTCTCAAAGGAGGTAACTCTTTAAATGAGGGGAAGAAGTGAGGAGAAGGCAGGGCTCCTTCACCTCCTGGGCTGTGGGCTTACTGTTAGCTTCTGGGAGATGGGTTGACAGTTCACTCTACACTTACTCCTGGTGAAGGAGAAGAGAGATGGAGCTGGAGGTGAAGTGGACTGTGCAGAGGTGTGGGAGACAGTTCAGAGCTCCCAATGTTATCTGTGGTGTTGGCCATGAAACATTGTTACCAGTGAAGTTCTCGAGTTTTGCAAAGCCAAGAATTCAGAGCCAAGAACTCAAATTATAAGAGAAAGTTTATTTACAAAATTACAGAGGTACTAAAACTGAGCTGTGGAAGAAATGGGCTCAGGGAGTAAGTTACAGAAGGGCCCTCAGAGCTTAGGATAAAGAAAGATGAAGGTAATACACCTTGGGAGAAGGAGAGGGGAAAAGAGAAATGTGCAGGCATGCTCCCAAGAGGAAGAGAGCTCTGGGTCCTTTGTCTTGAGGGTCTTTTTTTAAAAGTATATTTTATTGATTATGCTATTACAGTTGTGCCAATTTTTTCTCCCCTTTCTCCCTCTCTGCCCCGCATGACCCCCATCCTCCAGCAATCCCCCTGTTAGTTCATGTCCATGGGTTGTACATATAAGTTCTTTGGCTTCTCCATTTCCTATTCTATTCCTAACCTCCCCTAGTCTATCTTGTACCTACCAGTCATGCTTCTTATTCCCTGTACCTTTCTCACCATTCTCTCCCTCTCCCCCGCAGCTAATAAGCCTCCATGTGATACTCATTTCTGTGATTCTGTTCCTGTTCTAGTTGTTCACTTTGTTTTTATTTTTTAGGTTCAGTTGTTGATAGTTGTGAGTTTGTTGTTATTTTACTGTTCATAGTTTTGATCATCTTTTTCTCACCTAAGTCCCTTTAATATTTCATGTAATAAGGGCTTAGTGATGATGAACTAACTCCTTTAACTTGACCTTTTCTGGGAAGCATTTTATCTGCCCTTCTATTCTAAATGATAGATGATAGCTTTGCTGGATAGAGTCCTCTTGGATGTAGGTCCTTGCCTTTCATGACTTTGAATACTTCTTTCCAGCCCCTTCTTGCCTGCAAGATTTCTTTTGAGAAATCAGCTGACAGTCTTATGGGAACTCTTGCTGCTTTTAAGATTCTCCCCTTATCTTTAATGTTGAATAATTTAATTATGATGTGTTTTGATGTGTTTCTTCTTGGGTCCAATTTCTTTGGAACTCTCTGAGCTTCCTGAACTTGCATGTCTAGTTCCTTTGCAAGATTAGGGAAATTTCCCTTTGTTATGTTTTCAAATAAGTTTTCAATTTCTTGGTCTTCCTCTTTTTCTGGCATCCCTATGATTTGGATGTTGGAACATTTAAAGTGTCCCAGAGATTCCTAAGCTTCTCCTCGTATTTTTTAATTCTTGTTTCTTCATTCTGTTCTGGTTGAATGTTTATTTCTTCCTTTTGTTCCAAGTCATTGATTTGAGTCCAGGTTTCCTTCCCTTCACTGTTGGTTCTCTGTATATTTTCCTTTATTTCACTATGTATAGCCTTCAATTCTTCCTTTATTTTGCATCTGTACTTAATCATTTCTGTGAGCATCCTGATTACCAGTGTTACCAGTGTTTTGAACTCTGCATCTAATAGGTTGGCTATCTCCTCATTGCTTAGTTTTTTTTCTGGATTTTTGATCTGTTCTTTCATTTGGGCCATATTTCTTTGCCTGGGTGCACCTGTTACATTATAAGGGTTGGAGCCTTAGGTATTCACCAGGGTAGGGCATCCCACTTCACTGCAGTTGTGGTGCTTTGTGTGGGGAGGGGTTCAGAGAGGGAACAATGCCACTTGCTTGCTTACTCAGCTCTTGGGCCCTTACAAGCAAATTGGGCCCTTCAGGTGCTGATTCCCAGTAGGCTTGGCTTGTGTATGTTTTAGGACCCTGTGGGTCTCTCCAGTGGATTCTCCTGTGAGACTGGGAGTTTCTCCCACCACTGCAACTCCCACAGGTTTTTACAGCCAGAGCTTTTGAGGTTTTATTTCCCTGCACTGGAACCCTGGGTTGTGCAGTTTGTCTTGCTCCCCAGTCATTCCCTCTGGCTTGTCTGAATGTGGGAAATCCCACCTGCCAGCTGCAGCTTTGCCACATGTCCTCTCTGCCCCAGCTGCAGGTCTCCCCGCCTCCTACCAGTCTGGATGAATGTTTCTTCTTTAAATCTTTGGTTGTCAGACTTCCATGCAGTTCAATTTTCTGGCAGTTCTGGTTGTTTTTGTTTTTATCCTTCTTTCAGTTGTGTGAGGAAGCAAAGTGTTTCTACCTATGCCTCCATCTTGGCCAAAACCCCTGTCTTTAGGGTCTTAAATACTGGGAGTATAGAGGAGGTCTTAGGGGAGGATCAATAGAATATTCATCAGCTTTATGCAGTTGTACCAAAATGAAATTTATTCCCTTAACTTCATCTGTGCTTGGGTGTGGCTAGCAACAAGGGCACAAATGCACTAACCAGATTTCAGTGATCTATCTCCCTGAGTAGGTGATTTAAGCTATTTACTCTCTGGCTGGGAAGAAGTATAAGCTATTTACTCTTAAGTGTCCTCAGCTTAGAAAAAATAGGATTTTGTGATTTACTAGGTGGCTGTAAACTGTTGGCCATTTAACTATCTGCCTCAGTTTCCCTATTCCACTTGTCCTGGCTGACTGTCCTGCCTCAATACAAGATGTGCAAAGCAGGCAATTCCATGGGCACAGAGAGCAGATAGGTGGTTTGCAGGGGATGAGGAGGTTAATGGAGAGACTGGGACATGGGTGAAATACCACCACTCTTACCAATTTTCGCCAACCCAGTGAGCAGGGTAGTGAGGGTGAGACCTAAGGGGCTCTCACTTCTTGCACCAAGCACCCAGCAAGCACAAACCAGCTGGGTGCAACCAACTCTGGGGACAGTGTCAGGTGGGGAGTTTGACTGGGACAGTACACCTGTCAAACAGTAAGGCAGGTGTCCTAAGGTGAGCTCAGAGAGGATAGAAACCCCCTGTGGAGCAGAAAGGCAAAACCTTGCTTGATCTTGACTTTTGGTACAAATACAGACTGTGAAAGTGGGGCCTCATGATCCTTCTGACCTTTTGCCAATGTGTATGGGGTTTTCTTTTGAGGCAGCAAAAACATTTTGAAAGTAAATAGAGGTGCTGGTTGCACAACACTGTCAAAGTACTAAATGCCACTGAAATGTTCACTTTTAAATGTTTAAAAGGATACATCTCATTGTGTATTTTACCTCAATTAAGAGGCATATCCAGTCAGAAACCCAACAGTGTGGCCCCAAGGAATCCATCTCTGTAGGCTTAGAACAGGGGTGTCAAACTTATTTTCACTGGGGGCCACATCAGCCTTGTGGTTGCCACATCAGCCTTGTGGGCCAAAATAATTTTGGAACTGTACAAAAGTAACTACTCCTTCACTGTTAAGGAGTTGAAATTACATTCAGCCCTTTGAGGGCAACCAAGAGGCTGATGTGGCCCCCAGTGAAAGAGAGCTTGATACCCCTGGTTTAGAAGATGCATACTGGTCAGAGTCAGTCCTCTCAGCTATTTCTCAGCCCTTGTGCAGTAAGCTATGGGTGGCTGTCAGAGCCCTGGTGACCTGGGCATAGTCATCTGTGCCTGTGGCCTGGGAGTCAGCTTCATGATAGAAGACCTCAAGAGGTAAAAATGTTACCTTTATAGTTGATAGGCTTAAGTGACTAATGCACATGGAAAGCTGCTGTTCCAGGAACTGGTATACATGACCACGTGACTACAGGAGGTCCACAAGCAATTCGACCTCGTGCTCCAAGGGGTCTGCCAGCTGTGGAGCTAGTATCTGAGCCTTTGTGTTCCAGGGAAGGAGTGTCCGGGATGCAGATAAATAATTGTTGATCAACAGATAAAGAAGTACTGGGAAAATCATTATGGGACTGCAACACTTGCCTGATTAATCTTTTTCCAAATCCCTTACCTACCCTTTTCTTCTCTTTCTAAAAAGTTCATCTTGAAAATGAAATGTTGAGATGCTTTTTGGGGTATATAATCCATCATCTTCTCAGATAGCTAGCATCTGATTAAAGCACAGATAAAAAAAAATCAATCCCCATCTCTACTTATTGGTTCTGGTAGTGACAGGCAGAATGACACTAATTTTTCCAGTTTGATTTTCTGGTCACTCTGGTGGGACACCTTTGGGACTCTCTGGTAAGCCTGAGTGAATTTGCTAGGAAGTCTCTTTGGCTTCCTGGACGGGGGGACCCCAGGGTATTAATTTGGAGATGCCCTAGAAGTATCCGATTATTTCCTCTTGGGAACTCTCCTTCTTTAATTCTTGGCACTCCCTGTTGCCTTCACTTTTGATTGGATTACTGCACTTTCTGGTTCAGGGTTACAGTCCTGGGTTATGGCTTATTACGGTCATCAGGAATTAAGATTCCTTCTGGTTTGTGTGATATTACAGAGCTCTGTGTGATAGAATGGGGTGGAGAGAACCTCCATGCTGGGAAAACAGCCTTTTGGCTAATTGATCAACCTATGCTTATGACCTATGACTAAAAGAATGATTTTTTCTTGTAATACTGCTTGGCTTATGTATAATCTGGAGCCAAGAGCATGCTGGCCACTGAAAAGGTCTTTAAATTATTATACTATACTGCAGTTAGAGTTGTTTTGTCAAAGACTGGGAAATGGGATGAAATGCCTTATGTACAGGCCTTTATGACTTTGCATAATAAAAATGCAGGATTAAAAGCAAAAAGATTAACGGTCTAGAGAAAAGAGACTTTGCCTGTGGCAGAGAGCAGAAGCTCAGGAGAGGGACCAGGGAAATCAGAACATTTGGCTGCTGTGAGCATGGTCAGGGGCCCCACTGTCCCTCCAGCTCTGGGGGGGATCTTCCTCCTTACTCAGCTGACGGAGCCAGAGGAGGTGAGACTGAACTGGTCTCTCTGTCCCAAACCTGCCAGGGAACCAAATTCAGTGCAGGACAAGCCCCTGTCAGACAAGGTAATCATTTTGGAAGGGAAAAGGGCACTGAAAAAATGAGAGCCCCAATGGGGAAAAGGAGGTCAGAGTCTGAGAACCTGAGAGTTATGATGGGAAGAGGAAATAGCTCTAGTGATGAATGATGGGGCCCAGAAGTTCAGTTATTGCAACAACTTATTAAAGTCATCCCATCCCCTCAGGAACTTCAAGTAAAACTACAGTATGGGAACAAATTGTAGACCTTTTAGATTGATACCAAAGCAACATATTCCACAGTCAACAGACCTCTAGCTGAATGTAACTGGAATTTCTAGAAGCCCTAAAAGCCAGTTTTTCTTAAAGCCATTTGAATGTGCTATGGGAGATATGCATTTTCTCTTCTGGGAAGGGATTTGTTGCCAAAACTCCATGCTCAAATCACTTTCTTTCCAGAAGAACAAGAGCTTGATCTACAGGTCCCTCCAGAGCATGCCCAGCAGTTCCTTATGTAACCACAGGAAGGAGGAGGAAAGCAACTCTGGCTAGAAGAAATTGAGAATCAGGTAAACCCCATTGTGTGGACTGCTGGAAGGCCGGGGAGCTCCTGTAAAAGCTGACCTCAAACCAGGGGCAGGGACCCCTAGAAGGAAGGTGCCCAATAATTCAGAAATGTCAGGAATACAGACTCTTTTGGCCCTGCCGCTCCCTGTACAGTACAAGATTTAAGGGCCATAAGTGGCATCATACAGAGTGGTATACCTGGGCATAGCCTCTGGTATTCAGTATTGGACTGGACAGGTGCTTTTTTTTGCATTCCGGTTGACCAAGACTCTCAACTGTTGCTTGCTTTTAAATGGCAGGACCCAGAGTCTCGGGTCAAGACTCAGTACTGCGGGACAGTCTTGCCACAAGGTTTCAAGAACTCCCCAGTGATTTTGGGGAGACCCTGAGCCAGGGCTTAGAAGACTTAAAACTAGAAGGAGGAACTCTGTTACAATATGAACATGCACCATTTAACTAATACAACTACCTTGAACCATTTGGCATCTTGTGGCTATAAAGTATCCACACAGAAGGCCCAGATTTGCCAACGAGCAGTAAGGTTTCTTGAGTTCCTACTTGAACCTGGTAGAATGACTCTTTGTCAACGAAACTAGACCACACTGTCCAGGGGACCTAACCTGTGTTGCTCAGCACTGTACCCTTGACACCTGAGGTGGTGCCTCAATACAGTACTTGTTGTGTGGTTGCTGGGTGAACAACTGAACCACAGGATTCTGGCATGAGGCACTTCCCCAGCCTTCTCCCTGCAGCTCTGCTGCTCACAGCTGCCTTCATCTGTGTGCCCAGGCCTGGGAGTGAGAGGGAAAAGGGTGAGGAACTGTCAGGGGACCCCTGATGTATTGATATGGAAGTCTGGGGACCCAGAAGTCCCAACACTTTGTCCTATCTGTTTGCACTCAATTAGAAGGGGTGCCGAAACCTTCACCCCACCCCTGTAGGGGACCCTGCAGGGTCAAACCCTGTAGGTCAGCCCTGCCAGAAGGAAGATATCCCCTGGGTCTCAAGGGTGGTAGTGGAGGGAGGCTTGGAAAGGGGCTGAATGGCTCCAACAAGACAGCATGGCAAGGGACCAGGCAAGGCAGAGAGATGATTGCAAAAGTTCAGTGATGTTGCTGTGCTATGTTCCCACTTGGTAAGAGGCCCACAGCATTGCAAAACCACCACTTCAACTACAACCCCAAGAGTGTTCATAAACAGTTCAAGTCTGCCTGTTCAAGACATAAAACAGAGTCACCACATGACCCAGAAATTCACTCCCAGCTGAGTACCTTAAAGACTTCAAAACAGTTGTTCAAACAAAAGCTGGTGCACAGGTGTTCATAGAAGCACTAATCCAATGGCCCAAAGTGGAAGCAATCCATATGTCCATCGACAGATGAATGGATAAACAAATATAAACAGAATACAATGGAGTGTATGCAGCCACAGGAAGGAAGGACGTATATACACCTGCTGCAACATGGATGGGGCTTGAAGATACTATGCTGAGTGAAAGAAGCCAGATACAAAAGGCTACATAGTATGAGCTTTCATTTATATGGAAATATCCAGACTGGACAAATCCACAGAGATCTGCCATGCTGAGTGGGTTCAAATCCTGACTTTACCACTTACTTGCTGTGTGACTTTGGGCAAATCAGTGAATCTCTCTGTGCCTATGATGATAAATGAGCTGCTTTATGGCATTAATGGAAGAACTCAATGACTATTATTGCAAAGCACTAAGAGTAAGTACCATGGTTTCTGGTACTCTAGGAGTGTTTGAACTTTTTTCACTCTTATCTAGATTTTTGGAAAATCTCCACTGAGAAGCCACTGGACCTTGAAAGAAAAATAGGGTTCACTAGATGGGGAAGGGGAGGGGCTAATGTTAGCCATCACCCATGAGGGCCAGGTCCTAGGCCGGGGATTTTACAGCCCTTCTCTTGGGGAACATAGGTTCCCCAACATGCCAATGGTGGCTGTTAACCAACACTCCCAGGTTGCAGAGGAGGAACTAAGGCTCAGAATGGTTAAAACCTTGCCACAAGTTACACAACTTACAAGTGGCAGAGCTAGGATTTGAGCCAGGTCTGTCTAAACACCAAGCCATTCTCCACGGCCTCCAGAGGATTGTCCTGGGGGCAGCTTCTTTGCCAGGGGGATGGTGATTGTGCAAAGTTTCTGCAATAGGATGACTGGTTATGCTTTTCCTTTGGATTTCTTTCTTTGTTCAAAAATCTGATCATATAAAAGAAGGGAGACCAGCCATTCTACTCTGGAGACAGTAGGGTCTCCTCCACCCCTGGGCCTCGAATAACACCAGCTGCAAGCTGGAAGCAAACAGCTGGTTTCAGAAAGGCCTGCCTTTCGCACCGCTCCCTGTGCCCCTCCTGCCCCCATCCTCAGGACAGAGGTAGAGACTATGAGGCTGCCCCGCCAAGGTCTCTTCTTCCTACCAAACTCCCTGTGCTGCAGATGCGGGAACTGGGGCCCAGGACACCCTGTTTGAACTTTAGTTTTCTTTTCTGATCAGTGGATAACAGAAGTGTCTGTGGAAGGAAAAACAAATTCTTTTGGCTGGTCTAATAATCAAGTGACATGAGACAGATTAGCAAGAGAAAATACCAAATTAAATCATACATATGTATGGGACCCCACACATGTGACGGAGGCAGAAAGCCTACAGGCAGAGAGGCTCAGAGACAGAACGGAGCATGGCTATGTGGCATTCTGAGCCAGGATGAGGGAAAGTGCCTTGGGGGCCTCACAGGGTCAGTGCAAGATGGCAAGAAGAGCAGGTGGTTAGTGAATGGAAGTCTGCTCACCCTACAGATACATCAGAGGGAGGTTTTCTCTGATCATCATTATATGGGTAAGGCCCGTAATTCAAGTTCACCTAGGTAGTCAAGGGGTTGGGGGCAGAAGTTTGTCTTGAACCTGTGGTGAAAGTTGCCTTTAGTTCAAAACAATCTGCCTACCACAGAGGCACATCTTGGGGTGAGTCATTCAAAGCCCCACAGAATGATGGGAGCCAATAGGCAAACCCTCATCTTCCCAACCCTCTGGGTTTGGGCAACCTGAAGTAGGTTGAACACAGCCACCCAAGAGGTCCCCAAGTCCCCAACAGGACTGAACCTCAGCTGCCCACAGAAGTAACCTGCTGCCCTGACCAGGTGCCTCAGTTAGTTGGAGCAGCATTCTGTACACCAAAAGGTTGTGAGCCCGACTCCTGGTCAGGGCACATGCCTAGGTTGTGGGTTCAATCCCTGATAGGGGCATGTATAAGAGGCAACCAACCTCTCTCTCTCTCTCTCTCTCTCTCTCTCTCTCTCTCTGCCCTCCTTCCTTTTCCTCTAGAGTCAATAAATTTGTATTCAGGTGAAGATTAAAAAAAAAGAAGGGACCTACTCACCCCTATACCTTGTGATTAGACCACTACTCCTAAGACACAGGACCTGGCGTTACATTAAGAGCTAGCATTCAGTTGTATGCCCACAATGACCCAGGCTCTCAATAATAAAACAAGAAGTCTTTAGTTTTCATGATTTGTTTTCATCATCGAATCAGTCAATATAGTTTTGTTTTGGGTTTGTTTTTTTTTTTTTTGCTGTAGTAATGACAACAAAAACAAACAAAAAAACGACTCAAATCACAATGGGTCTTTCTTGGCAGATTTTCAGGGACACAGACTAAGTGATACTCTACTATCCTATGATACCACCATCTCAAAATGAGACCTTTGGCTTTGCCCAGGCAGAAATGAGGACATGGAGAACCACACACTGGCTCTCCAGGAGGCAGCATCAATCATGTCTGCTCTTATTTCATTGCCTAAGAAGTCTCGTGGCCACACCTGGCTTTGGGGAAAATGGAGGGTGGAGTGTGCTTCCTGTGTGCCCAGGAAGTGAGAACTGGAGCTAGTGAGCACCAGTCAAGCTGGTTACAACATTGTCCTTCTCTCACTGCGTTGAAAGAAGAGGCACTAAGGCCCACAGAGGCAGCTTAGGAAAGGGTCCGTGGCTCTGCCATCACTCCAGCTCTAGGCCGTGGTCCTTCTGAAGATTTGTGAAGGTGGCTCTGCTTTCCACCCTGCACTCCCCATCTCTGAGCCAATTCCTATTGTTGCATAATGGTGCGACCCAAAACTTAAGGGCTAAGACAACACTGTATTGTTTCTCACAGTATCTGTGGGTCAGGAATTCTGGGAGGGCTCAACTGGGCGGTCTTTCATGCAGTTCATCCTGAGCCACTGGGTGCAGATTCACCTCTCCTTCTCTTGGTGTGACCTCCAAGCTTATCTATGTAGACTAATTGGGCTTCACCACAGCATGGTGACTTCAGTCAACCGTACCACTTCCATGACATTCTGGCAAAGAAGCAGAAACCACAGTGCCTTTTCTGTCCTGGCCTCAGGTTGCTTTGCACATATTTGATTGCTCCAAAGTGAGTTATTCATCCACCCAGATTTGAAGTGAGAGGTAAGGTCATGATTCGAAGAACACTCCACGAAGGTATTAGTATGGCCACCACAACCTGCATCAGAAGAGGTAATGGGGTGAAGCTTTGCCATGTCCTGGGAGACCCCCCGACACTGAGAACAGAAGGTACCAAAGCACCCAAGCAGGACTTACTCAGAGATGCCTCACCCAGGTAGCCGGCCCCACCCCATGAGTCAGCACTGTGTTTTCGGGTTCCTGGAGTACTCAGTTAATACCTGGACTGAGGACATGAAACATGGTGGCACTGAGAGACCCTGAAGGGACTCCAAGTGCTATCAAGACTGTGTGAGGCCAGCAGGGTGGCCATCATTCCCCGATGGATATGTGTGGCCGATGTCACACTGCACACACATGGGTTGCAGAAGAGTCCAGACTAGAACTCAGAACTGCTGACTCCTGTCCCCACAGCCTCAAAATCCATGGCACAGGGCCACCGGGACCCTTCCTCAGGAGCAAATGGTAGAGCTTCTTCAGAGAAATTGGTCAAAGCGACAGGAGGAGGGGGTGGTAAAAGGAGGAAGCTGCCTCCCTACTATCTCCTGCAAAGAAAAAGTTCTTAATCACTCACAGTGAAATGAGAATCAACTTGTCCACACTTCTCTATGTCACATCATGGAAACTAAGGCATAATTGGGGGAGGGGCTTGGCCAAGGTCACCCAGGTGGTTAGCAATGAAGCTGAGCCTGAACCATGTTCCCGAGCCCCTGGTCAAGGTGAGGGGTCAGGAATAGGACTCAGCTCAGTGAAGCGGAAGGCAGATGTAATCCTGCTTTTCAAACACCACAGTGGGTACCCAGTTGTTCATTTTTTAAATTTTTGTCTTTTTGTGTTAACTTTTTATTAGTTGATTTTAGAGAGAGGAAGAGAGGGGTGGGGGGGCAGACAGATAGACATTGGATTGATGTTCTACTCATTGATGCATTCATTGGTTGATTCCTGTGTGTGTCGACCAGAAATAAAACCCGCAACCTTGGTGTATTGGGACAGTGCTCTGAGCAACTGAGCCACAGGGCTGGGGCTGTCGTGTCCTTTCAGATGTTTTCACCGGCCATCCGTCCCAGGGCTGTGAAAACAGATTTTCACAAAGACCCGCTAGGCTACAGAGGGGCTGGCCTGAGTATGCAGCAGGAGGAGGCAGAGCTTGGGAGTGTGGCAAAGCCTGATGAGTGTCCCTGAGCAGAGCTGGCCACCTTGCCCTGTTTCCTGTGCCTTGCTCCTGGGCTTAAGAACCAGGGTGGAGGACCCCTGCTGGAAGAGGCATAGGCTGGGTCTCTGGGTTCCAGGAGGAGTGGATCAGAAGACTCCAGTGGGGCAGGACACATCAGCTACCTTGGGTTTGACTCTTCCAGGAAGCCCCTCAACCTTTCCAGGGGGTACTTTACCTCCCAGGAGGGTGACAGACAACTACTTTGTCTCTCTTCCTGTCTGGTCCCTTTAAATACACTTGGCCTTCTGGAAGCCCCACCCAGGAGGCTGCCCTACTGCCCAGAGAGCTCAGGGCTAAAGGAGGGACACAGGGCCCTGGATATCACTTCACCTGTTTCTGTCACTGTGATTTGCACATGATTTATTTATTGCAGATGCTCACCGGTCCCTGTGCCAGGTGCAGATGGAGCTCAGAAAGGCAGGCTGTGACCTTGGAGACACTCAGTCACCTGGGGAACAGCATGCGCATGGGTCATGGTGAGAGCAGGCTGACAGCAGAAGGCGTCATACCAAGAGGAGGCCGTTTTGCCTGTCTCCTCCCCCATGCCCTGACAAGACCAGAGCTTCAGGCACTCCTACTCTCCTCTGCCCCACAAGCCCCTTGACTCCTTGGTAGATTATATCTGAGATTTTGATTCCAGATGGTTACTGAGTTTTAAGCAATCAACATTTATTTAGATTTGATGTTTCACTAGTTCTTTGCTCACCACTGTTTCTTGTATTCCATTTATTGGATTGAATTTTCTTGCTAGGGTACATCAATTAATATTTTCACAATGAAATTTTCTTTTCAATGCTGAACATTTGAGACATCACATGTCTTCAAGGTGTGTTTTATTCTTACATTTGGCTGGGTATAGGATTCTGAGTTTGAAATTATTTTCCCTGAGAATTTGAAGATAATTGCTTCATTTTCTTTCTGCTTCTGGTATTACATTCTTTTGCAGGAAGTAGGATTTGTGTCTAGAAATACTTTGAACTTTCCATCCCAGTGCTCTAGAATTTCAACACTCTGTTCAGCAGGGACCCCTCTCTGACCATCCTGCCTGGCACCATGGGTCTTTGATTAATCAGAGTCCTGGGACGATTTCAGTCTTAGCTCTGGGAAATCCCTGCTCTGAGTTCCTATCTCCTTTTGCACTAGGAAACAAAATTTTGTCTTCCACGTCTCTTTTTATTTTTTACTTTCCATCTTTTTATTCTTTTGTGTTGTATTTGATGAGTCATCAGCTTGATCCATCAATTCATTTATTGAATGTTTCTGCTCTTTGGCCCATTTAGTGTTTATTCCCCAATGACCAGACTTTAATTTGCTAAATTCTCTACTCATTCTTTTTGAGTATCCAATATTCTAGCACATCTTTCTGAGGATATTGACCACATTTTTTCTGAATTCTCATCCTGATCACATTGACTCCCTTTCCTTGGGTGTCAATCCTCTCGTTTGGGAGTTTGATGCCCACTGTTTATGGGGCTCATCGTGTTATCTGAGGTCATTGAGCTGCAAGCATCCCAATGGTTGCCCCCAGCCTCCTCTGCTCATTGTCGAGTAGCCTGCACTACCCAACGAGCCCTAATGTTCTGTGCTAGGGGCTTCCATCCTCCCTGGGTGTCACCAGCCTGCCAGGACACTCTCTCCTCCATCCTAGCACTCACACTCACCCCTCCCCATTCCCCTAAAACACAGATGCTGGTGTTCTCTGCGTGGCCCAAGCGTGTGCGCATGTGCATGCATATGTGCACACATGTGAGGGTCTGTATGCATTCTTTACGCACATGTGCTATGGAAAAGGGTTCACTCACCTGGTGGCTCCTACTGAGGCACCACAATCATTCTTCCAGGGACTCAGGGCGCTCTCAAGTGCCCAGGGCCTCTGTCCCCTCGTGCCCTTTGCAGGAGCTACCCCTCCCACTGCTCTCTCCCTCCATTGGGCCCAGCTGCCTTCCACGCTGAAGGTACCCATCACTGTTCCTGCCCATATGGTTGGGACTAGGGAATATGGGGAAGGCTGCAGTGAGAGCCAGCCCCCCACCTGACTCCCACTTCTGCAGCCTTAGGCAGCTCTGAATGGCAAAAAGACCTGTGGAGTCAAACAGAACCTGGGCTTCACTTTCTCAGCACTATTTCCACAATATTAAAATGAGCTGTTATTTTTACTACACTTTATAGTAATGTAGGAAGATTGGTGGTGTGATCAAGTGTCTGGCACATGCTCAGTAAATGCGAGTCCCTCCCCCATTCTCCCACTGTCTCTCCATTCACTGACACAGGAAACACCTGTCCTGAGTCTGAGTCTGGAGTCAGTGGTTCAGGCAGGCAGTGCTGAGGGGTGGGGAGAGGCAGGCATCCCCATGTTGGGGACTGGATGTCTGTGAGGACTCTCTGGGGGAAGACAGAGGCAAGCAGGAGTGAGAGCTGTGTGGAGAGGGAAGGGGAACTGTCGGCTGGGAGTGAGGTAGGTGGGAGAACAGGGCAAGGTTGAGTGTGAGGAATAGTGGAGCCAATGATATTGATAGTAAGATAGTATGCCTTGTTCAGGGTCAGAGGTCAGGGACTAAAATGCCACGAGGGGTCAGGAGATAACATGAGTGCTGGGGTGAGGACAAGTCTTCCAGCATGCTTGCAGTAGGGATAGGACATTTATTTAAACTCTCTGCTTAGCACTGCTCAACCGCAACAGCCACCAGGTGTCCCCAGGCCAGACTGACTCCTGGGCTGCTGCAGGCAGGGGGCATAAAAGTTCCCTGAAAAAACGCTGTCGCCCCAGTTTGCCCCTCTGGTTGGTATGGAGTGCCTTGTGCAGGAGAGGAGGTGGGAAGTGTGCCTGGGGCCCCACAGTCCTGCCTTCTCCTCGACGGCCAGTGCAGGACCACCTCTGCTTCTGTTCCTGCGGCCTCAAGTGTCCCCACACATTGTCCTTTTAGGTGGGAGTCAGGAATGATGGGGTTCATCCATTAACACAGCCATCATTAGCTGAGATGCCCTCTGCACACAACCTGAGCCCCGCCCCCAAAAGTTTCCAGAATGTACAGGAGGTCCAAAAGAGCGGTTGGGAATACCAGGATGAGACCTGAACACCAGGCAGGTGGGGCCCAGGGGGGCTATCATCCAGAACTGGTCGTCTGTCGCCACTCTGTGGCCGTATCTGGGAACTGCAGCTACCGCAGAGGGCCTGCATCACCTGCTGTCTTTTCATGTAAGAACGAGGCTGAGAGGGAGCCGCAGAATGTGGGTAGAAACACTCTGCATCCCAGGCTGCATCCCTGAAGCCCCACTTCTGTCACAGCTTCTAAATTTTAAATGCCCTGCTCATTTCTGGCCTCCTCCAGGCTCCAGCCTGTGGGTCCCAGCCAGTTTTTGCTGAATCCTATCAAAGATTTAAAAAATAAATAATTTATCCCAATTGCCAACCGACCTAAGTGTTCGCTGGGCAGGTGATTTGGTTTCTGTTATATACATTTGTGTCCTTCAGAGTCACTTCATAACAGCCCCAGTTGAGCCTTTTGAGGACTGCAGCCTTGTGACAAAGGCCGGCCTCTTCCTCTGTGAGGCCCAGTGCGCGGACTGGGCAGCTGTGGACAAAAACCTACAAATGCAGCTGCTGACACACACTGGGACAGGGCTTGGGGGGATGGCAGCCTGAGTCCCCACCAGAAGGCCAGAGGCTGGGTTTTTTACAGAAAGCCTTCCAGAACTGGAAGCAAACGACATGTGCCAAGGCACAGGCAAGGTACCTCCAAAGGACTGCAAGGACTTTAGGGTGCCTGAGGGAGGAGCACAGCGGCAGTGCAGGGGGTCCTCCTTGAGTGCTAAGGAGCCTCCGCTCCAGCAGGGAGAGCTGGTGGTTTAGGTATAGGCCTAGGCCAGCTGGCACCTGCACAAACTCCCAGCTCAGAGGCAGGATGACTTTTGTCCTTGGGCCGTCTGAAAGTCTGAGGGCGGTGGGTGTTTGAGGTTTATGGCTGGAGTCAAGGTTTTCTGCTGGCAAGGTGGGCTGGGTACTGGCCCTCAGCCTGGCTGACACCCACAGCCAGGGCCGAACTGTCCTATTAGCCTGGGGGGCCTGAGGGGAGCTCAGGTCTTTTAGCTTTCATTCCTTTCCTGCCATGGCCTGTGCCCTCCTGGACCCCCACCACCACCCTCCACCCCACCCCTGGCTGCCGTGCAGTATTTCAGGTGAGGCTGGCTGCTCACTGGCAGCCAGATCTGAACAGACACCCCTGGTTCTCCTTTGGTGACTGCTGAGCTTCCACCTTGTTTCATGGAGTAGGTCGGTTGCCCCTCACCCCTAGGAGCAAGGTTCTGGAATAAATAACTAAATGACTGTCCCTATTTCCTGCAGCCCTTTCTCGAGGAAGCTGACCAACTCTGGAAATGGGGGAAGTGGCCTTGCTAAGGTCATGACCCGAGGGGTTGACACAACCCACCCCTCTCCAGCTACTCGTCAGGGCTCCTCCCACTGTCCAGCTGCCTTCTGGGTCTACAGGCTCTGCTCACTGGATGGCCTGGGGCTTGTCAGTGAACCTCTCTGAGCCCTGGCTTTCTGGGCAGGTTATAGGAAGGGCCAAACTCACATGCTGAAACTCCAATGTGCATGTGTGAGTTTGTCATTAACTATGACTGGTCACTAATAATGTATCACTGCAGTGTTCTTCTTCACTGCCAACTAACACTTAGTCTTTTTCCACCTAAAATGGTCTTCTTTGGTCTCTAAGTCAGAGTCTTTACAGGAGCACTTAGTTCTGCTAAGGGGACACCTGGATCCAAGAGTGGCCTTCTGCTGGATGTGCTGGTCACACTGCCCTTCCTGCTTTCAGGACCGAGCCCCACCTGCCAAGGTCACACACAGGCCATGAGTGAGGTCTGCTCTCACAGCCCAGGCAGCGCCAGGGTCACCTTGCCCGTCTTTGGTGGCCACCCTCTGAGCTGCTGACCAGCATCCTCATCCATCTCCGCAGGCTGAGGGCACTTTGAATCCTTTCCTTGCAGTGCCAAGGGGGAGGTGGGGTTCTGGGGCATGCTTCAGACCATCTGCTCACGGTGCCGCAGCTGCGTGGGGTGGCTGCCTCACCCAGCCAGGATTTCTGCTCAAATTTCAATCCCTTCTCATGCCCAGGCACAGGGGCTTCAGTGCAGGTTGGGTGGGGGGAGGGTCTCCCAGGGACCTCGCTCCAGCTGAGGCATCCCAAACTGGAAAGCCACTTTCTCTCCAGAGCGGCTTACCCAGGCCATTCCCTCCTCCTCCCTCAGCCCACAGGCTTTCTGTTCCAGACCATACCTGCCCTACCTGTCCAGAGCCAGTGGGCCTCACAGCTTTGTTTGAATGGCAGGAATGCAGGGGAGGACACGGGCAAATCTGGACAATAGGGGTTGTTTACAAAGTGTCCTTGTCTCTATGACATACACTCTTCCCTCCGCCTGCCCTGTGGAAGCAGTGAGCTTCCCTCCTTCCTCTCTCCTGCCCTCGGCTTGTCACCAAGGGCCAGGTCAGCCAGACCTCTGGTCCTAGGAACCACCTGCTCTGGCCTGACTGGCTCCCACCTACCTGCCAGTTTCTGCTGCAGGCTGGGCCCTGGACGCCCACCTTTAGATGGAGGCCCAGCTCAAGAGAGGCTGGGCTTTACCCATGGACCCTAGATCCTTCTGGGAATGTAGGTCGGCCATCAGGACTGGAAGTCACAGCACAAGCCACAGAGTGCGGTGCCTGGCTGGATGTCTGGCACCAGAGGCCTGGCCCGCCCTCCGTCAGGAGCCCTGACCCTGCCAGGCCCACAGTCCCATTGGTTACTGGGAGTGGCCACAATAGGGTGTTCACGAGGTCACATAAAGAGCTTGGCTGTGTCCAGAGCACAGTAAGTGCTAGAAAATGGCTCTCATTGCTGCTGCAATGCCAGAAAGGGTCCCACATGGGATTCAGGAGAGTGAAGAAGTTACACTGAGCCTTTCTGCCCAAAACCCCTGGCTGACCCAGAGTTCCCTCACTCCTTCCAAGGCTTCCAGCCCTGCAGCTTGGGGTCTTCCCAACCTTTCCACCTGGGGTGGGGGCCGAGGTGTTTCAAGGCCAGCAGTGGAGAAGGCAAGAGACCATACTGGCACAGCACTGAGTCTTGGGGTTGGCAAACATGGGCTTCCTTTTCTGCAGTGCATTTCATGGTTCTGAAGCAAAACAGGCTTCTCAAGCTGTGAAGAAAGTCACTTTTATTTCTACCGGGTGTATCCTGTGTGACAAAAAGAAAATCAAAGAGTTTTGTGGACCTGGCCCCTGCCACCGGCTGTTTCCCGGGCTCTGCCTTCCCAGCACCATCACTGCTGGTGCCCTTGCAGGCCAGGCCCCAACCCTTCCCTCTTTGCTCTGGGCTCCAGTCCTGCTGCCTCCTTCTTGCAGGCTCTGCTGCAAACCCTGCAGCAAACAATGCCCCGGGGTCTCTGCATGCTCCTCCACCAGCTGGACGTGCTCTTTGCTCTCCCACCCAGGTCTCACCAATGCGATCTGCTGGGAGCACCCTCCGACCTCGGGCTGGCCAGGGTCCTACTCCACCTGCTTCCCCAGCACCTGAACTTGTGGTCCTCATCATAATCGCAGTGAGTTGTTTATTACTGCTTGTCTGGAATGATTTGCCCCTGAAATTATCTTTCTCCTTTAACCTGAAGGCTGCTAAAGTGGCTGCTACCTCTAGCTTAGCAGAGAACAAAGGTGGCGACCCACAGCTTCAGAGTTTCTAGCCCTGCTGTTAACGCTCATGGCAGAGATCCATTTAAAAGAAAAGATTTTGGAAGGGTCAGCCTCTGGAGGATCTGAAGCAGAGCACCCTAGTTACAGCTCGGTCAGGAGCAGGCCCAGAGTCGGGGCTGGGCATGAGCAGCAGAGTCGGCAGAGGCCAGGGCTGGGAGGAAATGGCTGTGGGTGGTGAGCAGGCAGGGGTGTCTCACTGCCTCAGCAGGAGCAACTGTCTCTCATGGGTGAGGGGCATCCAGCAGAAGTGGGGTCTCACAACTGAGCTCAAGAGAACTGGCCATCCCATCAGTGCCAGGACCCACTAGCCTGGTGACGCCAGCATGAGGGGACCATGGAGTCCAGATACCCTCACCACTGCCATCCCTGCACGGAGCAAGTCTGGCCCCCAGTGTGAGCCACTCCCTGGGCAGGAGGAGGAAGAGGCTAAGACAGGACCTGGTGGGATTAAATTTGTCATCAGCAGAGTGAGGACCCAGGACAGAAATGAGTGAAGTAGCTTCTCTGCTCCCCAGTATTAAAGTCTGAAGGTCAATGATGTTAGACGGAGGGCAGGGCCGGGTGCACCTGGTTTGCTGCTGTGCCTTGGTGCCGGCACACACCCTGCCCAGAGGGGCACTGGCAGATCTCCTTCCCCTTTGGAAGGCCAAGTGCAAGGGAAGATGCTGCTCCTGTTGGGCCAGGGTCTGCAATTCTCCAGACATTCAGCACTGGGGGTCTCAGAGGGTCCCAGTAAGTCTAGACCTGACAACGCTAAGCAAGAAGGAAAGAGGACATGGAAGGCCGGAGGGGCATGAACTGCTATTGACGGGGAGGAGGGCGGAGTGAGCCAGCTGGGAAAGGGTGGCACTGTGCTGCTCATCGGACACTGTCTCCCAGCCCTCAGATGGGGCGACGTCCTCCTGTGCACAGGGTGAGAATCTCGGAGCAGCCGAGGAGCCAGTACCGCCAGGTCCTGCTTCCTTCCAGGGCCTCATGCCAGGGCTCTGGACACAGCCCTGTTTGGGCCAGGTGGCCTCGGGGCCACCTGGTGCCATAGCACATACTCTTCATCTGGACTCACCTGCAAAGCCCCCTACTGTCCCCCAAGAGATGAAGCTAGACAAGGAGGGGCCCTGCTTTTGGCCTAGCCAAGAGTCCTCCCTCTCTAATTTGGGGTGACAAGCTCAGGCTCCCGATGGCCTGAGAGCAGAAAGGCAAGCCCTGAGCCACAGGCCCCCTCATCTCTCATCTCACCTGCCCTGCCCCTGGGGAACTCAAGAGTGCCTGTCACTGAGGGCTGAAGGCCTGCCAGGATCCCAGAGATGAGATGGACAACTAGGGGTTCCCTGCAGAGGGAGTGAAGGAGGGGGCAGTGGCGGGGCAGGAAGTGGACGAGTGAAGGCCCCCGAGACCACACGAGAAAGTGTGGAGAGCTGGTTGATCAGCCTTCCGCTTTCCAGTAGGTCAAAGGAACAAGAACTGAGACTCTAATGTCAGCCTGCTCCCCCCTCACACAGCCTGTGGGAGCCCACAGGAACATGGCTGTGGGGGCACAGCAGAGGTGCAGGGTGCTGCTCTGGACCGGGGTAGAGGGTGCGGTGGGCATGGGAAGGGGTGGCACTTGCTAAATTTGACCATTAGTGTGGGGTGTGGAGTTGGGGTGGCCAAGCCCCACTATTACCAAGGTCCTACCCCCTCAGCCCCTATACAGAACCCAATGCTCAGAGCAGGGAAAGCTACACCCTCTTCAGCTTCGCATCAGTGTGGTGGGACGGCCTAGGTACTCACAGGGTATGTGGCTGGTGCCCGGGGCCTGGTGCTGAAGGATCTTGGGGTGGCGGCTAAAGGAGGCCACAACCTCAGGTGACACACGAAAAGCATTTATTTTTCAACAAATGTTCAAGCCTGATGACTCTGCTGGGTCCTGAGCAGGACCAGGGATGAGGAATGAGGACCCTCTGGATGGTCAAAGGCAGAGCCACATGCATGGTCCTGGAGCTCAGTGAGGGCGCTGGAGGCCCCAGACTGGGCAGGCAAGGGATCAGGGGCCATGGCTGAGGGTGTGAGGGGTCATACCACCTGACCCTGCTTATCACCCTCATCGATGAAAAGGCGGCTGGCATCCTCACTGCCGGACCGGGCCACCAGTCTGAGGAAGCAGGACACCCTGAGAGAGGGAAGGAGGACTGCTGGTCCTCTGAGCGATGCCCTTGCCCCCTTATCTGGAGCAGCCTGGCCACGGCCTGAGGGTCATCTGCATTGCTGGGCCACATGAGTCTTATCCAGTGCCCATAGGCCAGTCCTGCCCCGAGATCAATTTAAGGCCTGGTGGGGCTAGGACGAGGGAGAAGATATGCAGTGGGCCTGGGGTGTCTGAGAAGGAGCCCCTGGACCAGAGCACTAGCCCCTAGACCCTGAGCACCATGGGGGAGCCCAGAGCACAGTCCCCTCAGCAGGGCCGCTTGCTGTCCAGAAGGGCCTTCCAGTCGTCCGCCCAGGAGAGCAGCCTGCGGCTGGGGGGCTGCAGCGGCAGGTGCCGGTTGTGGCAGGCTGTGAAGAGTATGTGCTCCCAGCTGGGGTTGGGCTCGGCCCCTGTGAGTGGGAAAGCAGCACTCAGTCTAACACAGGAGCCTGGAGAGGCCGCCTGAGGACCGTCACGCAGTTCATCTCTGACCCCCTGGGGTCATCCCCCCCACCGTCAGGTCCATGGTGACTGCACTGGCACCCATCTCATGGGGCTGGAGGGGTTAAATGAGGTGTCCCCAACAAGCAGCGGCGCAGTGCACAGTGGGGCTGGGCAGTGACTGTGCTGCTCACTGTCACCACAGTCACTGTCCAAGGCCGAACCTTGCTGACGCCTGGCCTTCCTCTCTCCACGCCCAGTCACCTTGATACTGGCCAGCGCTAGCTGTTGGCCATAGGCCCCGTGGGGCCCCTCCCCCAAGCTTTAGTCTGCATGTGCACACTGGCACTGCCCCTTGGGTTACGGCCTGGCCCCCGGCTCCTTCTGCACAGGCCTCTTCCCTGCTTCCCATGGCTGGTGATGGAAGTCACAGGGGTCTCTGGGACCCTCACAGTCACAGTCCCAGCTGGCACTGCACCCTGACTCTCCCTGAGAAACTGTGTGGTTTGGGAGGTCAGGTTTAGGTGCACTGTGATTCTGTCCTCTGGAAACAGGGACTAGTATAGAGGTGGGCATGCTTCCCAAACCAGCTCAAAAAGCCATTAGGGGAGAAATATGCTATTATTTCCCCACTGAGGGGTCCTTATTCTCTTATAAGATTTAACTCCGTACTGTGAATGACTACCAGCAGGAAAGAGCCTGCCTGCGTGTGCGGCACACCAGAGCAGAGACAGGAGATAAAGATGCTGAATGTGACTGAGGTTGTCTGGATGCCTAGATTCAGCCATGCCTGAAGGCCTCCTGCCCCACCTTCTCAGGAAAATAAATTTCCCTCTCCTTTTAAAGACAGTTTAAGGTTGGTTTGTTGTTTTTTTGGGAGGGGACATCCATAAACAAAAGGGACAAATAAAGCTCCCAAACCACCTTCACTTTTCTGTATTATATATTAGGTTCCATTCAAATTGCTTTTAGGAAAAAATGGAGGTTCTTCTGATGAAAATAAACATTTGGAAGCCAGAGTTGCATCTTCATTTAACATGGGAAGGCAAAACTCCCTGGTGTAAGAGGCTCAAGGCAACCCAGTGAGTTCTGCCCAGAGCTGGGACCTGGCTCCCAGACCACACGCTGAGAAGAACCTTGTCTTCCCAACAAGAGGCTCAGTGCCAGGCTCAACGCTGGGCGCCTGACACAGCTGGCGACTAAGTGGGGGCCGCTTGGGACAGGCCCAGCCCCATGCACTGTTTGTCTGATGGCTCCCAGCCATCTACACTTGCTCCTTACCTGCCCAAGCCACTTGCCTGTGATGTCCGGCCGGTCGTCTATGAGAAAGTCAGCAGAGACCACGGTCTTGTCTCTGGTCAGCACCACCTGCTCCAGAAAGTCAGGGCCAAGGTGCTTCTCAACCCAGGCATACTGCAAAGTGAACAGGCAGAGGGGAGAAGAGTGCCGTCAGGACTGCGCACAGGTTGAGAGCTGCGGCAATGGCCAGGCTTTCTCCAGGACCAAGGGCCAAGCAAGGGAGACACGCTTATCCCATGGCAGCAGAGGAAATGGACAGTCAGTATGTAGGAGTGTGCAGCCAGAGGGTCCCCAAAAGAAGGATTTGTAATGGGGTCCAGAACTCAAGGTGTCCAGGAAATATTAGAAAGATATATAGGATGTCCTCACCCCCTACCACAGGTGTGAGTTGGGGGAAGGGACACATGGAGCAGGACCATTGAGAGCTGTTTTGCATAGCAACTAACCTTTGCAGCTAACCTCTGGCATGGTCATTTAACATATCTATATCCTTTAACTGGTTGCATAGATATGTTAAATAGCTGTGGCCATGCTCTGAGACAGGGGGATGGAAGGAACTTCCCCCTAAGATGTAACTGGGAGGCAACTCCCCCTAGTTACAGCGCCTGCATGAGAGCTTGGAGATGATTGGCTCCACGACATGGGGCCACCCCTGTGCAGACTCATGATGGAGCCCAGTAAAGCAGGAAGGATATTTAAACCCCGACTCGGCAGCCATTGAAGAGACGAAGCATGCGCTGCAGCCATGTAGGGAGGATCATGCACTTTTGGCACAGGGGGACCCCCCCCCCACCCCCGCAGCCATGAGAAGAATTACCATGCGGCTTTAGCAGAGAACCACCATGCAGCTTCAGCAAAGAACCACCACGTGGCTTTAGCTGGGGATCCCGGCAACACAGCTGATGGTGCCGGGAACTGAGGAAGGCCTCCCAGCTGAGCACGGATTACTGGGAAGAACTGGGGACTGCCTGAGCCACGGACTTCTATTTCTTTCCCTGAGATACGGTACCCCAGAATGGGCAAAGGAAGAAGGAAGGACTGTGTGTGTTTGTGGGTGTTTTAAGGAACTTTGGGATTTTGACGAAGACATTAAGTCATTACTTTTAGTCTGTATAACTTGAACAAATAACTCCTTTCTTTTTCACCAATCTCTAGCATGGAGAGCTGTAATTCTCTGGCTTAGGGAAAGGTAAACCTAGTACAGGGGGACCCCAGGAGAAACGGGGGTCAATTCGGTAGCGTTGTGGGACCCTCTTCCCTGGTGGCCAATCAGGGAAAATCATGGGAGACCACATGCACAATAGCTTTAAAGTAATACAATTACTTGTACATGCTCAGTAAAAGTCCACCAAAACTAGCCAGGAAGGATCCGCCTTATAAGAATAAAGTCCCTCCAGCCCATGAGGTCAATCTCTGCTTGGAGTTGGCCTGCTCCCATGTTCTCTGCTATAAACTCTGGGTGTTGGGTTCAATTCTTTGTCCCAATCATTAAGAACCTGGTTACCTGTGCCCACCTGTGACAAGTACAAAGGTGTGATTTGTCCATATCACAGTCCCAGATCCAACCCAGACTGCCCCCCCGCCCCAGCTCTAATGCTACTCATGCCTGGTGGCTGCCTCCCTCCCACCGGCTCAACCTGAAAATGCCTCACACCTGTGCACACACAGGCTCCAGGAACACAGGAAACGGGGATGGAGATCAAAGATGCATTGAAACAAGTCGTTACTTGACACTTGGGAAAGTGCTACTGAAAGGGGACTCAAGACTTGGAAAATTTTAGCTTAAGGTAAAAAGCTGTAAGTCTAGCAAGTAATGTGTATGTTAAGCTTTTGTTTCAGAAACTACAGATAAGGCCCATCCTGGCTCCTGGGAAAAGCAGCTGACCTCCTGGGGCACTGGCTAGAGATTACCCCCTGGGGACATGTTGGAGGCATCCTGCCCCTTGGGAACAGCTAACTGCAGAGAACAGGAATGCTGCAGCTTCACTCACCTAATCCTCCTTGAATTTCAAAGCCCTCACTGCACCTTGTTTGTCCTCCCCCACCCCCTTATAAAAGATCTGGCCAGGAAAAAGAAGGCAAGATGGTTTGTTAGGGTATGAACCCCCCATCTTCTCAGATCACTGGCCATCTGAATACAGTGCCCATAAAAGATTCAATCGCTGTCATTGCTGATTGGATTTGGTAGGGACAGGCAGCCCAAACGCCGGTGTCTTTTCTGGTTACATTGCAAGATGCTGTTCTGCTACGCCTGGATTTTACCTGGGCACTCGGGACTTGTGCCTTTTATGGAGGCAGATGACCACATACCCCAGATACTGAAGAAGAGCTGCTGTGTGAGGATGGTGACCAGTACCTTCCAGAGGGACTGGAAAACTCTGCACAGCAGGATTAAGACCAGATAAGAATATGGGACTTTTGGAGCTTTTGGTTTAGAGCCTGGTGGGGAGCAGGGAAGTGCTGGGTCTCGTGGGAAAGGAGAGCTTTGAGCTGAGGTGCTCTAAGCTCTCCCAAGGTTGGAATATTGTAAATAAAGACCTGCTTCTTCCAGCTTTAATTGTTGGGTTTTACAACAAGGTACCACGTGGATGGGTCTGGTCTGCTTGGTAACAAGAAAGTTTGGGCTGCTGCCCTCTGGCTGTCCTGCATCCTCCCCCTTTCCCTGTAGGGTGTGGTCTTGGTGAGGGGTGCACTCCCACCACAGGCTAAAATGGGTCCTGCCTGCTCCCTCCAGAGCCTCCTACCTACCACCACCTCACTGCAGGGTGCCTGGGCCACCTACTGGACTCTATGGGGCAGCCAGCATCATGAGGGAGCCTCAAGAGCAAAGACAGGAGCCCCTCCCTGCCAGAGTGCCACAGTCCCAGCATTCCCCTGTCCTTCCAAGGTCTTTCTTAATTTCTGCCTTCATCCATTTGCCAATAAGCACCTTCAGCAACAGACCCTGTTAGGTGTATGAATTTTAACCAGCGTCAGGTTTGAAGTAGTTGAGGGACCAGATATACTTTTTTTGAAAGCACACCCTTGTTCTGGCGCAGAGAACTCCAGAAGCCACAGCATAGGTGGGCGTGGCCCAGGCCTCAGGGAGCTAAGGGGCCCCACACAAGGCCTCCCGGGGAGCCCATCTCCCCGTGTGTGAAAGGGGTACAAGGCCACAGCTGCTAGGGATTGCCTCTTTCAGGTTGAAAGGGCACCACGCAAAGCGCCACAACAGCTGTAGAAAGTCTCCTTAATCTGAAGAGTGGGAGGGTTGAGCTGGTGAAGGCGAAGTGCAGACACCAGGCGGCAGGCAGAGCCCCTGCCATGACCTGCCAGTGCAGTGGAGCTCAGGGTGGCCCCGCCTGCTGGCCCAGCTCCAACCCGTCCTGTCATCCCCTCCCTTTCAGTGTCCCCTTCTTTTGATTTCTTGTCTGTGTTATGCTCTTCCCCACTTCATTAGCTTCACACAGAACATTCCCTCTGCCTGGAACACTTCCTGCCACTGTTTTTTCCCCATGCGCACACACACCCACATGCACCCCCTCTCTCCCAGCACAGCAAGCTCCTGATCCTTCTAAAGCTGCACGTCCTCAGCCTTCCCTAATTCACCACACTCTGTCCTTCCTAGCAGTGGCTACAGGTGCAGCCATGTGCCCGGGTACTTATTTGTTTCACATCTTTCTGCCCCACTTGACTGTAAATTCCCTGAGGTCAGGGACCATGTCTCAATGAATACTTGTTGAGTGACCACACAAACCAAAAACAAACATATGATAGGAAGAAATGTGTCAGTGTGGGCCAGCCCTGCCCAAGGGAGAAGACGCTGATTCTGAAGCCTCATGGCCCGGATCACAGGGTGGTCCCACAACAATCTGGAGGCCATTGGGCGCTCTCCTGCCTCTCGACGGCCCAGTTCTGGCTTCCCCTAATATCACTGTAAGTCCACAAGTCTGGCAGAGCCAGGTTTCACAAACTACTTGTGGAGAAGGACCAGTCGTTTTCTGTTTTCAATTTCCAATTGACCCTGGACCGATAATTCTGCAAGATCTGAAACCCAGTCACATGTTTGGATGCTGCATCCATGTCAAATAGCCAGCACAGTTCTGAGCTGCACACACCAGTTCCTGCCTTTCTTTCCTCTGGGCCAGCGTGGTCTGTAGACCACGAGTGGGGTAGCTCTAAACAATGGGTTTTACTTAGGAAAGTGATACTAGGTTCACACCTTCCAAGGCTCATGGTGGTGAACAGATTCTCTATGGATAAAGAAGCTCAGAGGCTCAGCCTCCAGGCCCTCGCCCCACACCCTGCCTCACAGCTCCTGAACCTCAGAGCTCCCAACCCATGCCCAGGCCTCATGTCCCGCCCCCTGCCACCACCACTACCCAGGTGCAGGCGGAAACCTAGTGTGGACACTTGGCCTAAACAGGCAGCGCGGGCTTTTCATCACTGAGTCTCCCCAGCAAGTGGCCCAGACCTCGATACAATAAAATGGTTTATACCAGTGCCCCTTCAAGGAACTGCTTTGGGGGTTAAATGTGAAGATGTACATGCAAGTCTTGGCATGGCACCTGGCGCCTAGGAAGTACTCAGTCAAGGTGGCAGGACAAAGAAATCTGGCTTTGGTCTCCCCGTTGCCTGTGGTTCGGGTGCATCTGCCCTGCAGAGCCTTGGGCAAATCTTCAAGACTCCAAGACTCAGGATCCTCACAATGTTGTTGGGGGGTTAAGTTACATAAAATCTATGTAGGATGCGCAGAGTAACACCTGGCATATAGTAAGTACTTAGTACGTGTTTTTGTTACAACTAAATTTTAATAACCCCAAATAGTACATAAAAGCTACTCATACTGGTCAACTTGGCAAAGTCACAGGATATAAGGTCAAAATATAAAAATCACTTGCATTTCTACACAGTTGGATATTGAAATGACACAATACCATTTACAATAGTGCCAAAAATACAAAACAGGCTGGCCGTACACTTAGAAATGGTTAAGATGGTAAATATTATGTTATATGTATTTTGCCACAACCTTTAAATGTTAAAAAAATAAAAAATTAAAAAAATGCCCTGGCTGGTGTAGCTCAGTGGATTGAATGTGGGCCTGTGAACCAGAGGGTCACCAGTTCAAGTCCTGGTTGGGGCACATGTCTGGGTTGCTGGCCAGGTCCCCAGTGTGGGGCACGTGAGACACACCCACACACTGATGTTTCTCTCCCTCTCTTCCTCCTTCTCTCCCCCCTCTCTAAAAATAAACTAATAAAATCTTAAAAAAATAAACTCTGTGCAAAAAAATATGAAATGAGGATTAAATTGAACAAAATATGTGAAAGACCTGTATACTAAAAACTACATATCACTGCTGAGAGAAATTTTATAAGACCTAAATAAGTGAAAATGTATAAGTGTTCATGGGTCAGAAGATTCAGCATTGTCAGCTCCACAGTTATGATGCAATCCTAATTAAATTCCAGCCAGGCTTTTTGCAGAGACTGACAAGTTGATTCTACAATTTATAGAGAAATACCAAAGACCTAGAATAGCCAAAACAATTTTTAAGTGAAGAATAAAGCTGGGAGAACTCAAAAGAATTACTGTAAAAACAGCCCTGGCTGTTGCAGGCCTGGTCCCCAGTAGGGGGAGCGCGAGAGGCAATCACACATTGACGTTTCTCTCTTTTTTAAAAAAATAGAAAAAAAGAAAAAAGGGGGAAAAATACCAGCCATGGCTGGTGTGGCTCAGTGGATTGAGTGCTGACCTACAGACCAAAGCATCGCCGGTTTGATTCCCAGTCAGGGCACATGTCTGGGTTGGGGGCCAGGCCCCCAGTAGGAGGTGTGTGAAAGGCAACCACACGTTGATGTTTCTCTGCTCTTTCTCCCTCCCTTTCCCTCTCTATAAATAAAAACATTAAAATAAAAAAGAATTCCTATAAACTACTTTTTAAAAAACTTACAATAAAATTACAGTAACCAAGAGAGTGTGGTATTCACACAAGGATGGCTGTTAAGAAACATACACACAGCTGCCAAGGTAATTCAACAGCAGAAGGTAGCTTCCAACAAAGGAACAGCTGGACATCCATAACACTCCATAAAAACATCTGCCACATATAAAGATTGACTCAAAAAGGGTAATTATAAAATATAATTTTATTATAAATATAAAACCTAAATATAAAACCTAAAACTATAAATTCTGCTCTTCAAAAAATACTGGTAAGAAAATGAAAAGACAAGCCACAGACTAGGATAAAGTATTTGCAAAATACATTATCTGATAAAGACCTTCTATCTAGAATATATAAAGACCTCTCTCACTATTAAGAAAATAAACAAGCCAATGAAGAATTAGTCCAAAAATGTGAACATTTCATCAAAGGAGGTATACAGAGGGCAAATAAGCAAACACATGATGTTCAACATCATCAGCCAGCAGGGAAATGCAAATGAAAACCATGATCCCATACCCTTGACCCCTAGTGGAACAGCAGACATGGAAATGACTGACAACACCGAGCGACAACAGGAACGTGGAGCGACGAGAGTTTGTGCCTTGCTGGTGGATAGGCAAGATGGGATCGCCATTCATAAAACCAGTTTGATAGTTGCTCCTCGCCATGTAAGTTAAATACACACCTGCCACACAGCCCAGCCAGTCCACTCTGAAATTTACCCTGTTAGATAAACGCCCATGTCTACCCAAAGATGTGGACACAGTCTTTCTGAGAACTTCATTCACAAACTCCCCAAGCCGGCAACATCCCAAATGCCCATAAACTGGCCAATGGATAAACTGTGGTAGAGACATGAAGGAGAATGCTGATCAGCAATTAAAAGGAATAGACTACCGATCCCGCAGCGAGCGGGATGAACCTTGAAAGGATCGTGCTCTGTGAATGTCAAAGGCTCAAAGGCGAGGCTGTGTACTGTGTGACTCCACCTACCTGGCATTCTGGGAGCGGGAGTAACCCAGATCAACACCACCCAGCAAGTGGGGGAGGGGAGGGGAGATGCTGGCCGCAAAGGGAGTACTTTTTCTAAAGATAGACTTTATCTTAATTGTATTAACATGTACTGGGGTGACATTAGTTATAACATTATGTAAGTTGCAAGGGTCGTAGGCTAAGAGTATGTTTAGTTTTAGGAGGAACTGCTAAACTGTCTTCCAAAGTGTCTGTACCACCTGCAACGCCACCAGCAACGGCGAGAGGTCCTGCTGCTCCACCTCCTTGCCTGCACTGGGTGTCTGCAGTGTCCCGGGCTCGGGCCATTCCAGTCACTGCGAGTGGCATCTGGTTGTTGTTTTAGTCTGCATTTCCCTGATGACACATGCTGTTGAACATCCTTTCATTTGCCATCTGTACATCTTCTAGGGTCAGGTGTCTGTTTATGTCTTCAGTCCATTTTTTAAAATTAGGCTGTCCATTTTCTTACTGTTGTGTTTCAAGAACTCTTTCTATATCTTGGATAATAGTACTCTTATCAGCTACATCTTTTGCAAATATGTTCTCCCAATCCATGGCTTGTCTTCTCATTCTCCTGACAATGTCATTTGCAGAACAAAACTTTTTAATTTTAAAGAAGTACATCTTATAAATTATTTTTTATTTTTCAATTACAGTTGATATTAAATGTTATTTTATACTAGTTTTAGATGTACAACATAGAGGCAAGACATAATTTACAAAGTGACCTCCCAATAAGTGTAGTACCTACCTGGTACCATATATAGTTATTACAATATTATTGATTATATTCCCTATGCTGTACTTTACGCCCCTGTGATACATTATTTCTTTCTTGAATTGTGCCTTTGGTATTATATCTAAGAAGTTATTCCCATGCCCAAGGTCATCTAAGTTTTCTCCTATGTTATCTTCTAGGAGTTTTAGAGGTTTTTTTTTTAAGATTTTACTTATTTATTTTGAGAGAGAGAGGAAGGGAGGGAGAAAGAGAGGGAGAGAAACATCAGTGTGTGGTTGCCTCTTGTGCACCTGCTACTGGGGACCTGGCCTGCAACTCAAACATGTGCCCTGACTGGGAACCGAACTTGAGACCCTTTGGTCTGCAGGTCAGCACGCAATCCACTGAGCCACACCACACAGGGCAAGTTTTATAGTTTTGATTTTTGCATTTAGGTCTATGATCAATTTTGAGTTGATTTTTGTGAAAGGTGTAAGATGTATACGGTTTTTGTATAGATTTTTTTTTTATGTGGATATACAGTTGTCCCAGCAACGTTTGTTAAAAAGACTATGTTTGCTTCATTGTATTACCTTTGATCCTTGTCAATGATCAGCTGACTATATTTATGTGTGTCTTCATGTGGGCTCTCTGTTCTGTTCCACTGACCTATTTGTTCTGTCACCAATGCCACATAGTCTTAATTTATTAAGACTACTATGTTTCATAGTAGGTCTTGAAGTCAGTTTGCATTAGTCTTCCAACTTTGTTCTCATTCAACATTGTATGGCTATTTGGGGTTTTCTGCCTTTTCACATAAACTTTAAAATATCAATTTGTTGATATCTGCAAAATAACTCACTGGGTTTCTGACTGCATTGAATTGAATCTATAGATCAGGTTGGGAAGAACTGACATCTTCACAATATTGGCTTCCTATCCATGAACATGAAATGTCTCTCCATTTATTTAATTATTATTTGAATTCCTTCATCAGGGTCTTGTAGTTTTCCTCATATAGATCTTGTATGTATTTTGTTAGATTTACATATGAGTATCATGTTTTGGAGGTGCTAATATAAATGGTATTGTTTTTAATCTCAAATCCACTTGTTCATTGCTGGTATATAGGAAAGCAATTAATGTTTATACATTAACCTTGTATCTTGAAGCCTTGCTATAATCACCTATTAATTCCAACAGATTTTTCTTACAATTCTCTCAGATTTCTACATAGATGGTCATGTCATATGCAAACAAAGGTAGTTTTATTTCTTCTTTCACAATCTGTATATTTCTTATTTACTTTTCTTGTCTTATTTTGTTAGCCAGGACTCCCAGTACGGTGTTGAAAAGGAGTGGGGAGAGGGGACATCCTTGCCTTGTTGCTGATCTCAGCAGGAAAACTTCTAGTTTCTCACCATTAAGTATGAAGTTAGCTGTATGTTGTTTGTAGATATTCTTTATCAGACTGAAAGTTTTTTTATCATCATGGGCACTGGATTTTATCAAATGCCTTTCTGCATATATTGATATGACCATGTGATTTTCTACCTTTGACCTGTTGATGTAGTAGATTACATTAATTGGTTTTCAAATGTTTGATTTGCTAATATTTTGTTGAGGATTTCTACGTCTATGTTCATGACAGATAAGTTGAGAAGTATTCCTTCTATGTGTCTTCTGGAAGATATTGTAAAGAATTGTTATCATTTCATTCTTAAATATTTAGTAGAATTCACAAGTAAATCCATCTGTTGCTTTCTGTTTTGGAAAGTTATTTATTATTGGTTTAATTTCTTTAATAGATACAAATGCTCTTTGAGTTACCAAGGGGTTATATCCAGATAAACTAATTATAAGTTGAAAATATTATAAGTCAAAAATGCATTTTAGCCCTGGCCAGTGTAGCTCAGCTGGTTGGAGCAATGTCCCATAGACCAAAAAGTCATGGGTTCGATTCCCAGTCACAGTATAGGTTGTGGGTTCAGTCCCCAGTCAGGGTGCATATGAAAAGCAACCAACCAATGTTTCTCTCATATAGATGTTTCTTTCCCTCTCTCTCCCTCCCTACCCTCTCTCTCTCTAAAAAAAAAAAGCACTTTAATATTACACTGTAGAATAGTGGATTTATCACTGTTGTGATTGTGTGGCTAACTGGGAGCTATGGCTCACTGCCACAACCCAGCATTACTAGAGAGCATCATGCCACATATTGACCACAATTTGAAGCATAGTACTCACTAAATCTGCATTGCTTTTCTATAGTACAGTAAAAAAAATGGTAAGTCAAACCATTGTAAGTTAGGGACCCTATGTATAGGCCTATTCATATTGTCTATTTATTCTCTTGTGAGTTTAGCTGATTGTGTCTTTCAAGGAAATGGTTCATTTTTATCTAGGATATCAAATTTTTGGGCATAGAGTTATTCATAGTATTCCTTTATTATTATTGATATTTTAATCTCCACAGGATACAGTGATGTTCCTTCTTTTTTCTCTATTGATTTCTTGTTCCAATTCCATTGATTTTTGCTCTAATTTTTATTATTCTTTTCTTCTACTTACATTGGGTTTAATTTGTTCTTTTTCTAGTTTCCTGAGGTGGACACTTAGATCATTGATTTTAGATCTTTCTCCTTTTTTAACATACACATTCAATGCTACAAACTGCCCTCTAAACACTGCTTTTGCTGCATCCCATACATGTTGATAAATTGCATTTTCATTTTTCTTTACTTCTATTTTAAATTTCAGTTGTAATCCGTCTTTGACCTGTGTGTTATTTAGAAGTGTGGAGTTTAATCACCAAGTGTTTTTGGATTTTCCTTAATTTGTTAAGGTGTGTATTATGGCCCAGAATGCAGTCAGTCTTGGTGAATGTCCCATGTGAGCTTGTGAGGAATGTGTATTCCACTGTTTTCAAACACAGCAGTCTTCATATGCTGGCTATGTCCAGGTGGTGTCGTAGAGCTCTGCTATGTCCTTATTTTTCAAGTCTGGCCATTTCTGACAGAGGGGCACTGAAGTCTCCAACTGTAACAGTGGGTTCATCTATTTCTCCTTGCAGTTCTAAAAGTTTCTGCCTCACATATTTTTATGTTCTGTTGTTATTCACATACATGTTAAAGATTGTGCCCTGGCTGATGTGGCTCAGTGGACTGAGTGCCTACCTGAAAACCTCAGAGTTACTGGTTCTGTTCTCAGTCAAGGCACAGGCCTGGGTTGCAGGCCAGGTCCCCATTTGGGGGGTGCATGAGAGGCAACCACACACTGATGTTTCGCTCCCTCTCTTTCTCCCTCCCTTCCCCTCTCTCTAAAAGTAAATGTATAAAATCATTCTAAAACTTAAAGATTAAAAAAATATATTGTTGTCTTTTGAATAATTGACCCATCTATCACTATATAATGCCCTTTCTTATCTCTGGTCATTTTTCTTGGTCTGAAGTCTGTCTTGTCTGAAATTAATGTGGCCACTCTCACTTCCTTTTGACTAGTGTTACCATGGAATACCTTTCTACATCCCTTTCTTTACTTTCAATATGCATGTGTCTCTACATTTAATATGTGTTTATTGTAGACAACATATATTTGGACCTTGTTATTTTTTTATCCACACCAACAATCTTTACCTTTTAGTTGGTATGTCTAGACCGTTGACATGTAAAGTGGTTATTGACAGAGTTGGGTTACTATCTACTATCTTTGTTACCATTTCTATGTGTTGTCCTTGTTATCTGTTCCTATTTCTATCTTCCATTCTTTTTCTACCTTTTGTGGTTTTCACTGAGCATTTTATACAATTCTACTTTCTAGCCTTTCTCAGTCATCAAGAAGCATCTTTCTGGTGGTTGCCCTAGAGTTAGCAATATACATTTACGATTAATTCAAGTCCACTTTCAAATAACAGAATACTGCTTTGCAAGTAGTACAGATACCTTACAATAACAAAGTACCCCTGGTTCCTCCCTCCCATCCCTTGTATCATTGAGATTACTAATTTCACTTATACAGAAGTCATAGTTGTTACTAATATTATCCTGACAATATTAAAAATAAAAAAGGTTTTATTTTACTTTCATTTATTTCTTCTATAATGTGCTTCAATTCTTAAGGTAGATTTGATTTTCTAGCCTGTATCATTTTCCTTCTCTCTGAAGAACTTCTTTTAACATTTCTTTCAAGATAGGTCTACTGGCAACAAATTCCCTCACTTTCTGTTTGTCTGGGAAAGTCTTTCTCTCTCCTTCTCTTTTAAACATAATTTTGCAGGGTACAGAATTGTAGGTAGTGGTTTTTACTCTCAACATTTTAAATATTTTACTCTACTTTCTTTTTGTAAGATTGTATTTATTTTTAGAGAGATGGGAAGGGAGGGAGAAAGAGAGGAAGAGAAACATCAATGTGTGGTTGTCTCTCACGTGCCCCCATTTGGGGACCTGGACCACAACCCAGGCATGTGCCCTGACTGGGAATTGAACCGGTGACCCTTTGTTTTGCAGGCCCTTGCTGAATCCAGTGAGCTACACTAGCCAGGGCTATTCTACTTTCTTCTTGCTTGCACGGTTTCTCAGAAGTCATATGTAATTCTTATGTTTGTTATAGGTAAGGTGGTTTTCCCCCTCTCTGGCTTGTTTCAAGATTTTTTTTCTTTACCTTTGATATTCTACAGTTTGAATATGATATGCTGAGGTGGAGGGTTTCGGTGAGGGCTGGGGTTGCATTCATCCTACTGGTGTTCTCTGCACTTCCTGGATCTGTGGTTTGGTGTCTCACAAAAATTTTGGGGAAATCCTCAGTCATTATTGTGTCAGGAATTTTCTCTGTTTCCTTTTTCCCCTTTCTCCTTCTAGTATTCATATTACATACATGTGATACCTTTTTGTAGCTGTCCCATATTCTTTGATATTTGGTCCCATTTTTTTGTTTTGCAGTGATCTTTCCTTTTGGCTTTTCAGTTTTGGAAGTTTTTACTGAGATATCCTCAAGTTCAGAGATTCTTTCCTCAGCTGTATCAATCTACTTATGAGCTCATCAAAGGCATTTTTCATTTCTGTTAATAGTGTTTTGGGGCTCTAGCATTTCTTTTTTATTCTTTCTCAGAATTTCTATCTCTCTGCCTACATTATTCATCTGTTCTTATAAGCTGTCTACTTTTTCCATTAGAGTTCTTAACATATTAAACATAGTTGTTTTAAACTCCTGGTCTGATCATTATAACTTTGCCATGTCTGTTTCTGATGCTTGATTTATCTCCTTAAACTGTGTTTTTTGCCATTTGGTTTGCCTTGTGTGTGTGTGTGTGTGTGTGTGTGTGTGTGTGTGTGTGTTTTGAAGCCTGTACATGCTGCCCCAGGTGAAAGCAACTGCTGTAAACAGGCCTTTAGAAATGTGGTGGAGAGGGGAAGGCGGGGAGGGGGCAGTGCTCTGTAGACCTCTGATTAGGTTTCAGTGTTGTCTTTTCTTCTTTGGCCTGATATTAAAGTGTTGTAATGGAGTGCAGCCAGCCGCCCCCCTCCCCCGCCACCAAAAATAAGAGGGATTTGAAACGGGGTCCAGAATTCAGGGTGTCCAAGAATTATAAAGTATAGGATACACCCACCCCCACAAGTCTGGACTGCGGGATGGGACATATGGAGCAGGGCCACTAAGAGTTCTTTTGCACATCAACAGTAGGCTAGCTTCATACCTAATATGCAAAAATGGTTATTTAACATATCTATTAACAGCTGGCTAGCTTTGTGGATATGGTAAGTAGCCATGGCCATGCTTTGAGCCAGGGAAGTGGGAGTGACTTTGTCCCATGATTTAACTGGGGGGCAACTCCCCCTGGTTACAGGGCCTGCATGAAAGCTTGAAGATGGTTCTCTCCATGTCATGAAGCCATGCCTGCCCAGACTTACTACGGCAGCCCAGAAAAGCTGGGAAAATACAGAATGCTGGCAGGTGTAGCCGACTGTGGGAGAAGTTGGAAATAGGGATTTAAAAACCCAGGCGCAGCAGCCATGCGGGTTGGATCCATGCAGTTTTGTAGGCAGAGAGGGGCCTCCCTTAACCATGTGGCTTAGGAAGCAGGAAAGTGAGATGCAGGAGTCATGAAGAGCTCTTTTAACAGTTTGGAAGAATGCAGGAAAGACGTTGCAGGAAGGAAAGGGGTGAAAGGACTCTTGTTGATGGGTCATGAGAAGGTGCCATGTAGTTTTGGAGTAAGAACTGGAGACCCCAGTGACACAGCTGATGGTGCTGGGGACCTTGGGAGGCCTACTAGCCAAGCACAGATTACTGGGAAGAACTGGGAGCTGTCTGAGTCACAGACTTCTATTTTTTTCTGAGATACGGTACCCCAGACTGGTCTGATTGTGCAAAGGGGGTAAAGGAGGACTGTGTGTATTTGTGGCTGTTTTAAGGGACTTTGAGATTTTAACAAAGACGTTAAGTTACTACTCTAAGTCTATATAACTTTTGAATAAATAGTTGCTTTTCTTTTCATGAAACTCTGGCATTGAGAGCCATAATTCCAATTCTTAAGGGTGGTGGGCAAGGTGAACCTAGTATGGAGGGACCCTGGAGAAGGGGGCAGTCTATGCGGTAACAGTATCTTGTCCCCCCATGGTCTGTTTTGTAACAGTGTCTCTATATTTCTCACAACAAATGTTTTACTGGATGAAAGCTTGGATAAAATAAATGAAATAAACTTATTCTTTAAAATTAAACTTTAGATATTCAAATTTTAATTGTTATGTGAATGATGACCATGTTTTTATTTCAAAATCAGATAATTTAAAAATATTTTTGCATGAAACTGGACAAGAGAATATTCAAGCTATGGATTGGGAGAGCTTTTGGTTTTTGAAATAGGGAAAAAGATAAAGCAGTCTAATAAACTATAATGTATCTGGAAAAATTTACATTTCACCAGTCAAAAGGACAGAGGCTTTATGAAAGGAAGCCATCTCCGAAACCTTACTTACCTAAAATGTATGGCTATCCTGACTATAAAAATGTGGGGCTGAGCCTGCTCCCTCCCCAACCAATGAGCTGTTTCTAAAGGCAGTAATGTGAGATGACATAGGTTCAAATCCCAAATCAACCACATACTGCTTGTCAGGCCTTTTATCAAGTTTCCTTAACCTCCTTTATAAAATGCAGGTATTTACCCTTTTGGGTTTCCATGAAGATTAAATGAATTAATTCATATGACATGTTTAAAACAGTACCTGACTCACAGTAATCACTTTTTAAGTGTTAATGCCTATATTATTTTTATTGCTAGGGAACAAATTCTGGCAAATATTTTTCCATTGCATAAACAGGATGACATTTTACAGCGTACCTCATAGATACTGCAGGTTCGGTTCCAGACCACCACAATAAAGCAAGTATCTCAATAAAACAAGTTGCAATCATTTTGCTGGTGAAGGGACTTGTCAGTTTGTAAAATATGTAACATCTGTGATGCACAGTAAAATAAATTATGGCTGTACTCACAAAAAATCAAAGCCCTGATGGATGGGCCTGTCTCAAGTCATAATTTTTTTAAAGTTACTTTTATAGAGAGAGGGGAAGGGAGAGACAGAGAGAAACATCAATGTGTGGCTGCGTCTCATGTGCCCCCTACTGGGAACCTGGCCCACAACCCAGGCATGTGCCCTGACTGGGAATCGGATCAGCAACCCTTTGGTTCACAGGCTGGCAACTCAATCCACTGAGCCACACCAGCCAGGGCTCAAGTCATATCCTGACTTATATCAAAAACAACAAAGACTTTAGAGGTGTAAAGATAAATATGAAATTGCTCACTTTCACTGTTTATTAATTATATTACTTTGGACAATCTATTTATTGCCTAAAATGCTTTTTTAAACAATCTATCTACCATGTACTACTTTTTTAAATTTAGGTATAATTGACATACAACATTATATTAATTTCAGGAGTACAACAAAATGATTTTATATTTGTATACATTGAGAAATGATCACCACCATAACCTAGTTAACATCCATCACAATACAGTTACAGTTTTTTCTTATGAATAAAAACTTTTAAGATCTACTCTCTCAGCAACTTTCAAATATAAAGTACAGCATTATTAACTATAGTCACCATGTTATACATTACATCCATGGGAGTTATTTATTTTATAAGTGGAAGTTAGTACTTTTTGAATCCCTTCATCTGTTCCACCCCACCCCCTACCCACCATCTCTGTTAACCACCAGTCACTTCTCTATATCCATGAGCTCAGGTTTTCCCGTTTGACTGTCCTACTGTTTGCACATGTAAGTGAGACCACATGGTGTTTGTCTTTCTCTGTCTGACTTACTTCACGACAAATAATTCACTCACAGTCCATCCCTGTTGTTGCAAATGGCAGGACTTCCTTCATTCTTTTTGTGGGTTTCTATGAATAAATACCCAGAACTGGAACTGCTGGGTCCTTTTTTGTTTCTTCTTATAGTCTTTGTTTTAAAGCAGGGGTGTGCAACCTTTTGGCATCTCTGCGCCACATTGCAAGAATAAGAGTTGTCTTGGACCACACACATTAAATACATTGTGACATGTAATCACACACAGACACACACACACAAAATCTCATAATGTTTAAAGTAAATTTATGATTTTGTGTTGGACCTCATTCATAGCCATCCTGGGCTACATGTGGCCCACGGGGAGCAAGTTGGACACCCCTGTTTTAAAGTCTATTTTGTCTGATATAATACTGCCGCCTCAGCTTATTTTGTCATTTCCATTTGCACAAAATATCTTTTTCTATGTCTTTACTTTTAGTTTCTGTGTGTCTTTTGAACTTTATGTATAGGTCTTATTTTATTATCCATTCAGCCACTGTATGTCTTTTGACTGGAGCATTTAATCAATTTACATTTAAAGTAATTACTGGTTGATATGTAGTTGTTGCCATTTTATTATTCATATTTTTAAAATATATTTTATTGATTATGCTATTACAGTTGTCCCATTTTTCCCTTTCACTCCCCTCTACCCTGCACACCCACTCCCACCCACATTCCCCCCCTTTAGTTCATGTCCATGAGTCATACTTATGAGTTCTTCAGCTTCTACATTTCCCATACTGTTCTTACCCTTCCCCTGTCTATTTTCTACCTACCATCTATGCTACTTAATCTCTGTACCTTTCCCCCCTCTTTCCTCTTCCCACTCCCCTGTTGCTAACCCTCCATGTGATCTCCATTTCTGTGGTTCTGTTCCTGTTCTAGTTGTTTGCTTAGTTTGTTTTTGTTTTTGTTTTAGGTGTGGTTGTTAATAATTGTGAGTTTGCTATCATTTTACTATACATGTTTTTATCTTCTTTTTCTTAGATAAGTCCCTTTAACATTTCACATAATAAGGGCTTGGTGATGATGAACTCCTTTAACTTGACCTTATCTGAGAAGCACTTTATCTGCCCTTCCATTCTCAATGAAAGCTTAGCTGGATAGAGCAATCTTGGATGTAGGTCCTTGCCTTTCCAAGTATGACTTGGAATACTTCTTTCCAGCCCCTTCTTGCCTGAAAAGTCTCTTTTGAGAAATCAGCTGACAGTCTGATGGGAACTCCTTTGTAGGTAACTGTCCCCTTATCTCTTGCTGCTTCTAGAATTCTCTCGTTCACTTTTACCTTGGCTAATGTAATTATGATGTGCCTTGCCGTGTTCCTCCTTGGGTCCAACCTCTTTGTGACTCTCTGAGCTTCCTGGACTTCCTAGAAGTCTATTTCCCTTGCCAGATTGGGGAAGTTCTCCTTTATTATTTGTTCAAATAACTTTCCCACTTGTTGCTCTTCCTCTTCTTCTTCTGGTACCCCTATAATTTGGATGTTGGAACATTTAAAGATGTCCTGGAGGTTCCTAAGCCTCTCCTCATTTTTTTTTGAATTCTTATTTCTTCATTCTTTTCTGTTTGGTTGTTTCTTTCTTCCTTTTGGTCCACTCCATTGATGGGAGACCCAGCTTTCTTTCCATCACTGTTGGTTCCCTGTGCATTTTCCTTCATTTCCCTTAGCATAGCCGTCATTTTTATCTAATTTGCGACCAAATTCAACCAATTCTGTGAGCATCCTGATCATCATTGCTTTGAACTGTGCATCTGGTAGGTTGGCTATCTCTCGGTCGCTTAGCTGTATTTTTTCTGGAGCTTTGATTTGGTCATTTGGGCCATTTTTTTTGTCTTGACGCACCTGTTACATAGTGAGGGGTGGAGCCTTAGGTGTTCACCTGGGTGGGGCAACCCAGTTGCTGTGTTATGACGCTGTATGTGGGGCCGGGGTCTGAGAGGGAACAATGGCGCTTGATCTGCTCTCTGCCAGATTTCAGTCACTTCCCCCACTTCTCTCAAGCAAATTGGGCCTTTCTGGTGCTGATTTCCCAGTGGGTGGGTTTGTGTATGTTCTAAGATCCTGTGGGTCTATCCAACAAACTCTCCTGTGTGGCTGTTTCTCCTAGCACGTCAACCCCCACAGGTGTTTTCAATTGGTGGTTTGAGGCTTTATTTCTCTGCACTGAGACCCTGGCTTGCGAGGTCTATCTCGCTCCCCAGTTTGGCCTGGTTTATCTGTGCACAAATGTGGGGTCACTTGGTCTGCCAGCTGCCTTGTGTGCCACGCTGTGCTCCACAATCCACAGCCTTGCTTCATCCGCCTGCTAACATCTTGCACGCCCAGAGTCCAGCAGGCACCACTTTGCCACAACCCCTCTCCACTCAGCGGCCTGATTCCACCCTCCTACCGGTCTGGATGAATATGTCTACTTTAACTCCTTGGTTGTCAGACTTCCATACAGTTCAATTTTCTATCAGTTCTGGTTGTTATTTTGTTTCTAAATTGTTTTTATTTTGGTTGTGTAAGGATTCACAGTGTGTCTACCTATGCCTCCATCTTGGCCAGAAGTATTATTCATCTTTTTTATTGTTTTTTCTTCTTCTTAAAGAAGAACCTTTAACATTTCTTATAATCCTGGTTTTGGGGGTGTGAATTCGTTTAGCTTTTCCTTGTTTGGGAAGCTGTTTATCTGTCCTTTGTTTTTAAACAATAGCTTTGCTGGGTAGAGTATTCTTAGTTGTAGGTCCTTGGTTTTCATCAATTTGAATATTTCTTGCCAATTTCTTCTGGCCTACAAGCTTTCTGTTGAGAAATCAGCTGACAATTTTATGGGAGCTCCCTTGCAGATAATTAACTGCTTTTCTCTTGCTGCTTTTAAGATTTTCTCTTCATCTTTAACCTTTTGCATTTTAATTATGAAGTGTCTTGGTGTGGTCCTTTTTGGGTTCATCTTCTTTGGGACTCTGTGCTTCCTGGACTTATATGATATTTCCTTTGCCAAATTAGGAAAGTTTTCAGTTATTAATTTTTCAAATAGGTTCTCAATCCCCTGCACTTTCTCTTCTTCTTTTGGCACCCCTGTGATGAAATGTTGGCATGCATAGTGTTGTCCCAGAGGCACCTCAAACTATCTTCATTTTTGGATTCTCTTTTCTTTCTGTTGTTCTGATTGGATGTTTTCTGCTACTTTATTTTCCAGATTGCTGATTTAATCCTCTGCTTCATCTAATCTACTATTGATTCCCTCGAGTGCATTCTTCATTTCAGTTACTGTATTCTTCATTTCTGAGTGGTTCTTTTTTGTTTCCTATCTCCATTTTTATGTTTCCTATGTCTTTGTGGAAGTTCTCACTGAGATCATCTCTTCTTCCCCTAAGTTCTTTGAGTATCCTTTCAACCAGGGTTTTGAACTCTGCCTCTGGTAGATTGTTGTCCCCATTTTGTTTTTTTCTGAAGTTTTGATCTGTTTTCATTTGAAACATGTTTCTTTGTCTGCTCATTTTGGCTGCATCCCTGTGTTTGTTTCTATGCATTAGGTAGAGCTGCTATGTCTCCCAGTATTGGCAGAGTGGCCTTATGTAGTTGGTGTCCTGTTGCACCCTGTGACACAGTCTCTTAATCTTAAGCCAGTGCTCTAGGGCTGTCTCTTGTGTGGGTTGTATGTGCTCTCCTGTTATAGTTGAACCTTGACTGCTGTTGTCACATCAGTGGGCAAGACCCACCCTTAGGCTGATTGGATGTGAGGACTGGCAGTGACTACAGTGGAGGAGCTGTTGTGCAGGGGCTGACCCTGTGAGGCAGAATTTGCTTTGGTGGGGCTCTGGTGCCTCCAAGTCCTCCCTTAGGATGTGTCATTTACAAAGGTGGTGGGGTGTTTCTCAGAAGTGGCTACAGTCTCTTGCATACCTTCCTGGAGTGGACTGAAGCTGGCCATCAGATGTGTTGATTGTGGGGTCTCTTGGGAGAAGCCCTGATGCAGGCCAAGGTCAGTCATTGCTTGTGTTCTGCCCGGGGCCCCTTGGTATGATCTACAAATGATCTGAAGATGACTGTCACTTGTGCTAGGCTTGGAGGTGCCTGGGAGAGGCCAGCTGCCACTAGTGCTGGCCTTGGAGCTACTTAGTAAGAGGAACATGGCAAGCTGAGGCCAGATACTGCTTGTTTGGGATTTGTGAACCTTTGAGAGATTTTAGGAGAGTGCACAGCACAAACCAACACACGTCATTTGTATGGAAAAGCCACTGGAAGTGGCTCGAGCAAGTCTCCAAGTCTGGTGGAACGGGGGTCTCAGGGAATCACCAGGGTCTGGCAAACAGTGATAGCCAGATGGATGGAGTTTCAGATATGGCACCTGAGCCTGCAGGCTGAGTAGAGAAAAGGCTCAACAAAGAAACAATAGCCTCTGCCAGCACTTTGTTTGGGAGAAAGCTGCTCCTCTAGCCCTTACTCCGAAGCCAGACAATTCAGTTTCTCCCCTTATGTTCTTTGCACTTTTCCAACTGCTCCTCCAGCCCTGGAACTCAGAGACAGTGAGGCTAACAGTGATTGAGTCCATGCATGGGGCCTTTAAGAGGAATGCTTGAGACTCTAGAAGCCCTCTGTCTCACTTGAATGGAATTCCCTCAGCCACAATCTCCACTGGTTTTCACAGCCAGAAGTCACAGAACTTCTCTTCAATGCACTGGAACCCTGGGATGGTGAGCCTGTTGTGGAGCTGAGACCCATCACTCCTATGAGTGGACCTCCACAACCAAGAAACCCCTCCCAGTTGTCAACTGACACATGGGTGTGGGACCTTCCAGTTCTGCATCTCTGCCCCTCCTACCAGCCTTGATGTGGCTTTTTCTGTATATCCTTAGTTAAAGGATTTCTGCTCAGCTAGATTTCAGGTGGTTCTCAATGATGACTGTTCCGTAGTTTAGTTTTAATATTAATGTGGTTGTGGGAGGAGGTGAGCACAGTGTCTATCTCCTCTGTCATCTTGACTGAAAGTCATATATTTATATATATCTTTTCAAGTCAATGCTTTTGTTTTCTCTGGTTAAAAACACAGAAGTGGAATTGCTGGATCACAGGTAGTACTATTTTTAGTTTTTTTGAGGAAACTCCATACTACTTTCCACAGTGGCTATACCAGTCTGCATTCCCATCAACAGTGTACAAGGGTTCTCTTTTCTCCACATCCTCACCAGCACTTGTTTGTTGATTTACTGATGATAGCCATTCTGACAGGTAAGAGGTGATATCTCATTGTGGTTCAGATGTGCATTTTTTTGATGATTGATTAGTGATGTTGAGCATCTTTTCATAGGTCTTTTGGCCATCTACACATCCTCTTTGGAGAAATGTCTATTTAGAACTTCTGAGCCTATGCTTCTTGTCTGTGAACTCCAGGAATGCCTCTCAGGGGGCAGCAGGGTGGGAAGGGGCTCCTTCCTTCAGTGGATGGGTGACTAGGGGGCTGGAATGGAGTGTTTCCCTTCTCCCAGGTCATTCAGGCTGTGTTAAGACAGTTCCCCCTTGAGGGAAGGCCTTGTTAAGAATAGAACATTGCCCTGGCTGGTGTAGCACAGTGGACTGAGCTCAGGCTCTGAACCAAAGGGTTGCCAGTTCGATTCCCAGTCAGAACACATGCCTGGGTTATGGGCCAGGTCCCCAGTAGGGGGCGCATGAGAGGCAACCACACATTGATGTTTCTCCCCCTCTCTTTCTCCTTCTCTTCTCCTCTCTCTAAAAATGAATAAATAAAAGAACAGAACACTTGAGTATGTCTCAAAACAGTTACTTTTTTCCTGCCCCTATAAGAACTTAGGTCCAAAACTTAGCTCCATTTTTTTTCTGAGCTTCTGAGAGCCATGTAAAGCTCTTGAAGGTAAAATTCACAAAAGTGTGGGGGCTCTGGTGACTGGGCCTGCAAGGGATGTGTTGGCCTGACTGTGGTGGTGATTATTTGTTAAGGACCTCAACTATATTGAGTTTACATTACATCTTAATAAATTAGAAGCAAAAAAAATTATAAGAAGGGCAATTTTTAAAGGCCTTTGAGTATTCTGCCAAATTATCAACCAGAAGGATTTTACTAGTTTCTTTCTATCAGCCATACCTGAAAATGCTGGTTTTTACAAACCTTTACAAATACTAGTTATTATAATTTCAAATTATTATGATTCTAATAATTCATTCTAATAGAAAAAATAATTTCAACTTTCACTTCTTTACTAACAAAGTTAAGTAATCTGTGCTTATGTTGACTGTGTTTTTTGCTTTTGGAAAACTTTCTACTAGCATCCATAGTGCATGTTTCTATTGTGCGTTCACTACTTCTCAAGGGCATAACAAGTCACTGCCATGGTGATTGTCTTGTGGGCTTTTGTCACTGTCTTGGTTTAGGTCCTCATTATAGTCCATCTGCATTACTGCAGCAGGCTCCGTGTGGTCTCCAGGCTGGGAGTGAAGTCCACCAAGTGACTGGCCATGCTGCTGCAGGGAGCTTTCAGAAACACCAACAGGATTTATGACCACTTTGCTTAAACACCCCTCAGAGGCCTCGCAGTGCCTGTGGCAGTGAAGTGCAAACTCCTGATTACTAAAGGCCCTGCCTGCTTATTCAGCTTATCTCCAGCCTACCCGCCTCATACCACCCCACCCTCCAAGCTCCCCCTTATGCCCCTTTGTGTTTGCACTGCTGTTTGCAATACTCAGAACTCACTTCCTGCACTCCTTCGCCTGCTCATTCCCATGGGTGACTCATTGCTACTTTCCCCAAGAATGAGCCATGGCTTCCTCCTCCTGTGTGACCACAGAGGTTGTGACGTGGAGTAACAACTCACTGTCTGCCTGCCACGCTGTCATCAGCTCCTGAAAACAGAGATGGGCATCTTTTTAAGTGTTATAGCAGGTGCTTGGGAACTGTTTGCTCAATGAATGAATTCATTACTTCCTTAAATTCAAACACAGCACAGCCTACATTTTATATTTGAGGTTAAATGAAGAGGTTCAATTCTGGGGTAAAAAGAAACACAGTAGAAGGTTAACAGCATTGTTGTATCTCTGTACGAGGATCAAAGAGCTGGGGTTTTGTTTTTTTCCTTCATTTTAATCAAGGCATCCACTGTCACTGCACCCCTTCCTCTGGGAACAGCACCTAAATTGTCTTCTGTGAAGCCACCTCATCCTTAACGGGACCCTCAGGAGGCCCACCCACCCATTGCCACAAGCCAGGTGTGGTCCCTGAGCTCAGCTGGTAAGCTCCTTCTCCTAGAACGTGACTTGGGCATGGAAACGCATGGGTGGAGACTGGCTGGAGCTGCAGCCCTGCGGCCCAGGTGCTGAGGAGGCCATCTGTGGCTCTGGCTCCCACACAGCTGGTCCAAGGCCTGCTTCCTTCAACTTTCCTTTGATTCTCTGGGCAAACCAGCATCCTTCTAATAAATTCTAGTTTTGTTTTAAGTTGGCTCAGTGCTGTTAATATTGCTTGTGACAAAAGAGTCCTAACTGGTATCCTCTTCTCACACAGCCACTGTGCTCTGAATCTTCAACAGTGAGCACCCTGTGGGCAGGAGAGGCTAAGGGTGGGGCTGCGAGACACAAAGACCTGGGCCCAGCACGACTGACTCAGTAGGAAAGCCGCTGCCCCTCACTCAGCCTCTGTCTCCATCTGGCAGATCAGAAGAATGCCGTTGACCCTTGAACTGTGTGGGTTTGCACAGGTCCACTTACCTGTGCACTGAACACCTGCCCTGGTTTTGATCTGCAGCTGTGAGTGTGTGGGTAAAAAGGGCCGACTGTATGCTCTATGCCATTTTATATGGGGACTTGAGCATCTGTGGATTTTGATATCCACAGTGGGGCAGGAGGCATCCTGGAACCCATCCACTTCAGGTGTGAAGGGACAGCTTAAGTTTAGGAAGTCAAAAGTTATATGCAAATTTTTGGCTGTGGGGGTAGGGACTTGGTGCTCCTTATCCCCATGTTTGCCAAGGGTCAACTGCATTTCTGTTTCACAGGGAGATGCTGTAAGCCCTAAAGAGATTACTGCCAGTACAGCACCTGCCACAGTAAAAGTGCTGAGCAGCTCTGAATGCTGTGGCTCAGTTGGTTGGGTGATGTCTTGAGTAGTGAAAGGTCCCAGGTTTGGTCCCCTGTCAGGGCAGGTGCCAGAGGCAATTGATCCATGTTTCTCTCTCACATGGATGTTTCTCACCCTCTCTCTCTTCTTCCCTCCCCTCTCTCTAAAAGTACATAAATAAAATCTTTTTAAAAAATAAAATAAAAGCATTAACTAAATGGTAAACATTATTACTGAAAGATGTTTGATAACTCTGTTGAACAAATAACTCTATTGATCCAACGACAAATACTGAGTGCTTACCACATGACAGGACCTGTGCTAGGTACTGGGATCAGTAGTAAGCAAGAGTCATAGTCCCTGCCCTCTTGGATTTTGCAGTTTAGTGGATGAGACAAACAGATGACAAGACATAGATGAAGAAATAAACCCATTTCCAAACATGGTAAGTGTTATACAGGAAACAAAGGTCTGAGAGGTGGAACAACAAGGTGGAGGAAGAATGTATTTTAAATATGGTCAGATGCTGTGGGGAAGCTGCTGGGCTGAGGCCCAGTGAATGAAAAGGAAGAAACCAAGCAGGCAGAGGCCAGCATGTGCAAGGGCAGGAAGCAAGAACGCGCTGCATGCTCAGAAGTGGAGGAGCACGAAGCATCATGAAGGGAGAGGACAGGACTCTGAGATGGGTGGGAGGGGTGGTGAAGCAGGGCCTTATAGGTTATGGAGAGTGTGTGTGTGTGTGTGTGTATCGTATGTATACACTTCCTTTAATCCTATTTTAAGTGCAGTGGGAAACCATTAAAATGTTTTAAAGTAGGAGGCTGACATGATCTGCTTGTGAAGACCTCCCGTGGCTCTACGTGGGACTGAAACGAAGGCAGTTCAGGAGGCTCTCTCAGTTCTGGAAAGAAATGCTGAGGTGGTGGCAATAAGGAGAGGGAGAAGCAGACAGATGCTAAATATCAGAAACGGGCAACAGGAACTATGACTTGTCAATGTGCTAGAGGTGAGGGGTCAGAGGGTGTCACCTGGACAGCCCCCACTTCTAGCCTGGGAGGAGCGGGATGGGAAGAACAGCACCAGGGATGGATATGGCAGGGCTGAGCTGCCTGGAATTCAGAGGACAGTCCTGGGCTGAGGCTACACAGGGTAGATGGCAGGCATACAGATGATACTTAAATCCATGGGAATGGGTGACTGACAGCCATCTTGTCAATCTTACCCCAATAAGCACTAGATAAATATCCCGACCCCCAGTACAACCCCTACTGAAACAGTTACTCTAGCCCAGCAGTTCCCAAAATTAAGAGTGCACCTGGTAGGCTTGCTTAAATACACTCAGCTGCTCCCAGAGATTCTAATTCAGAAGGTTGCAGGGGTGTCCAACCTTTTGGTGTCTCTGGGCCACACTGGAAGAACTGTCTTGGGCCCACACATTAAATACATTGACACGTAACCACAAAAAAAATCTCATAATGTTTTAAGTAAATTTATAGTTTTGTGTTGGGTGACATTCACAGTCACCCTGAACCACATGTGGCCTGAGGACTGCAGGTTGGACACCCCTGGTGTAGGGAGAGACCAGAAAACATCCACTTCTATTAAAGTGTCCTGGGTGTGCAGATCCTGCTGGCCTGGGGGCCTGACTTTGGGTCACTGCTCTACTGCAAATAGTGGACCTGGCCCTCAGTCCTAACTCCACACTTACTGACTCTGGGGAAGTTATTAACTCCCCTGAGTTTAACTGAATTCATGTTTCTCACATGTTCTAACGGTATAAGGATAACCATGGAGTGGGGTGCTGTGAGCATGCAATGAAATGGTGGGGGCCGAGCACTGTACATGACACCACAATAATTGCTCAGTAAGTGCGAGTTCCCAGTCCACTGAAAGCACAGAGAAGTCACCCAGTGCTGGCTGACTATGTACATTTTGCTTCTAATACTGAATTGGAGAGAAGAGACACTCTCTTCTATGTGAAGACACTCAGGAGAACTCCTGCTGAAGGGCTGAGCCAAGCCATTGACCAGGGAGGCCCTGGGCTTGGCAAGGGCTGCTTGAACTTCCTCAGGAGGGGCCAGGCCCTGGACCCAGCTCTGGTGTGAGCGCCCACCTCCTGGACAACAGACCTTCCCTCCTGTCTGGTCAACCACAGGTTCTCAATTTCCAGAAAAGTTTCACTTTCATGCAATTCTAATATTTCCAATAAAGAAGACAATGAGTATGTAGCAAAATTCAACTATTTCACCTTTGTAAGACTTTTTGTGTAAATAAATTTGTGCATTCTAACATGAATTTGGGTTGCCTCCAGTCCTTCCACAGACATTTTCTCTCCTTGTCCCATCCTTCACAAATGACACTGCACTGAAATGGGGACAGTCACCCTCTCCAGAGAGCCTGTCACCTTCACTGGGCTCCATCCAGACAAGGTAGCAGAATTTTGGACTGGCACTAGGGAAGGTTGTCAGGGAAGGAGACCCTGGCACAGAAACAGGAGGGATCAATGGGAGAGGAAGCAGAAACAAATTCACCATAGCCAGCGGCAGCTGTGTGGGGGTTCAGTGCCCTTCTTGCTAGGCATGTGGAGAGCCAGCACCCCTTACCTATGACCCATGGGGTAAAGTGAGAAGAGCAAACACCAAACCCTCTGCAAGCAAGCGCACAGCTCACCTTCTCGTAGGCACAGTACTTGTACCTCTTGATGGGGCTCGTGCAGATGAAGACATCAGTGCTGTGGGAGAGGAAGGAGAGTAAGCCTGGGAGCCACATCCGGGCCCTCACCCTGCCCTCTGATTTGCACCATGCCCACTCACCACCTGGAAGGCATCAACCCACTACTCAGGGCAGCCATATGGGACCCCACTCCCAGCCCAGGCTACCAGCTCAGGGGTGGGCATTTGACTTATGGTTATTCTGAACGGCCAGACCCAAAAATTAGTGGGGCTAATTGGATGCCCAGCCTGGGATCTAAACAGAAATATACTGAGACAGAAGCATTTATAAGAGAGGGATTCAAAGAATGCAGAGCAGGTTATTGAGGGAGAAAGAAACCCTGAGGACGGTCTGTGTCCAACCAAGCCTGCTGGCAGGGGAAGCAGTGGGAAAGAGCCCTGACCCACCTGGCTAATCCCCCGACACTGGAAGTCCCGTTAAGACAGATGTGGCTCTGCTGAGGTGCACCTCTTCCCCGATCTGTGTTTCCATGTTCAATGTGGGAGCTAACCTTGAAGGGCCACCCAAGAGCCCGCTTCTCCCCACAGCCCCAAGGGCCCCAGTCACTCAACAACACAGACCTGTGGGCCCAACGGTCTCATAAAGCCCGCGTGGCCCCTGGGACAACTGGCTCATCAACACAAGCCTGTGAAGATTCTCCTCGTTCCTTTTCTCATTGGTAAATTAGTCCTATGAGAATCATCAGAAAGCATGTGCCTGTGACAACCTTGCTGCCCAGCCCCACACCGCTGCATTAGTCCCCTGGACCTGTGGCCTCTCCTTCACATGCTCCCACTTCCTGCCTGCACTGAAGCCTGGCCTCCCAGGAATGCTGGCCACCCACATGAGCTCGGAGGGGAGAGTCCCAAGCTTCTAACCAGGGCTTGGTCTCTCTAGTGACCAACCCCACCCAGGAGCCACCCATAGTCACCCCATTAAAATAAGAGATGCTCCTTATGCTCTTGTCACTCAGGAAGTCACAAGGTTTTTAGAAGTCTGTGCCAGACACCAGGAACAGAGACCAATATATACCGTCTAATACCTTACATCTTCCCTGAACTCCGGCTTACATCCTCTGTGGCCTGTTAAATATCCCCACTTGGACATCACACTGGAATCTCAGATTCAGCCTTTCCAAAACAGAACATGTGATTCTCCTGACCCCCCAAAACCTGTCCACCTCAGCTAATGGCACTATTACATATATCTGACTGCTCTAGTGAATTAAAAAAAAAGGAACTAAAAATAACCCTTTTTCCTAACTTCCCTCCACCCCCAACATGTGAGTTGTCTTTCCAAAGCATGTTTCAACCCGTCACCTGCTGCCCATGGCTGTCATCTAATGCAGAACATAGCGCCTCTCCCTGCAAACACCTCGGACTTGCTCCCCAGCCTCCAGCTCCACCCCCACCTCCACTCAGCACCTAGACTAATTGTTTTCAGCTCTCCTGAGGTACTGTAATGGGGGGGAGGGAAGAACACACACACATCCAGAAATGGGAGAGGGGTTTGAGTTGCACATGAGTGACATCAGACTTGGCCCCCTAAATATAGCGGCAGAAGAGGGGCAAAGGCCACCATGGCTAACACTGGCCCTACTTGGTTGGAAGGCTGGACACTCCCACTAGCGTTTGGTGCACATGGGATTCTGGAAGAGGACTTTTGAAAGAGTGATACAGAAAGCAAAAGGGCAGTTGGTTCTTTCCCCTCTTCTGGTGGGGGACTTGTCAATGGTCGCCTGTCAACAATGCCCAGTGCAGGCCTGTGCACCGAGGCCTGGGGGCACAGACTCTGGAAGATTCCTGAAGCTGGGCAGAGAGTGGAGACCAGCTAAGTCACCTGCATCCCTAAAACTTTTGGGTGGGAGAGGAGGTTCCTGGTGCAACCTTGAACTGAGCTGGCAGATGGTGACAGAGTGACTTTTCTTTGGGTGTCTTAGAGAGAACGGGCTTTGAAACAGAAGCTTGCTGTTATTGCCAAAAACCTTGGTGATAACAGCACTGTCAACAGATTTTTGTTCTTGTGTTATTTTCAGTTCTTGGACCTGTGTAGTAGTTGTAATGAGACTATTTTTGATGTCATACTCTGACTTCTTCTTTCCCCTCCCTTACTGTTGTTACCCAGATATTTTAGGCAGAAAGTTGCCATTAAATAAGATTCCTTTCTTTTCCAGTGAACTCCATCTTTGGAGATTTTCGTGATAGGTGGAAAGCAGTAGGAGCCCCCTACTGGCTGGGTTCGGTAACTGTAACTCACATGCAATAAACCATACACATTAAAAAGGCACAATACCGTGCCAACATTTATGAAACACAGACCACCACAATCAAGATAATAAATATATTTGTCAATCCCCAAAGTTTCCCAGCACTCCTTTGTCATCTCTCCCTGGCCCGCCCCACCCTTCCTGGGTCCCGGAACCATTGACCTGCTTTCTACCACCATAAATTGGAATGCATTTTCTAAAATTTTATGTAAATGAAACCATAGAGCATATATTCTTTTTTGATTGGATTCTTTCATCCAGTAACATTATTTGGGGGCTGCATTCATGTTCTTAAGTGTATGAATAGTTTGTTCCTTTTGTTAAATTGAGTAGACTGACTTTTTGAGACAGTTCCATTAAGATATAATTCCCATACTATAAGAGCAACCTGTTTTAAGTGCATAATTCAATGACTTTACAAAGTTTTACAACAATCACCAATTTCAGAACACTTTCACCTCCCCACAAATCAACCCTGCCTCCATAGCAGTTACTCCCTATTCTGCCCTTAGGCTTAGGAAACCACCAATCTGTCTCTGTGGATTTGCCTATTGTGGGTATTTCATATAAATGAAATCACACAACATGTGGAGTTTTGTGACCAGCTTCTTTCAAGAGCCATCCATGTTGTAGCATGTCAGTGCCTCATGCCTTTTTGCTGCTCAGTAATGTCCCATTGCATGCACATGTCACATTTTTAATGCATTTATATCATCGGTAGACATCTAGGTTGTTTCTCCCTGTGAACAGCACTGGACACATACATGTGTTTAGTTCTCTTGAGTACGTTCCCAGGAGTGTGGTTACTGGGTCCTATGATAACTCTATGTTTAACATTTCCAGGGAATATTTTCCAAAATGTTTTCCACAGCCACAGGTCCATTTTACAACCCCACCAGCAATGATGAGCATTCCAGAATCCTCTCCTCTCCAACACTTGCCATCACCTGTCCTTTCTTTATCATATCTAGTGGGTGTGAACTAGTTTCTCATTGCGGTTTTGATTTGCATTTTCTTAATGATTAATGATATCAGGGCAAATTTTCATGCACTTACTATATATCTTTTTGTACATCTTTTTTGTATCTTTTTAAAGAAATATGCATCCAGATTCATTGCCTTGAGCCCATGTTTTTAAAACCTAAGTTCAGTAACATCTCTCTATCTTCAGCTCACCCCCACTGTGCCCCCATCACAACTGCCCTCCCTTGGTTCAGGCTGCACGAGTCTACTTTGTGTTCCACAGACAAGCTGAGTCCTTAGCCAGCCCGGAGCCCTCACACAAGCTCTTCTCTCGGGCTGGAGTGCCCGGCACTTCACAGCTTAGTTCATTCTTATCCTTCAGGCCTAAGGTCAAGTGCCGCCCCTTCACAGCCACCTTTCCCATCCAAAGAAGCCCCTTCTCCATGTCCTCCCTAACATGTCACTTTGTTTATTTCCTTCACAAAGCTTATTACAAGCTGGTGTCTTATTTTCAAATACATCCCCAGTGTTAGTACAGGGCCAGGCACATGGTAAATGACAAATATGTATATATATGCATACACATATGTATCTGATTAGTGAATGAATGAGTAAGTTTCCTCATTCCAGGCTCTACAACAGAGTAATGACAGCCATGTTTAAACACAGGTTTAAGCATGTCTAGACTAATCCTTTTAAATAAATGATGTTTCCTTCAAAAGTAGTCCCCGAGGAGGTGCAAGTTTTGTTCTGACACTGCTATAGCTTGATACATGTTTGAAGTTATATACAGTATGATAACAACTACGGACAAAATATATAGGAAAGAAAACTTAAGCATTAACACCAAAATATAAGAAAGTGGTGGTTTCAAAGTCATCGAGATTATAAAGGATTTTTTATTCTGTATTTTATTTTTCCAAAATCAACCATAAGCTATATGTTTTTCAACCTTTTCTCTTAGGGACTAACCCGGGTAGCCACTTGCAGTCACATCAGAAAGTACTCATTGCTTTAGATATCATGTGTTTCTTTTATTTGACACACATGGAAATCCATTACATTCTAAACACTGGGGAGATTCAGATAAGACTCACTTATTTTCTGGCAGTGACTCCAAGTAAGTGTTGGTTATTTTTACCCATCAAATGCCCCTTTCAAGGACCATTCATATTGACTGAGGATATTTTATGTGGACCATATACTATGCTAACTGCTATGGTAGGATACCTGCTGAAAGAACAAAATGTCCCACTGGGCACCTATCAGAATTTTCAATGCACATGGCTTTGACCCAGCTTTCCCACTACTGTACAGAAATACTTGCACGTGTACACCAAGACTCTCATGTAGCCCTGACACACAAGAAAAAATGAGAAATGACTTAAATGTCTATATGAAAAATCATTAAATAAATTATGGTATATATGCATGATAAAATACTACACAGTAGTTTAAAAGAATAAGAGTTCTATAGTGTTGATATGGAAAGATATCTAACACATATTGTTAAGTAAAAAAGAGAAAGCTACAGAATAATATAAAACAAGACTGCATTCCTGTTTTTTGTTTGTTTAAAAAACCCAACTATTATGTGAATATTCATTCAGCAAAAATCTGAGTGTGCACTGTGTGCTGGCTATCACTCTCAGGCCATGAACAGAGCCATAACCAAGACAGTCCCTGACCTCAGGGATGGCATTTGAAAGGGAAAGGGACAAACGTAGATATACAGTTTCAGTAGAGAATGTAACAGGGCAACGGGGCAGGCTCGGAGGGGATGGTGGCCACCTCAGTTGCTGTGGTCACTTCTTTGAGGAGGTGACATTCAAGGTGTGTGGAACTGAAGGATGAAAACGACGTGGTCATGCAAAGGGGAGAAACATTCTGAGATGATGTAATCAGAGTGAAGGCTGTGGGACCAGAAACACTCCCCGTGCATCCACTGGGCAGGAAGCAAGCCATTGTGCCTGGAGCAGGAAAAGGTGGTGGGAGGGTAGCAGGGCGGGGCTGTGAGAACTCTTCCCAAGCCTGGCAGAGTTAGAGTTTCATTTCAGTGCAACAGGAAACCAAGATAGAGTTTTAAGAGGGAACCAACATCACTAGAATTTGGCTTAAAAGTATCACTCAGGGTGTTAGATGGAACACAGAAATTTCCAAACCCACATACAAATACATACATGAGTGCACTGTAAAAGGTCTGAGAGCAAAACACCAAATTGTGAACCAGGGTGGAAAGAGTGGGGTTGAAGGGGGTGGGGGATGAACAGGCAACTACATTGTTCACAGATTCCTCATTGTGCGAGGTTTTCATAGAATATACTCATAAATTACTGAATAATTTTTTTAAATTAGTCACCACTTTAGATATTCCAAACAAGCTCTTCAGGGTGTGAGGTGGTGTGTAGGGGGCGCAGTCTCCTGCTCAGTGAGGACGCAGCAGGGCAAAGAGCCAGTCCCTTCGGTGGGCAGTTAGGGTCTTTGCTCACACTGTTCCCCTCCAACCTAAAACCCCCTTGCCTTCCCCACCCAGCAGATTCCTTTTTATTTTTTAAGATGACAGCTTGTGGGTGGAGGGGGGGAAATGGAAAAAAGAATTGGGACAACTGTAATAGAATAAATAATGATAATGATGATAATAATAATAATAATAATAATAATAATAATAATGACAGCCTGCCTATCTGAATTCCCGCCCTCCACTCACTCGTGCTGACATACTCCAGCCCTTTCAGAGCCACATTCTAGTCTCTTGTATACTTATGAACTCCAGGAAGGCAAAAACTCTCTTGTCTACGTCTCTATCTGCAGCACCTGGAACTGGGCCTACCATGTAGCAGGGGCTCGACAGATCTTCATTAAGCTATGTGTTAAACCCTGGTCTTTGTCTGCTATGGTACTAGGCACACAGCTATCTGCTTAGTTACTGACTAGACCTCTCTCTTGGTCCAGACTTTGGGCAACAATGACTATAGGAATCTTCTCCCCAGTGAAGAGCCAAAAGGCAGGTGAAGTACCACCGTCAGGGTCCAGACTTACACTCCCTGGACTGGAACTTCTGCAGAAGTGTGAACAAGGAGGCTCAGACAGAAAGTGTTCCAGGACAGAACACATCTGAAGAAAGCTGTATCCTCTGCTACCCCAGTGTAGAGTCACAATGCACATGAGCAAATGGAAAGCTCTGAAAATTCCTACAGAAAAAAGCCTTAATTCAGTGTTTTCCCAATGGTTTTAGTTAAAGAATTCTCTTTTTTTGCATACTATTAAATCTTTAAAAAAATTTTTTTTAAAATATTTTATTTATTTAATTTTTTAGAGAGGGGAATATAGGAGACCGTTCTGTGTGGTGTGGGCCCAGATAGGACCCACACCCACAGATAGGTTCTCCCATGGGGAATCAGGCCTGCATTGTACCTAGGCCGCTTTGAGACTTGCTTTTGCTAAAACTCCCTCACCCTAAATTGAGGCAGCAAGTGCTTACTGTAACTTCCTAAAGTCTGTGCTAAACCTCCCCAGTATGGAGTGTAAGGGGTTCAACCACTTTTCCCTTTGCATTTGTAAATATCTTTCTTCTGTGATGTAATTAGTGGCATTGGCTCCTTTGTTTTCTGTAAAAGGTAACCACCTAAAACGAACCTGTGCATAGTAAATGAGGACGATCAGGTAATGTACCTGGAGAAAAGCAATAAAGGCTTGTCAAGACAAGGATGGAGGCTTTTTCTCCTCTTGAGAGAGAAGCCATGCTTTTCCTCCACAGGACTCGGTAGTCTGTGTGAATTTCTTGTGCCTCATCCACAATGTGGTGGACCCCACAAGCTGGGGTCTGCATCAGGGGAAGAGAGAAAGAGAAGGAAAGAAACATCAATGTGTGGTTACCTCTCACACGCCCCACACGGGGGTGCTGGCCTGCAACCCAGATGTGTGCCCTGACTGGAAATTGAACTGGCGATGCTTTGCTTCGCAGGCTGGTGCTCAATCCACTGAGCCACACCAGCCAAGGTGCATACTTATTAAATCTTACAGAATAATAACAAGAGCATTTACAGAGCATCTACTATGTGCCAGGCACTATACCAAGGACTTTTTCATTCTCATTTTGCAGATGAAGAAACTGAGACCAAGAAAGTTTAATAGCTTGCCCAATGTCTGACAGATTCCAGACAAGCCCAGGTCTGAGCCTGGGCAGTCTAACTCCAGTTAGAACTGAACCTTAATCACTCCTCTATCCAGCGCCTCAGAACCCGGTCAGGTGAATGTGATCCAAGAAATGTGGGTCCAGATAAGAAGAGAGTTTTGAAAAGATTTAGTGCAAACACACATATTCTTTGCCTTTCCAAGCTCTTGTGACAGACAGACAGAACTTACACAACACTACTTCACTATAAATAAAGTGCAAATGATAAACCAGCATAAAATATACTACTCTGCAGGACCTAGGCTAGAGGTGCTGGTAAATTACTGATCAAACAAATCCACAGTCAACTCAAACTCTAAGCATTTTGTGTTTCTCTGATGTCTATTTATCATATCAGAACTGTAAAAGCTGACAATTTGGGGAGACACTTGTATGGTACAATGAAGGCCAAGTCACAAATTATGTTTGATTTGTCATTCAGGTTGCTAAATTCAAGCAAATTTGCGACCAATAAAAGTTATACAAGTCTAGAAATAAACCCTAACACTTATCGTCAACTGATGTTTGACCATAATGCCAAGACAGTTCAATAGGGGAAGAAAAAGTCTTTCCAACAAAGAGTTCTGGGACAACTGAATTTCCACATGCAAAAGAATGAAGTTGGACCTCTTTCTTCCAACACATGCACAAATTAAGTCAAAATGGATCAAAGACCTTAATATAAAAGCTAAAACTATAAAACTCTTAAGAGAAAACATAGGAGCAAATTTTGGTGACCAAGATTAGGCCAAGGATCCTTAGATGAGATACACAAGTGACAAAAAAAAATAAATGAAACTAAACCAAAATTTAAATGTGTGTGCTTCAAAGGACACCATCAAGAAAATAAAACAATGCCCTGGCTGGGTAGCTCAGTTGGTTAGAGCATTGTCCCGGTACTCCAAGGCTGTGGTATGCATTCAATCCCAGGTCAGGGCACATGCAAGAATCAACCAATGAATGCATAAATAAGGGGAACAAGTGGATGTTTCTCTCTCTTCCTTCTTTCCTCTTTCTGAAATCAATAAATTTAAAGAAAAAACAACGATCTACAGAATGAGAGAATATATTTGCAAATCATATATCTGATAAGGGAGTTATTATTTAGGATATATATGAAATTCTTACAAGTCAAAAATAAAAAAGGACAAACTAGTTGAAAAATTTAGCAAAGGATTTGAACAAACATTTCTCCAGAAAATATATACAAATGGCGAATAAGCACACAAAAAGATGTTCAACATCCATAGCCATCAGAGAAATGCAAATCAAAACCATAGTGAGATACCTCTTCACACCCACTAGGATGGCTAAAATATAAAAGATAATGACAAGTGTGTATGAGGATGTGGAAAATTGGAGCCCCCATACACTACTAGTGCTAGTGTAAGATGGTGTGGTCACTTTGGAAAAGCTTGATGGTTCTCAGAATGCTAAACATGGATTTTCCATGTGACCCAGCAATCCTAAAAGAAATGAAAATATATAACTGCAGCCCTGGTTGGTATGACTCAGCAGGTTGAGCACAGGCCTGTGAACCCAAAGGTCACTGGTTTGATTCCCAGTCAGGGCACATGCCTGGGTTGTGGGACAGGGCCCCAGTTGGGGGCATGCGAGAGGCAGCCAATTGATGTTTCTCTTGCATATTGATGTTTCTCTCCCTTTCTTTCTCCCTCCCTTTCCCTCTCTCTAAAAATTAAATAAAATCTTTTAAAAACAGTTTTAAAAAAGAAAATAAACAACTACAAAAACATTTACATAACAAGTACAAAAGTTCAAAACAGCATTATTCTTAATATCTAAACAGTAGAAACAACCCAAATGTCTACCAACTGATGAATAAAGAAAATATGACATAGCTATACAATGGAATATTATTCAGTAATGAAAAGTAATGGCCACAGTATACACAAATATCAAATTATTATGTTAGACATCTGAAATGAACATAATATGTCAATCATATCTCAATTTTAAAAAGTGATATAGGGTATGCAAATCAGAAAAGTGTGTCTCAGTAGAGGCACATTTCTCTTTGAAAATGCCATGGCCTAATTAAATACAAATTCCATTAAAACAAAAGAAAGAATAAAATGCTCATTTGTACTACAACATGAATGAACCTGGAAACACTATGCTCAGTGAAAGAAACCAGTCACAAAAGACCACATTTTATCTTAAATGTATATGAAATGTCCAGAATAGGCAAATCTACAGACACAAAGTAGATTGTAGTTGCCAGAGCTACAGAGAGAGGGGCAGGGATGGGGAGTGACTCCTAATGGGTATAGGGTTTCTTTTGGGGGTGATGAAAATGTTCTAAAATTGACTGTGGTGACAGTTGTACAACCCTGTGAATATTCTAAAAACCATCAAGTTGCAACACTAAATGGGTGTATGGTCTGTGAATTATATCTCAGTAAGTCTATTTAAACCAAGTTCTCAGGGAAGCACATGATCTGTAACCTCTAACAGGCTTCACTGGATGGTACGGGATGGGGGTGGAGTACAGACTTCAGTCCACAGAACCAATCATTGTACCAGAACAAAACAGAGCTATCTCACATGATACCCCTCCTGCTTCATTGCTGCCCTTTCTCATTACATCTCCTATTACACCTCCTCATACACTGTACTCTTTTCTTTTCAGAACTTATCACAATCTATGATTATCTTCATTTGCATGATTCTTTGTTTAACATCTGCTCTCTGGCTGAACTGTAAACTTCTTGAAAGCAAGAACCATGTTTTTTTTGTTTCTGCATCATTGGCATCTAAGTCATTCTCAGATATTTGTTGAGTAAATGAACTTTCAACACCTAGTGAACCATGTCAAATTGGACTCAATATTTTCTCAAGTTGCTGAATCAAAGTATGTTAATATCCTACCAGTGGAATCTGTTTTATTCAGTTAGGTTTTGCATCAGGTCAAGTGATGATGGAAAGGCATGGCCCTGTGCAGGGTGTGAAGAGAGAGAAAGGAGAAGGAGAGGGAGTGGATAGAAGCAAAAGAGGGATTGCAGGAAGGTGCAGATGCTGGAGTGGGAAGACAAACTTACTTTTCTAGGTCGGCCATCTGCTTCACAGCTTCCACAGCCCCTGGCAGAGGCTCAAGGTCAAAAAAGAAATTCTCTGACTCCCATATGCTGATGGCCTTCTCCTGAAGAGAGAAGCAGGTGAGTCCAGGGCCATCCACACCTTGCCTCCTGGCAACGAGGATGTCATAGCTGAAAAAGGCTGCTAATAAGAAGAGGGTGGGCCTTCCACATTCCTTTTGCCCCTCCACCACACACACACCCAAGGACATATTTCCAGGCAGGAGGGGAATCCAATGGAGCATGTCTGAGTTCCAGTGCTCCCAAAGCGGGGCCTGACTTCTGCAAGGGTCCAGCAAAGGCCAGCTAAGGTGTCAGGGATTGTGGCTTCCAAAGCCTGCTCTGCTGGAAGCACAGACAAAGCTTCGAGGGACCAAACATCAAGAACAACATGTTTGCTTGATTCTAATGGCCAGAGGCATGCTGGAAGCTCTGAGGATGGACCAGGTCTTGCCATGGCACTTGTAGACCCTAAGAAAGAAGACACCTACTAAGAAGGGCTCTCACTAGCTTAACTGGACTCAAATTTTAAAAAACAGTCTAGCAGTCATATCTACATAGGGGTCTCTCACACAAACCACACTTAAGGGAGAATCCTGCACTAAACTGCCTACCCGAACTGTGTTCCTCCCATGTGAGCCAGCCTTTATAAACGAGTTCCTGGTGTTTCAACCAATAAGACCAAGGCTTTCCTCATCTAATTAGAGCTGTATACCTATATTCCCATCAGCATTTTCACCAACCAATCAAAGCAGCTCCATTCTGATCAACCAGGACAGTGATTTTTTGTAACAATCAAACTGTAAAGATTTGGAGTCCTTATTTGCATGAGGACAGACCAATCAGGGACCCAGGACAGGGACTTGGGTCTATATCAGTCAGCTCACCTCTGGCACAGAGGTCGATTTCCCTTTTCACTGAAGACTGGAGGCTGGGCTTCCCCAGCTGGAGGTGAGCTGCTGAAGACATCCCCACACCAGGGAAGACAAGACCAGGCAGAAACGGAGTGGAGTTGTCTAGCTGGAGAGGGGTGCCCCAGTTTCACTGCCCTGCAGCTTCATAATGGAGTTGTAACACTAGTGAGCTATTTTTGCAGCCCTGCTCTATCACAATTGAGCTGTTTGCACTGAATAAAGTTGCCTTCTTCACTGCCCCCCAAATTGAGGATTCCTGTTGGTGTTGAATTGATGCCAGTGACCACTGGTTAACACTCCAGAGTCCTTAAATTCAAGAGCCACACAAACTCATGGAGATCCTTTAGAGCACTGCTATGCCATGGTTGGGGAGGCAGGGGCGGGTGCATATTTTGGGGGTGGATAGTCAAATGGTCAGAGTTCCAGGCTCATCAATCAGAACAGCTCTATCCCCTGTGTTATGGGTTGGGCTTCGAAGAAACACTGTTTAAAAGAAAGAATTCTGCAGCCTTTAAAGTTCGAAAGCCAAGAATCCAGTCCCTCATTTGCATGAGAAAACCAAGCAGGTAAATTGCTTCAGAAGCAGAAGCGATTTACCTAATGTCACACTGGAACACAGTGGTCAAGCAGGAGAACCTCCGTCTCTCAACCCGGGGCTAGGAGTTTCAACCTCCTGCTGCTGAGCCAAAACCAAGTTTGCAGAATGCCACACCTGTCCAGGGGTGGGGCCAGGGTAAAGTGACAATGAAAGGACAGACAAACTTCCACCTCTGAGAAGCAAGAACCCAAGTCCTGCGTGCTGTGCAGGAAGTGCCTCCGGCAGGTCAGAAGGTCCACATCCCAGAACAGGTGCCACCACCACGTGAGGTGAGCGGGTGTAGTGTGACTGAGGTCACACTGGCGACTATGCGGAGTTAAGCAAATGTGTGTTTATTGCTAACATGTTTTTCCTTTGACCCTCACATCCCACAAAGGGTAAGAATTGCTATCCCCAACTTACAAACAAGGAAACTGAAGCTAACAGATTTTTTTGAGGCCACTTAGGGTGTCACTATCAGAACTTTGACTTGGGGCTCCTAACTCCCCTGGAGGCTGTGTAGCATGGTGGAAGATGAGCTCCATGGAGCAGTCAGAAGTCCTGGTTATTGCTGTGTGGCCCTGGGCTAAACGCCTCACCTCACCATCAGCGTCCCAGCATTTCTTCCCTCCTCCCTTCACTCACTTGCTCTGAACCCTGGTCAAGGCACTTGCTCTCTCTGGGCTCAGCTCCTCAACAGTCCTAACAGTGTGAGATTCTAAATGAATTCAGGTGAGCTATGCCTCCCACCTCTGCCATGATCACCTCTCAGGGTGCCGTGAAGATCAAACGGAATATGCATAGAGGGTATTTTCTAACATAGAAATGCCTACATATGTAAGCTGGGTTGGTAAATTGGTCGGTTGTTTTCAACCAGAGATGCAGGGCCAGCTGGGCCAAGGGGAGACACAAGGATACCCTGCTGAGCTGTGCTGGTGATAAAAGGCATGTGTCCATCTATTTAAATCCCATTTTCTGCAATGCTGTCAGAATCAGAAGAAACCAGCAGATCAGTCCCAGAACACCCCCACCTTAGTGCTGCATGAGCTCTGTTCTTTTCTTTGTACTTGGAAAATGGCAATTCATCTCCTTAGACCTGGAGGCTACACCTCTGCACAAAAGACTAAAAAAGCCACTGTCCTTTTCAGAGTTGGGGGTAGGCTTAGTTTCACCACCCTACTATATAAGGGGGGATGCAAAAAAACCAGTTTATTCATAAAAATTGTGAATTTATTCTTACATGTTTAAACTTCAGTCACCCTCAAAGTACTCTCCATTTGATCCTCTATTTTCTACTGCTCAAAACAGTTTTGAGCTCATCAGTTTTGATGAACACTTAGTGGGTGTGGGTAGGTGTGCTGTGAATCACCCATTAAGAGATGGGCAAACACACTGAAAGAATCTTCAAAAAAATTCACTGAGGTCAAACGCAGCCTCTCACAACAATGCCAGCTGGTGCACTGATACAGATGGGTTCTTAGAACACTCACCTCGCAGGGGAAGCATGTGCTACAAGGGGCCCACCCTCCTGAAGATAATTCTGGGATTTTTGAGGGGTTCCCCCTCATACTCCTGGGAGGAAATAAGGTGCTCAGATTGCCAATGCTGAGCATTGTCTATAAATGAGCACAAAGAGCAGCAGAGCATGCTACTGAGGCTGCAAAAATTACTGGGGTATTTCTGTTTAAAGTTTTTAATCAGGTAGCAGGACTGGGAGAAGTCAGCCCTGGGCTCTGGGAAAGTTGCCCAGCAAAATACCTGGTGTTAACAACCAGAAACAGCACTTAATTTCCTTTTTAACACCTGCCCACTCAACAAACCAAAATTATTGTCAAGTTGCCTTTTATAAGTCAGAAGGCTGCTGGGGAGGCAGATGTACATAGGTTTGAATCCTGCCTGAGCCCCTTACCAGAGATAATAATGTGTACCTCACAGAAAAGAAGTAATGCAACCAACAGGTGGTACAAAATAGGTTCTAAAATCATCATCAAATCCTCTGACAGTCACCTGAAGTGGTGCCTCAAGGAAAGCCAAAAAACACCCAGACGCTTTAAGTTTGTGTGTGGCAAAAAACAAACAAAAAAAACCAACCTGTTCCTTTCACGAAATACCTTAAATTTACAAACCGAGCTATCTGTCTGCACGACTGCCAGGACGTCTCCCGCGGTCCCCATCACGGTCTCGGAGAACAGAGCACACTGGGAACCGGGGGTCGGGGAGGCGGTGTGCAGAGCTCAGGTTTGGCAGGGCGAGCGCTGCACCGGGAGAAGCCGAGGAGTTGATCCCACGCCAACTTGACCACGGACTCACTGTGTGAGGCCCACAAAGTCACTCAACGCCCCCCGCCCCCCGGGCTTCAAATTCCACAGGGAGCTATGCTTTTATGGAAAGGGGGAAAAGAATGGTAAAAACACAAATCCATGATAATGAAGAAATGGAAATATGCCTACGTCAGGGGTTAAAGAGGACTTTTGTAATGTTTACTTCACTAAAAAATAGAAGACTTGAAGGTAAATACGCCACAAATTTCAAAGTCAGCTGATGATACAGAGGTAGGTATACTACGCTTCAGAGTCCCCTGAATTTTGAGAAGGTCCTGGTTGACAGCCAATAGTAACTGAGCACAGGGCTGCCCGGTCGCTGCCCAGTCCCCCCCCACCGGCTCCTTTCCAGGACTCCGATCACTCCGAGGCTCCGCGGGGGTGGGGGGTGACCCACGCAAGGTCACGCAGGCTGCCCCGCCCGGGCTGGGAATGCCGGCCTGGGTCTCCCTGCCCCCGGGGACACAGGGCCGAGGTGGAACCGCGGGGACTCGCAGGATGCTCACGCTCAGCCCGGGATGCAGGCGGTCGTACTGCTCCGACACCCAGAAGCCGCGCCGGTCCTCCAGCGCGATGAAGGGCTGGTCGGGGAAGCGAGCGCGGAACTTCCTGAGGAAACCGCCCTCAAAGTCGGCTAGTACGCCGTCCAGGTCCACCAGCACCCGCAGGGCGCGGGCGCCTGGCCGGCCCGCCTGCCCACCCGCCGCCCAGCGCCGCCCGGCCGGGACCGCCGCTCCACGGGGCCACCGCGCGCACCAGCCACCCAGGCAGATCATGGCCTCTCAAGTCCTCTAGCCGCGGCCGGCGGAGCTGGGGCCGGCGGAGAGACTTGATGCGGGGAGGAGAAAGCTCTGGAGCCGGAGCGCGCGGGCAGGTGGGGGTTAGGGGTGGGGGGTCGCGGGGAACGAGCGCGCAGGCTCCAGCCCCAGAGCGAGGCTGCGGCGTGCACCTTACCCAGGCGCGTGGCCGCGCTGCCCTTCAAGGGACATGCGCCCGCGCGGAGACGGGGCCGGAGGAGCGTGGCTTCGAAGACAGACCTGCGTGCTGGACTGTCTCCGGAGCATCCACTCTCCAGCTCTCCACATATTCTCCCAGGCCCCTGGCCCTGGGTCCCCTCCTTCCACTGTAGCAGCGAGGATGGAGCAGGCCGTCGGAGCAAGCCTGTGTCCCTGAAACATTTATTGAGCACTTTTCCGCGAACAAAATAGGGTTCCTGACATCCTGAAACTTAGGTGTTGGAAGGAAAGACAGACAAAAAGCAAATATGCCTACAAAAACAGCCAAAATACTTCCAGGAAGTGTGAGTAGTGTGAAGGAACCAAACAGTGAATATCTGGGGAGAGGTTGATACTAGAACAAATACATACCTCGTAAACATCACAAAGCCTTAATAAAACTGGTATTTTAAAATAAATCTATAAATAAGCATGTTGTGATATACCCTGGAATGGGTTGATGGAGAGGTGGAGGGACTGGTGGGGTGGTTAGGAAAGGCCGGTTGTGGAAGGCGATGCTGAAGGAGACACACATGATGAGAAAGAACACGCAGAAACCCTGCAGGCGAGTGGTCCAGACAGCAGCAATGCTTGCTGAGTATCTCTGGTGTGCTTGATGGTGGATATCAAGTAGTGAACAAAGTCCTCACGCTCATGGAACTGACATTTTTGGATCTTTCTGGAAGTACGGTAAAGTGATCCAACCTGAGGTTAGAGAGACGGCCAGTAAGAAAGCAGTGTGGCAGTTGGGAAAGTACATGGGCTGTGGGGTCCCATGACCCATGCCACATAGTAAGTCTTCAGCACCCTAGCACAACTGGTCGCTCTAATGGCATCTCCTGAACTCAAGGGCGGAAATGGAGACCAGGATTGATTCATGCCTGCGTTCTGAGTGAATGAGTGCACAAGTGGAGGTGAAACCTGCAATAGCTCTTCCCTCTCCTTCTCTGACTTCCGACTAAAATTTCCTGCCATGCGTCTCCACCTTGATAGTCATTCTGTTCTATGACATCACTATAGAATAGAAAAAAAAGACATCACCTTATCTTTTTTCATAATTCTACTATAAAAATTTTGATACAGAAAAGTTTAAAGAACTGTACAATGCAGAGGAAAATGCTCACCACCTGGATTTTGTAGTTAACAGTTCACTATATTTCCTTTACTGTAGTCCATGCACCCTCCATCCACCCACCCATTGTCAGTCTGCTTTATTCTTCGGTGCACTTCAAAGCCATCTGCAGACAGCAGTGCCCATTGCCACCGAACACATCAGCCTATGTAGCCTTACTGAGGGCAATGTATTTAAAGGTAAATTTTACAAGTGAAATACACAAGTTTAACTTTATCATCCTATGGGTTTTGACAAATGCATCCCTAGCGAGATGCAGACCAGGGCTGTCGATGGAAGAATCTGCAGTGATGGGAAAGGTATGTGCTGTTCAGATGCAGTGGCCACTAGCCATTGTGCCTATCAAGTAATTGAAATGTGTCTCCTGTGACTGAGGAGCTAAATTTCCGATTGTATTTCACTTTAATAATTTAAATTTAAATAGCACTAGTGACCAGTGCCAACTTAGAACATCTCCAACTTCTTGGAAAGTTCCCTCCTACTCCTTCATCAGCCCTGTCTGCCACTGTTCTAATTTTTTTCAGCACAGATGAGTTTCGCATCTTCCAGAACTATAAAGGAATCATACGCTATGTACTTCCATGACTGACTTCCTTCACTCAACATGTTGTTGTATACATTGGAAGTTTGTATCTTTTATTGCTGAATTCATTTTCATTGTGTGAATATACCTCAGTTTACCCATTCTCTCATTGATGGACATTTAGCTGTTTCTGGTTTGGGGCAATTATGAATAGAGCTGCTATAAACATTCATACAAGTCTTTTTGTGGATGCATTTTTTTTCTCTTGGGTAAACACCTAAGACTGGATTGCTGAGTAACAGAACAGGTATAAGTTTAGTGTTACAAGAAACTGCAAGTCATTCTTCAAAGTGATTATACCATTTAACAGTCTCACAAGCAATGTTTGAGAGTTCTGTTAGCTCCCCATCCTCACCAGCATTTGATGTTGTCAATCTTTTTAATGTTAGCTGTTCTGGTGGCTGTGTAGTGGCACCTCACTGGGTTCTATTTGCATATAGCACCATTATTTTCTTTATTGTTTACACGCAGGTTGTTATTTTTGGCCTTCTCCCTTTGGAATGTATGTTCCATTAGGGTAAAAACTCTGTGTGGGTTTTTTTGCTAATATGTTCCTACTGACTGGAAAGGGCTTGGGATATAGTATGTGTTCAATAAATTCATCCATATGTATATCCAACAAATAGCTTTTGAGTACCTTGAGCAGGGCAGATGTTATTATTCCCATTTGACAGGTGAAAAAAATGAGACTAAGAGATAAGAGACTTCACCATGTTCAACATAACTGAAAATAAATGCTAATTATAGCTAACATGTGGGTGCTTACTGTGTGTCAGGTACCATCTAGGCTCTTTTTGTAAATTATCTTACCTAATCCCCACAAAATTTCTCTGAAGAACACTTATATTAACCCATTTTAAAAGATGAAGACACTGAGGCACAGAGAGGTTGGTTAATGTCCCTTGGCGTGGCAATGAAAAAGCAATTTTGATATTCTTCCCTTCAAGTGGTGGAGTTGAATTTCTGTTACCTTTGAAGTGGGCTGGATTTAGTTATTTAATTTTAATGAATAATGTAATGGAAGTGATAGCTTATGATTTTCAAGAATAGTTCATAAAAGACTGTGGCTTCCTCCTTGTGCTCCTGCACTTGCTCTCACTCTCTCTCTCTCTCTTTCTCTCTCTCTCTCTCTCTCCCCCTTTGTTTACTGACGTACCATGTCAGAGGATGCTGCAGTGGCTGTATGGAGACTACCTCATGAAGAGGAACTCAGCATCCCAAACACAACTGAAGAACAGAGACCTTCCAAGCACAGACAGCACTTGGGTGCGCCATCTGGAGGCAGGGCCTCTGTCCCCAGTCAAGCTCTCAGATGGTGCGGCCCTGATGGACACCTTGACTGCAACCTCGTGAGAGACCCTGGCTCAGAGTCAACTCATCTGCCTTCAGATCTGTAACCATAAACTGTGGGAGATAGTAAGTATTTGTTGCTTCAAGCCTCTAAGTTTTGGGGTAATTTTTACACATCAATAGGTCCCTAATACACTAGGTCACTAGTGTTAGAACTGGGATTGAAATCCAGATGGTCTGGCTCCAATGGCCACAACGTTCACAGTGATATCTGTCCGTCAGTGAGCGTCTGCCATGTGCCAAGCCTTGGGAAATGCTCCTCTGGCATTAGTGACTTTGGTTGGAACCTGGCACCTTGATCTCTGTACTGTACACAGTGACTGGGATTCAGGCTCTGGAGCCCAGCAGCCTGGATTTCAACCCTGACTCTGTCACTTATCAGTCTGACACTCTGACATATCTTTAAACATCACTTGGATTAAATTTCCTCATTTGTAAAATGGAAATAATAGTAGTATATACCTCATAGGGTCTTAATGAAATTACATGGGTTTTTACATTTAAAACATTTAGAACTGGATCATACACAGAAAAGACAATACATATCAGTTGAATTACCTCGAATGTCATTTTCTATCAATCGTGGTGCAGCATGCAAAGCACTTTATCTTGTATCTTCACAATGACCCTATGACATCGACACCATCATTTCACGGGGTAGGAATAGCCTCACCTAGGGGGAGTGACTTTTCCCAAGTCACAAAGCTGATAACTAATACAGTGAGTCTGTGAATCAAACCCATATGCCTTCCAACCAATCCTTCCTATCATGTTATCTCCCACTGTCTGCATTTACCTAGACTTTCTGCTAAATGGGTTGGCAGAGAACTCACACACTGTGCTGGGGGCTTTCCATATTCTCTTCATTCACCCACACACCCAAGCAGTGAGTCTCTCACTAAAATGTTCCCCTAGGTTCCCTCCCATATTTAGCACACAAAAGGTGTAAAAATGTTCTTATTGAATTGCAAATGGCCCGACGTGTACACAAGCTGATTTTTTATAATAAAAGGGTTATTTTTGTCTTAATGGTAACAAACCCAGCTTACCAAAAATAGTATCTTGGATAAAATAGATAGCTCCCTATCTACTTTGGGAGCTGAGCTCCTAAAGCGCATCTATTCCAGGAGATGAACAGGAACCCAGCACCTGGGCCTGTGTCCCCTTCCATCATCCAGGCCAGTGTTCACTGGTGGTCCCTCCCAGCCGACATGGCATCTGAGAGGGGAACAGAGCTTGGCTTGGCAATGTCAGATCCACTCAGGGTCCTTGCTTTCTCCATAGGGTGTAGCTGCTTATACCTGTCCCTACCCTTGAGCTAGTCTATACTGAGGTGCATGTGACCTTGTTAGCCTTCTGGGGTAGCCTGCTTGCCCTGCTATTAAAACCTGTGTCCTGGTTTTTCACCTCTTTGCAAAGTCCTCTTACCGAAGTTTCCATGTTCCGACCACTGTACTTGCTGCACTGGATACATCTGAGTCATCTGTATGCCCTGCACAGGTCACAGCAACTAGGACACTCTCTCAGGTCTGCTTAGTATTAGACACCTCACTCAGATATGGCAGATCTGCCAATGAGAGGCTGTGCTGACCCAGCATCAAGTTAGCAGGAGCCATCTCAAAGAAGACTTGACCAGTTCCCTGATGATGCCAGGGGAGCTCTGGGACTATTGTTTGTTTCTGATTGGCCTGCCCCATGGGATTTTCAACTCTGGGTCAGAAGATGCCAGGGCCAGCATCTGACTGCTTCCCTGTTTAATTTTATTCAAATGCTCAGTTCCAGAACTCTTTCCCATTTCCCCCTAGGTATCTAGAAATTCCATTTCCATAGAGCTCACTCTACATCAGTCTTATAGCAAACCTCAAACAGAACACCACGCATTGCCTTTGGTATACAGAAGGAGTTTTGAAATTGAGAAATCGCTACCAAAAAGCTGGCTTTGAATCAAATAACCTTTTTGTTCTAATTGCTGCTATCTGCCTTTCCCCTTCTGGAGGGTAACAAGCTTGATGGCTTAAGTTTTTTCAGCAAAGAGGGTAAAAAGAAAGAAGCCAGCTGATTGATAAGGAAGGGTATATTTCAGGCTATATTTCAAATATACTGTGTGAAATCAAACAAAGAAAAAATTAAAAACTTCATCAAAAATTTTAAAATGCGTGCTTCAAAGGACTACCAAGAAAGTGAAAAGATAAACTACAGAATGTGAGAAAATATTTGCAAATCATATATATGGAAAAGGGCTTGTATCCAGATTACATAAAGACCTCTTACAACGCAATAGTAAAAAGTCTTCTGGCCAAGATGGCAGAGTGGGTAAATGCTGTGCTCACCTCCTCCAATGACCACATCAAATATACAACTAAATTATATAACCACCACTCTCCTGACAACTAGCTGAACAAAACACCTATAGTTATATATAAAGAAGAAGCCACATCAAGACTGATAGAGAAGCAAAATAAGCTGACCCACAACCATGTGTGATGGCTAAGAATCAGGAGGGATATCTTAGCTGCGGAGGTCTCCTTGAAGAGGGAGGGGTCTTATCCCCATGGAGGGCTCCCCAGCCTGGGACACCAGTGCTGGAAAGAGGACTCCCCAAAACATGTGGTTGTGAAAAATCAGTAGGGATTCTGTCTGGGTAAGATGGAGGGCTACTGTAGACCCAGGTATCTTCCCTTTAAAGAGCCCAAGCACAGACTCAGTTTTTCACACTCATCTTAAGCTTCAACAGAGGGACAACAGCTTGGAAAGTGTCAGAGATCTATGGGCAGGATCAGATGTGCCTGGCTTCAAGGCAAGAGCTGGAAGAACAGCTCTCTCCAAGACAGAAGTGCTGGCGGAGCTCATTGTTCCTTTGTTGAGCCCTCCCCCGTATGGCTCGTACATACAAGCAGGAGCCAAATCTGAGTTTCCATCAACCTGGCTATCCTGCTTGCCCCACCCTGGTGATGCTCACAGGTCTCACTCCACCTAATTTGTGCACTGGCCCCAACTTCTTTCAGAAGCTGTTCATGACAACAGCTGGCCTTGGCCCCTGCTGTGGACTTTCCCCAGATCTCTCAAAGATCCACAAACCCAAAACAAGCAGTGTCTGGCCATGGCATGCCCTATAAATCTTTCTAAGTGGCCTTAAGCCTGGCACTAGTGGCAGCTTGCCTCATTTCACAGCATAGCCACTCATAGGCACCTCCAAGACCAGCACAGGCTGCTACCAACCACAGATCACTTCCTAGCTCCTACCAGGAGGCCCCAAGCTAGGCACAGATGGCAGCTGACCCAAAACCCCTCCCATGAAGCCCAACACACTTGGTGGCCAGCTTCAGACCACACCAGAGTACCACCCAAAGAGCTTCACAACAACACATCCAAAGAGTATATTTGGCAGGCAGCAAAGTCTTGCTAAAGTGAATCTGGCTCTGTGGTGTTGGCCATGCCTGCAACAACTTGTCTATTGTAGTCATGGCCAGTCTTCACAGCCAGTCAGCCTAAGGTTCAACCCCACCCACAGACATGCCAACAGAAATCAAAACTCAACTACACCTGGCTGATGTAGCTCAGTGGATTGAGTGCAGGCTGCAAACCAAAGTGTCGCAGGTTCGATTCCCAGTCAGCGCACATGCCTGGGTTGCAGGCCACGGCCCCCAGCAACCACACATTGATGTTTTTCTCTCTCTTTTTCTCCCTCCCTTCCCTCTCTAAAAAATAAATAAATAAAATCTTAAAAAAAACCCTCAACAACAACAGTAGGGCACATACAACTCACACAAGGGACATTCTGGAGCACCCAGCTCAAGTGACTAGGATGACTGTGCCACTGGGCCCCACAGGTCTGTACATAAAGGCACCCTACCAAGACTGAATAATGTAGCAGATCTACTTAATTCAAAAAAATAAACACAGCCAAAATGAGGAGACAAAGAAACATGTCCCAAATGAAAGGACAGGACAAAACACCAGAAAAAGAACTGAACAAGAAAGAGGCAAGCAATCTACCAGCTACAGAGTTCAAAAACACTGGCTATAAGGATTCTCAAGGAACTCAGTGAGAACTTCAACAAAGATAATAAGTATAAAAAAGAAGCAGTCAGAAATAAAGAATACAATAACTGAAATGAAGAATACACTAGAAGAAATCAATAGCAAATTAGTTAAAGCAGAGGATTTAATAAGCTATTTTGAATACAAGGTAGAAAAAAAATACCAGTCACAACAAACAGAAAAAAAATTAATGAAGATAGTTTAAGAAACCTATGGGGTAACATTTGTTTTAACAATATTTGCATCACAGAAATACCAGAAGAAGAGCAGAGAGAGCAAGAGATTGAGAACCTATTTGAAAAAATAATGACTGAAAATTTCCCTCACTTAGTGAAGGAAATAGACACACAAGTCCAGGAAGCACAGAGAGTTCCAAATAAAATGTATCCAAAAAGGCTCACCCCAAGACACATCATAATTAAAGTGGCAAAGGTTAAAGATAAGAAGGAAATCTTAAAGGCAGCAAGAGACAAGCAGTTAGTTACCAGCAAGGGAGCTCCCATAGATCGTCAGCTGATTACTCAACAGAAACTTTGCAATCCACAAAAGACTGGCACAAAATATTCAAAGTGAAGAAAAGCAAGGACCTACAAACAAAACTACCCTACCCAGCAAGGCTATCATTTAACATTGAAGGAGCAATGAGGAGCTTCCCAGACAAGAAAAAGCTAAAGGTGTTCATCAGCACCAAACAAGTATTACAATAAATTTTAAAGGGACTTCTATAGGAAGAAGAAAAAAAACCATAAATACGAACAATAAAATGACCATAACTATATATCTATTAGTAATCACTTTAACTGTAAATGAATTAAATGCTACAATGAAAAGACATAGAGTAACTAAATGGATAAAAAATAAAGATAAGATCCATACAGATGCTGTCTACAAGAGACCCATATCAAATTGAGAGACACATAGACTAAAAAAGTGATGAAAAAAGGTATTTCATGCAAATGGAAAGGAGAAAAAAGCTGGGGTGTCAATACTTAATTCAGACAAAATAGTCTTTAAAAAGGGGGTATAATGAGACAAAGAAGGACACTATGTAATGATAAAGAGATCAAACTAACGAGAGGATATAACCCTTGTAAACTTTTATGCACCCAACATAGGAGCACCTAAATATGTAAAGCCAATATTGACATAAAGAGAGAGATTGACAGTTATACAGTCATAAGAGAGGATTTTAACACCCCTTTGACATCAATGAATAGATTTTCGAGACGAAAAATGAACAAGAAAAGAACAGCATTAAATTATACATTGGGCCAGATAGACTTAATTAATTTTTTAGGGCATTTTGCATCACAGAAGTAAAATATGCATTCTTTTACAGCACACATGGAACATTTCCCAGGATAGACCATGTGTTAGGTCAAATAAAAAGTCTCAATTAATTAAATAAAACCAAAATTATAGCAAGCATCGTCTATGACCACAATGGTATGAAACTAGAAATCAATTAGGAAAAAGAAAAAAAGAAAAACATGCAAACACATGGAGGCTAAATAACATACTGCTAAACAATCAATGGGACTTCAGCCAAGATCAAGGCATAGGTAGATATGCTTTATTTACTCACACCACCAAAAGAAGGACAACAACCAATTTCAAAACAAAAAACAACCAGAACTACTAGAAAATGGAATTGTATGGAAGTCCAACAACCAAGGAGTTAAAGAAAAAATATTCATCCAGACTGGTAAGGGGGTGGAGAGGATGAGTAGCAAGGCAGCACCTAGTGGACCAAATGGTCCCACATTCATGTGCAAATAAGTCAGGAGGAACAAATGGGAAGGGAGAAAGGCCATGCAATCCAGGGCTCCAGATTGGGGAAATAAAGCCTCAAAATTTCTGGCTATAAAAACCTGTGGAGGTTTCAGTGCAAGGCAAAACTTCTAGTCTCACAGCAGAGTTCATTGGAGAGACCCATGGGATCTTAGAATGTGCACAAGTCCACCCTCCCAGGAATCAACACCAGAGCAGCACCTAGTATGGTGCAATTCCCTTGTGGGAAGCATGGGAAGTGACTGAAAGCAGGATGAGAGCTGAGCAAGCAGCATTTTTCCTGATTTCTTCCCCTAAGACAGTGCCCCAATGCAGCAAAGAGGTTTGCCCCACCCTGGAAATTACCTAAGGCTCTATTCCTTAAAATGTAACAGGTGCACCCAGATGAAGGGTGCCACAATGAAAGAACAAAGATCAAAACTCTAGAAAAAGAACTAAGCAACGAGGACAGAGACAATCTATCTGATGCAGAGTTCAAAACACTGGTAATCAGGATGCTCATAGAAATGATTGAGCTTGGTCACAAAATGAAGAAAGTAATGAAGGCTACACAAAGTAAAATAAAGGAAAACATACTAGGAACCAACTAGGAAGGGAAGGAAACCAGGACTCAAATCAATGATTTGGAACAAAATGAAGAAATAAACACCCAACTGAAACAGAATAAAGAAACAAGAATACAAAAAAAATGGAGAGGCTTAGGAACCTCCAGGACAACTTTAAATGTTCCAACATCTGAATCACAGGGTTTCCAGAAGGAGAAGAGAGAGAGCAAAAGATTGAACATTTATTTGAACAAATAATGAAGGAAAACTTCCTTAATCTGGTGAAGGAAATAGATTTCCAAAAGGTCCAGGAAGCCCAGAGATTCCCAAAGAAATTGGACCCAAGAAGGAACACACCAAGATATATCATGATGAAGTTACCCAAGATTAAAGATAAAGAGAGAATCTTAAAAGCAGCAAGAGCAAAGAAGATAGTTGCCTACAAAGGAGTTCCCATAAGACTATCAGCTGATTTCTCGAAACCTTGCAGGCAAGAAGGTACTAGAAAGAAGTATTCTGGATGTAGGTCCGTGAAAGGCAAGGACCTACATCCAAGATGACTCTATCCAGCAAAGCTATCATTTAGAATGGGAGTGCAGGCAAAGTGTTTCCCAGATAAAGTAAAGTTAGAGTTCATAATCACTGAGCCCTTATTATATGAAATGTTAAAGGGACTTATCTAAGAAAAAGAAGATCAAAACTATGAACAATAAAATGACAACGAACAACTATCAACAACTGAACCTAAAAAACAAAAACAAAAACAAAAACTAAGCAAACAATGAGAACAGGAACAGAATCACAAAAATGGAGATCACATGGAGGGTTATCAGTGGGAAGGGATGAAGGAGAATGTGGGGAAAAGGACAGGGAATAAGAAACATAATTGGTAGGCACTGAATAGAGGGAGGTTAAGAATAGTATAGGAAATGGAGAAGCCAAAGAACTTACATGTACAACCCATGGACATGAACTAAGGTGGGGGGAATTCTGAAGGGTAAGAGGGGTGCAGAGAGGAGGGGGATATAGGGGAGAAAAAAATTGGGGCAAATGTAATAGCATAATCAGTAAAAGATACTTAAAAAATACTTTCCGGTCTCAGGGAGGCATGCTTTAATGTGGTTTTCATCACCTATTCTGGTTTTGGGGTTTATTGAGCTTCTTGAATTTTCCAGCCATTATTTAAAAGATTTCCAGCCATTATTTCTTCAATGACTATGTGGACACCAGCCCTATGCTGTAAATTTTATTATTTCTTGTATGTTATTGATAATTGGAGCTCCATGACTGGAAAAAATAAGACATATCATAATCAAATTTCTCAAAACTAGTGATAAAGAGAAAATCATAAAAGCCTACAGAAAAATAAAGACAAATTATCTACAGAGAAACAAAGATAAGAGTAACAGTAGACTTCTTGTTAGAAACAATGCATTAATTTTGTTAAATGGGTAAAGGATCAGAATATAGTTCCTGGCCCCATTTGCAATGTGTGTGTGTTGAGGGTGTGAGGTCCATTGTAACATCAAACAATTCTCAGACACCAGCAAGGGACTGAGAATTCAACTAAATTTTGATACTGTGTATCCAGAGATAGCATTGGATCCCACAAATTAGAGTTCAGCACTATAAGACATTGCCTCCCCCAACACACACACACACACACACACACACACACACACACACACACACACTTGAAGGCACCAGTTACAAATCCAGACTGTTACCTATACTTCTGACTGACTGGCTACGGGTTGGGGGTCCAGTGACCCCCACCAACTCGGAATGCCATCACAAGTCCAAGCTGTTACTTCTCCTTCTGACTGTCTATAAATCAGAAGTTTTCATAGCACCCTCCTTTGGTTTGATTAATTTTCTAGAATGACTTACAGGACTCGGGAAACCCAATTACTCACTAGAAAACTGACTTCTTATAAAAGGGTATAACTAGAAAAATAGCCAGATGGAAGAGATGCATAGAGCAAAGTATGGAGAAAGGGCACAGAGCTTCCACGCCCTGTCCAGGAGTATGACTCTCTGTTTCCACATGTTCACCAACCCAAAGCTTTCAGAACCCTCGCCTTTAGTTTTTTATGGAGGCTTACTACATAATCGTAAATAAGCATGTACATAAGCACGATTTCCTACATCATTGGTGCCGATAATTGATTCAATGTCCAGCCCACCCGGTTCCCTGGAGGTTGTGGTGGGGAGGACTGAAAGTTCCACCCCTCTAATCACTTGGTTGGCCACATTGAAAACCAGCATCCATTTTTAGTACTTCTACAAGTTGCCCCATTAGAATAGCAAAAGACACCTTCATCACTCTCAACACTTGGGAAGTTCCAAGGGTTTCGGGAGCTCTGAGCCAGAAATTGTGGACAAAAATAAAATATATCTGAGAACTATATTTTAGTCATCTGAATGATATGCTTCTTTCTTAAAAAATAAATTCTTGGATCAAGGGAGATTTAAAGTGGAAGATAGATTCCAGAAGAAGATGGCGTTGGGGTAGGAGGGAGCAGATTCCACTTTTTCCTACACATGGGAGAAAATCCTAGCTGATTTATAGAGTAAAAGAGCAAACAACCAACAGTACCTCAACATATGAAAATAAGAGACCAAAAATTCTGGCGGAACTGAAAAGCCAGATGGCAAGGAAAGTGCTTCAGGACAATAAGGTCCCAGGAACCAGTGTGGGGTCCAGGGGGACTACAGCCCCAATCTCAGCACCCGCTGCCAGGTTTGCCACAGGGTCCTTGGGAGAGAGCCAGGGCAACTGCTTCCTCCCCAGCCAAACAAGGTCGGAGCGGCACAGGGAGAAACCCAGTTGCTAGCAAACACACAGGGGCTGTGAGCACCCTCGGGGTCTGTGGACACTGACAGAGTTGAGAGTTGCGAGACAGGCCCTGACCCCCATAGTCGCCAGTCTGGGTAGAGAATTGGGCTGTGGGAGAGGCCAGGCCATTGTATGGAGCTGCAGGCTTGAGTAGGAGGAATTTCTCAAAAAGAAAAAGTGAAAAGACGGACACTGTTTGGGGAATTCTCCTATAGCAATAGCTCCAACCTTCCTGCAGCCCAGCCAGGCAGCGATCCAGAGGTTGCACAGAAGGTTGTGCTTGTGTGGAGGACCCTGTGCACCCCCATAGCACTGGGAAGGGTAAGGCAGCCTGGCTGAGCGCTCATGCGCACACACGCGTGAGCGCACCCCTGCACCCCAGTCCACAGCGGTAACCCTGGGGAAAGACCTGGATCCCACACCCAAGGCGCAGGGGAGAGGTACCAAGATAGGTCCACAGACAGTGTGTGCTGACTGAGTGCATATTGGGAAGGAAGAAAAGCAATACCGATCGTCCCTCAGCCTGCCACAGCCAGCAAGACCAGAAAAACCAGTTTGGCCACTTTGAAACCAAGAGGCTTTTTAATTTTATTCCATTTTTATTTTTTAAATAATTATTAATTTTTAAATTTTTATTATTTTTTCTTTTTCAATTCCTTTTCCCTCTCTTTCCTTCTTTCTTCCTTTATTCCTTCTTCCTTTCTTTCCTCCAATTTTATATCTTTTTCCTTCCTTCCTCTGCCTTTTTTTTTTAAAATACCTACATGTAAGACCAAAAAAAACAAAACAAAACAAAACAAAACCCAAAGCCCTGGAACTGTGAAAAGACCAGAGTTGGACCCAAAGAAGGGGCATCACAACAGCTGTGACAATGAAACAAATTTCACTCTTTCCTATTACAGAAAACCTGCAAGTTACTGCATATTTGTATTATTATTTTTTCCATTTTCTTACATCTTTTATTTTAATAGTATTTTTGTATTTCTCTTCTTTCTGTATAGTCTGCTTTGCTAGGCTGGTTATATTGTATCATTTGACAGGTTTCCCCTGATACCTTTTTCATAGTGTATTGATAATTTACTGTCTTTCACTTCACTTGTGTCCCATTAGCACACTACTCAAACTCCTATACTCCTTATTCTTGTTACCTAGATCACATAGATTTTTGTCATATGATCATTGCTCTAATATTATAATAGCTGTTCCATATAATTGTAAATACTTCACAACACCCCTCCCAGATCTTAGCCCACTTCACAGTTTCCTGAACTCTATTACTGTAGTGGTTAACTCTATTCTCTCACACACTACACCTATTTACTATCCTTTATTCTCACCTTACCTCAGAATCTGACCTCCCACAACCTTACTGCTTTCTACATCCAACTGTGAGTGATTGTGAATCCTTCCTTCCCCAACAAGAGTCTTATCTCCTTTCCATCCTTTCTAAAAATTGGCTAGTTGGGTGGAAGATCATGGTTAACACTATACATACCAAAAGGATCTCCTATCTCTTCTCTTCTGGCTGCTACTGTAAATATCATAGAATACTCTTTTGCTGTCTTAAACCATTTTGCCTTCCCCCTCTAACTGATCACAAAAAAAGAGTAGGTGGAAGCGGTGAACACCAGGATACCCACTGGAAGAGGAAACCCAACAACAAAGGAACCACTAACATATAACAACAGAAGAAGGTGAAGGAGGGAATGGAAACCACACAAACCTCAATCCAGGACCTATCTGGAAATACAACTAAACAGTGGAGACACTACCCAGTACAAAAAAAAAAAAAAACAACTAAAAATAAACAAAAAAAAACTGAACAAGAGCAAGAGAGAATCCTCAAAACCTTATACACATGAAAGAACCACCCTCAACACAACCTACCCTCACCAGCACAACAAAATACAAGAGGTGGTGGACAGAGTGACTTTCATTTAACCAGCTGGTGGGAAAGACCCACCAAAGAGAGGCCCAACAACAATCAAAATCCAAAGACAAACACAGAGTCAACTTAAATGACATCCCAAGACCAGTGAGCTTGAGAGATCAAGGAGAATGAACTGCTGAATCTCACAGGTATTATACCACAGAAGTTTACACCATAAACCCAGGGAGCTAGAACAGATCAATTTAAGAAGCTGAGGCTAACAAGAGTCTCACAAACAATGGGAAGACAAAGAAACAATCCCCAAATGAAAGAAAAGGAGGAAGCCTTAGAAAGAATGCTAAATGAAAGAGAGGCAACTCAACTATCAGATATTGAGTTCAAAGCAATGGTTATAAGGAAGCTCAATGAGCTCACAATGAGCTACCAGAAACTACAGGGAAGCTACAATGAACTCACTGCAAACTATATCAACATGAAAGAGGAAATAGAAACTATCAACAAGGGCCAAGAGGAAGTAAAGAATACAATTTCTGAACTGAAGAACACAGTAGAAGGAATCAAAAGCAGGATTTATGAAGCATAAGATTGGATCAGCAAGCTAGAGGACAAAATAGGAAAAAAAAAACACCCAGAAAGAGAAAGAAAAGGAAAAGAGGCTCAGAAAGAATGAAGAAGGATTAAGAGAAATGCAAGACAATATGAAATGTAATAATATCCATATAATAGGGATATCAGAAGGAGAAGAAGAAGAAGAGCATGGGATAGAAACACTATTTGAAAAAGTAATGATGGAAGACTTCCCTAATTTGATGAGAGAAAAAGTCACACAAATCCAGGAAACACAGAGTCCCAATCAAGAGGAACACAAAAAGGCCCACTTCAAGGCACAGCATCATTAAAATGGCAAAATGCCAAGACAACCAGAGAATTTTAAAGGCAGCAAAGGAGAAACAGGAAGTAACATACAAGGGAGCCCCAATAAGGTCCGCAGCTGACTTCTCAATGGAAACACTCAAGCCAGAAGAGAATGGCAAGAAATATTCCAAGTAATGAGAACCAGAGGTCTGCAACCAAGGCTACTTTACCCAGCAAGGCTCTCAATCAAGATAGAAGGCCAAATAGGGAGCTTTCCAGACAAAAGAAGTCTAAAATAATACACCTCTACCAAACCAGCTCTGCAAGAGATGCTAAAGGGACTGCTTTAAGGAAAGGAAGGAAGAGAGAGAGAGAGAGAGAGAGAGAGAGAGAGAGAGAGAGAGAGAGAGAGACAGGCACGTAAATAGCAATGAATAAGTACCTATCAATAATAACCTGAAACGTAAATGGTTATTATTTATGTTTCCATAATAAATGCTCCAATCAAAAGACATAGAATAGCTGAATGGATAAGAAAGCATGAAACACACATATGCTGCCTTGAAGAGATCAATCTCAGAACAAAAGACCTACACAGGCTGAAAGTGAAGGGCTGGAAACAAATTTTCCAAGCAAACGGACAGGAAAAAAAGCTGGGGTGGCCATACTCATATCAGACAAAAGAGACTTCCAAAAACGGGCCATAAAGAGAGACCCAGAAGGTCACTTCATAATACTCAAGGGAAGAATCCACCAAGAAGACATAAACATTGTAAACATATATACACTCAACATAGGAACAACCAAATACATAAAGAAATTCTTAGAGGACTTCAAAAAAGATATTAACAGCAACACAATTATAGTAGGGGATTTTAACACCCCCCCCCCTGTCAAAAATGAACAGATCTTCCAAACAAAATATCAACAAAGATATTGTGGCTTTGAACAATACCCTAGATGAAATGAGCTTAACTGATATATATATAGAGCCCTTCATCCCAAAGAAGCTAAATACACATTCTTTTCAAATGCACATGGAACATTTTCAAAGATAGACCATATGATAGGACATAAAACAAGTCTCAACAAATTTAGAAAACTGAAATCATACCAAGCATTTTCTCTGACCACAAGGGACTGAAACTAGAAACCAACCCCAAGGGAAAAACCCAAAACACTCAAAATCATGGAGATTGAATAGCATGCTATTAAACAATGAATGGGTCAAGAATTAAATTAGGGAAGAAGTCAAAAAGTTCCTGAAAACAAACAAAAATGAAATCACAACAACCCAAATCTTATGGGACACAGCAAAGGCAGTCCTGAGAGGGAAGTTCATAGAGATACAGGCCTACCTAAAAGAGATAGAAACATTTCAAACAAACAACCTAACCCTACACCTACAAGAACTCGAGGAACAACAACAAAGACAGTCCAGAGCAAGTAGAAGGAAGGAAATAACCAGGATCAGAGCAGAACTAAATGACATAAAGACTAAAAAGCACAATTCTAAGGAACAATGAATCCAGGAGCTGGTTTTTTGAAAAGATAAACAAAATAGACAAGACTTTAAGCAGGCTCATCAAGAAAAAAAAAGAAAGAATCCAAATAAACACAATCAGAAATGAAAGAGGAGAGATTACAGCTGACACCACAAAAATACAAAGGATTGTAAGAAATTACTATGAAGAAATTACTATGCCAAGAAATTTGAAAACCTAAGTGAAATGGACAAATATCTAGAAAAATATAATCTTCTAAAACCCAATGAAGAAGAAGCAGAAAGCCTGAACAGACCAATAACAGCAGATGAAATTGAAGCAGTGATCAAAAAAACTCCCGACACACAGAAGTCCGGGTCTGGATCGTTTCACAGGAGAATTCTACAAAGCATTTAAGGAAGAGCTAACCCCTATCCTTCACAGACTATTCCAAAAAATCCAGAATGATGGAAGACTCCCAAACTCTTTTTATGAAGCCAGCATCATCCTAATTCCAAAACCAGATAAAGACACAACAAAGAAAGAAAACTTCAGGCCAATATCATTGATGAACATAGATGCTAAAATCCTCAACAAAATACTGGCAAACCGCATCCAACAATACATTAAAAAGATCATACACCACGACCAAGTGGGATTCATCCCAGGGATGCAAGGATGATTCAATATTCACAAATCATAAATGTAATACATCACATAAACAAAAGCAAACACAAAAATCACATAACATGATCAAATCTACTGACATGATCATATCAATAGATGCGGAAAAAGCATTTGATAAGGTACAGCACCCATTTATGATTAAAACACTCACAAAGTGGGAATAGAGGGAGCATTCCTCAACATAATAAAGGCCATATATGAGAGACCTACAGCCAACATCATACTCAATGGACAAAAACTTAGAGCTATCCCACTAAGAACAGAAACAAGACAAGGTTGTCCACATTATTCTATTCAATATAGTATTGGAAGTTTTAGCCACAGCAATCAGAGAAGAAAAGGAAATAAAAGTCATCCAAATCTGAAAGGAGGAAACAAAAGTGTCATTGTTTGCAGATGACATGATAGTGAACATAGAAAACCCTATAGACTCGGCCAAAACACTGCTTGACCTAATAAACAAATTTGGCAAAACAGTGGGATACAAAGTCAATATCCAGAAATCAAAGGCATTTTTGTACACCAACAATGAAACAGCAGAAGCAGAAATCAAGAAAAGAATCCCATTCGATACAGCAAAAAGAAAAATAAAATACCTAGCAATAAATCTAACCAAGGAGGTAAAAGACCTGTGTGCAGAAAACTACACAACACTGAAGCAAGAAATCAAGGAAGACACAAGCAAATGGAAACATATACTGTGTTCATGGATCAGAAGAATTAACATCATCAAAATGTCCATACTACCCAAAGCAATTTACAGATTCAATGCAATACCTATTAAAGTACCAATGGCGTATTTCACAGACATAGAACAAACACTTCAACAATTTATATGGAACCATAAACGACCCCAAATAGCTGCTGCAATTTTGAGAAAGAAGAGCAAAGTTAAAGGGATCACAATACCTGATACCAAACTGTATTACAAGGCCACTGTAATCAAAACAGCCTGGTACTGGCATAAAAACTGGCACATGGACCAATGGAACAGAACAGAGAGCCCAGAAATAAGCCCAAGTCTCTATGGTCAATTAATATTTGACAAAGGGGACAGCAACATAAAATGGGGTAACAATAGCCTCTTCAACAAATGGTGTTTGGAGAACTGGACAGCTACGTGCAAAAAAATGAAACTCGAGCACCAACTTATACCATACACAAAAATAAATTCAAGGTGGATAAAAGATTTAAATAGAAGCCATGACACCATTAAAGTCCTGGAGGAGAACATAGGCAGGAAAATCTCAGATATTTCACACAACAACATTTTTACTGATATGTCCCCCAGAGCAAAGGACATAAAGGAAAGAATAAACAAATGGGATCTCATCAAAATAAAAGCTTCTGCACAGCTAAAGAAAACAGTATTAAAATAAAAAGAGAACCAACTGTATGGGAAAATTTCTTTGTCAATGATACCTCAGACAAGGGTTTAATCTCCAAAATATATGAAGAACTTACATGACTCCACTCTAAGAAGACAAGCAACCCAATTGAAAAATAGGCAAAGGACTTGAACAGACACTTCTCCAAGGAGGACATACAGAGGATCCAGAAACACATGAAAAGATGCTCAATATTGCTAGCTATCAGAGAGATGCAAATTAAAACCACAATGAGATACCACTTCACACGAGTCAGAATGGCCATCATAAAGCAACAAACAAGTGTTGGAGAGGCTGTAGAGAAAAGGGGACCCTAGTGCACTGTTGGTGGGATTGCAGACTGGTACCACCACTATGGAAAACAATATGGAATTTCCTCAGAAAACTAAAAATGGATCTGCCTTTTGACTCAGCAATTCCACTGCTAAGATTATGTCCTAAGAACCCTGAAACACCAATCCAAAAGAACATATGCATCCCAATGTTCATAGCAGCACAATTTACAATAGCCAAGTGTTGGTAGCAACGTAGGTGTCCATCAGTAAATGAATAGATCAAAAAACTATGGTACATTTACACAATGGAATTCTATGCAGCAGAAAGAAAGAAGGAGCTCCTACCCTTTGTGACAGCGTGTATAGAACTAGAAAGCATTATGCTAAGCAAAATAAGCCAAGCGGTGAAAGACAAATACCATACGATCTCACCTTTAACAGGAACCTAAGAAACAAGCAAAATATAACTAAAGACACTGAAATAGAGAACAGGCTGACAGTGTTCAGAGGGGAGAAGGGAGGGAATTTCAGGGGAAAAGGGGAAGGGTTTACAGGAACAAGTATAAAGGACACATGGACAAAAACTAAGGGCAGGTGGAAATGGGAGGTGGGTGGGGCGGGCTGGGTGAGTGGGCTGGGATGGGAGTAAAAGATAGAAAATTGTACTTGAACAATAATTAAAATAAAATTTAAAAATAAAGTGGGAAAAATAAATTCTTTTTATTTTACTTTTTATTTTAAATTTGCTTTATTTTTAATCCTCACTTGAAGATATATTTAGTGATTTTAGAGAGAGAGGTAGGTGGCGGGGGCAAGGGGTGATGGGGGGACATTGATCAGTTCCCTTCTGCATGCACCCTGACTGGGGATATAAGCTGCAACTTAGGGATGTGCCCTGACTCAGAATCAAACTTGCAACATTTTTGGTGTGCAGAGCAGCACTCCAGCCAACCGAGCCACTTGGCCAGGGCTATTTCTTATAAATCATGTCAATGTGAGAAGTGTTCAAATCTGTAGAGAATTTTAAAATGAAATTTATTGGGCCATATTGGTTAATAGTATCACACAGGTTTCACATGCACATTTCTCTGACCCGTGATCTGCGTCCAGCACACTGTGTGCCCAGCACCCAGGGTCAAACCACTTCTCATCACCATGTGTTTAACTCCTGTGTAGAGAATGTTTGTAACATTTTATTTGTGCCAAATTGATGACCTGTGCCATCATTGAGGGAGAACTCAAATGCTCTTGGGAAGAACAATTTTGCAACTTCTTTTACACTTCAGAGTTAAAGAGGGAATTAAAGGAAAATACATGGAGGTGGGAGAAGCAAGGTGGGAACTGGATCACAAGGTAGTTGATGAGTTGATGTGCTTCCTTGAGGTTGGATACGGCTCATTTCAAAGGTGTGTTCACCTAGGTGCATGGAAACAATGGACCTGGCTGGTTTAAAGCAGACATAAACCTTTTCCTAAAATGGTATATTATCACTTGCTGACCATGACCTGTCCAGTTAGGAATTCATGATCAGATCACCCTGTGAGGTCACTTTCCATAGAACCCTTTTTCTTGTTCACAATCACAATATTGCAAACTCGAATAGATATTTTTTAAAAGATACATACATGGCCAGTAAGCACATGAAAAGATGGTCAATATTACTAATCATTAGAGAAATGAAAAATCAAAACCACAATGAGATATCAGCCTAGGAAAAAGTCTTGTAAGAGTTTTTGAGCCAAACTGATGACAATTGGTGGGAAGCAAAATATCAATGGATTGAAAAAACACTCTGGAGAATGGCAGTTTTACAGCTTATTTTATACATTAAAATCAAGGGAGGAGACATAAGGGAGGTACAAAAAATGTATTGGTGATAGATAAGGGAGGCAGGAGAGAACAAAGCAGGGAAATCTGGGATTGGATAAAAAGTAACAGTGATGAGTGCAGGATAGTTAACACTCATGGCACACAGAGATGATGTGCAGGGAAAGAAAATAACAGTGAGGGGCTCTGTGGTGTGTGGTCAAATGGGAGGTTGTGCCTCCAAAGGTCTGGAAAAGGAAATTACTCTGGTGTTTCAAAGGTCTGTTATCTTGATGCAGAAAGACAATAGGCAGGCTCAGTTAACATGAAGACTGACCTTTGTCAGGGAAGCTACAAGCCTAGGACATGACTACCTGCCATGACTACCTACCATGATTTGCTTTTAATTAGACTTTTTTTTTTGTTCAGACCATCCTATGTGGTAACGTTTGGTCTCTTAGTTTGTAAGACCCACCATATAGGTCTCCGCTGAGCTTGTCAGGTTTAGTATGTGGCCCCCTTTACATCCACAATAGCTATTATAAGTAGAAAATAACAATGATACATAAAAAAATAAAAATCCTTCCACATTGCTGGTGCAAATGAAAAATGGTGCAACTGCTATGGAAAACAGTATGGCAGTTCCTCAGGAAATCAAAAATAGAACTACTATGTTATTCAGCACCTTCAGGCGTACACTCAGGAGAATTGAAAGCAAGGACTTGAACAAGCATTTGCACACCCTTGTTCATGGCAGCGCTACTTATACTGGCCAAAAGTTGGAAGCATGGATACACAAAATATGATGTGTACATACATTGAAATATTATTCAGTCTTGAAGAGATATTCTGACACACGCTGAACATTGATGAACCTTGAATTATGCATTATGCCATGTGAAATAACCCAGCCACAAAATGTCACATGATATTCTGTTTACACAAAATGTCCAGAATAAAGGTAAATCCATAGAGACAGAAAGTAAACTATTTGGGGTGCACTTCTGGCCAAGATGGAGGCGTAGGTAGACACACTGTGCCTCCTCACACAACCAAGATAGGGACAATTTAGAAACAGAATAACAACCAGAACTGACAGAAAATTGAACTGTATGGAGGTCGGACAACCAAGGAGCTAAAATAGACACATTCATCCAGATTGGTAGGAGGGGTGGAGTCGGGTAGCGGAGCAGAGAGAGGTTGCAGAACAAAGAGCATTGGGACCAGCATAAGGCATCCCAGGTGCACAAGACTGCAGCAGACAGACCCTGGGTGCACAAGTGGTGGCTGGCAGACCCCAGGCAAGGGGTGGCAACTGGTAGACCCAGTGAGGCAGTGATTGTGAAGTGAGGCACCGCGAGTAAGGCAGCTGGCTGACCTGGCGGTCCCAGGGTCCCAGTGCTGGGAAATAGACCTTCAGGCACTGACTGAAAACACCTTGGGGTTTGAGGTGCAGGGAGAGACTCCCAGCCTACAGGAGAGGTGGTTGGAAAGACCCACAGGGTACATAAGCCCACCCACACAGGAATTACCACCAGAAAGGTCCAGTTTGCTTGGGAGAAGTGGTGGAAGGGACTGAAGTCCAACAGAGAGCAAAGCAAGCGCCATTGTTCCCTCTCAGACCCTGCCCCCACATACGGCTTCACAGCCCAGCTACTGGGGTGCCCTGCCCTGGTGAACACCTAAGGCTCCACCTCTCACTATGTAACAGGCAGGACAAGACAAAAAAAAAAAAAGATGGCTCAAACAGAGGAACAAATAAAAGCCCCAGAATGAACACTTTTAAGTGACCAAGAGATAGCCAACCTATCAGGTGCACAGTTCAAAGCACTGGTGATCAGGATGCTCACAGAACTGGTTGACTTTGGTTGCAAATTACATGAAAAAATGAAGGCTACAATAAGTGAAATGAAGAAAAATGCACAGGGAACCAATAGTGATGGAAAGAAAGCTGGGTCTCCCATCAATGGAGTGGACCAGAAGGAAGAAAACACATACAATCAGAAAAGAATGAAGACATAAGAATTCAAAACAATGAGGAGAGGCTTAGGAACCTCCAGGACATCTTTAACTGTTCCAACATCCAAATTATAGGGGTACCAGAAGGAGAACAGGAAGAGCAACAAGTGGAAAAGTTATTTGAACAAATAATAAAGGAGAACTTCCCCAATCTGGCAAAGGAAATAGACTTCCAGGAAGTCCAGGAAGCTCAGAGAGTCCTAAAGAGGTTGGACCCAAGGAGGAACACACCAAAGCACATCATAATTACATTACCCAAGGTAAAAGTGAACGAGAGAATCCTAGAAGCAGCAAGAGACAAGGAGACAGTAACCTACAAAGGAGCTCCCATCAGACTGTCATCTGATTTCTCAAAAGAGACTTTACAGGCAAGAAGGGGCTGGAAAGAAGTATTTCAAGTCATGAAAGGCAAGGACCTCCATCCCAGATTGCTCTATCCAGCAAAGCTTTCATTTAGAATGGAAGGGCAGAAAAAGTGCTTCTCAGATAAGGTCAAGTTAAAGGAGTTCATCATCACCAAGCCCTTATTTTATGAAATGTTAAGGGGACTTATCTAAGAGAAAGAAGATAAGGAAAATAAGATAAAAACATATATAGTAAAATGACAGCAAACTCACAATTATTAACAACCACACCTAAAACCAAAACAAACTAAGCAAACAACTAAAACAAGAACAGAACCACAGAAATGGAGATCACATGGAGGTTTAGCAACAGGGGAGTGGGAGGGGGAGAGGGGGGAAGGTATGGAGAATAAGTAGCATAGATGGTAGGTAGAACATAGACGGGGGAGGGCAAGAATAGCATAGGAAATGTAGAAGCTAAAAAACTTATGACACATGAACATGAACTAAAGGGGGGAATGTGGGTGGGAAAGGGTGTGCAGTGTGAAGCGGGTAGTGGGACAACTGTAATAGCATAATCAATAAAATATATTTTTAAAAATTAAAAAATTTAAAAAAAGAAAGTAGATTATTGGTTGTCAGGGGTGATGGAGTGAGTGAAATTTAAACTGCTAGGAGACATGGATTTTGGTGGGGGTGATAGGAATGACACGGAATTTGATAGTGGTGATGGTTATGCAACAGAGTGAATATACTAAGACTTACTGAAGTATACATTTTAAAATGGTAAATTTTTTATGTGACTCACATATACAATGACTACTAAGGAAGAGTAAGAGGAAAGAATTTTTATTTTATTTTTATTTATTTACTTTCAGAGAAGGGGAAGGGAGGGAGAAAGAAAGGGAGAGAAACACTGATGTGTGAAGAACACACCCATCAGTTGCCTCCTGCACACCCCCTACTGTGGACTTGGCCTGCAACCCAGGCTTGTGTCCTGCCTGGGAATCAAACAGGCAACCCCTCAACTTACTGGCCAACTCTCAATCCACTGAACCACATCAGCCGGGGCAGAAAGAACTTTTTAAATGTATAAAGCTGAAAGGAGAAGTGGACAAATTCACAAATATTATGAGAGATTTTAACATCTCTGTCTTAAAAACTGATGGAACAAGTGGACAGAAATCCAGTCTACTTGAAGGCTTGAGCGATGCTGTCAACCAACTTGCCCTTTTACATAATACTCCACATACAACAGCAGCACACACATTCTTGTCCAGAGCACATGCGGCAGAAACTGCAGGTGGGAATAAAAAAATTGCACCAACACTTTAAAAAGTGTTATGGCAGTTTATCCTGCTATTCCACTTTTGGCTATATGAGGGGGAAGCCAAAAAATGGAATTTATTTATAAAGTTCTGTATTTATTCTTATATGTTTAAACATCAGTCACCTTCAAAGTACTCTCCATTTGATGCAATACACCTATCGAGACACTTTATTCCACTTCTCAGAACAGTTTTTGAACTTGTTGATTTTGATACCTTTTAGTGCTTCTGCTGTTTTTTGTTTCAACTCTTCCACATCAGCAAAACGTTAGCCTTTGAGGACTTTTTTCACCCAGGGAAACAAACAAAAAAATGTCTCTCTGGGTGAGATCAGCTGCATAGGGAGGGTGGGGCACCAGGGTAGGGTTGGTGGTGGTCAAAAACTTCTGAACACTCAACACGATGTGGGAGGGTGTGCTCGTAAACCACACATCATGAAATGGGCAAACACATTGAAAGAGTATTTCAGTGATTTTAAAAAATCACTGAAGCTGAACACAACCTCTCACACAATGCCAGCTGGTACACTGATACAGACTGGTTCCTAGAACACTCACCTAGTTGGGGAAGCCAGTGCTACAAGATAATGTCTTCCAGAAGATAATTCTGTTTTTGTTTTTGTTTTTGTTTGAGCTCCCCCTCATATACCCAGGAGGAAAGAAAGTATATATTCATATGAAGAGTTGTATAGGGATGTTCATAGCAGATTTATTTGTAACAGCCAAAAGGTGGAAACAATCCAAATGTATCTATCAACACATGACAGACAAACGATCTGTGGTACACATATAATAGAATATCATTTAGCATAAAAAGGTATAAACTAATGATAAGTGCAGAACATGGATGAATCTTGAAGTAATTTTGGTGAATGAAATAAACCAGATTTGGGTGTGTATGCATGTGTATGTAGTGTATGATTCCATTAACATAAAATTATAGAAGATTCACACTATTGTGACTGGAGCCTGTCTGTGGTTGCCAGGGAGCTGGGGAGTGCAGGGAGGAGAGAGACTGCAAAGGCGGCAAAGGGCACTTGCAGGTGATGGGCACATGTGCTGCTGTGACTGAGGTGATGGTTTTGCAGGTGTGTGCATAAGTTAGACGGTTTCAAATTTTTTAAAAAATCATCAAAATTTCATCATATTTTAAATGTGTGGAATTTATTGTATGACAATTACACCTCAGCTTTAAAACAAAAGTTTTATCCAAGAAATGGAAGGAAAGAAATAAAATGAAATGGAGAGAATATTCAGATTGCTACATGGCCAATTTTTCCTGAGTCAACAATCAGCTCGCCCCTTGAACTTCCCAGTAACATAAGCCAGTAACCCCCTTTCTAAATTAAACTGGTTTAAATTGTGCTTTCTGTCCCTCACAACTCTGAATCCTGAGCAGTACAATTCTAAGCTCTGAATGATTGGCGTGAAGCCCAGGATGGAAATAGGGCATGGGTGCCAGGAGTTAGAGGCATCAAATACTTCTGGAATTTTAGAAGTAGAAGTGGAAGCAAAGGAGAGCAAATCCTCAGAAAAAGGTGGGAAAGCTCCTGGTGGCCTTGCCACCAGCAGGGAATGGCTGGTTTGACACACCTGCACTACTGACACACACGCCAAGGACACTGCTCTCTGCTGGGTGGGGGCTCTGGGGAGTTGCCGCGTGCTGTCACAAAAAGAAGCTTAGACTGGATTCTGTCAGTTCAGATCATGATCCCGCCTCTGGCACTCGTGTGCTGTGTGACTTTGGGTAAGTCATAGCTCCTCTCTGGCCTTCACTGAGTCATCCATAATAGGAAGAGGTCTACAAAGTGGTCTCAGACAAATTGTCCTTGATTGTGTCCATCTTCCCACAAGACAAATTCTGCATATGGCTGTGGGAAGAAACTTGGAGCTGCTGATAGGAGAATGATCATGAATCTGAGAATATGAGACGCTTTGAAGCCAGTAATTTAGATCGCTATATTAAGAATGATTGGGAATCAGATTACAGGACTATAGGGTATGTTTTTGTCTGGGTTCTTTTTCCTCACTCTCTCACACCTCATGATTTATGGCCCCCAGTTGTTATGGAAGTTTGCAACTGTCCCACTGCCTGACACTGAATGCTTTCCCCATCTGCACATTTCCCACATGCCCAATGTTCTGCCAGTAACTAGCAGCATGTCTTTGGCTAAACCCCTAAATCTCTCTGAGCACCAGTTTCCTCTTCTGAACAATAGGGAAATTGTAGCAAATAAGGATAGGCTAGGTTATGCAGCAGTAACAACCAGCACCCAAATCTCAGTAGCTTAACAAAAGTGTGTTTCTCACTCATTGTGGAAGTCATCCTCTCAAATGATTCCTTGTGAACCCTGCCTCCTGGCAGTCATACTTTTCAAAAATTCCTAGTCTTGAGCCTAGGTTGCAAAAAGACTGTGACTTCAGTATGCTTTGCTCCTTCTTCTCTCCTGTCCCTCTCTCTCTCCCCGATCTCTTTCGCTGTCTCTGCCTCTGTGTGTATGTGTGTGTGTGTCTCTCTCTCATCTACCTGCCACATTGTGGAGAGGCCCACATGGCAAAAAGCTGGGGTAGATCCTAGCCAACAACCAGCCAGCAACTGAGGTTCCACAGCTGGAATCCTTCCAATAGCCATGTGAATGATCCTAGAAGCTGACAGTCAAGCCTTCAGATGGGACCACATTCCTGAACAACAAACACCTTGAGGCTCTGTGGGGAGAGTCCTTAAGGCAGAGACGTTCAGCTAAGCCATGACAGAATTCCTGATCCACAGAAACTGTGAGTCAGTAAATGTTTCTGAAATACAGAAGGCCATGCCCCTAAGTGTTGGGGTGGTTTGTTACAGAACTACAAGTCTAATCAGGGTTCTGACCGGGGAGGCACTACACGCTGGCACTCAAAGTCCTGCTCTGAAGTGACACAAGCCATCCTGCCTGTGTTTCCATGGCCAAATGAAGTCATGCAGTCATACCTACACTTAAAGGGCATGGGAGGGAGAGAGACGGAATAATTATAAACAGCCCCACAAGTCCCACAATAAAATTGGTCTTGAAAGATTGTTGCAGGGACAATGCCATTAATGTGCTGTATCGACACCCTTGCACCTACAAGTAAGAGAAAATACCATGTGAATTTAATAAAAGCTTAGAGAGTAAAGGAAATTTGAGAGTAAAGGAAATATTTTCTGGCTAAAAATTCTTCAGGCAGGATTGCTTCTGGTATCTAGTGACTCACGCACGGATGGATGAGGCTGGTCTGTTTCTGTCTTCTCTGCTCTGTGTTTTGAGATATTAGATTCACCCTAAGCCTCACCCCCCTTAAAGCCCCAAGGTCGCTGCCAGAAACCCTTAGGGATGAAAGTCCCTTCTTCAACCCAGCAGGGAAGAAAGTTCCCAGGAGTCCTGAATTTACCCCAGATTGGATCAGCCTAAGTCCCACACCGAAGGTAGCTGGAGAAGGGTGGTAACAGGATGTGCTGGAGGGTGGCTCCCTTGGTCACCTGCTCAGCTCTCCACCAGGTTGTGCTCCCTGCAACCACATGGGTCTTCCAAGGGAAGGCGGAGTGTGTAGAAAGTGTTTACACCACTATCTGACATTGTTCCTCCCCACCAAATGATCTAATATTCCTTTCTTTCAAGTCTCTGCACTTGGTGAAGATATTTCAGTGATGAATCGAAAAAACTTCTACTAGATCTGAAAATGGTTTACAAATGGAAAAAGTTGGACAAATGTAGGAGACCATTGCTACTGTTATAGACAAGCAGTACCCAACTGAGACACACCAGTATTCTCCTTCCTATATCCTAGCCAATCTGGCATTTTTTCTTTTCCAGAAATATACCAAGTTTGTTTGGTCTTCAAATCTTTGCATATTACATTCATTCCTCTCTCTCTGGATTTTGTTTCTCCAGACCTTTAAGTGGCTCTTTCTCATCCTTTAGTTCTCAGAAGCATTTTCTGACCTTCCTAAACCCCATCACAATGTTTCATTTTCTTCATTACAGGTATTACTGTCTGAAATTATTGTGTTTATTTATTTGCTTACTGTCTTACTCGGCAAAGCAGAATTTCGTATCAGCAAGTACTTGTAGTCTTGTTCACAAATATTCTACATCGCAGCATCTGGCACAGGGCTTGAAACATATTAGACACAAAGTAAATGTGTGTTTAAATAATTAAATAACAGATAATTAAATGTAGCATCTCCACCCACTGCTGTGCTTTGCTATAAGGCAGGGGTGTCCTACCTTTTGGAGTCTCTCCACCACACTGCATGAAGAGTTATCTTGGGCTACATATTAAATACATTGCAACATGTAATCACACACACACAAAATCTCAAAATGTTTTAAGTAAATTTATGATTTTGTGTTGGGCTACATTCAATAGTCATCCTGGGCCACATATGGCCCACAGGCTGCAGGTCAGACACCCCTGTAAAGTGTGTCTTAAGTAATTGCCAGATTTTACAAATGACTAGCTTTTAAAAAATACAAATTAGAATATATTCAAGGTTGTCCTTGTAACCATATATTTCAGTTATTTCATTCTTGAAAGGAAGAAAGAAGGATGGAATGGTATTTAGCTGTTTTGAAGTGAGTTTCATTTGTGTCCTGGCTCCTCTGCGCTGCAATCCAGACTTTCTCAAACTTTTGTGTGCATCAGAAAGATTGCAGGGATTGTTAAACTCGGATTGTAGAGCTCCACCCTCAGAGTTTCTGATGCATTGAGTTTAGAGTGGAGTCCACTCTCCACTCTAAGAACTGCATTTCTAAGAACTTCCCAGATGATGCTGATGCTGCTGGTTGGGGAAACCACACTTTGAGAACAGCTGCCACAGTCTAAATAGGCAAGAAATTTTAAAGTATCAGTAGTAGCTGTGGCTATTTTAAATTATTGCAATGTTTTACTTCTCTGCCACATATTTGGTTTTCATTAAAATCCATGCAAATCCATGGAAATGTGTCCTGTAAGTCAAGAAGATCTCTGTCTGGTATGTTGCAAGAGATCAAAGACTGAGAACCAAATGCTGACATAGGACATTCAGGGGCAGTTTCATCGTAGAGTACGTGTTCAAGTCATCCATCTAAACTTTTATTTCCATTTCTACTTTCAAGGTACAATTATAACAGTTATATTTCTTTATTTTTAAAAAGGCTTTATTTATTTTTAGAGAGGGGAAGGGAGAAGGGAGGGAGAAAGGGAAACATCAATGTGTGGTGGCTTCTTGAACACCCTCCTACTGGGGACCTGGCCTGAAATCAGGCATGTGGCCTGACTGGGAATCGAACCAGCAACTCTTTGGTTATCAGTCTGGTGCTCAACCCACTGAGTCACACCAGCCAGGGTTTTTATTATATTTCTTGTTGACTACTGCAATAGATTCCTAAATGGTTCTCTGAAGTTATCTATGTGAAGTCAGACACATAGAGTGTGTGAAACCTTTTCTAAAAGTAAATCCAATCATCCCACTTGCTTGCATAAAACTGCCAGTGGCTTTCCAAATTTCTTGAGGAAGTGTACCACATCTTTAACACAACTTACCTGATGTGAACTCAAGTAAGTTCACCTTGAGTGAGTTCAGCTGTTTACCTTGCAGCTCCATCTCATACCAGTTCCCTCCAACCACCTCCTTTCAGTTCCTCAATCTCTATAGTGTGCTTCCTCTCAACCCAGAGTTTTAGCACATACTGTCTTCTCACAATTTCTTCCTCCCTTACCTTATTAATTTCTATTCTTTCTTCAGAGCTCAGTTTGTGTCCTTTCCTCAAGAATGCCTTCCCTCTTGCCCTGGCTGGCGTAGCTCAGTGGATTGAGCATGGGCTGCGAACCAAAGTGTCACAGGTTCAATTCCCAGTCAGGGTACATGCCTGGGTTGCAGGCCATGACCCCCAGCAACTACACATTGATGTTTCTGTCTCTCTCTCTCTCTCTTTCTCCCTCCCTTTCCTCTCTAAAAAATAAATAAATAAAATCTTTAAAAAAATTTTTTTTAAAAGAATGCCTTTCCTCTTATTTCTGGGCAAGGTCCACTTCCTCTGCTGTGCTAGGTGCTGTGCACCAAGTGCAGATTTTATAAAACCTTGTTTCACTCCTTCAGAGCACTACACCCTTTTTTGGGGGGGGAGGGTCTATATTTGTGTATTATTGGCAGGGAAAAAAGGCCATGACTACTTAGCACAGCACACTGTAGATGCTCCATAAACATATGTTGGGTGCAATTTTAAAATGTATATTTATTTATTTAGTCCTTTTTATTTATTTAGTCCAAATCATGGGTGTGGACCCGAGAAAGATTACCTACTAAGAAGGGCTCCTGTGGATAAATGGGCTAAAATTTAAAAACAGATCCTAGCAGTCATTTCTACAGGGGCTTCTTTTGCAAACTGCACTTCACAGAGAAGCCTGCAGTAAGCTGTCGGCCTGGCGCTAAACTGAACTGCCTGCCTACACTCTGTTTCCTGCTAGTTGAGCCAGCGCTTATAAAGAAGTTCCCAGAATCCTATTTCAACCAATAAAACTGAAGCTTTCCTCATCCAAATAGAGCTCCACAGCTATATCTGCCCCGTCCCCATCAGCTTCTTCACCAACCAATCAGAGCAACTCCATCCTGCCCAATCAGGACAGTGACTTTTGGACCACACTGGGAGGATTTGGAGTCCTGGTTTGCATGAGTATGACCAATCAGAAACCAGGAGCAGGAACTTCTGTTTATATAAGTCAGATCTGAGAACAGTAGATAGTTTCCCTTTCCATGAAGAGTAAGGGCATGAGGTCTGTTGGTTACACCTTTTCTTTCCACTGAAGGCTGAGGGCTATTTCTTTGGGTGGGAGCTGAAACACAGAAGATGAAACACTAAAATGTCTCACCAGAGCAGAGTTATCTAGAAGGAGAAGGACCTGGCCCCAGGCTGTTTTCACAGCCATGCTGTATCACAATTGAGATATTTGCACTGAATAAAATTTCCTTCTTCACTGAACCCCCAAAAGGGGGCTCCTTTGATGCTGACTTGGTCCCACAACCTTTGGTTGATAACTGCATGGTGCAGAGGCGTGTAAGACAGATGCTTGATGCCAGGGAATGCCATCAAGCCAATTAAGAGCAATGAATGTGGTATGCATTATGGAGACAAATGTCTGCAGCAGAGAAGTGGATGTATGAGAACAACAAAGTGCTTTACGAGTCAGGATGAGGAAAGACAGATCATATCCACGCGGGGAAATCAATTCAGTCAACATACATCTTGAATGGAAAGATAGTTCTAAAAGTGTTTTTGGTGATTGAGGTTATTGTAAGAATTTTACAGGTGGGGAAAACCAGATAGAGGATTGCCAAATAACTTTCCCCAAACGATTTCCCAGCACTACTAAGTGATGTGAACACAGGTTGCCTGCCTGGCTCCCGTGTCTATGTTCTACTACCTCGCAGGATTCTTGCCAGTAGCCGTTAAACGGGACCTGAATGATTTGGCCAGGTAAAAAATGGGCGTCCATTTCTAGCAAAATCCGGAAAATATGTGCCAGATCATGAGTTCACTTTCTTCCTTTGTCCACCGTCCCCATTAAATAGGGGGAAGGCTTTCTCAGGTGCACGAAATGAAAGAAGGAAAAGAAAGCTAACTTCCGGCTGTGGCGAGCGGCAGAACTGTTTCCAAGGGAACAGTAACTGGTTCCAGGTGGGTGAAATCTCGCGGTTCTTGACCAGCGGAAGTGACGTTGGCTGCTCGTGAGGCCTCTGTGGATCGCCGGCGCCCCACCTCCCAGAGCGGACACCTTTTCCCGCGCGAGCTGGCTCTGGTACTCGGGTCGCCCAGGGGAAACATGGCCTCTGCCCTGGAGCAATTCGTGAACAGTGTCCGGCAGCTCTCGGCTCAAGGTGAGGCCCTAGGCTGGTCCTCCGGGCCGCGGGGACGGGCCTGTCTCCCCAGCCGCCAGCGGGAGCGGCGGAATCGCGCTGGCAGTGCCAAGCCTGGTCCCCGGGGCCGGGCTCGCTCCGGCGCTTAGGCCGGGGCGGGATAGGGCGCGCCTGGTGTGGCGGAGTTGGAGCAGCCCCTTCGTGCTCTCTGGCTCTGTGGCTCCTTCCCTCTAGGCCCTGCGTTCGGCGAAGCAGCCTCCTCCTCTCCTGAGGGCCTCCGGGCCCCTCCTACCCACCCTCCGGCTCCTCGCTTGACATTTGGGGGGCGGTGACTTCCGTCGGACGCCTTCGCGAGCGCCCCTGGTCCCGTGGGCTCCCCTCACCCGTGGTGATTGGTGCCCTGGACGCCGGTCCCCACGGCGCCTCCGTGCCAGGCCGAGGACAGCGGGCGTCAGGTGAACCTTTTCTGGGCTCCTTGGCTCAGAGGTTCTGCTTGGCGGCCTCTCGGCTGCCGCCTGCGCCTAGTTTAGTCCTGCAGGACGTTCAGGAGCCTTCGCTCGTTGGACGCCGGTTTCTAGGGGTGCGGTTTTGACCATTATTACTTTGCCCTTAATTTTTATGCAGTTTGGTTCATTCATCTCAGGACTCAATAGAGCTTTGGACTCACAAAGTCATTAGCTGCTGGCTGTGAAGTTCCCTTTATCCATCCTTTTTCTTCGTCTGTAAAACAAAAACAAGTCCATGCTTCGTGGAGCTGCTAGGATTGAATGAGAGAAACCATGTAAAAGCCCTGGAACAGTGCCTGTCATATGCAGTGCGATAAGTACAGTTAGCAATTGTCAACGGCCATTAATTATAAGTCCTAGGAGCTGCGTGACCTTGGACAGTCACCGTCCGTCTCCATTTTTCCCCACCTCACTGCTATTGTGAGACTTAAGGATCTAGTTAGGAAGACCTGCCTAATGAAATACTGCTGCCTCGTTTTTCTTATTTTTGATAGAAATTAGGTTCACGGGTAAGGTACAGACTTTCACTCTGTATGAATGAACAACCTGTTCATTTATTCATTTGTGACACAAACAGTGATATTTTCTGGGATGTAGTGTGCTTAAAAGATTTGGGTTGGAATCCTGTCTTAGTTACTTCATGGGCAAGCCACTTAATTTCCTAGGACCAGTTTTCTCATTTACAAAATGGAACTAGGGCTATTGAGCATCAGGAGGGATCACTTGCTTGAAAGCTCTGTGTATATGCTCTGTAGCAGACATCACTTTAGGAACATTCTGCCAGGTGGAGATAAATATACTTTTACTGCCCTCGGTTTCTGCACCTCACCTTCACAGTATAGTACATGTTTGTGAGTGTTTTCTCCGTTCTTGTTCAGAATTTATAAACATGGACCTTCCGTGAAGGGAATATCGTAATTTCCAACCTTCACTGATCAGAGGAAATTTCACTGGCCATAGCCCTGGTGGAACTCATTGCAGATATGCCCTGAGACACTTAAGTTTACTTTTGACTTCTCCCCTTGGCCCTGCAGTAGTTAATCTTAGGATTTCATGGTGACCTGGCTTTTAAGTCTCAGCTCAGCATTGATTATTTAATTGGGGAGAAAAATACTGGACTGAAATGCTTGTTTCTGGGTGCCTCAAATCATTGTAAACATATTTAGAATAGTGGGTTTAAAGGGGGGCATTTAGCTGGAAGATGCTGTGTACTTCACACCTACCAGTGAGATCTTTAATAAAATGATAGTGAGTTGCTATTTCCTAGTTCAACTTGTATTATTATTGTCTTGAAAAATAATATTTAATATGATCACGGATTTTTTTATTGTTTTGCAGTGCATGTGATAATGAAACATTTCCTTTATTTTTGGTAAAAGTTATCAAATTTATAGATATTATAGAAGTCTCAGAAATTAAATTATTAAAGTTCTTAGCCACAATCACTCGGATTTTAAGCTTTAACTTATATTTCGGACTATAAGACGCACCCCCATCTGGGAGGAAATGGGGTGCGTCTTATAGTAGTCCGAATGTAGTTTACCTAGCTCGAGAGGTGGGGGGGCGCGGGGAGCTGGGTCACAGGTTATTAAATATTTTACCACATTTTTTACTTCAAAAATTTTTTTCCTATTCTCCTCTAAAACCAAGGTGCATCTTAGGGTCCAGTGCATCTTATAGCCCTAAAAATAGTGGTATATTACTTAAATCACTTTGAAAAAGGAAAAAGTACCCAGCCACCAAATAGAAATAGCTAGTATGAGTAGTTTGAAGTTCAAAGTGTAAAAGAGACTACTGAAGGGGGAAGTTTAAGAGATTGATGCCCAAGGGCTTGTATATACTTTCCACTCCCCCCAGAAACACAGCTAGTGGGATATGAGAGTACAGAGTGTGGCCATAGTGTTTATTATTAGAATATTCTATTAAAATTGGTAAGTCTATTTCAGAGAACCAATTTAGGCCTAATTAGATTCTGTGCTTTAGCTGTCATGGCATTGTGGTGTAAGGGAAAGAAGAATGGATCCCAGGAAACTCTGCTTGTTGATTGATGGGCTGCTGAGTAAGCCATGTATTGTGAAGTTGGAGAAATGAGACACTCTGCACCAGAGTTTATGTGGACTTTCCTAATCACGGCATCCCAGGTGGTAGAAAGATGACACAGAAAGGACAGATATCCAACCAAGTTAGCCATGAGAAGAGGGGGTAGGTGAAGGTCCAGGGGAGACCCAGGCAGACTTCTGAGCAAATTATACGAGTCAGGTAGTGGAGGATGTAGGGGAGGATCACAGGCATAGAAGCACAAAGGTGAGAGGATATGGAATGCTGATTGGATTTTGAGCTTGTTGTGACCAAAGAGGAGGTGCGTGAAGGCAAGTAGCAGGATGAGGCTGGGGTGGCAAGGCACAGGAACCAGTTACTGGGCTGAGACATTTAGACTTCTTTTTATTTCTTCTTCTTCCTCCTCCTCCTCCCTCCTCCCCCTTTCTTCTTCCTCCTCCTCCTCCTTCATTTGAAAGAGAGAAACATTGATTTGTTGTTCCACTTATTCATGCATTCATTGGTTGCTTCTTATATGTGCCTTGACCAGAGATTGGACCCACAACTTTGGTGTATTGGGACAATGCCCTAACCACTTGAGCTACCCCACCAGGGTGCATTTGGACTTCTTAAAGCCATTGGAGTAATTTGATTGAATTTTGCATTTTAGAAGAATCACACAAGTACTGATGTAGATTATGGGTTGGAGGAAAGAGTGGACATTGAGAAGATTTGTGATGTAGTTTAGATAAGAAATGATAAGGATATGAACTAAGGCAGGGGAGAGAGAAAGGAATGGAGCTGAGAGACTTAGGAAGTAAAATGAAATCATCTTTGGTGACATTCTGGATACAGAGAGGGAACTGAGAGTAGTAGTGATAGCGTGTGCATAGTTCTGGCGTAGGGGGCCAGGAAAGGGAATGTAGGAAAAGGAGAAACTTTCAGAGGCCAGAGGGATATGGGAGATTGAGTTTTGAGACTGGGTGGGGTCATTTCACTTCTGGCCCTTCCTGGTCCTCATCTGAAATGAAGGAGATAGAAGAAATCATATTTAGGCATTTCTTGTTCTGAGGTATGAAATCTGGTTATACTTCCTTTAGCTTGGTTAGTGCTATAACTGAATGACATAGTGTTATTCCTGTTTTCCAGGGCAAATGACTCAGCTTTGTGAACTGATCAACAAGAGTGGGGAACTCCTTGCAAAGAACTTATCCCATCTGGACACTGTGCTTGGGGCTCTGGATGTACAAGAGCACTCCTTGGGCGTCCTTGCTGTTTTGTAAGGGGCATCTTCTTTTATAGTTTTGTTCTGTCTGAAACTGAACACTTTCTGACTTTATTTTTTTTTGGTGTAGGAAGTAAACCATGTAAACAACATTGAACTCTTTTGCACAACTAAAGTCATCTCGTAGTATTATGTTTTAGTCATTCCAGCTAATCATTATTAGGTTTTCTTGTTTTATCATTTTAAACTTGCGTATATTTATACAAAATTTGAAATTTATTTTAAAAAACAAGTGACCATCTCAATTGTGGGCACTGTAGTTTGTGTTTTTGTGAATACTTTTATTTATATAGTCCATCAGATTGTCCACATTTTCTAACTTGAATATAAAATAGGGAAGCCCTGACTAGTGTGGCTTAGTTGGTTGTGTATCATCCCACAAAACGAAGGGTCACTGGTTTGATTCCTGGTCAGGGGACATGCCTCGGTTGCAGGTTCAATCCCTGGTTGCGGCGCATATGAGCTCCTTCCCTTCCCCTCTCTCTAAAAATAAATAAGAAATAGGGAAGAGTGACAAAACAGGGCATGGTGGAATACATTGAGTGAGATTACCGGTAATCAATAGCAGCATTGCTTTGAATTCTCTTCTCTTCTAACAAGTTTACACTGTTTGAGACCAAATTAAATAGACCTTATTTCAGTAGGGTTCCTTGTAACTCTGTGTACCTGACAGTAGAATTATATTTCTCTTGATATTTTAGTATTAAAATTGGGATGTTATGATTTCATGAGAGTTTCAATAATATAAAAAAACCTGAGAAGTTGTAGAGCAAGGGTCAGACTTGACTTGCATTGGGACTCCAGAGACAAAGATAGAGATCAAGAATACAGTTTAGACAAGAAACTTTGTCAAAATGAAAGGGTGGCAGGGGTGTCCAACCTGCAGCCCATGGGCCACCTGCAGCCCAGCTATGAATGCAGATAAATTTACTTAAAACATTATGAGATGTTTTTGTGATTACCTGTCATGATGTATTTAACGTGTGGCCCAAGACAACTCTTCTTTACCCAGTGAGGTGCAAAGATGCCAAAATGTTGGACACCCCTGGAGCTTTGCTCTGCAGTACTGTAGCCACTAGCTATATAAGGCTATTTAAATGTAAATTAGTTTTAAAGAGTTAAAGATTAAATTTCTCAGTTGTACTAGCTACATTTCAAATACTCAGGAGCTACTGTGTTAGGGCAGATGTAGAACATTCTGTCATTGCAGAAAGTTCTGTTGGAGGGTGCAGGCTGGTAACAATTTCTACTGCCTGTGTTTGCTGATTAAAAGAACAGATAGCATGTATGTTTTCTACACATAAATTCACATGTACAAATGGGTGGGCAGAAGCAGTTTTGCAGTTGTGAGTACATGAAAACACAGTTTATCCTTGTATTATTTATTTATTATTATTATTACTAACCTACTTTTGTCCACTCATATATGTATTTCAAGTGAGATATATATGTAACATTCATGAAAGCATTTTTTAATCTATAAGGTTTTACTATTGTGTATCAGTAAAAGGAAACCTAGAAAGAACCCTGAACTTATTTCTGAGTACCCTGGATTTTAATTATGTTCTTCCATTATGAGGCATGTGGCCCTTTGCTTCATATTTTTATTTATAAAATGGAAATCACAATGCCTTATGGGCTTATTGTGAAGCCCAAATGAGATTGTTTCAGACACATTTGACAACTGGAAAGTGCAGTGATAGGTATATGGTGACACTTAGTTGAATATTACTATATAGCTCAAAGTACAAATTGAAAAATGTAGGAGAAATTGTGATTAGGCAGAAATACCCATTTCATTAATTTTTTTGAAATTAGTTTCAGTGTTTGTTGTTGTTTTTTAAGAAAAGAGCTTTAAATTTACTTGTAAGTAATGCCTGAGTGGTGGTAGCTTGTGGTTTCTCCCCCAAAACCTGTCTTTAACCCCCTCTCAGAGCATTCATTGTGGATAGTTGAAAGGCACCGTCTGCCAAGTGACTCAAGATGGATCATATGAGGCCTCTTTCTTCTCAGCACCTCTAATTCTTCCTGTCCTGTTCATCAGATCGTTTTTTCTCCCGGCTGGACCACAGCATCGCTGGAGTCCTGACCAGCAGCATTTTTAACGTGAATAATGGCCACAGTATCCTGCCATGTGGTCCGGAGCTCTTGTGCCATGTCCCAGTCAGCCTATTGTCTTAAGAGCAGGAAAAGCAACAACTAGCTTTTAACTGAGTTACATAGTCCTGACCACATTGGAGCTCAAAATAAAAATATTTTTAAAATTTTTTGCTTAAAAGTTTGTATTCAGTTCCTTCACAAATATTAGGATGACATGATAGTTGGCCTTGTTTAAGGGAATTTTCTTTTTTGAAAGCTGTTCCTTTTTAAGCATATTTTTCTTAACTTTTTTTTTGTGTTTGTGTTGTGATCAGAAAACCAGGTCAGGAGAATCTCAGAGAGTCTGTTTCTTAATTTTATATTTTTTAAAATACTGGGACTCATGGACTGGGATGGGAGTAAAGGACAGAAAACTGTACTTGAACAATGATTAAAATAAAATTAAAAAAAAAATACTGGGACTCATTGTTGGATGGACTCCTGGCTTTGGTTGCTTCTATGTTTTCACCCCATGAAATATCAAGATAAATTGATTCTTTCTCTTTATTCTAGATTTGTGAAGTTTTCTATGCCCAGTGTTCCTGACTTCGAAACATTATTCTCACAGGTTCAGCTTTTTATCAGTACTTGTAATGGGGAGCACATTCGATATGCAACAGACACTTGTAAGCTACATCACATTTCATTATTTTCCATTAAATGTATTTTGTCTGTCTTGTCATTTATATTTTTAATATTTTGTTATTGTATCTAGTTGCTGGGCTTTGCCATCAGCTAACGAATGCCCTTATGGAAAGAAAACAGGTAAGTGATGTTATTCAAGTATTTATAGTTCTATTGTAATATCTACCAAGTACAATGAACTAATTGGTTAAGGTTTCAGATTAGTACTAAACATTCTAACACTTAGGTATATGTGGTCGCTTCAGAGTACTCACCCCCTTCACTATAAGGGCAGCTAGTCCCTGCTGCAGGTGAGGACTGGGGACAGGGAAGAGGAGTGCCTCAGGGAGGCTGCTAGTGCTGTGACTGTTCTTGGAACTACCATTCTGGTGTCCTTCACATTGTAATATGCTAGGGTTTGTTTTAAAACTTTTCAAACTTTTAATTATGACATAAATTTAGGTTTACAAAGGGTTGTAAGAATAATATAAACAATTCCCATATACCCTTCACCTAGATTCTCCAGATAATTAACATTTTACCACACTTGCTTATCCTTTTCTCTCTTTTTGTTCCTGAGCTATTGGAAAGTAAATTGCAGATATGGTGCCCCTTATTCTAAATACTTCAGTGAGTATTTCCTAAAAAATAGGACATTCTTTTACATATACAGAGTTCAACATTAGAAGATGAATGTTGATATGATCCTTTAACAATTTACTGGTCTTATTCAGATTTTGCCAGTTGTTTTGCTAATTTTTTTTGTAATAAAAATCTCAGTTCATGGGTCACACAACTTTTTCCTTTAATCTGGAACAGTTTTTTGGTCTTTAATTTTTGTGATACTAACATGTTATAATTTGGGTGTTTCTTTTTGATTTGAAATTGAACTTTAAAACTAGTTGTTCTAAGGAGACTGAAAACCAAAAGAACGAGTTGGTATTTTGTAAGAATACTGAATAAATTGTGGTTTGAAAGAGATGGTTAAAAAAAGTCAAGAAATCTTTACTGAAAAAAAAACGTAGTTATTCAGCTATTTTATTTATTTACTTTTTGAATTACATTTTATTGATTATGCTATTACAGTTGTCCCAGTTTTTCTCCATTTGCCCTCTCCACCCAGTGCCCCCAATCCCTCAGGTAATCACCACACCTTTGTTTGAGTCCACGGGTCATTCATATAAGTTCTTTGGCTACTCCATTTCCTGTGCTATACTTTACATCCAGGTTATTCAGCTGTTTTAGAGTCACATCTCCTGTCTAGAAACTGACTGTATGTCACTTGACACTTGGTCCTTGTTATTAATAATCAGGGCAGGAAATGGTCCATTTGTAACTTGTGGTATCTGTTTCAATAGTAATGTATTGTCAGGGAAGAGATGATGTTGTTGGAGAGCATTTACAGATGATACCTAGACTGCCCTAAGAGAAAATGCCAGCCCCCTTAAACACAGTTAAGATTATTGAGCATTGGATCAGATCGCATCTGTTGTAAATAATTTGGAATTTTTTTTTGTATATTTAGATGTAAATATAATAAACTATTGGGAAAGTAATACTGCTTTTGATTATTTATCTTCATTTAAGGAAACATTTTTTAATTGAGAGTTTTTTTAATTGATTTGAGAGAGACATTGATTTGTTGTTCCACTTATTGGTGCATTCATTGGTTGATTCTTGCATGTGTCCTGACTGACCAGGGATCGAACCCACAACCTTGGCATATCGGGATGCTTCCCTAACAGACTGAGCTACCTGGCCAGGGCAAAAAGCTTTATGATTTAGACAGTGGTGCTGAATTACTCTAAATGTCATAAGAAATGGCTTAAGAAAACATTTTCTGACTGAATAGGGACAGTCCTGAAAGAGTATGGAAACCTCATATTGTTATTTAAAGGAACCTATCAATTAGTGTTATTTTTTATTTGTAAGTGACAACATAAGATCCAATGTGCTGCCATCTTTGAGAACTTATCTGAAAGAGATGTCATTTCTGACAGCCCCTGCGAGGCATTGGCATCCTTAAGCAAGCCATAGACAAGATGCAGATGAATACAAACCAGCTGACCTCAATACACGCCGACCTCTGCCAGGTGAGCAGCCAGTGAGTGGGAGATTGAATGTGGGTTTGCTTGACATCATATTAGATAAATGAAGACAATTTAGTGGAGATTGATAGGTCCTAGTAGTTGGACTATTAAAGTACATCTGTTGTATAATAAGGAAATTTTCAGCAGCTCCTGGATATCAACTGTGCTCTCCCGGTAAGCTTGTGATGTGAGTAGAACAGAGTTATTGATGATTGTGACATTAAAAAAATCTCAGGTTACTTTCTTTTTGAGGAATCTTGGAATCTGAGAATAGACACATGTAACTATTTTTACACCTTAAAATGTTATTAATTTATTTTATTGTACATGATTCAAAATCAGGCAAAAGGTGGATATCTAACGAAGGTTAGATATCACTCTCCACGTCTCAAAGGAAATCTGTGTCAGCAGCTTCTCGTTTTCCCTTCTAAAGATAGTTTGTGGATGTATAAGCAAATATGTCTTTATTTTCTCTCTCTTTCTTTATACAAATAGTAATAATCTGTATGAACCCTTATATACCTTGCTTTTTTTCTAATTAATGTATCTTGAAGATGATTCCATATCAGTGCTTTATAGCTGCTGAGTATTCCATAATATGGGTTTGACTAGTTTCTATAGGGCATTTGGGCTGTATCCTTAAAGAATAACAAGATATGTGAATGATTTCAAACACATATTGTAGTTTCAATGAAGATATGCCTTTTTCCTTTTTTCTTTATTTCATCCTTTTAAAAACTTTTGTGATTGAAGTATAAAATATATAAATGCTCTAATAGTAAATGTACAGTTCAGAGAGTTTGTAGCTATGTTACCATCATCCATATACCAAATGTTGCCATGTGCTTGCTTTTTTTTTTTAAGAGAAAAACATCAATTTGTTGTTCCACTTATCTATGTATTAATTGGTTGATTCTTGTACATGCCTTGACTGAGGATTGAACCTGCAACCTTGATGTATCAGGACAACACTCCAACCAGCTGAGCTACCCAGCCAGGGCTACGCTTGCTTTTTTGTTATACTGTTCCCTACACTTACCTAAAGGATTTAGAAATTGAAAAAGTATAATCAAAGAAAAAACTTCCATTTTTAATCACACCATGTTGATTTGTTTCTAGTCCACTAGTTCAGCAAAGAGAAAAAGGACTCACATGTTTGTGCATCTGTAGACAGAATGGGTGGTAGGTAAATTGTTAGCTGAACTTAAGTTCATCTGTGGAGTACTTGCTCTCATGGTTAGTCAGTCTTTTACAAAGAAATGCTAATTTATTTTGAATGCTTAAGAGAATGGAATAGTTATGTTGACATGTAGGCCATTTTAATCAATAAATTAAATGTAAAAATGTGAAACAATATTTTCTGGAACTTTTTGGAATCTATGAATTTGCTCCTGCCAAAGCTTGCCAGAGCACAACTAAAATGACAATTTAATGCATTTTTCTTATAGCTTTGTTTGCTGGCAAAATGCTTTAAGCCTGCCCTTCCATATCTTGATGTGGACATGATGGATATTTGTAAAGAGAATGGCGCCTACGATGCAAAGCACTTCTTATGTTACTATTATTATGGAGGGATGATCTATACTGGGCTGAAGAACTTTGAAAGAGCACTCTACTTTTATGAACAGGTAATCTTATCTCTCTAAATGCCCCTAAGATTGCTTTGAACTTTTGTGATCAAAGTCATGTACAACTGGAGCTGATGGAGTCTAGGCCTCTGAGTTTCAGGTGCAGGTCCTTTCAAAGACTATTTCTCTGTGGCCATGTGAATGGTGGTAATCTGTTCCTGAAGTTGAAGGACAGGAGCGGTGGAGGGAAGAGCACTATGACTGGGGTCTAACCTGGGCTCTGCCACTTGTACCCTCTCTGATTTGGGTTAAGTTCTGTACATCTCTTGACCTTTATAGCTTTCTTTGCATTTAGGGAAGAGATTCAACTGTTACACATTTTATTTTAGTAAGTAAAACACTCTTATGATTCAATCAAATTCAAAGGATATCAAGTAGTACACAGTGAAAAGTCCCTCCCATCATTGTCTGTGTCTGTGTAATGGCCTCTGGTATGTAATAGGACATATTACATAATTTGATACAACATTCTGAAGGTCTGCTTAGAGTTTGAAAATGAGATCTATAACATGGGTGGGGCAAAAGTAGGTTTGCTGTTGTGAGTACACAAAACATCATTGATCTTCTATTTATTATTATATTTTCTTTCTTAAAAGTTTTTAAGTATATTTTATTGATTATGCTATTACAGTTGTCCCATTCTTTTTTCTCTCCTTTTCCCCCTCCTCCTGGTACCTCCGTTCTCTCCAGCATTCCCCTCTTAGTTCATGTCCATGGGTCTTACGTTGTAAGTTCTTTGGCTTGTCCATTTCCCATACGTTTTTAACTTTCCCCTGTCTATTTTGTACCTACTATTTATGCTTCTTATTCCCTGTACCTCTTCCCCTATTCTCACCCTACTCCCTCCCTATTCATAATTCTCCTTGTGATCTCCATTTCTGTGATTCTGTTCCTGTTTTAGTTGTTGTTTTTAGGTTTAGTTGTTGATAGTTGTAAGTTCATTGTCATTTCACTGTTCATAGTTTTGATCTTTTTCTTAGATAAGTCCCTTGAACATTTCATAAAATAAGGGCTTGGTGATAATGAACTTCTTTTATTTTACCTTATCTGGCAAGGTAAAAGTAAAGGTAAAGGTAAAGTGCTGGGAAGCACTTTATCTGCCTTTCCATTCTAAATGATAACTTTGCTGGATAGAATAATCTTGGATGTAGGTCCTTGCCTTTCATGACTTTGAATACTTCTTTCCAGGCCCTTCTTGCCTGCAAGGTTTCTTTTAAGAAATCAGCTGATAGTCTTATGAGAACTTATTTGTAGGTAACTGCCCCCTTTTCTCTTACTGCTTTTAAGATTCTCTTCTTTTTAATCTTGGATAATGTAATTATGATGTGTCTTGGATAATGTAATTATGATGTGTTCTTCTCTGGGTCCTACTTCTTTGGGACTCCCTGAGCTTCCTCACATTGTATGTCTATTTCCTTCACCAGATCAGGGAAGTTTCTTTCATTATTTGTTCAAGTAAGTTTTCAGTTTCTTGCTCTTCCTGTTCTTCTGGCACCCCTATGATTCAGATGTTGGAGTTTTGAAGTTGTCCCAGAACCTCCTGAGCCTCTCCTCATTTTTTTTTATTTCTTGTTTCTTCATTCTGTTCCAGTGGGTGTTTATTTCTTCCTTTTGTTCTAAATCGTTGATTTGAGACCTGCTTTCCTTCCCTTCACTGTTGGTTCCCTGTATATTTTTCTTTATTTTACTTTGTGTAGCCTCCATTTCTTCCTTCATTTTGCAGCCATACTTAATCATTTCTGTGGCCATCCTGATTACCAGTGTTTAGAACTCTGCATCTGATAGGTTGGCTATCTCCTTGTCGCTTACTTCTTTTTGTGGAGATTCCTTCCCCCCAAAAAATTTTATTTACTTACTTTTAGAGAAAGGGGGAGAAACATCCATGTGTGAGAGATACATCAATTGGCCACCTCTCACACACCCTCAACTGGGGACCTGGCCACAACCTAGGCATGTGCACTGACTGGGAATCAAACCTGCAACTTTTTGCTTTGCAGGCCAGCTCTCGATTCACTGAGCCACGCCAGCCAGGGCTTTTTGTGAAGTTTTGATGTGTCCTTTCATTTGAGCCATATTTCTTTGTCTTGGCACACCTGTTTTGTTATAAGGGCTTGAGCCCTAGCTGTTTGCCAGGGTGAGGCAACCCACTGTGCTACGTTGCAGCACTGTATGTTGGGGAGGGGTCCGAGAGGGAACAGTGCTGCTTGATCGACTCTCGCCCGGCTTTGAAGAGACTGGGAGTTTATCCTGCCACCACAACCCCCACAAGTTTTTACAGTCAGTGGTTCTGAGACTTTATTTCCCTGCCCTGGAACCCTGGGTTGCGGGGTCTGTCTGTCTCCACAGTTGTTCCTCCCAGTTTATCTACATGCAAATGTGGGATCGAGTGCTCCACCAGCTGCCCTGGTCCCTTGTCCTATCCACCCTGGCTTCCTGTCTTCACCCTTGTACTGGTCTGGATGAATATTTCTGTAACTCCTTGGTTGTCCGACTTTCTTACAGTTTGATTTTCTGGCAGTTCTGGTCGTTTTTTGTTTTTAAATTAGTTGTTTCTTTCTTTTGGTTGTGCAAGGAAGCAAAGCATATCTTACCTATGCCTCCATCTTGGCTGGACTTTATTGTATTAATTTTCACATGAGCAGCTATAAACCTACTTTTACACTACCTGTACTGGCTAGTACTAGGGTTTTAAGATAAATTTGTCAGAAGTTAATTAGTTCTTATTTTAGTTGTAGCTTATGTTAAAGTAATAAAGGATATTTCAGACCTTCAAGGAGCTTACAGTTTAGTTGAAATGCTAACACATAAATACACAGGCATACATCTGTGACTGAGTGTTGCCTCAGTGAGTGGAGGTTGACAAATACTACCAAGAGAACCTCAAGAAAGGTCACCAGAAGGTGCTGGTGTCATTAAAGGATGCGTGTAGTCAGGTAAAATCTTCGAGAGTACACAGTCAGGAATTTCAGTTCTTTAGGAAGTGATAAACACATGCTTCATGACCACTGAATGCATTATCATTGTGCAGTCCACTATAATAACTGATCAGCACACTGAAGCAGGAAAATGTGCAATGTACTTAGGAAAATATTTCTATCACACATAATTGAACTATTAAAAACATTTTTTATATTTATAGATGGAAGCCTTTTACCTGAAAATATACTTAGTCACTGACTTTCACCTAATGACAAGCATTGTCTAGTGTTAGTCTCCTTCCTGCCACTGTCTTTTAATGATATGCATGCAGTTGTAGATGGTATATTGATGTTTCATCCTAATTTCAGAAGGTGAAACATTTTTTTACTGCTTCAAAAAAATTCCAAAAGAAGGGCATACTCGGTGAAAAAAATTCAGTACAGCATTGTATAAAGCCAAAGGTGAAAGCATCTTAATTTTCTCATATCACACAGCCTAGTTAGTTTACTAGTTCTTGATTGGTGGAACTGTCAGTTGACTTTGTTATGTCACTGTGAAAACAGTGCTACAGTGGGGACCCTTCTGTGTTGATGGGACTGGGTCTGTAGAGTCATCTCAAAGAGGTGCCATAGATACTCGGTAGTTTTGGTTTTGATATGAAATATTGGGCTTATTGGGTATGATAGTTTTCAGTTCTTCTTAACCTTCATAATCCAAGTAAAGGAAAGTGAAAAGGCAGCCACAGAATGGGGAAAAAAACATCTGCAGATTATATTTTTGATAAGAGACTTGTATCCAGGGTATACACAGACCTCTTACAAGTCAACAATAAAAAAAACACTAAAATTTAAAAATGAGCAATGGATTTGAATAGATATGTCTCCAGAAAAAAAATATACAAATGGCCAATAAGCACATGAAAAGATACTCATCATCATTAGTCATCAAGGAAATGCAAATCAAAACCACTATGAGATACCAGTCCACACTCTCTAGAAGGGCTAAGATTAAAAAGAGATTGCTGATACTAGTAAGTATTAGGATGTAGAGAATTTGGAACCCTCATAATTGCCAGTGGGATTATAAAATGGTGTGGTCACATTGCAAAAGAGTTGGGAGTTCCTCAAACCGTTAAACATAGAGCTTCCATGTAACCCAGCAGTTCCACTCCTAGGAATATATACCCAAGAGAAATAAAGATGAATGTCCACACATAGTGGCCAAAGACTGAGATAACCCAAATGCCCATCAACTGAGGAATGAGTAAAATACAATACATCCATACAATGAAATACTATCCAACCATGAGATGGAATAAGGTACTGATGCTACAACACAGATGAACCTACAAAACTTGTTAAGTGAAAGAAGTCAGCCACAATGGCCATGTACTTATGATGACATTTACATGAAATGTCCACAATAGGCAGATCCATGGAGACATAAAGTACAGTAACAGTTGCCTGGGGCTGAAGGGAGGAGGGAATGGGGAGTGATGCTGATGGGTGTGCGTTTCTTTTGTCAGGGGGATGGAAAGGTTCTGAAATTAGATAGTGGTGATAGTTACACAGCATTGAACATACCAACACCATTGAATTGTATACTTTAAAAGGGAGAATTTTATGGTATGTGAATTGTATCTCAGTAAAGATATTATTAAAAAAAAACAGGACACTTAACATAATACTGTTTTTTAATTAAAAACCGTACATGCAGTTGATGGTTGCTTCCTGCTATGGTGTACTAACTTCACATGAAACCTTCTTCTCTTGTTCAGGCTATAACTACCCCTGCCATGGCGGTCAGTCATATCATGTTGGAATCATATAAAAAGTATATACTAGTTTCTTTGATATTGCTTGGAAAAGTACAGCAGCTACCAAAATATACATCTCAAATTGTGGGTAGATTCATTAAGGTGAGTTTGTAAAATAAAACTGATTTCTTAAGTCCACAAGGAAAATGTAATGGTACATGGGTCTATAAATTTACATTGTCTTGTTGTCAGCTCCCCCAACAGCTTCAGGTTACCTGGCATTTGTTAGCTATCTGCTGGGAGCAGCAGTTTTGGCAGAATCTCTGCTTCACTCCAGTTCATGCACCTTCTGATCACCTAATAGGGACAGACTGTTTCTCAGAAATGTTTTCAGAGTTGTTCTCTGGGTAATTATAGCTTAGGTATTTAATCTCCAATAAGGCTTGATTTTTTAAACACTTACTATAATTTAGTAAAAATACTGAAAAAGCATTGCTCATGTTGTTGAACTCTCCCTTTCCCAAATGTTGGAAAATCTTACAAGAGCTCCCATTTGAACTTACAGGTTCTGCTCACTGGACTTAGGTTTTTGCCAAGGACCCAGCTTTGGGACCGCATTAAAAAAACAAATTAACTCTTTTAAAAAATATTTTGAAATATACATGAGACATGTTCACAGTTTTAAAAACTTTGAAAATTCAAAAGATTACAAGGTCACAACCATTTCAATAATAATTTTATCCTGTTTGTCCCTGTACAAAACTGAGATTTTAGGGTATCAATTTGAAAATCTTCCTGATGAGAATATTTTTTAAAAAGTATTTATATATATATTTATTGGTTCCAGAGAGGGAGGGAGAAAAAGACTGATGTGAGAGGAACATCGATTGGTTGCCTTTCATGTGCATGCCATCTGGGGATCGAACCTGTAACCTAAGTTCATGCCCTGACCAAGAATTGAGCCCATGACCTTTTAGTGAATGGGACGATGCTCCAACCAACTGAGCTACACCGGCTAGGCTTGATGAGATTTTTATGTTGTCTTGTTGAAGAAACCCAAATGTCCCTCACCTAAGAGCCCTGTTGTGGTTCTCAGGTCTCTAGGCTGCCTTGTCACAAACCAGGGACTGGGCAGAAGGCCGTTAACAGAGATCCCATGGAGGACTGAGAGGCAGGCCAGGTTCAGGGCAGCCATTCACAGATCACTTGGGAGAACACCCATAGTTCCTTTAGGGTTCCCTGTTTTAGAAGAAATGCTTTTATAAAATGGTATAATTCATAAGTGTGAGAAGTTTATTTATGATGATATCATAAAGGGTGAAAAGAGCACAGACTTCAAGAATAGAAATATAGGTTTGAATCCAATTTATGCCTGTGCTCATGACCATTCCCCATTCTTTTGGACCACTGTCCCAATTTTTTAATGGTTTTAAAGATTTATTTATTTTTAGGGAGGAGAAAGGAAGGAGAAAGGAGGGAGAGAAACATCAATGTTTGGTTGTCTCAAGTGCTTCCAACTGGGGATCTGGACCGCAACCCTGGCATGTGCCCTGACTGGGAATCAAATGAACTGGCAACCCTTTGGTTTGCAGGCCAGCATTCATTCCACTGAGCCACACCAGCCAGGTTAATATTTAAAATAAAGGATAATGTGTATAAAATAAAATGCCTAGAGCAGCTCAGGCTCTTATTAGGCCCACAGCCACCATTAGTCCTCTTGTTCCTTCCTTCTTAGCAAAAGGAGCAGGTTGTCCCATTGCACTTGGGGAGGTGTGTGTGTGTGTGTAGGAGTGCAAGAGAGAGTTGAGAAGGGTAGAAATTCTGCCTTCTTTCAAACGGGAAAAAAACAAACCAAAACAATCCCCTGATAGGAAAAAGAAAAGCTGTACATGCCTTTACCAAATGCAGTGCACTTTCACCTGCTGTTATTTGTTCTGTACCACAAAGTTTTTTTCAACAGTAAATTATACTCTAGTGAATTTCTGACCTTGGTCTTAAAAAGTAGGCATTTGGAGCCCTGGCTAGGTGGCTCAGTTGGTTGAAGTATTGTCCCAATATGCCAAGGTTGTGCGTTCAATCCCTGATCAGGGCACATACAAGAATAAACAAATGAATACATAAATAAATGGAACAACAGATGGATGTTTTTCTTCTCTCTCTAAAAAATCATTTAAAAAAACACTTGGCATTCATTGAGTAAGTTATAATTTGTTAGGTGACAAAGATACTGAGCGTACTTGCTCAAAATACAGTACTATGTTTTCTTTTGCTTCCTATACAAATTTTACTCCTCTAACATTTTAATTTGATTTCTCCTCCCACCCCACTCCAAACTTTTAGCCACTTAGCAATGCCTACCATGAGTTAGCACAAGTTTATTCAACCAATAATCCCTCAGAACTCCGCAACCTGGTAAATAAGCACAGCGAAACTTTCACTCGTGATAACAACATGGGACTGGTGAAGCAGTGCCTGTCCTCTCTCTACAAGAAGAATATTCAAAGGCTAACCAAGGTGAGGACGTGCTGCCTGCCCTCAGGTGCCATCTCCTGGCTCCTGGGACTCCCCCCTTCTCTTTTCCTTCCCAGTGGTGAAGAAGCAGGCACAGTGATGAAGTGCAGCGTTTCTATGCCAGAGCTCTCGCAACCAATGTCTTAAAGTTTGATTTATACCTTTTGGTCTTTTTAGGGCTAGAACAGGGTTTTTGAGAAGAGGAACAGGTGAAGAGGAAGACAGGTAGGAGAAAGGTAGCCTGAGGGAGGCTAACAGCTCTGTGGGCAGGTGGGCAATGAACTTCACAGGGCAGGTGCGGTCCCTGTGGCCAGCCTGGGAGCCCCAGGCTGTGCTCACCTGTGTTTGCATACAGTGCTGCTCTGACATCCATGACTGAGGCCAGAGGAGAATGAGCTAAGTGCAGTTGAACTGTAGAAGATAAGTCAGTTCTAAAACAACCGGATGTTTTTTGGCTATAGAACAGTGTAAAGGAACTATGAAATCCCATGTGAGCTAGGAAGGCATATACTGCAAGGAATCGGAAATGGAGTGATAGCAGGGTAATCAAAGAGAGGTTTGGTTTTTCTCCTGAGAAGTCTGGCCAGGCAGTGGTTTGAAACTGGGGAGACCTTGGGGAAGCTATCTCCATGCATTCCTTCTGCCTGGTGGTGGTGGCAGGTTGAGGGGAAGCAGCAGAGAAGCAAGAGTAGCTGTGGGTGTTACTGGGAGGGACGCTGAGCTCTAGGTGCAGGGTGTGGGAGGGATGGTGGGTTTGACAGTCCGAGGGGCCAGAGAAAACAGTGGTGAGTGGGAGCCCGTTGTTCAGGCTGGAAACCACGCAAGGGGGGAGGAAAGAAGGTGAGTTAAGTGGTCGCTGAACAAGGAAAGGAAACTCATGAAGACTATAGAGAGAGAGTAACTATAACTTCCTGGCTAACATAAGGAAGTTGGGGAATTTATAAAAAGTTAATTTGTAAGATGAAAATAGAGTGTGAAAGAGAAAGCAACCCAAGAAAGATTAAAAACGACTGTAACCTGTCAGTCAGAGAAAAACCAACTTGACCCATAGGCAAAAAAAGACTGGGTCAAAGGGACTCAAGGTAATAAGCAGCCTAATTCTTCCCACAAAATTTTCTCTTTGGTCCCAGTGCCAGCATAACCACTCTAAGGAAATTCCTTGTTCACCATCAAGAGGTAGCCATTGAGAAAGAGCTGTACCCCATTTGGGTCTAGTACTTGAGGTACAAGTAAAAGAATCAAAATATTGCCAAGGTTAAAATATGGTATACCTCACAATGTTAAATTGCAAAAAAGCAAGTAAAAGTTAAAAAGAGTTAGACCTTAAGAAATATAATAAATAGGCATCACTGCCAAAAGCAACTGTCACCTATCTTGTGAAGCAGGCGACCACCAGTTCATCCCTTAGGAATATGTTTATACTTGGAGAAGTCTGTGTAGGAAAGTAGGGTTTTCTGGTCGGGATGAGTTTGACCAGACAGACGGGAAATGCCGGTCTCACGTGTTCTGACCCCTGGTGGATTGAGGTCCCCTGAGTGATGAGCACTGCCTGGGGACAGGGAGGAGGGCCTTTGTGGCTGCTGGTGGCAGGGACAGTGTCATCAAACTGAGTATCAATTGAGGATCAATTTCAAGTCATCCTCACAACAAAAAATTATTTTGTACAGTAATAGAAAGCAAATTTTCGGTGATTTACTAGAACTCTGAACTCAGTGTCAGGGCATGTCTGGGAACTTGCTGATGGTGGCCATTAGACTTTTGGGCTTTATGTCCCTATTCAAGAAGAATAGAAGGGGGTGAGGGGGAGCAAAGGATTTTCTAGCCATGTATGTCTCTCTCTTATTCAACCTTGGAAAATAAAAGCTTTTTGAGAAGTTTCATCAGATAGACTATGTGTCTGTGCTGGTAACAGGAGCCTAACCCCATAGCGTTGCTGTCTAGAAGGCAGCTAGGGACAAGCAGACGTCCCATGCAGGTTAAGTCTGCTCCATGTTAATGCTCTGGTGGGCAGTTTTCAAGATTCCTTTTCTCTGTCTCCTATCTATGTGCTTATGTAGAAACTCCCAATTAAATGTAATTTGAGAACATGTTCTTCATGCCATTCTGTCCTCTCCTTTTTTTGTTCAATATGCGACAATGAACAATGCGACATTGTTCCATGTTTCTTGGCGACTTAAGCCTGTGTCACAGTTAACCTGTATTGCTACATAGTAGTCTATTGTGTGGGTGGATCCTAATTTATGCAGCCAGTCCTCTACTGATGGACATCTGGGTGGCAATTTCTATTTACTTTGAAATAAGAACAATGTTTAGTTCTATGTATTTAGAAATGTTCACTTTTGAATTCTCCTTTGTGTTAAAACTACTTATGTACCTTTTAAAAATTAACAATCGTTTTATTTTCTTGGGTGCTAGTCTCCAAAGTAAAGTACACGTAGATTATTTTTGGTCATTGGTTTATCAGGACTTTTCAAGATTGGAGTTTTAATGTGTATTGCTCTGAGAGTGCCACTATTCTAAATATTGCTGACTTTTCTTTTTTAAAAAATCTTTTATTATGTTCTTGAAACAGGCATTTTCATCATGTCTCTGAGTAGAACGGTGATAAAATGCTGGTTTTCTTCTAAGTCTCCATTTGTTTATACATTTTAGCTTTGAATTTTGAAGAACTTACTATATTTTATTTCATTGGTAATAGGTTGACAATACAACATTAAAAAAATACAAAATTTTCATCTAGTTCATGTGTCCCAGCCACTGTTTTTCTTCACCCAGAGGCAACCCAGTGCTACAAGTGCCTTGTTCATGCTCCCAGAGTGACTGTGCTCATCTCAGTGCTCACCGTCTCTCGCCCTCATACGCAGTTGTCCCTTCCTTCTACTCTGATGTTAGCATGCACTTGTATATTTAATGATGTACGTATCTTGGATTCTTTTTCAGTTCATAAATAGTTCTCACTTTTTAATTTTTTTGCAAGTCCATAGTAGTCGCTTAATGTAATGACGATGCGCTGTCCTGAACCAGTCCTCTGTTGGTGGGCATGCAGGTGGTTCCCCCCTTCCGCTCTCACAAACAGTGCCACAGTGAGTAACCTGGCACGCGTCATTTCAGGCAGGCCGGAGAGTGTAAGATACACATTTCTAGCAGTCGTCATTCTAGAAAACTGATGACTGAAACCACTGGGTTCATCAATTTCAAGTCATCCTCACAACAAAAAATTATTTTGTACAGTAATGGAAAGCAAATTTTCAGTGATTAGAACTCTGTACACATTTAATAAAATGTCTTTTGTCAGTTGTTTCTACCTGTGATTAATTCTACTCTGAAATTTCAGACCTTTTTAACACTATCGTTACAAGATATGGCAAGTCGGGTACAATTATCTGGACCACAGGAGGCAGAAAAATATGTCCTACATATGGTAAGTATGTTTTCATTTTTATAAACTTACTGATGGATTTTTGTCTTTGTAAAAGTAACAGGTGTTCATTATGGAAAATATAAAAAAAAGAAAAGGGGGTGGGGAACATCCAAAGTAAACTCCTGTGGATACTTTGGTTTTTTCTCTTGTGATCTATGGGGTTCTCCAGTCATAGTGATCCTATCACTTACACGGTGTTTCCTCTTTGTGCTCATTGTCAGTTTCTGTAAACATCATTTAAAACCCTCGTGAAACGTTTGATATACAGAGAGCCATAAAACAGTGCTACTCGCCATGCTGGTCCATGGAAAGGTCCCAAGCTTGTGCTCATGTGCAGGTCAGGCACTGCTTCTGTCCCTGGTACAGGCCTGCTCAGCGAGGTGGCAGCCAGACCTGGGCCCTCCCACATGTCAAGCAGTGCTGGGGGAAGGTTGCCAGAGCAGGAGCCCAGATGCTCAGCACCCAGCCTCAGAGGTCAGATGCGACCAGTGTACCTGACACACCCATTTATCGCTTTTAGTCATACGTCTCCACTCCCCAGATTCAGATAAGCATCCTTTGGCTGACTGCATGATAACCCACCAAGTTGGTATATTGTAATCTACCTACCTGTTCAGTACATACATGGCTCTGAGCGGATCCACCAAAACAAACCTATATCCTCAGCTTAGGGCAGGCAGATATCAAGTGTGGGAAGTCAGCATTCTACATTGTTCTGCTAGTGGTCTCCCTTGTGATTTCAGATGCCCTGCCACGTCAGGATTGGGAGTAACAAAACTGTTTTCCATTGTGATAGTGGAGTATTTTATTTCCATCATTCAGTTTACAAATGTTTTGAGGTTTCAAAACATTTAGCCTAGCCCTCAAATCACGCATATATCCCAAATAAACACCTTGTCCTACTAAATCAACAACCTCAGCGTATCTGCTCAGGGCACCTTGCTAACCCTACAGGGGTTGTAAGGCGTGAGTAAACCACAGGGTCTCCCTGGGATCCACTCCTCAGTGGTGAGTGGGAAGACACACGAGTGGTTCTGACACGAGCCAGGCCACAGGAGTTTACAGGATGCTTTGAAGGGTCAAAGGGCAGGAGGATGGATTCTGAACACTGCATAACCAACCCAGACAGAGCCTGATAGGTGTTTTGTCCGCCATGGAACGTTGGCCATGTCTGGAGACATTTTTGGTTGTCACAGCGGCAAGGAGGCCAGGGTGCTTCTAAACATCTTACTGTGTGTGGAACACCCGCACAGCAAGGAAGCATCTGGCCCAAAATGTCAGTGCTGCCGAGCTTGAAAAATCTTGCCCTAGCATGTAAGATCCATGAGGGCAGGAAGTTTTTTTCACTAAGACTTTATTTTTTTAGAGCATTTTGAGGTCAAAAGCAAAATTTAGGGGAAGGTACAGGGATTTTCCATTTGCCCCGTCCCCACATATACATAGCCTTCCCCATTATTGTCATCCTTCACTGAAGTGGTACGTACGTAAGTGACAGCTGATTAACCTACATTGACATATCATCATCACTCAAAGTGCATAGTTTACATTAGGGTACAGTCTTGTACATTCTGTGGGTTTGGACAAATGTGCAGGGGTGGGCAAAAGTAGGTAGGTTCACAGTTGTGAGCATGTAAAACACAGAGTTTATTTTTGTATTGTTTATTTAGCCTGCATGTCTTTTCCATACAAATGACTGTAAACCTTTTGCCCACCTTGTGTAATGACATGTCCACATTGTTATGGTCTCATGCAGAATATTTTTACCGCCCTAAAAAATCCTCTGTGCTCTGCCTGTTCATCCCACCCCTAGCAACCACTGATCTTTTCACTGTCTCCATAGTTTCGCTTTTTCCATAATGTCATATAGTTGGAATCATACAATATGTAGCCTTTTCACATTGACTATTTTTACTTCAGGGTATGCATTGACGTTTACTCAGTGTCTTTTTATGGCTTGATAGCTCATTTCTTTTTATATCCATTGCCTAAATATATCACAGTTTATGCACTCATCTGTTGAAGGACATCTTGGTTGCTTTCAAAATTTGGCAGTTGTGAATAAAGCTGCTATAAATATCCATGTGCAGGTTGTTGTGGGGACATAAGTGCTCGACTCACGTGAGTAAGTGCCAGGAAGTGTGGTGGCTGGGTCCTATGGTTGGAGTGTCTGCAAAGCTAGGTTTTCTCCTGTGTTCTCTTATAGGAGTTCTCTAGTTTTCGGTTGTACGTGTAGGTTTGTGATCCATGTGGTAATTTTTGTGAAAAGTGTAAGGTCTGTATCTAGATTCATTTTCTGTATGCAGAGTTGTTTCAACCCCATTTGTTGAAAAGACTGTCTTTGCTTCATTGTATTGCCCATGCTTTGTCAAAGATCCATTGACTGAACAACAGTTAAAATAAAATTAAAAAAAAAAAAAGAAAGAAAAGATCCATTGACTATATTTATGTGGCTCTATTTCTAGGCTCTCAGTTATGTTCCATTGATCTATTTGTCTTTTTGGGGTGTGAGCAGTGGGCAATACCACACTGTCCTGATTACTGTGGCTTTATAATAAGTCTTTTTGTTGTTGTTGTTTTTCCTTTATAATAAGTGTTAAAGTCAGGCAGCCACAGTCTCTCAGCTTTGTTCTTCTCTTCAATCTTGTGTTGACTTTCCTGTGTCCTTTTGTCTCTCCACATAAACCTTAGAATCAGTTTGTCAATATCTATAAAATAACTTGGTGGGATTTTGACAGATTGTGTTGAATCTATAGATCAAATTGGGAAGAATTGACATCTTGATAGCATTGTCTTCCTATCCATGAACATGAAATAGCTCTCAATTTATTGCGGTGGCCAACAAGTTCATTGCATTTTTTCTGTAAAATAAAAGACACATTTTTCCTTTTCACCAATAACTTTATTGATTTGGATTGAGTATGTCAGCTATCTCCCACTATTAGCTTCTAGTGGGTAGAGGCCAGGGGTGCTGCCAAACATCTTCCAATGCACAAGATGACCCCACAGCAAAGGATTATTTGGCCAAAATGTCACTAGTACCAAGAAACTTCGAAAAGCACTTTTGACATGTTCAATCAGTCACAGCACCTTCTCCACACATTGCACAAATCTTTTCTTGCATTTCAGTTGTGTTTTTATCTTTCCTGAAATAATAAAGTATAATACACCAAAAGTGTTGTATATCTTCTTCTACCTTCAGTATTAAAATGGCTGCACAAAAATTCACCAATTTTGATAAGTTTTTTTCAAAATGTGTGCTGATATGACAGCTGTCACAGTACAATCTAACAAAATTGTTTCGAATGAAGTTGAAGACAACTAAGCACTACTAGAGCCATCGTATGGAAAAAACTAAACGAACTTTTTGGCCAACCTAATATTTAGTTCTTTGATTTTCTTCATCAGACTTTTCTAGTTTTCCCCAGATAGATGTTATAGATATTTGTTGGGTATATTCCTAAGTGTTTCATTTTGGGGGGGAAGGATGCTAATGTAAATGGTATTGTTTTAAATTTCAAGTTACACTTGTACATCACTGGTATATAGAGAAGCAAGTGGCTTTTGTAGATTAAGCATGTACCCTGCAGCCTTGCTGTAATTGCTTACTAGTTCCAGGAGTGTTTCATGGTGGGGATACCTCCAGATTTTCTGAGTAGAAATACAACTGTGAACACAGACAGTTATATTTCTTCTTTTACAATCCATATACTTTTTATTTTATTTTCATGTCTTACTGTATCAGCTCCAGTACAGTGTTGTGAAGAAGTGGTGTGGTGCCTCGTTACTGATCTTTGTGGGGAAGCTTGAATTTTCTTACCCTATGATACTAGCTCTCAGGTTTTTGTAGATATTCTTCATCAAGTTAAGGAAGTTTCCCTGTCTCCCAGGTTTGCTGGGAGTTTTTGTCATGAATCAATATAGAATTTTATGAAATGCTTTCTGTGCATGTGTTGGTTTGATCATGATCTTTTTAGCCTGCCGACTTTAACTGATTCCCACATGTCTTACTGGCTTTGTTCACCTGGCTAAATCCCACTTGGCTTTGGTGTATAATTCTTTTTATATATTGTTGGATTTGCTTGTATTTTGTTAGTGTTTTTGTATTTATGTCCATGAGAGAAAATGGTACAGTTTTCTTGTAATGTCTCTGGAGTTGGTATTAGGATGACGCTGGCTTAATGGCCTAAGAGGGCCTATGCTCCCTCTGTGTCTGCTCTCCGAAAGAGATTGGCCTTACTGCTTCCTTGCCTGTCTAGTAGAGTGCACTGGTGGGCCTTCCTGGGACTGGTGCTTTGTTTTGGAAGGCTATTAATTATTGATTCAATTTCTGTAATAGGTACAGGCCTATTCAGATTGTATGTTAGGTATTTTTTAAGTAAACAATTTATTGAAGTATAACCCACATGAAGAAAAGTACTGCAAAGTATGAGCTAATTACATTTCCTAAAGTGAAGACACCTGTGCCACTGACACCTCGCTCATGGGTTGGAGTGTCACCAGACCCCAGGACACCTTGTGCCAGCATCCCACCTGCTCCTGGCTAGGAAGGCTGTTACTATCTTGACTCCTAGCATCCTGCCTTGGTTGTGTTTGTTTTTGAGCTTTATTTAAACTATAAAATGAAACATACAGTATTCACTTTCTGGGATCTGGCTCTCTGCTTAACATTACGAGATTCATACATAATGTCATATGTAGTTTTAGTTCATGCATTTTAGTGTGACGTTCTAATCAGATGAACATGGGGTTGTTTCTAGTTCTAGTTATCACAAAAGGCTCTGCTATAGTGAACCTGGGCTTGCATTTCATTTGGATCTGTTCCGTTCCCCTTTTCAAGAGGCAGCTCTCTGTCTGACATGGTTGGGCTGGCTGCTGTACCGTTAAACTGCATCTCTCCCTTCCAAGGTTGGAGAGAGGAGGCCAGTGCAGGGAGCCGGATAACAGACAGACTAGGTGTTCTCACCCTGTGGAGCAGTTCGTTAGGAATAACAATACATGTCTGCCACTTTTCTTGGCTTCTCACTTTTTAACTTTGCAGACAGGATTTGGATCAATCAAATAAGCCTGCGGTCACTGATGCAAAGAAAGAGCATAGACCTTGAAACTACCTTGGAATCAGCATTGGCAGAAAAGTTTTCTTGAAGACCAGAAACTAATTTCTACAGAGGTGAAACACAAATATGTTAGTATTTCAGACTTCTGGCCAAGATGGAGGCATAGGTAGACACACTGTACCTCCTCGCACAACCAAGATAGAGACAACAACAATTTAGAAACATAATAACAATCAGAACTGGCAGAAAATTGATCTGAATGGAAGTGGACAACCAAGAAGTTAAAATAGACCCATTCATTCAGACCGGTAGGAGGGGCGGAGTCGGGCAGCTGCGCACGGGTTGCAGCGTGGAGAGCAGAGTGTTGGGAGCAGGCGTGTTAAGGCATCCCAGGTGTGCAAGACCACAGTGGGCGGACCCTGGCCAAGGGGTGGCAACCAGCAGACCCAGTGAGGCAGCGATTGTGAAGTGAGGCACTGCATGCAACCCAGGATCCCAGTGCTGGGAAATAGAGCCTTGGGGAACTAATTGAAAACACCTGTGGGGATTGAGGCACTGGGAGAGACTCTAGCCTCACAAGATAGGTCCTTGCAAAGTCCCACAGGGCGCTCAAGCCCTCCCATACAGGAATTAGCACCAGAGGGGCCCAGTTTGCTTGGGGGAAGCGGCAGAAGGGACTGAGGTCCCATGAAGAGTAGAGCAAGCGCCATTGTTCTCTATCGGACCCCGCCCCCACATAAACATCACAACCCAGTCATTGGGGTGCCCCGCCCTGGTGAACACCTAAGGCCTGCCCCTCATATTTAACAGGCGCGACCAGACCAAAGGAGGGGGGATGGCTCAAACGGAATTGAAAGCCCCACAATCAGTTTTTTTAAGTGACCAAGAGATAGCCAACCTATCAGATGCATAGTTCAAAGCACTGGTGATCAGGATGCTCACAGAATTGGTTAATTTTGGTTGCAAATTAGATAAACAAATGAAGGCTACAATAAGTGAAATGAAGGAAAACGCACAGGGAACCAACAGTGATGGGAAGAAAGCTGGGTCTCCCATCAATGGAGTGGACCAAAAGGAAGAAAACAACATACAACCAGAAAAGAACGAAGACATAAGAATTCAAAACAATGAGGAGAGGCTTAGGAACCTCCAGGACATCTTTAAACATTCCAACATCCAAATTATAGGGGTACCAGAAGGAGAACAGGAAGAGCAACAAGTGGAAAACTTATTTGAACAAATAATAAAGGAGAAATTCCCCATTCTGGCAAAAGAAATAGACTTCCAGGAAGCTCAGATAGTCCCAAAGAAGTTGGATCCAAAAAGGAACACACCAAGGCACATCATAATTACATTAGCCAAGGTAAAAATGAAGGAGAGAATCCTAGAAGCAGCAAGAGATAAGGAGACAGTAACCTACAAAGGAGTTCCCATCAGACTGTCAACTGATTCCTCAAAAGAGACCTTACAGGCAAGAAGGGGATGGAAAGAAGTATTCCAAGTCATGAAAGGCAAGGACCTCCATGCAAGATTGCTCTATCCAGCAAAGCTTTCATTTAGAATGGAAGGGCAGAAAAAGTGCTTCTCAGATAAGGTCAAGTTAAAGGAGTTCATCATCACCAAGCCCTTATTTTATGAAATGTTAAAGGGACTTACCTAAGAAAAAGGAGATAAAAAAACATGTATAGTAAAAGGACAGCAAACTCACAATTATTAACAACCACGCTTAAAACAAAAAGCAAAAAGAAACTAAGCAAACCACTAGAACAGGAACAGAACCCCAGAAATGGAGATCACATGGAGGGTTAACAACAGGGGAGTGGGAGGAGGAGAGAGGGGGGAAAAGGTACAGAGAGTAAGTAGCATAGATGGTAGGTAGAAAATAGATGGGGGAGGGCAAGAATAGTATAGGAAATGTAGATGCTAAAGAACTTATGACACATGGACATGAACTAAAGTAGGGGAATGTGGGTGGGAGAGGGTGTGCAGGGTGGAGGGGAATGAAGAGGGGAAATGGGACAACTGTAATAGCATAATCAATAAAATATATTAAAAAATATGTTAGCATTTGTTTTTTTTAATGCAAGGGCTATGTAAATTATATATAATGAAATTAATGTTTAAAGATAATAAGCACAATTTGAAAGCATTGTGCTAAGGGATACAAGACACGAAAGACACATATTGTATGATTTCATTTATAGTAATGCCCAGAAGAGGCAAATCCAGAGAGGAGAAAGTACATTGTGGTTGCCAGGGGCCGAGAGGATGGATGGGAGAATAGGGAGTAACTGAACCCCCACCACTCCGGTGTGGGGTTTCCTTCAGGGTGATGACAATGTTTTGGAACTGGAGAGCAGTGGTGCTTGCACACTGCAAATGTACTGAATGTCGCTGACTTGTTCACTTTAAAATGGTTAATTTAGGGGACAGCTGTAATTTAACAGCAATAAATTTTTTTTTACAAAATGCTTAATTTAGATTATGTGACTTTTACCTCACATGTAAAATAAAATAGAAATTAAAAAATTAAAGGTGTGGATTTTTATGAGTGTCAGTTTTGCACTCCATAACATCACTAATGGTGCATATCACTAAATACTAGGTATTCAGTAAATTCCTGTTGAATAAACAGTTAGTGCTTAAAAATACATACAAATTTATGTATTTATTGCTTTTTGTGCTTTCCCCTCTTTGTATTGAAGCACTGTGAATTCAGATATGTTCAGATCTAATCTGTTTTCCTGAGGTAGTTGTTGTTGTTGTTGTTGTTGTTGTTGTAGATAGAAGATGGTGAAATTTTTGCCAGCATTAACCAGAAGGATGGCATGGTCAGCTTCCATGATAACCCTGAGAAGTACAATAACCCGGCCATGCTCCACAACATCGACCAGGAGGTAAGTGTAAGTGCCAGGTGTCATTTGTTTTGATTGATGTTTGAGGTGTTGTATTTGAAATACTGCCCCTTTGCTCGCAGATAATTTTAGTTTTTTCTAGCTTCTAGGAACATCTTATAATTAGTATAATTTCATCCACATCCAACTGCTACCTCTAATGTAGAGTCTGTCTTTATGGTGAAATGTGCTCGGAGTTCCAGGCCGGGGGGTCAGAAAACAATGCTGTGAAGAGTAGGGTGCAAGAGGAAAGCCATCCTAACACTGTGATTGGGTGGCAGCCATGGGCCTTAGAGCTGCTGCCCCTGTGGCTTCTGAGGCCCTGCTCCTCTGGGGGCCACTCTGGGCTCTGGACATGAGCTGGAGTTGTGTGGGTGGTCTCTGTTCCTTAGCCTTGCTTAGGGAAATGAACAAAACACAGAGGAGATGCATAGTATACTTCTACAATCCCTTTTGCAATTCAAAATCAGGGAAAAAATCCTGAAAACTAAGTGTTTTTTGGTAACTCATTTGATGTAAATGTCACCTGAAATGATTTATAGTCTTTGTTGTACTTAGTGTGAATGTTTTTAGGTTTCACTGCACATAATAATGTGTTTGATTATGTAGTGCTACCCTAGATCCTACTAGGATGTTAGGTAAGGCACAGTACTTGTACTGTATTAAATTTCTGAATTCAAAAACTCTGACTCCAAAACTAGCGTAGCCCCAGGGGATCGGGTCAAGGGACCATGAACCTAAACCTGCTTACCCTCACCCTAAACGTGTCTGTCACACAGATGCTGAAGTGCATAGAGCTGGACGAGCGGCTAAAGGCCATGGACCAGGAGATCACTGTCAACCCCCAGTTTGTGCAAAAGGTGACTGATTCAGGGTTTCCTCCTTAACAAAAAGTGGGCTGGGTGGAAGAGGAAGAGGAATGTGGACTCGATTTCAGGGTGAACATTCAATTGCCAGGAGTTCTTCAGAACCTTCATCACTAAGTTCCCAGAGACTAGTGAGGGGTATTTACAGACTGGAGGTTGCTTAGAGAAGATGTGGGAGGAACCTGGAATTGCTTCCTCTCCACGGTGCAGCAGGATAGTTCTATACACAGAGACACAGAGGCCTGACCCCAGGGAACCCCGGGTGTGCTTATCAGACAAGGGCAAACAGAAATACAATGTCTCATTCTCTCCCTGTGCAGAGCATGGGATCACAAGAAGATGATTCTGGTAACAAACCATCCAGTTATTCTTGAAACAAGTGGCCATCCAGATTGAAGGGAGAGAAGCGCTCACCTTGGCCAGTAGCAGGTGTTAGGAGGGCAGCAGGAAGGACCAAGCCTGTTTCACCTGGACAGGAGGGAATTCCAGTTTGTGTTGGCTTCTTCAGTCCTGTGTGCTTTCAGAAAACCATTCTCTCTGCGAAGGAAAAAAAATATCAAACTTTAAAGTCTGTTGTGAATTTATTTATCCCCAGATTAATGTTGTTACTGCATTAAACCTACCTTTTTGTTTTAAATTACTCAAACATTGATGTGTCTTTGTATCACTTTTTCCCCACCTGAAAAGTTTTTTTTAACATTTTGAACAGAAATGCTCAAATTTTTAAAACTTTTAGAAAATTTGGATCTAAAGTTGATTATCAGTTGTCTTAAAAATAAAATAAAATGAAAACTAGGAGAGTCCATAAGGCAGAAGCTAATTCTTTATGATTCGAATTGACATGCATTTTAGTAACGGTATGAATTGTGAATTAAAGAGATGCCGGTACACTCTTTCTAACCTTCGGTATGTACTGTCCATGCTTACAGTCTTGAGAATGGCTTGCTTATGCAGCAGGTGCCAGACTTCCCAAACTCTCTCTCCTAGGCTCATTTTCATTTCAGCTGCACAGCTGTATTTTGATTATGTTCATGATCCCCCTGCCATAGAATTCTGATGCCTCTGACTAGGGTTTACTGATTTAGCCCCCAAATGGGGTGGAGCCTTTGAAAAGTGTGGTCAGATTAAACTAGTATTTGTTCCTTAAAAAATGTTTCTCTTGTCCTGGCTGGCGTGGCTCAGTTGGAGTATCATTCCGTAACCAAAAGGTGGTAGATTCAACCCCCAGTCATGGCACATGCCTGCGTCACATGTTCAGTCTATTGTCAGGGTGTGTGAGGGAGCAACTAATCAATGTTTCTGTCTAACACTGATATGTCTCTCCCTCTCCACCTTCCTCCCTTCCTCTCTGTCTAAAATCATTAAGATTGTCCATGAGCGAGGATTAAAAAAAAAAAAAAACATTTCTCTCACTATAAACACTCACTTTTTAAATGTGTCAACTTGTATAGTCAATCACATTTTCATTATTTACAAGAAACAAGTGGAAATACAAATGACGGTGTAGTCTTCCAATGACACTTATACGAAAGTGGACAGAGGGCTGGGTTTGACCCCTTGTCCAAACTCTCAAGTTCTCCAGCTCAAATTAGTACTACCCATGGGCTGCATAATTTCCACTTACACATTCCTGTCCTTAGGAAAGAGAAAATGTTTAATGGAAATCTTTTATCAGTATAGAGAATTATAGACGTTTGTTTTTTAAAAACAAAATTGGATAACTGATTTACCTGGGTCTGAATTAAAGTCACCTAAAATGTGTTTGAAAATCCTGCCAGTTGAAACTAAGTAAAGAGTAACTCTCGTCCGGCCAAGATGGAGGCATAGGTGGACGCACCGTACCTCCATGCACAACCAAGATTGGAACAACAACAGTTTAGAGGCAGAGTAACACCCAGAACTGACAGAAAATTTATCTGAATGGAAGTCGGACAGCCAAGAAGTTGAAATAGAGTGGCTCATCCAGACTGGTAGGAGGGGCAGAGACGAGCAGCCCGGTGTGGAGAACAGGGAGAATTGGCTGCGTAAGGCAACTGGGACCGCATAAGGTTTCTGGGGTGTGCAAGATCGCAGCGGGTGGACCCTGAGTACACAAGCAGCAGCTGGCAGACCCAGTGAGGCAGTGATTGTGGACCAGAGCAGAGTGCGCAACCCAGGATCCCAGGGAAAGGACTGAGGTCCCACAGAGAATGGAGCTACCGCCATTGTTCCCTCTCGACCCCACCCCCACATACAATGTCACAATCTAGTGACTGGGGTGCCCAGCCCTGGTGAACACCTAAGGCGCTGCCCCTCACCGTAACAGGAGCAACCAGACCCCCCCCCCCCAAAAAAAGGAGAGAGAGATGGCTCAAACAGAAGAACAAATCAGTGCCCCAGAACTCATCCTTTTGAGCGACCAAGAAACAGCTAACCTATCAGATGCACAGTTCAAAACACTGGTGATCAGGAAGCTCACAGAATTGGTTGATTTTGGTTGCAAATTAGATGAACAAATGCAGGTTACCATAAAAGAAATGAAGGAAAATGCATAGGGAACCAAGCAGTGATGGGAAGGAAACTGACATTCAAAATAATAGAGTGGACCAGAAGGAAGAAAGAAACAACCAAACAGGAAAGAATGGAGAAATAATTCAAAAAAACAAGGAGAAGCTTAGGAACCTCCAGGACATCTTTAAACATTCCAACATCCAAATTATAGGGGTACCAGAAGGAGAACAGGAAGAGCAACAAGTAGAAAAGTTATTTGAACAAATAATAAAGGAAAACTTCCCCAATCTGGCAAAGGAAATAGACTTCCAGGAAGTCCAGGAAGCTCAGAGAGTCCCAAAGAAATTGGACCCAAGAAGAAACACACCAAGGCACATCATAATTACATTAGCCAAAGTAAAAATGAAGGAGAGAATCCTAGAAGCAGCAAGAGATAAGGGGACAGTCACCTACAAAGGAGTTCCCATCAGACTGTTAGCTGATTTCTCAAAAGAGACCTTACAGGCAAGAAGGGGCTGGAAAGAAGTATTCCAAGTCATGAAAGACAAGGACCTATATCCCAGATTACTCTATCCAGCAAAGCTTTCATTTAGAATGGAAGGGCAGATAAAGTACTTTCCAGATAAGGTCAAGTTAAGGGAATTCATCATCACCAAGCCCTTATTTTATGAAATGTTAAAGGGACTTATCTAAGAAAAGAAGATTTAAAAAAACATGTATAGTAAAAGGACAGCAAACTCACAATTATTAACAATCACACCTAAAGCAAAACTGAAAGAAACTAAGCAAACCATTACAGCAGGAACAGAACTACAGAAATGGAGATCACATGGAGGGTTAGCAACAGGGGAGTGGGAGGAGGAGAGAGGGGGAAAAGGTACAGAGAATAAGTAGCATAGATTGTAGGTAGAAAATAGGGGGAGGGTAAGAATAGTATGAGGAATGTAGAACCTAAAGGACTTATAAGTATGACACATAGATGTGAATTAAAGGGGGGGGGAGGTGGGTGGGAGAGGGTGTACAGGGTGGAGGGGAGTGAAGGGGGGAAATGGGACAACTGTAATAGCATAATAAAATATATTTAAAATAAAGTCTAAGCAATTAAACAAAAAAAAAGTAAAAGTGTAAAGAAGTGTAAATGCTGAGTGCTATTTTTGCTATCCACCTTTTTTCAAAAAAGTGAAAATCTTCAGTTCTTTCAGTTAATGAAAATATACTAATGTAGGTCTTTTGTAAAAGCCAAGTGGCATGATCCAAACTTTCAAAAAGTGGGGATGTCTGTACTTACGCAGCAGGGGTCCGCACTTATGCTGGCACAAGGTATCCTGGGGTCTGGTGACACTCCAACCCATGAGTGAGGTGTCGGTGGCACAGGTGTCTTCACTTTAGGAAATGTAATTAGCTCATACTTTGCAGTACTTTTCTTCATGTGGGTTATACTTCAATAAATTGTTTACTTAAAAAATACCTAACATACAATCTGAATAGGCCTGCACCTATTACAGAAATTGAATCAATAATTAATAGCCTTCCAAAACAAAGCACCAGTCCCAGGAAGGCCCACCAGTGCATTCTACTAGACAGAAAATAACTTGAATTTTGTGTGTTTCTATTTAAATTGGTACTGAGTGAAATGCTGAAAGGGACAATGTTTAACTTTCTTAATGTGTATGCTTGGTCTGAAATAACTCCAGTTTGGGATATACTGGTATAAGGTATTCTTTAAAGAAACATCTGGTTGCATGTTTTTGAAATGGCAGTATTTTCTGAGCCAAATAATGGACAATAAGGTAGAGAGATTTTTCTGCCATGTATGGATGACACTTCAGTTAGTAAACCAAATCCCCAATTGTTAGGTTGAGTCGTTCAAGAAACCAGATGGACACAGCGAGCCAAGGAGCAGGGTTTATTAGCCGGGAATAAGAGGGGAAGGTGGAACCAACCAAGGGAGGTTGGGACTCACTCGGTTGTTCTTAGGGCAGGGTTTTTAAGTGCAAAAACCCACGAAGGGTAACTGGTTGCGGTGTCAGAGTCTGATTGGCTAGAGCTGGTTGCTGGGTGCTGTTATCTGCTGACCATTGTTCTTGATACATCTTGTTGGCCTCACGTTAAAGCTGCATGTTGTCATGCTGGATAGGCCGACCCCAGACCCCAATCTTAGCCGAGCATCTGTTTGTCCTGGGTAGGGTCGGCAGGCAGTTTCCCACGGTGCAGTTTCCTGCCTGGTGATTTTCCATTCCTCCTAGGCCCGCCTACGTCTGTCACAAACTAAGCAAGGTAATAGAACTTTTTAGAGTGTTACCTCGGTACTCGTCATTAATTCATTCCAGAACTCTTGAGGAGTGCTGAAACTCGTGAGTACAGAACAATGAAGCATTTTCTCTTGCAGGGCAGCATTGTGACTCATACAAGTTCTAGCAAGTGCGACAAGTCCTGAGCAAGCCCAGAGTGGTGAAACATTTTTTTCTCATCAAAATGCAATGAGTACATGGTTTGACAAATTCTAAAGCTGATGAGTACTGGGGTATGACTGTACTTTTGTTAAGCTAAATATAGAAGGCCAAAGTGAGAGGCAACAAGCATATTTATTTGACATGAAAAAAGAATAGCTACTCAGGAAGCACTGATTCAGGCAGAATCCCAAAGTTTTCATTAGGAGCCAAAGACAAGGGCTATTCATGAGGGAGGGAAGGGGTTGATGTCAATAGAAGGAAGACATTTCTACTGGTGCAGATAAGCTAACGTTGGCAATGTAGTTCTAGAGCCTTTTAATTTCAGTCTCATAGCCATCAGTCCTATAGTCCTAATATTTGCTTTCTTGTTATCCTTGCAAACAGTTCTTTGAGACCCCAAGTTGCTTAGGCCCAGTCCCAAGGTTATTTTGCCCTGCTTTAACCTTCTAAGGTTTCAGGCATATTGTGTAAGGCAGCTCCTCTGGCATGGCAGCTCTGGCTCCATTTAAAGTGGCTGTTTACATAACTTTGTTATACTGCGAAAGATACCAGCTAGCCTTACTAAGAGAATAATTATTCTCTTTTTTTAAAGATTTTATTTATTTATTTTTTGGGAGGGGGAGGGAGAGAGAGAGAGAGAGAGAGAGAACATCAATGTGTGGTTGCTGGGGGTTATGGCCTGCAACCCAGGAATGTACCCTGGCTGGGAATCGAACCTGGGACACTTTGGTTCCCAGCCCGCGCTCAATCCACTGAGCTACGCCAGCCAGGGCTTAGAATAATTATTCTCTTACTAAGGGTCAAGTACTTTTACTTTTCTAGCAAATAATTTTACAGAAGGGCAATTGAAGACAGGTTTTTAGTTATGCTGAACTATTATTGGTGTTCAGGTGAACCTACCTTGTTCAATTCCCTCCTCTTCCTATGCAAATCTATAAGTTGTATTGATTAGTTGCTTTTCAAAGATTCACTTTGGGGTTTGTAATTTTTTTCAAAAAAATTGGTTTGTTTATCTCTCATTACAAGTGGTCAGGGGAGGCATGCAGGACCAGAGCCTCCAGGTACCTTGGCTCATTTAACTTGACCACTTCAGCTTCTAGAATGTTCACTTTCAGTTCATACTTCTCATTCATGGTTTCAAGATGGCCTTTGCACCTCCAGGTGTCTTACCTACAGTCTAATCCAAAAGATGGCTCATGGAGTAGGATAGGTCAGTGTCTCTATTTGGAAAGGTCCCCAGGAGTGCTCTGCAGACCTGTGCTTACATCCATTAGCCTGTGACTGTGTCACATGGTCACCCTGCATGAAAGCTCTCAGGCCTTGTTTGAGACTCCTCCCAGTCCAAGACCATGAGGCCAGGAGCCGTTGGTAGTGGTGGTTTCCTCTGAGGGCCCTCCTCCCTGTGCCTCCCCATGCTCCTTCCCTGGGGTTTATAAGTTCTAAGTTGATTGGGTTGTAACTTGAAATGGTAGCCAGTGTGTAGAAGAAAACATCTGCACAGAAGTCTGAGCACTTGCAAATGCCCAGAGAAAATCAATAGCCAGGAAAATCAGATATGGTATTTTGGAGTAGGACAACTAGGTGGCCTACCTTTGGGGGGGCAGTTGAATTACTTAATGATGGTGAACAAAGAAAATCCTATCTGCCTCCTTTCCTATCTGATTCCTAAAATCAAAAGTTGAGACCAGAGAACTGTTGCCTAATGAACTGTTAAAGTTATTATTAGACTAACAAGAAACCATTTGGTAACTTAAAAGTAGTGAGTATTACATTAAAACACAAAAATCCTATCAGTTGAATTCTAATTGGGTGAGGGGGCTAATTTTTAAAATCTCTCTAAAATTGCTATGTTAACAATGCTGAATTAACAATAGTATGTTTTTTTAAGGGAAAATGTTGGACTACCACTAATAGCTCTTGCTTGCAACTGGATGGACACTTTTTATGCAGAGTTGACTTAGAGAGTGTACATGAGTCCCACCTTCCGAGATTACTATCCATTGTCTGCTGCCTTCCAGACACTGTCCCTTCCCACACTGTCAAACATGCCAGAAAACATGGAGTTGTCTTGGTTGTTGGGGGAAAGGAAAGCCTAGGTTAATTTTTTTTATAACAAGGAGTCCACCCTTAAAATGAGGTGTGATTAAAAAGATTAGATCCAGTTGCTTACAAATGAAACATACCTCCTTTTCCTGAAACTGCAAAACATGGTGATTTGACTCAAAGATAAAGCCAAACTGTATTCTGTAGCTGCATGAGACTATAGGTTGGTGAAGACATATCTAAAACACCTCCACAAGAAATTGCACAAGGAGACTTGATGTGACTTTGACCTATTGTTACAGAGCAACAAGTGGGGGCCTGGGGTGATATACTATTACCGAAAGGAACTCCCCAGGTTCGTTGTGTCCGCTGCCAGAGGAAAGACGTCTCTCAGTGCCAGAGATTTGTGAAAAGGAAAGTAAATGTTTATTTATTTAATGCTATACAGGCTTAAAGTAGTGACCTAATGTCTTCATCAAAATCCCAAAGTCCCTTAAAACACCCACAAACACACACAGTCCTTCCTTCCCCCTTTGCCCAGTCTGGGGTACCGTATCTCAGGAAAAGAAATGGAAGTTCATGGCTCAGGCAGTCCTGGGTTCTTCCCAATAATCCGTGCTCAACTGGCAGGCTTCCCTCGGTTCCCAGCACCATCAGCTATGTCGCCGGGATCTCTGCTAAAGCCAGGTAGTGGTTCCCCCTTCTAAAGCTATGGGGGTTCCCCACTCTGGCAAAGCTGTGTGGCTCTCCCTCCAATGGCTGCAAAGAGGCAGGGGTCACCAATCTGCCAAAGCTGAGTGGAGATTCTCTGCTAAAGCCAAATGGTGATTCTCTCTCACAGGGCTGCGGGAGTCCCCACTCTGGCAAAACCGCGTGGTTCTCCCCCCAATGGCTGCCATGTCTGGGTTTAAATCCCCACACCAATCTTCCTCTGCAGCCCCATTTCCAACTCCTCCCACAATTGGCTACACTCGCCAGCACTCTCATATCCTTCCAGCTTTACTGGGCTGACATTGTGAACCTGGGCTGGCGTGGCCCCATGTCACGAAGCCAATCTCCAAGCTCCCATGCAGGCACTGTAACTCAGGGGACCTGCCCCCCCCCCCCACCAAGTTACGTCTTGGTGGGGAAGTTACTTCCATTCCGCTGGCTCAGAGCATGGCCACAGCTAATTAACATATCTGTGCAACCAGTTAAAGATTATAGATATGTTAAATGACCACACCAGAGGTTAGCTGCAAATCTCTTGCTATGCAAAACAGCTCTCAATAGTCCTGATCCATGTGTCCCTTCCCCCAACCCACACATGTGTGGGGGGAGGTGAGAGGACATCCTAATATTTCCTGGACACCTTGAGTTCTGGGCCCCATTCCAAATCCCTATTTGGGGCCCCCCTTTTGGCTGCACCTTGTTACACTATGGTCTTGGAAACAGGTGTCCCTAAAGCTCTTGTCAGCTTGGATGCACAGCTATCACTACCTATTCAATTAAGCCTCTTGGTAGGTAGTAGGAAGACAGAAAAGCATCAAGACATCTTTTATTCTGTTTTAAAATAATTAAAAAAAAATTTTCCCGATTATAGTTGACATGCAATATTATATTTTAGGTGTGTAATATAGTGATTGTGATTAGACATTTATATAACTTACAGAATGATCACTCAATATGTCTAGTACCCATCTGAAACCAACATACATACTTATTACAATACAGGGTGGGGCAAAATTAAGTTTACAGTTTATATGGAAAATAATACAATAATAAATAAAATGCAAGAAAAAATTTGTGTACTCTCAACTATAAACCTACTTTGCTCCACCCTGTATTATTGACTATATTTTCTATGCTATATTTTACATCTCCATGACTGATTTTATAACTGGCAATTTGCACATCTTAATCCCACCCTTTTTTCACCCATTCCTCCAAACCACCTCCCATCTGCAACCATCAAAATGTTCTCTGTATCTATGACTGTTTCTGTATTTGTTTATTGTGTTTTTTAGAGTACATACAAGGGCGCACCCCCCAAATGGAATTTATTTATAAGAAATTGTGTATTTATTCTTATGTGTTTAAACTTCAGTCACCTTCAAAGTACTGCATTTAATGCAATACATCTATTGAGATGTTTTTCCCCACTGCTCAAAACAGTCTTTGAGCACATTGGTTTTGATGCCTTTTGGTACTTCTGCCATTTGTTTCACCTCTTCCACATCAGCAAATGTTTCCCTTTGAGGACTCCTTACCTGGGGAAACAACAACAAAAAAAGTGTCTGGGCGAGATGTGGTGAATAGAGAGGGTGGGGCACAGGGGGCATGCTGTTTTTGTTCAAAAACTGCTGAACACTGAGTGTGGTGGGGGCAGGTGCATTTGTAAATCACCCATCATGAAATGAGCAAATGAGTTGAAAGAGTCTTAAAAAAAAATTCACTGAAGTGAAATGCATTCTCTCACAAAGCCAGCTGGTGCACTGATGCAGATGGGTTCCTAGAACCCATCTGCACCTAGCACCTAGCAGGGGGAGGCCTGTGCTACAAGGGGCCTGCCCTCCAAAAGATGGCAGGCTTTTGGGTCCCCCATGCTATACATAAAACCATATGATATTTGTCTTTTACTTTTTTCTTCTTTATTGAATTTATCGGGGTGACATTGGTTAATAAAATTATGTATGTTTCAAGTGTACAACTCTGTAACATATCCATCTGTGCACTGTATCGTGTGTCCACCACCCCAAGTCCAGTCTCCTTCTGTCACCATTCATCTCCCATTTATCTTCCACCTCCTTCCCCCATCTTCCCCTCTGGTTATCACCCTGCTATTGTGTTAATGAGGTTTACAGTTGTGAGTAGCAAAGCAGAGTTTATTCTGCCCTGGCTGGTATAGCTAAGAGGATTGAGCGTGGGCTGTGAACCAAAGGTTTGCTGGTTCGATTCCCAATCAGAGCACATGCCTGGGTTTTGGGCCAGGTCCCCAGCAGGGGCAACGTGAGAGGCAACCACACATTGATGTTTCTCCCTCTCTCTCCCCCTTCTCTAAAAGTAAATAAAATGTTTTTAAAAAGTTTATTCTTGTATTGTTGTAAGTTATTCTATTATTATTAACCTACTTTTGCCCGCCCCTGTTGGATTAGTAAGAATAATTAAACCTGTAAAGGCAATGCCTAACCTAATTCCACTCCTACTCCTTAACCGGTAAAAGAAGACGAAAAACAAATTGCAATTTCATTCTTTTCTCATGTCCTCTCTTCAGCATAACACGGAAATTCAAAGAGAAAGTGACACCCATTTCTACTTTAGGATGGGTGATGTTCTGTTTCCCAACGCTTCAGAACAGCCACGCTCTGGACACCCTGCCCACCGAGGGCGACTGGCTCCGGGTGAAAGGCGCACAGCTGAACCCGGGTCGGAATCTCTTAATTCCAAGAGCCTACAGTACATCGTACACATATGGCTGTAACACTAATTTTTAAGCGGACAGGTTAACATGCCCCGAGGTTTTTACGAAGTATTACTAAATAACCGATTAGTAAATTTCAACTCCGCCGAACCATTCAGGTGCCGTAGGCAGATTAGGGAGGGGACTGAGATACGAACGTACGCACTCCTGTCCTACGCACTCCAGTCTTGCGCACTCTGGCCCCGCCCCACAAGGAGGTCCCAGGGACCGCCCACCGGTGTTGCAAATCTAGTCGCGGCGGCCGCCTCCCGGCCGCCTGTTCGGGTTTCACTGAGGATGGCTTCTTGGGGAATTTAGTCATCACCAATGGCTTAAAAACCAACTTTTAAATTACAGTGCTTATTATGACGCTGAGACCTTATGTTTCTTTCAGGAGTCTTAGGAAGGCTTCACTTCCCCTCAAATCGCTTAAAAAGTTTTTTTAAATTTAAGCATTTTCCCCCATTCTTGAAATGGTTTCCTCCAGTAGCCCGGCACGGATTGAACCATTTCGAGATTTTTTGTGGGGGACTTGGAATGCGGACGGCGGAAGGGGGCGGTGAGGGGCGTTGGCTCTAGGTTTCCTTCCGGCCTCGACGTAGCCCACGCTCGCGGTCAGGTCGGGGGAGTGGGACCCTGCGGGGCCGCGCTGATCCGTCGACGGGGCAGCGCTCTGAGGGCCCGCGCGCCCCCGTGGGCTGGGTGCATGGGACTGCCTGGCCGGGTCACACGGTCGGCACTCGGCGCAGCGGCTGCGGTCGGACCCCCGGAGTTCTTGGCAAGCGTGGCTGGGGCTGCCCCGGCAGGAGTCGGGAACCGGGACTCGCAGGTGCCGGCGGGCTTCTGCGGGGCTGGGCTCCGGGCCTAGGAACTGAAGGTGGGGCCCAGACCGAGCCTCGGCAGAAAGACGCGCTATCAGGTGCGCAGCCTCCCAGAACGCCGCAGGGCTGAGTGCTTCCTCCGCCGGAGTTTAGCTTCTCCATTGGACGGTGCCGGCCCTGCGTAGTCTTTGCGAGGCTCGGGGGCTTGTCCAGTGAGTCTGAGGCGCGGCGGAGGCCGGACTGGGGCAGTGGGGAGCCTCCGTGGAGGTGGGAAGCACGCCTGGCTACGGGGAACAGCCGAGAAAGGGAGTGGTCTCGGGGGGCGAGGAAGGGGAGTGAGGCCGGGACGAGGAAAGGACGACAGCCTTGGGCTAGCTCAGAGGCACAGCAGAGGTCTGGGTTGGTATGAAGTGGGTTAGATAGTGAGGGGGTGGTTGGGGGCCGGAGAGGAAAGGAGTTGCCAGGACCTGAGATATGGGGCAGGGGTGTCAGAGTGGGGCACATCTGGGGACTGGAAAGCAGCGATTTTCCACCGTGTGCACACGTAACGCCTGACTCTTGAGGCAGGGCCGCTGACCTCTTTTCCCTTAGATTGCCAAGTAAAAAAGTGACAGCAGCCAACACGCAGTAGCGTCAGTGGGAATTAATCAAAATTATACATATTTTTTGTCAGATTGCCAACATACATATTTTTGGTGTGCTGCAGAGTTTTGGCAATTAGTGTATGTGTGCCAGGAGATGAGAAAAGTTGGAAGTCGCAGCTCTAAAGGGGTGAGAAACATGACCCAGGGTCCTCGCTGGCCGGGATCCGTGTCCTCTGAGGCTAGAAGATAGTCCTTTGGTGGGGTGGGCATGGTCAGGCGCATCCCTTTTCCCCTAGCCCAGGGATTGGTTCCTTGTGGAGTGACACCCCAGGTGGTCCTAGGCAGGCACAAAGGCAGAGCGCAAGGAAGGACTTGCTGAAAGGAGGTACTGATTCTCTTGCCCTTGGACCCCTGGCACATCCACGGTGTCTACTCAGGTGGTAGGAGGGACTCCCAGTCACAGCAGAGGAAGTACTAGAGGCACAAGGCTGTCTGTGTCATCAAATAACTGAGTAGTAATGGCACATGACAGTGTTGCCCTTCCAGTGTCAAGCACCAAGGAGCTCTGTGAACAGAAATGCAGGTGAAACCTGTAGAGGTACAACAGCAGAGCTACCGTGTGGGGTCTGACCAGGAAGGAACGGTCTGTGGAACTTGCCACTTGGTACCAGCTGACTTACTGAGGCTTTCCTGTGGGAGACCAGTTCAAGAAGCTGCATGGGGTTCTGATGCCAACCACTGGTTAACAGATGTTTGAATGCTGTATTTATTTGCAAAGTGTTCATGGTTAGTGGCATCTTCACTTCTCTGTGGCCCTATGAGAAGACCACAGAGTGGGGACGAAGTAGACCCAAGTTCAGGGTACACCACAGTAGTGGGAAGTCAATTCGGAGGTCACCGTCCGGGTCCACCCAACCACTGTGGGAGGGGACATGGACAAGGACCCAGCCTCTTGGGCAGGGGGAGATTTCTTCCTCTTCCTTGGTTCTGGAAGGCTTGTTGGAAAGGAAGAACTGTTAAGCCTACTCCAACCAGATTGTTTCCCTCTGCATACATCTGGCAGAGATTGGAGTAGGGGAGTGAATGAAGAGTTAGCTGACCTCCCACTCTCTAGAACTCTGGTGCACGTGTGGTGGTTAACTCTGAAAAGGGGGGTTGGGCCCTCTTTCCTCAGCTTTCTGGTGGTGCCTAGAGAGGCTAAGGAACATACTTGATGTTGCATGGCCCATAGGGGCTGGAGACAGGCTTTTTTCCAACCCTGAATGTCTGTGTGGCTCTGGAGGCTAAGTGTAATTTAAGGCATCTCACTGTCTTCCAGCGGCTGCTGGCCTTCTCACTAAAAGGAACTAGGATGAGGATTGTTCTTTAGCATTTCATATGTTACAAAGATATTTAAGTATTAACCTTTATTTCAAGAGACCCTTTATGGAATACCACAGTAGAAATGTAAGTGTCAGCAAAGACTTTGTAGTGTCAGCTTGCTGTCAGCTAGTGCTCAAAAGGCAGAGGCCTCCGAAGCCACTCAGAGCCCCTGGGATCCCCAGCTCCACGCTTGTATTCCACTTTGAGGTTGACTGTAAGCTGCTTGAACTGTTTTTGTGCCATGAAGTCCATTGCTCTAGAATTAGCTCTGATTTTTTTCTTTACCTACAAAACATCAGGTCTTAGCTGCTATAGGATTGCCATTGTCCTACCTACTCAGTTGGAAATGGCCTGGAACGTCTGGTCTGGGTGGGACAGTGGACATGTGATTCTGCCAAATACTGCGTTGGACAAAAAGTCTGTATGGTTTTTTCTGTAAAATAAAAGACACATTTTTCATTTTCACCAGTAACTTTATTGATTTAGATTGAGTATGTTTCTATCTCTCACTATTGGCTTCTAGTGGGTAGAGGCCAGGGGTGCTGCTAAACATCTTCCAATGCATAAGATGGCTCCACAGCAAAGGATTATTTGGCCAAAATGCCACTAGTATCAAGAAACTTCGCAAACCACTTTTGAAATGTTTGATGAGTCATAGAACCTTTTCCATATACTGCACAAATCTTTTTTTGTGTTTCAGTTGCATTTTTACATTTATTGAAATAATAAAGTATAATACACTGAAAATGTCGCATATCTTCTTCCATCTTCAATATTAAAATGGCTGCACAAAAATTCACCAGTTTTGATAAGTTTTTTTAACATGCATGCTGAGATGATAACTGTCACAATACAATCTAACAAAATTGTTTCTAATGAAGTTAAAGACTAGAAGTTAAAGTGCTACTAGAGCCACCATACAGAAAAAAATGTTATGGACTTTTTGGCCAACCCAATATAAAAGTTTGTGTTGGTGCCTCAGATGAACCTTGGCCAAGGGTGCTGCTTTGTGTGGATGTCCTGTGAGAGGAACCTTTATTTCTCTTCTGTGCCTCTCAAGGGAAGATGTGGCCTTTACCAGGGTCAACACCTCTCTCTGCCTTTAGTTTGGGTCCCTATACTTCTTTCTCCATCGGGGGAAAGAGGGTTACTCCCTCTTCCTCAATGGATTTTTTAAAAGATTTTATTCATTCATCCATTTATTCTTAGAGGGGAGTTGGGGAGAAAGAGGGAGAGAAGTATCAGTTGATTGCCTCTTGTGCACCCTGACTGGGGGACCTGGCCTGCACCCCAGTCAAGTGCCCTGACCAGGAATCAAACTGACGACCCTTCACTCTTCGGGGCCACGCCTGACCTACTGAGGTATACCAGTCAGTGCCACAGTGAATTTTTAAACCATTTTCCTTGACTTCACTGTAGTGAACTATGTGAACCCTTTATTTGAATTCGTCTATCTGGGTCCCCTGTGGTTGTGCTCGTGGATACCCTTGGTGAGCTCCCCACTTTCTGTGGCCAGAGCTGCTATTTTGGGGCAGCTTCTAAAGCACTCACCCAATACCTATTAAGTGGGTCCCTGCCATGGGCTGGGCAACTGTTGCGGACAAGACAAAGCTGCTCCACTTGGGGAATGTTCATTGCAGTAAAATAAAGCTGGGGAGGGGAGAGAGTAACAAGGCTGGAGGTGAGAGGTGAGCCGCTTTTCTGGGTGGGCTAATTGGGGTGGGGGGGCACTCCTAGCAGGGGACACACAAGGAGAGGCTGAATGGTGAGTAGTGAAAGGCCATGGAGAGTGTTCAGGACCTTTGTCTCCAGCCTCTCTGGTAGCACAGACCAGGGAAGTACTCGAGGGCTTCCTGCTACCTCTCCTCTGCCGCTGCCCACTCCCCTGGGAACACTGCATTCTCCTGGCCACCCCTCATGCCCCTGTGTCTGGTCTCCAGGCGTGACTTCCTGTCAGACCAGCTGATGTTCCCATGGTAGCCACCTGAGCTCCAGTCCCTGCCTCAAGGACAAGAACAATGGCTGTGGCCGCCCATGTCAGCTGATGTCAGGCAGGTGGTGGAGTTAGCAGGCAGGCTAGAAAGCAGGCTCTGAGCAGGGCCACCTGCAGGCACACCCCTCGGTGGGGCTGTTGAGCAGGCTGTACCCCAGGACGCACTTTCCCAGGGACTTCCATGTTCACGCTGATGCTTTGCTTTCCTCTAGGTTCAGTGTCCCAGGCCAGCACCTCTGCCTGGCCATGCCTGTGCCTGTCTGCCTGCTGGGAAACGAGGACAGAGGGTGTCCGACCTTCCTTGGCCTTGTGGGGGATGGGGTCCCCTAAAGAGAAGAAGGCTCCTCATTTGTTTTGAGCAGTGTTATCTAATAAAACTGATGATGGGACTGTTCCATGATCTGCACTGTCCCTTTAAAATGATGGCATGAGCCCACTATGGCTAGTGCACACTTGAAGTGTGGTCAGTGACACTGAGGAATGGGGCTTTTCAATTTAATTAATTTAAATGAGTTGCCACATGTGTTCATGGCTGCTGTGTTGGACAGTGTGGGACTGGGGATTGTGTGTACCCTCTGTAGCCTGGCTTCCAGGCCCTCCCATGTGACACATGTCACATAAGCTGAGCTGGAACTGCCCCTCCTCCATTTCTTTGCTCCTGTGTTCTTGTTTCCAGGCCTCCTCCTGCCTGTCCGCCCATTGGACGTGCTCCGACCGACGAAGCTTTGCCTGACTTTTCCCAGCCAGAGGGCACTTGTGTCTGTACGTGCACCAACTGCTCTCCCTCCCTCTCCCTCAGCTGCTGTGCTGGGTGCCACCCCCCGTGTCCGCCGCCAGGACTCTACTTCTCATCATCCCCACTTTGCTCACTTGGTCTCTGGGGTAACGCTGGAGGTCGCCTCAGTGCCTGCCATTACCTGTCACCCTGTGCAGCTCTTCCTCCCCTTCACCTCTCAGCTCTGGAGGGCCCCTGGCTCCAGTGCAGCGCTCCTGTCCTCACCCAGCACTGACTGCCCTGCTGAGCTCTGCCCCCGTGTTCCCGTTGTCCTTCGAGCTCTGCACTCGAACGCTCACCAGGTGTCGACTCTGGGCCTCCTCCTTGCCCACTCCTCCAGTCCTCTCTCTTCCTTTCTTACTGGTCTAGGTGACTCTGCTCCCTTCTTCACGCTCTGCAGCCCGCCCGTGAGCTGTCAGTGGGGGTACAGTCACGGTCAGACTGCTCCTTTCCGCCTCACTGCTCACCCTGGCCCGGGCCACCACCTCTTCTCTGTGAACGAGTAGGAGGTGGCAGCTGGTTTTCTTGGGTCTCCCCTGGCTCCAGAAGTCTGTTTTCTGCACAGCAGCCAAAATAACCCTTTTAAAATAAGATTCAATTTATGTTTCTCATGAGAACCCATCAAAGGCTCTCCAGTCTGTGAAAAAAAAAATTCAGGGTCTTACCAAGGCCTAGAAGGATCCCTGAAATCCCCTCCCTCCTAGTTTTCTGCCCTTGTTCCCCGAGTTGTGCCGACATTCAGACCCTGAGCTGTGCTCTGCAGCCCCCCATGGCTCCCTGCCCTCAGCCCCTTCAGTTCCTGTCTGAGAAACCTGTCTGAAACCACACCCCTCCTCTCCAGGGACTCTGCCCTTCCATTCCCAATGCTGCCCTCCGAGAGGGTTGTTCTCTGTGTACCCCGGAGCCTGCCCACTGTTCGAACTGAAGGCCTTTCTCTGTAATCGTGGAGTGACATGTTTCTTGCTCTGTTTGCTGTAACTCGTGGGCAGGGACCTGTCTGTCTGGGTTCCCCTGCACCCATTGCAGTGTGGCAGAGTAGCCACCCAGGCCCTGTGCTCCAGAGCTTCCACAGTGCTGGGTGGGGACACATACAGGCCGGCTGACGGTGTTTCCCCTTCTCCCCCAAAACAGGCTCCTGTTGTCTCTGCGGCACCATGAATGCCATTGTCGCTCTCTGTCACTTCTGTGAGCTCCATGGCCCCCGCACTCTCTTCTGTACTGAGGTTCTGCATGCCCCGCTTCCGAAAGGGGCGGGGGACAGCCATGGCCAGGGTGAACAGGCGGAAGAAGAGGAGGGCGGCATTCAGATGAGCAGTGGGACCTGCACTCACAGCCCAGCTGAAGGGGCTGGCGCAGAGTCCAGCAGCCCAGGACCCAAAAAGGCGGACATGTGCGAGGCAAGTGTCTCAGAGTGTTGTGGTCATTTCTTTACAGGGGCTTGTACTTGTGCTGTGTGAGGGACCTCCTGGCAGTGAACAGGTCCCAGGGTGTAGGGGGTGGGACCTCACAGAGGTGTGGTTTTCAGGGCATCTGTGCAGACCATTCTTCATGGAGTGACTTTGCTTCTGTCTGCGTCCCCTTAGTTCTTTCCCTTCTTCCCAGCTTTTGCTTTTCCAGGCCACTCTGTGCCAGCACACTGCTGCTGCCACTGTGACAGCTGCCTTTCAGCCCTGCCCTGTACACACTCGTGTTCACGCAGCAGCCCATCCCAGGCTCGCTTCCCTCCACCTGGTGTTCTCAGGTGCTTCCTCCTTGTGGGGTCCAGGGGCATTCCCCTGTGCTGCTTTGTCAGTTTTGGGGAAACAGGGTCTGAGTTCCCTTACCAGGCCACTTCCTTGTGTGAGGGACCTGGGTTGGAGCCTGAAGTCAGAGGTAGTGTTGGATCTGTGTTCACACCACGCTGATGTCTGTGGCCTCCTCCTGAGACCCCAGAGCTCTGTGTGGGCCCCTTGGCAGCTTTGAGCCTCAGTTTTGCCTTCTGTATGATGGGGATTCTCACTAATTATCTCAAGGCTGTGCTTTGGATTAAATGAGATAATGTGTGCAGTTTTCTATAACACCTGCTACACAGGTGCTCAGTTGCTTAGGTCTGTTATTCATACCCTGTGGAAACGTGTGGCCTTTGCCTCCTGCTTCTCCTAGTCAGGAAACCCTCAGGTAAGTATAACTCTATATGCCAGTTATTATAGGAAAACAGATGGTGGTTTGCAAGTTAAAAAGTATGTTGCCTGCTTCCCGACTAACTGGTTTTCTTCTCCTCGTCATGGGCAGGGCTGCCGATCACTTGCTGTGGGGCACCCTGGGTACATCAGCCATGATAAAGAGACTTCGATTAAATATGTCAGTCACCAGCACCCCAGCCACCCCCAGCTCTTCAGCATCGTCCGCCAGGCTTGCGTGCGGAGCCTGAGCTGTGAGGTGAGCACCTGTGATGTGGGAAGGGAGGCAGCTGTCTCCTTGGGGACCTCCTACTTGCCGGGGCTCCCTGACCAGTCTTGGTGCCAACTGCGGAGAGGAGGCAGAAGGCAGCCCTGTCGGGCAGGGGATGGGCAGGTCCGGGAGGTGGGCATGGAGCAGCATCTTAATCATGAAACTTTTATTTGTTGGTTCTTCATGGATATATTTCTGAAACGTGAACTATTTCTAGGATATGTAGTTTACCCTATCAAACATCACCGTTTTTATTTTCTCAGTCGTCATGTGTCCTCAGACTCTACTGAGGAGGGAATCCATTTCTTTCTATACCACATGGCTGCTGTTGTTGAGTTTGAGGCTTAGTTTCTGTGTTTTTATCTGTCACAAAGAATTCATAATCCAGTTACTGAAACTTCTTTCACCACACCCACTTGGTCAGACATACTGAGCTCCCTCACTCCTGGGTCTCACTGACATGGTTGCTGTGCACTCATCTTCAGCTGTCCCCTGCTCTCGATGTCCTGCCACTAATCTGCTAGCTGCAGGCAGTCATGTCTGACAGAATTGTGTGTCAAGTGGAGGTGACTGTCCTGAGAGAGCCCTGGACTCTCTCCTGCAAATAAAGAGCGAGGACGTGTTACACGGACTCTGCAGTGGCCCTTCTTACCTGCCAGTGTTCCAGGGTACTGCAGGCGAGCGATGCCGCCAAACTGGAGTCTGGGATGGACTGGTCATGTGTGTAGGAGTTACTGTGGCTCAAGGTAGAAAAAAGTAATGAACCTACTTTAATGGTCCTTGCATTTCATGAAAACAAATGTTATCTTTAGAAGTTCGATCCCAGGAGCTGATGAAAGCAAAATTTTCCCCTCTCAACCCTGTCCTTCCACTCACCCTACAATTAACAGTGGCTCATAAGGGCAGAAAGGATGCTCTAAGCAGGAGGGTTTGATTGTGTACCATTAAAGCAAGGAGAGGACAGTGTCCTGGAGGGGCTGTGCTTCTGTCCCAGGTTTGCCCTGGTCGCGAAGGCCCTATCTTCTTTGGGGACGAGCAGCACGGGTTCGTGTTCAGCCACACCTTCTTCATCAAAGACAGCCTGGCCCGGGGCTTCCAGCGCTGGTACAGCATCATTGCCATCATGATGGACCGGATCTACCTCATCAATTCCTGGCCCTTCCTGCTTGGGAAGATCCGAGGGATCATTGATGAGCTCCAGGGCAAGGCTCTCAAGGTGATGCCCACAACCGGGGCAGCGGGTGGCAGTGGGCTGGAACAGCATGCAAGCGGGCGGCCCTGTGGCTGCCGCTCTGTCTACGCTGTCAACTCCTGGCTTCAGGATCAGGGGAGTGGCCATATACCTAGTGGTCTGCCAGCCCATCCTGCTGCTTTACTGGTCTTTCTTGAGTGTTGTTCAGCCCTCGTGTCTTTGCTGCAGTCAGACACCGTGGTTTCATCCCCACTGCCTTTGCTTCCTCTGACCTCCATTCCGAAAGCTCACTTACTGATCGTGCTGCGGGCTCCCCCCTCCAGCTTCTGTGTGGCATCATAGGACAGGCAGCAGACGTCCCACAGAGGCTGGCCTTTAGTGACCCAGCACACTTCTCACAGACAGCGTGTGCCCTCAAGCCCCAGTTTTTTCTTGTTCATGTTTCTTGTCTGTTGCTGGGACGTGGGGAATCTGTTCATTGTAGGGTCCCAGTAAGTGCAGCGCCAGCCATGTTGAATGGTGCTCATTCTCCTGCTAGAGGGAGTGGGGGGTGCTGGTCATATACCCCTGCACCCCCAAGCTCTGAGTCGTGAATGCCTCCATGTGCGCAGAAGAGGGAGGACTGGAAATACTTGGAGAGTAACAGTAATGGCTACCTTGAACACATATACTACCTCAACATCTATCGAGTGCTCAGTGAGTCTGTGGTAGGGGATACAGGAGAACCTCTCATCCAGGTCTTCTCCTCAGGTATCTTCTAAGGCAGCTAGGGAAACAAACCATTCTATGCGCAGGTACAAGACTGGTGGCATTTTCTGTACTCTGCATCAAGGAAGCAGAGCGGGGCAGTCCTCAGGAGTGGCATCTTGAAGGTGGCTGTGAACAAGCTGGGCTGCTTGGCTGATTTGTTCAAGAACTACCCTGTCCTGTGCGTTTCAGGTGTTTGAAGCCGAGCAGTTTGGGTGCCCACAGCGAGCCCAGAGGATGAACACAGCTTTCACACCGTTCCTGCACCAGAGGAATGGTAATGCCGCCCGCTCACTGACCTCCTTGACAAGCGATGACAACTTGTGGGCGTGCTTGCACACCTCCTTTGCTTGGTAATGAGATTCTCAGCTCTTTCAGCAACTGTTAGAATGAGAGCAGTTACTGGAGGCTGTTTGGATTGTGCCCGAGACTGGGGAGAAGAGCCATCGGTACCTCCATGGTGTGTGCTTGTTTAGTGAGCACTGAACTGGGTTCCATTGTCCTCCGAGTAGGTGGCAGGCATCTTATATAGAACTCACTCCCCGGTGATGTTTTAAAAATGGCATCCCTATTCTGAGACCAGTGACCCCCTCCCTTCTTTGTACACATTTGTCTCACACAGCTTCCATGGGTCAGGAGGCAGAGGGTGGCGTGGCTGGCCATGCCTGGCTCTGCTTCTGAGGAGTTCCGCATCAGCTGGGGCTGTGCTACCTGAAGGTTCAGCTCCCTCATGGCCGGCAAGTTGGTGCTGGCTCTGGGCAGAGGCTCCTCCCCATGTAGGCGTCTGAGCTGACTTCCCTTGGAGTGATTGAGGGAAGAAAGGGTGAGGTGGGACCTGCAAGGTCTCCTTGCCCAGCCTGGACAGGCACACATTATTTCCAGTGCCTGCTGCTGGTGAGAGGCTTGCTGGTCCCTGGGATCAGACTCAATAGGAGGGAAGGGTTAGTCTTCACCTTTTAGAGCAAGGAGTGTCAGCGAACTTATGGGCATGTTTGAAATGACCACAGTTTGTCTTCTGGCCAAAGCTGTTTTTGTTCCTCCATTGCTAGAGAGACTCCTTCCAAAGGCTCCCACGGATTCTCGACCCTGAGTGGTGTTAGCTCAAAGATGGTGTCTTGTCGTTTAAGGTTCTGGTGAATGAGGGTCCTCGGGGGTGCATCCTCAAGGGCAGCTCCCCAGCACCTGCAAACTAAAGAGAAGGGTCTGTGTCCCCACCCATCTGATACGCATTCCTGCTGTCCTTTAAAAATCAATTTTCTTAAGGAAATTTTAAAACAGTCCCAAGTAGAATAAATAGTACAATGAAATATACACCTCCATCGTCTAGCTTTAGCATTACCAACATTTCACTGTTTTTTCTTCTGCCCTCTCACTTTCTCTGAGGGGATTTTTAAAGTAAATGTTAATTGTATCATTCCAACCATAAAACCATTCTCATATCCAACACGTGTCATCCAGCCCAGTCCCAGTTCACTTTTCCTGTTCTGCCTTAGAATTGACTTTTGAATTGGATCAGAACTCAGTGCGTAGGCTGTTCCAAAGCTCTCAGTCTGGGATAGTTCCTCCCACACCCCAAGCCCTGGTTTTCCGCACCTTTTGTGGGAAGACCTGGGCTGTTTGTTTTGGACTTAGCCATCGTATTGTGGTGTTGCTCCGCACATTTCTTTACACTGTTTTCTATAAACTAGTAGTTAGATCAAGAGGCTTGAAGGGCTTTAGGTGTAGTCTTCATTTTGGCAAGAACACATCACAGCTTTGTTCTTCAGGCTCCTGAAAGCATGCGGCAGCCGGCTGACCGAGAAGCTCCTAGAGGGCGCGCCCACCGAGGACACCTTGGTCCAGATGGAGAAGCTCGCGGGTGAGAGGGGAGGGGCTGGGCTGGAAGCCCTCCGTCTGCAGTGGCTGCTTGGGGTTGTCCCAGCCTTGTGGCCTGCTCCATGCCAGCCCAGGGGAGCTGATGGCGGGGCCTGGGAGAAGGAGCCTGGGAGCAACAGCTGCAGAAAGCTTGTCCTTTAGTCTTGGTGTTTGTACTGTGATTTCCTGTCTCATTTTCCTGGACAATCCCATGAGTCTCTGATCCCAGGCAGGTTGGGGAAATCCACCATTAGGGCTGTCAGGCTGTGCAGAATATTGACTTAGCGAAGGTTTTCTTGTCCCTATTTTATCATTAACCAAGTGCTAGACAGTCTCTTATTTTTTGCCCTTTAACAATAAAATGTTCTACTTCTTTCAGCTGGACCCAAGGCTTCCATCAAGGGCAATGGCTCCCAAACCTCACTGGGACCTGGGCAGCCTTGACAGGCTTGTGGTCAGACCCTTGTGTCTGGGACTCGGGGGCCTGTGCGTTTACATCACTCTGCAGGGGTTTCTGGTGTGGAGCCCAGCAGCCAGGAACCTCTGGTCCTGGTCCTGCTGTGTTTCTCCTTTAGAGATGATTCAGTGTTTGTTGATTCAGGTTCTCAGTCTCAACTCCTGGTGCATGTTGTGTATACTTTGTTGCTAATAATGCCTGATCTGCTTCAGTTTGCAAGCAATTGACCTTCTTAATAAGTTGGAACTGTTTCCAGGTTACTCCTGTAGTCAGGTGACTTACACACACTTGCATTCAAACATGCTCTCCTGAGCAGGGAAGAGGGAGTCAAGTTTCGGTGAGAGCAGAATGTGTTCAGAGAAGAGAAAACCTTGTCACTGTGCATTGGTTGTCCCTAGAATAGTTTATTATTGTAGGGAAGATGGTAAGCATAGTCTGTGGGTGAGATTCTCTCCTACAGAGAGCCAAGCATATCAGGAGAAACACTTTTAGCAGAGATGGAAATGCAGGTCTTACTGTCACATCTTGGTTTGTGTTCTGGTCAGAGAGGTTCCAAGTACATGCTTGGGAGTCAGACACACCTGCCTTCTGATCCTGCTCTGCTACTCTGCATCCTGTGTGCACGGGCATAGCCCCATCCTTGTGGGTCTTACCATTTGTGGATATTGTCAGGAAGATTAATTGAAATAATAGATATTTCGTTATCTTTGAAGTGGGGAGAATAGTATTGACCTTAGGACCATTGAAAAGACTAAATGAAATAATGTGTGGAAGCCCTTAGAATAGTGCCTGTCTGCGGAGAAGCTTGGTAAATACAAGCTGTTGCCGTTCCTACCATTTGCTTGGAGTTTCCCACCCACAGCGCACAGCCAGCAGTCTTGCAGTGATGTGCTTGACAGTACAGGGTAAGGCTCCAGGCTAGGCACACAGTGACTGGACCCTCCGGCCCTCCCAAGGGCTCTGAGAGTAAGGTGGCATAGCCAACTGGCCAAAACCAGGAATCAGTGACATCTGGTGGTTGAACCATGAGATGTTTTGTGCTGAAGTGGTCACGTAAGGAGACTGTTGCATCCAGGAAATGAAGGAATCCAGGGGACAGCATGTTTTATAACCATTTTATTGTCTGCCTTGCAGATTTGGAAGAGGAATCAGAAGGCTGGGACAACTCTGAGGCTGAAGAAGAAAGAGCCCCTGTCTTGCCAGAGGGCGCAGAGGGGCTGGAGCTGACCAAGTGCCCCACAGACTCTTCCTTGCTCTCAGACTGTGATAGCTGGCAGCCCCGGAAGCTGTCTGTGTTTAAGTCTCTTCGGCACATGAGGCAGGTAGGTGGTTGAGGGGTAGAGCCCCGATCAGAAACTCGGGAGGAGAGTCCAGTCCTCACCTGCCAGCTCATCTGCGTCCAGCACACTTTGTCCTTTGGGCCCATTGTGTTCAAGACCCAGCAGGGATTGGCTGGCCAGGGGTAACCAGGAACCTCCTTGGTGGGGGATGAAGCCACCAGTAGGCATCTGGAGTCTCTTAGCTACAGGGTTGGTGCTGTGTAGGTGTTTTCTTAAAAGAAAGGCCTGGAGGGTAGGCTTCTGATGGTTTGCTAATCTTGTCATTCTAGAACCTTTTAAAGGAACTGAATAGCTTTTTGCATGCAGCCTAGATGCTTTGCAAATTTAGAATGATGGCTGCTGTAAGAAATTGGGAACAACTTGAATGTCCAACCCTAGTAAATGTGTTCAAACAATGGACTATCATTAAACACAAGAAAGAAATGCGATACATTGTGTAGGGTGGTACATAAATATTTATAGTCATGTACTGCTTAGCAATGGGAATACGTTCTGAGAAATGGGTTGTCGGGTGACTTCATAGTCATGTGAACATCACAGAGTGTGCTTACACAGACCTAGATGGTGTGGTGTTGGCTGCTACTGTGGGTGTACGTGCTGTGCTTTTGTGCAGCTAGCAGTGCGGTAGGTTTGTTTACCAGCATTACAGCTGACACCTGAGTAATGCTGTTATTCTCAATGGCTGTGACGTCACTAGGTAGTAAGACGCTTTCAGCTCCGTTACAATTTTATGGGACCACTGCCATGGGGCGAGTGGTGTGTCATTGACTAAAAGTCGGTAGGCAGTGTAGGACTGTCTGTGCACCAAAGACAGAAGTCTCAGCCGCAGCAGAAGGAAGGCATTGCTAGATTACGAGAGCAGGTTGTCTCTTTGTGTAACCCTCTTCTGTATTTATTTTTACAATAAGCATGAATTTTGTCAAAAGACAGTTATTTCTGTTTTGGCAAATGGAGTAAGAACTGATTTCATGGCCAATGCTCTGTGGAACTTCTGGATGAAAAATGGTCACCCACCCAGGTCATGGATTTGCCTGAAATCTCCCTTGTGTGCTTGCATGGATGAAAATCAGGAGGACTCTTGAATTTTTCCAGAGGTGGGAGCATTTCGAAGAGCTTGGGGTATGGTGAAAGGCAGTGTCGTAGTCCCTTTATGTGTGTGTGGTCATGTTCATGAGCCATGAGACAACGACTGGACTCATAAATGTTGATGTCGGGGGGGTCAGTGAAAGGGAGGCTGCAGACAGAGGCTGGTCTAGGTTGAAGCAGAGTAAGGATAGGCAAACGAGGTGGTTGTGACTCTTTGATGACTCCCAGGTTGAAAGTGTACTAGCTCTAAAGGGCACTGGCTGTTGGGTTGAGCACGTCAGTGTGGCCTTTCTGGGTGGGGTGTGTGTTGGGCTTGTGTAGAAGCCCCTGCTCTGCATAGGTCCTGAAGTCTCACGATGCCTGCCTCTGACTTTGAAGTGGTTCAGCAAAATGAGCTGTATGTGCAGAAGGAAGGTCACTGTTGCAAAAAGCTAATACTTTTTCTGCTTCAAGGTTTTGAAAATAAAATTGGGAAAAGATCTTATAAAATGTGCAAGATCAGGTTTTTCAGGTATGAATCCGGGGTTTCTACCTGCCTCCCTCCAACCTTGAGCCCGCCACCAAGCCTCCCTGAGATGAGGGGTGGCTTTCTCCTGACCCGCTGCCCTTTATTGCGAAAGGATGGTTTCTAACAAACACACAGGTAACACCGGTGGGCAGAAAGCACTGAACTCTGTCCCTCAGGTCCTGGGTGCCCAGTCTTTCCGCATGCTGGCCTGGCATGTCCTGATGGGGAACCAGGTCATCTGGAAAAGCAGAGACCCCGACCTGGTGCTGTCAGCTTTCGAAGTGCTTCAGGTAGGAGAGTCCCCATTCCCATGTGCTGCACCGCAGGGCCTTATTGTCCATAATGGGCTTTAAAACTAACCTGACTTGAGGTGTGGCCCTGGGGGCATCAATGGCTCAGTGCGAGCTGCATTCCTGCATCTGAGGTCTGTGTGCCTCCCCACTATCAGCAGTGACAATCCTTTATGGCACAGGTGGGAAACACAAGGCCTGCAGGACAAATCCGGCCCTCCACCTTGTTTTATCCAGCCGAGCACCTTGTTTCTACCCAGTGGCAGCACCAAGCTCTCGCTTACTCCTGTACTGTTAAGGAGTTGAAGTTACATTTGGCCCCTTGAAGGCAACCTCGTGGCTTATGTGGCCCCCGGTGAAAAAGTTTGACACCCTGCTTTATGGGTTTTATCTCCAGTGGAAGAATCTGTACTGTCCTAACAGGCTGACAACTAATTATCCTGACCCCCACTCCCAATCCCTGAACCCCTCTCAAAGCCACAGGAGTGGCTCATGGCTGCCAGAAGCAGGTCTGCCTCGACAGAGAGCAATCTGCATGGGTTGTTTGGGGTGTGGGCATAGCCTGCTGTCTGTTCCAGAGGGGTGCCAGGTGCCAGGGCCTGAGTTTGGCTCTGACATACTTAAGTCATCAGAAAGCATGGGAGGACCTGCCATCTGCCTAGGACTTTGAGGGCACAAAATGGCTATGACACAGTCTCTCAGAAAACTTATAATCTTTTTATCAAATGAGGAAACACATAAACATCTGAGAAATAAAAGAACTGCATAAGAATTAATACCATAAAGTGAAAGGCAGTGCGAGTCATGTTGACTAGTGGCCAGCACACACTGTTAGAGGGCAGAATGACCAGGAACGCCTTCTGGGAAGAGGGAGGATTTGGGTTGAGCTGTACAGGGTCTGTGGCGTGTGAATGATGGAGACAGGCAGGGCGGGGGGTGTCCTAACCAGTGTCGGTCCTGAGTCACCTCTGTCCTTTGTAGACCATGCTACCAGTGGGCTGTGTCCGCGCCGTCCCTTACAGCAGCCAGTATGAGGAGGCCTACCGGTGCAACTTCCTGGGGCTCGGCCTGCATGTGCAGGTGCCTGCCCATGTGCTCGCCTCAGGTGCGTGCCTGTCCTGTCTGGTCTCGTCCCTGCGCCTCCAGACTTGGAGGTGGGACTGGATCTTCGCATGCATTCCAGGGTGTTGCCTGCCAGCCTCAGAAGCAAGAGGGCCCATGTTGTAGGACCAGCTTTCCCAACACCATTGGGCCTCTGTTTTCTGTCTTTAATACGGCTGAGGGTGGGGCTAGCCAACCCAGGGCCTGGTTCTCTGTTGGGGGCAAACCACCGTCACCACCCTGGCAGTGAGAACAGCCCCAGTGGATGTCAAGACGGTTGCAGTGCTGTCTTGGTGGGAGTGAGTCGGGAGCCTTTGCGGGTCGGGGGTGTGCTGGGTAGTGACAGTGTGCCTTCATCGTCCTTGGAGAAGTCTCGTGGTCTTCCCTTGCTCTATCACTGTCTGGCCCTACTTCCTGGCCCTCTCCAAGTGTTTTCTTCCTTTGATATACCTTTTGTAAATAAGAGTTTATTTAAGGCAAAACTGATGACATATGCTGGGAGCATGATCTCAAATGTATTTTTATGCCTTAAATACATCCTTCGCATCCATGAGTAGAGTAGGGCTTGCTCAGCCTGGCTGCACCCTCAGTGCTAACAAGCTTTCTCCTCTAGGCAGACAACCAAGAAGCTAATCAGCATCCTTGTCCTTTGGTTTAGGAAGTTCAGGAGTCAACCTGGGTGCACACCCCAGCCTCCCAGAGTAGTCAGGGCTTCTCTGAGCGCGCCTGTCAGGGGCAGTCACTGTGCTCCCAGGCAGTTGGGAGGTCTGTTGGCAGAGCATTTGGCACTTAGCAGCCCCGAGCTTCCTCTCTGTTCGGCACCAGACTGGGTCTTGGGTGCCTGAGAGGCAGCTCCTTTTTTCTGGGTGGTGTTCAGAACATGGGCCCTGGTTTCAGATACAGGCTTGAAATTCTTACCACTTCCAGCTATGTAACTTCGGGCAAGTCCCTGAGCTGCTGGGTCTGCTTCCCTGTCTATAAAACGGGGGTAAGAGCAGGGCTTCTCTAGCAGTCACAGGGCTATTTAGTATTAAGCAAATTGAGGTATATAAAATAGTAATTATTATAAAACAATATATTGTTAGTTTAACCAAGGCAAAAGTTAAACCTTAATTATTCACAAATACACCACAGAGAGTTTGAAATGCAAAGCACTAATCTCAGGAGACTGGAGTGACTCCCTGGTTAATCTGAGATAACTGGGAGCAGCAGAGTGGGGGCTGTTACAGGACTGAGAAGTGCATTTGCAGAGCGGTGTGCTTTGTGTTGCTGCAGAGTTTGCTGTTGTGGTGGAGGTCCACGCAGCCGCTCGCTCCAGCCTCCACACCGCCAGCTGTGAGGACGATCAGCCTCTCAGCAAGTATGAGTTCTCAGTGACCAGTGGGAGTCCTGTAGCTGCAGACAGAGGTGGGTGCTGCTGAGTGGGCTGCCTTCCCCCAGAATGAGAGTGGGAAGGAGGGCACTCCCCCTGTGCTGAGCGTCCCGCTTCCTCCCACCCTGTTCCTAGTTGGCCCAACCATTTTGAATAAGATAGAAGCTGCCTTGACCAACCAGAATCTGTCTGTGGATGTGGTTGACCAGTGCCTCATTTGCCTCAAGGAAGAGTGGATGAAGTAAGTGCACCCCACCTGGGTCCCTAGAGTCTTTGATGTCTGTTCCTGGGGAGGGCTGGACTACCACCGGCAGTGGGTCTGCTGAGGAAAACCAGAGCTGTTTCCAGGGAAAGAAGTGAGGTCGTGGCTGCCAAGAGAGGTAGTCCAGAGTAGAGGTTAAGAGCGTGAGTTCAAATACCCACTCCACCACTTAATATATTAGCTGAGTGCCTCTGAACAAATGACCTAGTGCCCCCAAGCCTCAGGCTGCTCACCTGTGAGATGGGGGTGACATGTGCTTCCAAGGAAAGCTGCTTAATTAACTTTAAAATTTGAAAGTCAGATCATAGATGTTCTTGTTTTACTAAAGCAAGTTACTTTATTTCCTCCTGCCTTCTTAAGTAGTTTTTTGGGGGGTAATTTTTAGTAATTTAATTAGTCAAAACATAGTCCTGATTTCCAGTAGTACAGAGAAGCTTAGGATCAACCAAGTCCTTTTATGAATTTAAGGAAAATTTTTTTCTTTTGTGTGTTTTCCCTGTTTTGATGCACCAGCCACATTACCCAGGGCAGTAACTGCTGACAATTAGAGACTGCTAGGTGTGCAGGAGTGGGCCACTGCCCGACACGCTGTCTCTTCTCAGTGCTTGCATTCCAGTCCCACTTGTGGGGCTGCGGTTGACTTTGAAGCCACTTGGGCCCCAGGACCAGAACTCTGGTGACCGTGCTGTGGTGTCTGAGTGTTGTGTTTGGTTTTCCACAGCAAAGTGAAGGTCCTTTTTAAATTCACTAAGGTGGACAGTCGACCCAAAGAGGACACCCAGAAGCTCCTGAGTATCCTTGGAGCATCCGAGGAGGACAATGTCAAGCTGCTCAAATTCTGGATGACAGGCCTGAGCAAAACCTACAAGTCACACCTCATGTCCACAGTCCGTAGCCCCATGGCCTCAGAGCCTCGGAATTGACCCCGCCGTGGACATCAGCATGATGTGCTTCTGGGACATGGGGATGGCCGCCCTCACCACTGTGCTCCCATTTCCAAACTGCTGGTGTGGAGCCGTTTCTGAGCAAGGAATGGAAATCGTTGGGGCTGAATTGTGCCTGTGGGGGGTGTTTGGGCCTGGTGTAGTTCTTGGGGCCATCCCACAAGCTGCTCCAATTGCTCCAGCCTGAAGAGGACACTGGGAGACTTGTGCAAGGGACCAGTCCCTGCATTGGTGCACCCTTGTGAGACAAGATGAAGGAAATTGTGCGTCTCGAGTCTCTCGTGGACTTAGATATCAAAATTTATAAGGAAAATTTTAGTTACAATATCATACCCTGTCTCGAGGTTAACATTCAAAACTTTCTATTCTGAAATTCAGCAAGAGTTTTCCAGGCTTTATATGCATGAATATATGTATTGCTACAGTTGTGGGTTTCCAAGATCCATGCTGACCCTTATCTTAGTCACTTTACTAACCTGATGTTGAGTTAGGGCTCTGGGAAAGGCTTTTGGAGTGAAGAGGATGGATGTGTTTCTTATAGTTACACCCTTTGGAATGCGTGTTCTGAAGTCTTGTGACCACCAAGGCTTCTGGCCATGCTTTCCTGAGGTTGCTTTAAAATCACACTGCATGGTGGAAATGGGAGGGAGGTGGGGAGGGATGGCTGGGTGGGCTGGGATGGGAATAAAGGACAGAAAACTGTAACTGAACAACGATTAAAATAAAATAAAAAATAAAATAAAATCACACTGCAGTTGGACAAGCCCCTCATCTTTGTCAGACAAAGATGATACTTTGCTGAAATGTTCAGTGGGGCTGTTTGGCTGGTCTGGCGCACTGTGTATGCAGTTTAGAACCGCACCCCCCCCATAGTTTTGTTCCACAACACATTTTTCTTTGTTGCTTCTTTAAACATTCACACTTGCCAGCAGTTAATTTTCAGAGCATAATGATTTAAAATAGTTCCATCATCTCAGTGTGCATTTTTGATAAGAGTTCATGGTTTAGAGGGATTTTGCAGCAGTTTTGCTGATTTCTTTAGTTTTTTGTTTAATATATAGTTAACATGAAGACTGAATTTATATGACTCGGTGTCTGTATCATGCAAGAACACCAAAACAATAAAGCTGTATTTTTATAAAATGTTAACTACTGGATTTCATTGGTTTGGTAACTAAAGTTTTCTTGGGACCAATCACAGAAAATATGGATAAAATAACACCAGTAATGATATAAGTAAAGACTGGTAAACTGTGGTTAATTTTGGTTAATTTCAGCCCATGGCACAGCAACAGCCACCCAGTCCCCAGCCACGTTCGCCTGTTCCTGCAGCAGCTTGCACACAGCATATGAGTGTTAGGGTGGGTAAAAAAGACCCTGTCCTAACTGTTACAGGTCTGCGCCAATCACTGATTGCTACTTGTGATCACAAAGGTGCAAAGAGGTTGGGAGCCATGTGGCACCTCTCCCCTTACTGCAAGCCCCTCCTCTAGCTGACATGGTTGCCAGAAGCCTTAACAGACTGGTGCCCTCTCCCACCCATTTCATTGTTTTGTTTTCTCCTTTCAGGAGCCAGGTATGACAGACCAACATTCAAAAACAACTGCATGTGTGGGAAAAATTAGAAAGTGGCTGCACACCCATGGAAAAGCTAAGAAAAGACCTGAGGAAAAGGTTCCCATTGAGGGAACATGTTCACATTGAGGCTTATTTGTGGCAAAGACTGTGGCCAACAACTATAAAAATAAATAAGTAAAAATAAGAACAAAGCTTAGGGGGGTGGGGAGCAGTATCTGATTTTTGGAGTTAATACATTATTAGATTTAAATATCCAATGTTAAAAAAAAACTCAAGGCATGCAAAGAAATGGGAACATATGGTCAATTCAAAGGAAAAAAAATAATTCAACAGGATCTGTCCCTGAAGAGGTTTTAATGGCAAATATATTAGTAAAGACTGAGGCAACTGTCTTAAGCTCCAAGTACTAAAGGAAAATGTGGAGAAAGTCAAGAAAATGATGTATGAACAAAATGAAAATGCTGTCTGGAGTCTGCCACACCTGGTGCCCAGGAGGAACAGAGACGCAGAGGCCATCAGCCATCGTAAAGGCTACCAGACGTTGTTGTGGCCAACACACCAAGGTGGTTGGAACGCGCGCAACAGCACAGGTAAGTGCCCATGGCCCCCAGTGCTCTTCGGCAAGGTCGTAGGGTGTGTTATATTTCAGGGAAAAAGGGATATTTTTCCAAGGTTGCAATCTCTTTAGTAAGCAGAAGCCTTGCTCTCTCCAGCAATTGCCACACCCCGAGGGAACCGGTCCAGCATTTAAAAGCCACAAGGGCACTCGCTGCAACAAAGCCTCCTGTGACAGGATGAGTTGGATGTGGGCCTGGAAAGAATAGGTTTTCTGCCAACTGCAAGCAAATGCCCACGCAATGAGAGGTACACTGTAAAAAACACAAGCTCGTCCCCGCAGCACAATCCCCAATCAGGTTTTAGGCTTGGGGAGAGAGCAATGAATTTTCCTTTCAATTAGCTTTTTTTTTCTTACAAGCGCCTCTACATATTCTTTCTTTAAAAGTTGCCTTTTGCAGCCCTTTTGATTCTGCCTTTTCCCTCCACCCACCTGTAAACAGAAAAGCAGATAGTAAATGAGTGTTTTGGTTTCAACCAGACTCCAAAGATTGCTTTGAGAACTCAAGAGTTAGTTAACAAGGTTGTTTATGAGTGTTTCAGCTTCTTGTTGAAGCACCAAAGATAAGAGGCATTCCTTCCTCCGGCTTGAGATCTCAAGTGTTCCTACATGAGTAGGGGCCTTGCGGAGATGTCTGGGGTCAATCCCCGAGACATGCAGGGGCCTCACAGGGAATGCCAGTCAGTAATTTACCTTGGCTCGGTCAGGGAGCATGATGTAAAGGTTGGTCACCTGGCACTTCGAGCCCCCCTCGCAGTCTTAGATGCGTGGGAAAAACCTGAAACCCATAAGCTGGGTTAGGGTACCCTGCATACCAGGCAGCCCTCCTCAACTGTCTCCCACCAACAGTACATTTTTGACCTACCACACTGTACTCCCCAATAGCTAATTAGCTAGGGTTTAGTACGGGCTGTGGAGTCTGAGAGGGCAGAAATTGAAAGTAAAAAAGAAACCTTTTAACAACACGAATGGGATTTCCCAAGAACAAAAGCAATGTTTTATGCTAATTCAGCTGTTTTTTAAAGCTGTTAAATATCTCTCTGATAAGGGATCTTTAGACTTAGTTATTTAAGAAAAAGTTGGACAGAAGTTGAAACAGCATCAGGTGGTGTGAGATAAAGGCTAGTGTCTCACTCCCTCCTTTAGAGGATTTAATTTGAAAATACTGGTTTGCTTGAATTTTATTTTTATTTCTGTTTGAAAAGTAATGTCTCAGTCTCAAAATGTTTTAGTAAATAGAATGAGATCTCTAATGTTACATCATAAGAATTCTACTCAGAATTTAAATTGATTATTTAAAAAAAAACTTCTGGCCAAGATGGAGGCATAGGTAGACACTGTGCCTCCTTGCACAACCAAGATAGGGACAACAACAATTTAGAAACAGAATAACAACCAGAACTGATAGAAAATTGAACTGTATGGAAGTCGGACAACCAAGGAGTTAAAATAGACATGTTCATCCAGACCAGTAGGAGGGGCGGAGTCAGGCAGCGGGGCGGAGAAGGGTCTCGGAACTAAGAGCATTGGGATCGGGTGCGTAAGGCCTTCCAGGTGTGCAAGACTGCAGCAGCAGACCCCTGCCGAGGGGTAGCAACCGGCAAACCCAGTGAGGCAGCGATTGTGAAGTGAGACACTGCACGCAAAGTGGCTGGTTGACCTGGCAGTCCCAGGGTCCCAGTGCCCGGAAATAGCCTCAGGGCACTGACTGAAAACACCTGTGGGAGTTGAGGCACTGGGAGAGACTCCCAGACTCACAGGAGAGTTCGTTGGAGAGACTCACAGGGTGGACAAGCCCACCCACATGGGAATCAGCACTAGAAAGCCCTAGTTTGCTCAGGGGAAGTGACAAAAGGCACTGAAGTCCAATGGAGAGCGGAGCAAGTGTCATTGTTTCCTCTCGGACCCCACCCCCACATATAGCATCACAACTCAGCAACTGCGTTGACCCACACTGGTGAACACCTAAGGCTCTGCCCCCCAACATAATAGAAGTGACAAGACAAAATAAAAGTGGCTCAAACAGAAGAACAACTGAAAGCCCCAGAACCAATACCTTTAAGCGACCGAGAGATAGCCAGCCTATCAGATGCACAGTTCAAAACACTGATGATCAGGATGCTCACAGAATTGGTTGACTTTGGTTGCAAATTAGATGAACAAATGAAGGCTACAATAAGTGAAATTAAGAAAAATGCACAGGGAACCAATAGTGTTGGAAAGAAAGCTGGGTCTCACATCAATGGAGTAGACTAGAAGGAAGAAAACAACATACAACCAGAAAAGAATGAAGACATAAGAATTCAAAACAATGAGAAGAGGCTTAGGAACCTCCAGGACATCTTTAAACATTCCAACATCCGAATTATAGGAGTACCAGAAGGAGAACAGGAAGAGCAACAAGTGGAAAACTTATTTGAACAAATAATAGAGAACTTCCCCAATCTGGCAAAGGAAATAGACTTCCAGGAAGTCCAGGAAGCTCAGAGAGTCCTAAAGAAGTTGGGCCCAAGAAGGAACACACCAAGGCACATCATAATTACATTAGCCAAGGTAAAAATGAAGGAGAGAATCCTAGAAGCAGCAAGAGATAAGGGGACAGTCACCTACAAAGGAATTCCCATCAGACTGTCAACTGATTCCTCAAAAGAGACCTTACAGGCAAGAAGGGGCTGGAAGGAAGTATTCCAAGTCATGAAAGTCAAGGACCTCCATCCAAGATTGCTCTATCCAGTAAAGCTATCATTTAGAATGGAAGGGCAGATAAAGGGCTTCTCAGATAAGGTCAAGTTAAAGGAGTTCATCATCACCAAGCCCTTATTTTATGAAATGTTAAAGGGACTTTTCTAAGAAAAAGAAGATAAAAAACATGTATAGTAAAATGACAGCAAACTCACAATTATTAACAACCACACCTAAAACAAAAACAAACAAAAAAAAAAACTAAGCAAACAACTAGAACAGGAACAGAACCACAGAAATGGAGATCACATGGAGGGTTAGCAACAGGGGAGTGGAAGGAGAGAGGGGGAAAAGATACAGAGAATAAATAGCATAGATGGTAGGTAGAAAATAGGGGGAGGGCAAGAATAGTATGGGAAATGTAGAAACTAAAGAACTTATGACACATGGACATGAACTAAAGTAGGGGAATGTGGGTGGGAGAGGGTGTTCAGGGTGGAGGGGAATGAAGGGGGGTAATGGGACAACTGTAATAGCATAATCAATAAAATTTTAAAAAGCAAAGCAAAGAAAAATATCTCACTTCTCTCAGACAGTGAAAAGCTCAAGGAGAAAAACAATGAGAAAGTGTGTCTTTTAAATACTCAGAATCTTCCTCCTGGAGACCTAGACACTGCTTTGGTCCTGGAAACAAGCTGTGCCAAACTTAGTATTTCCCCTGCCTCTTCCCAAGTCTCCCTAAAAATTTCAGGGGTACTAGGTAATAAGACAGCTCACTTTTGAGCACACTCAAGCAACACAGTAATCACCAAAAACAAAAAAATTTAAATGTATTTGCCAGTGGGAGAAAAAACTTTCTGAAAGTTGTGAAATGTCTTCATAAATTTGTCCATCTAAAGAATGCTAATTACTTACTTTTAGTTGTCACTATAAGTTGAGAATTTTAATTAAATTGGGAAAATATATAGTTTTGGTAATGAAAGGTATAAATTATGGCATTTAGTCTGGAAAAAATAGGATTGAATGTGGGTTATTCTAAAGTCGGTTATGTCTGAATGAGTTAAAAGGGCAAACTAAAATGGGCTAGAAATTTGAAGAAGGATTGTGTAAGTCGAAGATGGTCTGTGTAAGTTGAAGGAGGATTGTATTAGGGAAAAAGAAAAGAAGAGGATAAGAAAGTGAAGAAAAGAAAGAGAAAGAAGGAATTAAGAAAGTGAAGGATTATGAAGGAGAAGGGTAAGAAGGAATAAAGGAAAAGGATATGTGCCACATTCCTGTGTAGCATGGGAAGGAAAGACATTAGAGTGAGTAACTGAAGAAGGGAAGTAGAAGTAGAAAAAAACAAGAAGAAGAAGGAAAATTAAGCATCTAATTTTTGAAAAACTGCTCCCTACCTGTTGCAAACTGGAAGGCCAGGAGTTAAAGGCTTAAAAGAGCCTTCCAGAAGGGCAAAAATCAGACCCCCAAAGCTAAACAAGAAAACGTAATAGAAAAAGTTAAAAGACTGTTTCTTTATCATTCCCAAGCTCAGCAAATTATTAAAGAATGCCATGACTGTCAAGCCCTTACTAAGGTACATCCATCCACAGGAGTTAACCCTCGAGGACTAAGTTCTCAAATGATTTGGCAAACAGATATCACTCATTACTCTCCCTTTGGAAAATTCAAATACATTCATATTTCTATTGATATTTATTCTGATGCCCTACATGCATCTGCTTTGACAGGAGAATCTGTTAAAAAATATACAAGCCCATTGGCTTTAGGCCTTTAGGTATTTAGGACAGCCTGAGCAAATTAAAACTGATAATGGCCCAGGATATCTTGCCTGTTCTACTCAAGCCTCCCTTCAGCGTTGGAATATCCAACATAAACAGGAATACCTTACAATCCGACCGGTCGGGTGGGCAATTGTTGAATGGGTGCACCATACTCTTAAAAACCTTCTTAAAAAAACAAAAAACAAGGAATCAAGAGTCTACCCCCGCAAATTTGATTATGTTAACTATGTTCACCTATGATTTTCTAAATTGTGATGAATCACTCTGTATTCCAATTAAGAAACATTTTCAGAAGAAAGAAACAGTCATTTTATCCTCAGGTTCTATACAGAGATCCACTGAGAGATGGCATTCGGCTGGGCCCTGTGGACCTCTTAACTTGGGGAAGAGGGTAGGTGTGTGTTTCCATCCCTACAGGTTCTGTCTGGCTTCCAGTTAAAAGGGTGAAGCCTTATCATGAACAAAACAGACATTAAGCTCCACTTCCTGAAGATTAAAGCCAATCAGCTGACAGACCAGATGGCCCAGCTGACACTGAACAGGCAGAAGGAACACAACTATCCACGGTGTCACACACAGAAATGCTTCAACAGGCCCAGATTGATCAAGAAATTCTGACTCACCTTTCTGCAGTCGAATCAGCACTCAGCTGGATTGGTGAATGCCAGGACGTGCTAGTGACCCATCAGCAGCTGACCTGTGATCCTGGTTTCTCCAACTGTGTGTCACCCCACTACAATGGAACTCCAGCCAATACTCCTGGAGTGATATTTAACATGAACTAAGAGGAGCTTTTTCTACTGATTTAAAGGGACAAATTAATAAATTGCAACTGGGATCACACCAACAGTTGCAGGACATTCAACACTTAACTAAGTAGGAGATTCTTCAAACCCTTAATAATAATCTTGGCTTGTTAAACCCAAAACACTGGTTTGATGGACTCAAGACTGTGGTTCATTGGAGCCACTTGTTTACTGATTTTAATAATGCTTTATATATTACGATGCATTTACAAATTATTTGCCCAGGGTGGCAAAAGAGACCAGCAAGTAGCAAATCTTGTGGCATGAATCACCACAACAGCCTTAACAAAAAGAAAAAAAATGGGGAATTGTAGGGGAACGGTTTGTTTCAGTCTGGCAAATGTGACTCAGCTCTGTATAGAAAACCTATAGAAGTGAAGTGGTGGACAGAAGCCAGACCTTCAAACTGAGTTTTCCCATGGGAATCAGGCTTAGAAAATGCATTCTGACTGCTATGGCTTGCTCTTGCTAAAACTCCATCACCCTTGTCTAAAACAACAAATGTGTATTGTCTATCTTCAAGGTAATTTCCAAAGCCTGTGTGAATTCTCCCAAGGACAGAGCTAATCAGTTCATCTCCATTCCCTTCTGCATGTTATTTTCATTTCCTTGATTGTACCTAAAATGTAGACAATAATATCCTATGTAATAGATAATAAATCTTTCTCTGATGTAAGACCCAAGAAAAACAATAAAAGCCTGTCTAGGCAAGGGTCAGGGCACTCTCCTTTTGAGAGAGTGGCCGAGGCATTCATAGACTCTCCCCTTGAGAGAGTAGCTGTGCCATTTCCTCTTTTCTCCACAGGATGGCTGTCGTCCGTGCATTTATTCTCATCTCCAGCCACAACAGGCGGACTCTGCTGGCTGGAGTCCACCACATGAAAATATCAAAAGACGGAAACCTAAAAATAAACCAAGAAGAAATTCCAAATCAGAAAACTAAAATGAAAAAAACTTACTATAGGGAGTTAAAGGCATATTTGAGCAGTCATAAGAAAGAATCACAGAACTCGAAGATAAAATAATAGAAATGTTTGAGACTGAGGAACAGAAAGAAAAAAGACTGAAGAAAAGTGAACAGAGGCTAAAAGTCCTATGGAACACCATCAAATGGACCAATATAAATATCATGAGAGTCCCAGAAAGAGGAGAGGGAAAGGGGAAGGGAATATTTAAAGAAATGGCTGACAGCTTCTAAAATTTGATGAAAGATGTAAATATAAACATAAAAGAGGCTCAACAAACTCCCAAGTAAGATTTAAAAACACCAAGAACATTATAATCAAACTTTCAAAAGAGAAAGCAACAAGAGGTAAATCATCATATGCAAGGAATCCTCAATAAGATTATCTTCAGGTTTCTTATCAGAAACATTGGAAACCAGAAGACTGGACTAGTTCAAAGTGCTAAAAAACAAAACAACAACAACAAAAGTAAACCAAGAATCTATATCCAGCAAAATGATCCTTAAAAGTGAGGGAGAAGTTAAGACATTGCCAGATAAAAGCTGAGGTATACCGTTCATGACCAGTAGAGCTGCCCTGCAAGAAATGCTCAAGGGGGTTCTGCAAGATGAAGTAAAAGGACACCAGACAGTGCCTCAAAACCACACTGACATACAAAGATCTCAGTAAAGGTAAATGTGTGAGCCATTATGTAAGCTAGTATTGTGACAATAGTTTGTAACTACCTTTGGTTTCGTATAATTTAAAAAAAATGTAAAGAAAAATAATGTAAAAGCTTGTATTACTATAACTTTGATTTGTAACTACAAATCTTGTTTTCTATGTAATTTAGGAGACTAATGCATTTAGAAGAATTAGTTTATATCTGTGGGCAAACTAGGAAGATGTAATTTGGTGATATCAACCAAAAAGTGTGGGGATGGAGCTGCAGTGTTCTTGCTCCTGAAGTTAAGCTGCTATAAATTGAAATTAAATATTATAAACTTAGGACATTAAATGTAATTTTTATGTAATCATAAAGTAGCTATAGAATATAGACAAAAGGAAAGAAATTAAAACATTTTACTATAAAAAATTGACAGAGAAGTGCATAAAATGAGTGACCAAAAAGCTATATGGCATATAGAAATCAAAACTCAATGACAGAAGTTAGTCCCTCTTTATCAGTAATTACTTTAAATGTAAATGGATTAAACTCTTTAGTCAAAAGACAGGAACTGGCATAATGGATAAAACACAAGATCCAACAAGATGTCATCTATGAGAGACTGACTTGGTATCCAAAGGCACAAGCAGGTTGAAAGTGAAATGATGGACAAAAATGTTCCGTATGAATAGTCACCAAAAGAGAGCAGGAGTGGCTGTACTAATATCAGATTAAATAGACTTTAAATTAAAAAAGGTTACAAGGGAGAAAGACCCAATACAGCAATAAGATACAGCAGTTATGAACATGTATACACCTAATGACAGACCATCATAATATACGAAGCAAAAACTGACAGAATTGAAGGAGAAATAGTTCTACAATAATAATTGAAGACGTCAATGCTCCACTCACAACAAAGGGTAGAATAGGCAGACAGAGGTTAAGTAAGGAAATAGGGGGCTTAACACAAATGAAACAGATTGAACAGATACAGAACACTCCAGCCAACAACAGCAGAACACATATTCTTCACAAGTACACACGAGACACTTCAGGTTAGACCATGTATTAGACCTCAAACTAAATCTGAATAGCTTCAAAAACAGATACACAAAGTACCTTCTCTCACAAAAAGTTGGAAAATTCACAAAATTGTAAAAATTACATAGCTAATTTTTATGGGAAAAAAAGAAATAAGGGAAATGAAAAAATACTTAAGAGATAACTGAGAATGAAAACATAACAAACCAAAACTATGGGACACAGTGCAAGCAGTGCTGAAGGGAAGTTTATATATATATATGCTTACATTAAAAAAAAATCTTGCCCTGGCTGGTGTGACTCAGATTGAGTGCCGGCCTGTGAACCGAAGGGTCACAAGTTCTATTCCCAGTCAGGGCACATGCCTGGGTTTCAGGCCAAGTCAGAGTAGGTGGTGCTCGAGAGGCAACCATACATTGATGTTTCCCTCTTTCTCCCTCTCTTCTCCTCTCTCTAAAAATAAAATATTAAAATTAAAAATCTCAAGCCAACAATCTAACTTTGCAACCTAAGGAACTAGAAAACAACAAAGCAGACTCAAAGCTAGCATAATAAAGAAAATAAAAATTACAGCAGATGAAAAGACTAACATTTTAGGTTGAAAGCCATTTTTTGAATAAGCTCTCAATTAAAATATTATGCATAATTTTTTTTTTGTTTTTTACTTTTCAGTTGAAACAGCAATACATGTAAAATGCAACTGATAGTCTGGCTTTTAATCTGTCATGCTTTTGCAATATGTACAATATGTGGTGGCATAATCCTTTCTAAATGTTCTTTTTGAACTTTCTGGTAGGGAATAATTCCTGGGACAGCAGAGGGGTTGGTACCACGGGTGACATCTGAGACAATGCTTTATTCTGTATCTCTGTTTTCTTATGTGGACCACTCTTTATGTCTTGCTTCTCTCCTTTCTTGTTTCTTGATGATTTAATTTCTCCACTCAACAATATAATCAAGAGCCTATGGTATGTAAGGTATTATTCTAGTGGTTAGAAATACAGTTCTCTGACCTCTTGAAACTTACCATCTTATGAAGAAAATGAAAAAAATAAACAACTTAAGTGAAAATATTTACTATGAATACACCAAAACAGAGTGGTAAGCAAGAGCGGTGCAATATTGGATTGGAGGGTGAGGGAAGGCAACTCCTCTCACAGGGAAGCTGAAACATGAGTGACGGAAAGAGCAAGCTATTTCTTCCTTGTAATTTTTCCTTCACTCAGGCCCACAGATTTAAAACTATTAGAGCAGAGATAAACAAAATACAGAATATAAACACAAAGGACAAAAATCAAACCCAAAATTGGTTCTTCAAAAATATGAACAATATTGAAAAACCTTTAGCTAGGTGGACTAAACAAAAGAAGACTAAAATTACTAAAATCAGAAATTAAAGTTGAGGGGACATTACTACCTATTCTACAGAAATTAAAGAGGATTATAAGAGAGTACTGTGAACAGTTACACACTAAAAAATTGGATAACCTAGATGAAAGGAAAAAATTCCTAAATACATAAAATCTACTAAGATTAATTCATGAAGAAACGAAAAATCTAAATAGACCTATAAGTAGTAAGGAGATGGAATCAGTGATCAAGTATCTTCCAAGAAAGAAAGGCCCTGGAGTTGATGACTTCACTGGTGAATTCTACCAAACAAAGAACTAATGCCAATCCTTCCCAAACTTTTCCCAAAACCTGAAGAGGAGGGAACACTTCCTAATTCATTTTATGAGGCAGCATAACACCAACTAAAGCCAGAAAAGATACCACAAGCAAAGAAAACTACAGCCCAATATCCCTTTTGAACATTGATGCAAAAATTCTCAACAAAATACAAGCAAACATAATTCAGTAGCATGTTAAAAGAACTGTACACCATGACTAAGTGGAATTTATTCCTGGAATACAAGGTGATTCTACATATAAAATATATCATTGTAATATGCCACATCAACAGAATGAAGGAAAAAAACCCACATGACCATCTTAATTGATGCAGAAAAAGCACTTGACAAAATTCAATACCTTTTCATGATAAAAAAAGAAATACTCAGCAAAATAGGAAGAGAAGACAAGTACATCCACATAAGAGCCATAATACAGCAAATTTAATAGCGGTGAAACACTGAAAGTTTTTCATTTGAGACTTAAAAAACAACAAGGCAAGGGTGCCCACCTCACCTTCCATTCAACATGGTATTGGACCTTCTAATCAGAGCAGTCAGGCAGGAAAAAGAAATAAAAGTTATCCAAATGAGAAAAGGCACAGTAAAATTATTTGTTTGCAGATAATATGCTCTTATACATAGAAAGTCATAAATACTCCACAAAAAATAAATCTCTTAGAGCTAATAAGTGAATTGAGCAAATTAGTAGGATACAAAGTCAACAGGCAAAAAAAAAAGTTGCATTTCTAACACAATCTTAAAAGAATTACAAAAATGATTATATTCACAACAGCATTAAAAAGAATAAAATAATGAAGAATTAATGTAGTCAAGAAGGTGAAGACTTGCATAATAAAAGCTATAAAACAGCCCTGGCTGGTGTGGCTCAGTAGCTTGAGTGCCAGCCTGCAAGCCAAAGCGTCACTGTTCAGTTCCCAGTCAGGGCACATGCCTGGGTTACATGTGCAACCCAGATGCCCAGCAGAGGGTGTGGGAGAGGCAACCAGACATTGATGTTTTCTCCCGCTCTTTCTCCTTCCCTTCCCCCCTCTCTAAAAGTAAATAAAATCTTAAAAAATATAAAAACTATAAAACATTCCTAAAAGAAATTAAAGGTATAAATAAAAACACATCCCTGTTCATGCACTGAAAAACAATATTGGTAAAGTGTCAATATTACAGAAAGCTATCCACAGAGTCAATACATGCAATCCCTACCAAAATCCCAATGACTTTTTCTCAGAAGTGGAAGAATCCATCCTTAAATTCACATGAAATCTTTTGTTTGATTTGTTGATTAGGTTCCACTTATCGGTGACATCATATGGTATTTGTCTTTCACCACCCGGCCTGTTTCACTTACCATAATGCTTTCTAGTTGCATCCATGCTGTCTCAAAGGGTAGGAGCCCTTCCTTTCTCTCTGCTGTGTAGTATTCCATCGTGTAAATTCACCATTGTTTTTTGATCCATTCATTTACTGATGGGCACTGAGGTTGCTTCCAGCACTTGGCTATTGTGCTGCTATGAACACTGGGGTGCATAGATTCTTTTGGATTGGTGTTTCAGAGTTCTTAGGATATAATCCCTGCAGTGGAATTGCCTGGTCAAAAGGCAGTTCCATTTTTAGTTTTCTGAGGAAATTCCATACTGTTTTCCACAGTGGCTACACCAGTTTGCATTCTCACCAACAGTGCACTAAGGTTCTCTTTTCTCCACATCCTCTCCAACACTTGTTTGTTGATTTGTTTATGATGGCAATTCTCACTTGTGTGAAGTGATATCTCATTGTGGCAAGAAAAATACAACCAGAGAAATTGAAATAAAGAACAAACTGACAGTTACCAGAGGAGGAAGGGGAGAAGGATAATAAGGAGGGCCATCAAGGAGCATGTATAAAGGACACATGGACAAAGCCAAAGTGGGGTGGGTTCAAGGGTGAGAGAGGAGATGGTTGAGGCAGGTGACATGGTGGGATAAAAATGGAGACAATTGTACTTGAACAACAATAAAAAAATTTCACATGAAATCTCAAGGGACTCCACATAACCAAAACAATCTCTTTTTTAAAGATTTTATTTATTAATTTTTTAGAGAGGGAAGGGAGGGAGAAAGAGAGACAGAAACATCAATGTGCGGTTGCTGGGGGCCGTGGCCTGCAACCCAGGCATGTGCCCTGACTGGGAATTGAACCTGCGACAGTTTGGTTCTCAGCCCATGCTCAATCCACTGAGCTATGCCAGCCAGGGCCACAATTTCTTTTTAAAAAAGGAATAAAATTGGAGTGCCCCACATCCTGATATCAAAACTTACTATAAAGCTACAGTAATCAAAACAATGTGGTATTGGCATAAAGCAGATATATAGACCAATAAAATACAATAGAGCCCCCAAATAAACCCTCACAAATATGGTCAAATGAATTTTGACAGAGTGCTAAACCATTTAAAGGGGAAAACACAATCTTTTCAACAAATGATACTGAAAAAAATGAATATCCACATGCAAAAAGTTGGACGTTTTCTAACACTATATACAAAAATTTACTTAAAATGGACCAAAGACATAAATGTAAGATCTAAAACAATAAAACTCTTAGAATAAAACATGGAAGTTTTGTCCTAAAACTTCTTTTTAAGAAATTCTTTTTATTGTTATTTTTAATTTTTAAAAAATTTTATTTATTTTTAGACAGAGGGGAAGGGGGAGAGAAAGAGAGTGAGAGAAACATCAATGTGAGGTTGCCTTTTGAGTGCCCCCTATGGGGGACCTGGCCCGTAGCCCAGGCATGTGTCCTGATTGGAAATCAAACTAGTGACCCTTTGGTCCGCAGGCTGGTGCTCAATCCACTGAGCCACACCAGCCAGGGCTGTTATTTTTCAATTTTTTATCTTTTCAATGGGAGTTAACATTCAATATTATTTGTATTAGTTTCAAATGTACAACTTAGTGGTTAGACAATTGTATACTTTCCTTCAATACTTTCAGTAGCAACCTGGCATTATACATAATCATTACAATATTATCAACTATATATCCTAGGCTGTACTTTATAACCCATGACTATTTTGTAACTGCCAATTGTACATCTTAAGACTTTCACCTTTTTCACCCAGTTTCCTACCCCTTGCCTTCTGGCATCCATCAGTCTGTTCTGTGTATCTGTGTGTCTGTTATTGTTTTGTTTGTTTATTTATATTGCTTTTTTTCCAGTCCACATATAAGTAAAATTACATGGTATTTGACTCTCTAGGTCAGAGGTGGCAAACACGAGGCCCACGGGCCAAATCCAGCCCTCCACCTTGTTTTATCCAGCCCGGCACCTTATTCCTACCTGGTGGCATCGTTGAGCTCTCGCTTAACTGTTAAGGAGTAGTTACATATATACAGTTTTAAAATTACATTTGGTCCTTTGAAGGCAACCATGAGACTGATGTGGCCCCCCGGTTAAAATGAGTTTGACGTCCCTGCTCTAGGTCCATTCATGCTGTCACAAATGGTTTCATATGGCTGTGTAATAGTCCATTGTATATATGTACCACAGCTTTTTTATTCAATTATCTACTAATGTACACTTGGGCTACTTCCAAATCTTGGCTATTTTAAATAATGCTGTAATGAACAAAAGGGTGTATTTTGAATTAGTTTTTGAACTATAATTATAATTTTGAATTATAATTTTTTGAATTAGTGTTTTGGGTTTCTTCAAATATGTACCCAGAAGTAAAATTGCTGGGTCATACAGTGGTTTCATTTTTCATTTTTTGAGGAAACTCTATGCTGTTTCCCACACTTGCTGCACCAGTCTGCATTCCCACCAATAGTGCATGAGGGTTCCCTTTTCTCCACGTCCTCACCAACATTTATTGTTTGCTGATTTATTGATGACAGCCATTCTGACTGGTCAGGTGATATCTCATTGTGGTTTTAATTTGAATCTCTTTGATCATTAGTGCCATTGAGTATCTTTTCATATGTTGATTGGCCCTCTATATGTCCTCTTTGGAGAAGCATCTATTCAGGTCCTTTACCTATTTTTTAATTAGATAGTTTTTTTGGGGGGGTAGGATGATTTCTTTATAAATTTTGGATATTAAGCCCTTATCAGAATATGGTGTGTATATTCTCCCATCAGTGGGCTGTCTTTTCATTTTGTTGACAGTTTCTTCACTGTGACAGAACTCTTAGTTTGGTGTAGTTCCATTCATTTATTTTCTCTTGCCCAAGGATGGATGGAGATATATATAACTAATGGTAATGTCCTAGACTTTAATTCCCTTATGTTTTCCTCTAGGAGTTTTATTGTTCCAGTCATACATTTAAGTCTTAAGTCCATTTTGAGTTTATTCCTGTGTGTGGTGTAAGAAGGTGGTCTAGTTTCATTTTTTGCATGTTTGTGTCCAATGTCTTCAACATCGTTTATTGAATAGACTGTCTTTATGTAATTGTATGTTCTTGCCTCCTTTGTTTTTTAATTTTAATTATATTTTATTGATTATGCTATTATAGTTGTTCTGATTTTTCCCCCTTTGAGGCCACCACCCAGCACCCCCCATTCCCTCAGGCAATCCCCATACCATTCATGTCCATGGATCATAGGTATAAATTCCTTGGCTTCTCTATTTCCTATACTGTACTTTACATCCCCATGGTTATTCTGTGACTGCCTGTTAGTACTTCTTAATCCCCCACCTTTTCTCCAATTCCCCCATACCCTGCTCCCACCTGGCAATCATCAAAGTGCTCTCTGTATCCTTGATTCTGTCTTTCTTTTTCTTCTTTGCTCAGTTTGTTTTTTAGATTAAATTGTTAATCTATTGTTAAATTGTTCATTTATTGCCATTTTATTGCTCATAGTTTTGATCTTTTTCTGAAGTCTTTTTAACATTTCATATAATAAATGGTCTTGTAATGATAAACTCCTTTAGCTGTTTTTTGGTTTTTAGCTGTTTTATGGTTTTCAATATTCTTGCCAATCCCTTCTTGCCTGGAAAGTTTCTTTTGAGAAATCAGCTGACAGTATTATGGGAACACCTCTGTAGGTAACTAACATCTTTTCTCTTCCGTTTTTATTCTTTTTAAAGATTTTATTTAAAATCTTAATTAGAGAGGGGGAAGGGAAGGAGAAAGAGAAAGAATAAAACATCAATGTGTGGTTGCCTCTCACACACTCCTACTGTGAACCTGGCCCACAACCCAGGCATGTGCCCTGACTGGGAATTGAACCTGTGACACTTTGGTTCGTAGGCCCGCGCTCAATCCACTGAGCTACATCAACCAGGGCATCTCCTCTGTTTTTAAAATTCTCTCTTTCTCTTCAACCTTTGGCATTTTAATTGTGATGTGTGTTGATGTGGGGCTCTTTGCATCCATCTTGTTTGGGACTCTCTGTGTTTCCTGGACTTGCATGTCTATTTCCTTCACCAAGTTAGGGAAGTTTTCTTTCATTATTGTTTCAAACAGACTTCCAATTTCTTCCTCTTTCTCTTCTCCTTCAGGCGCCCCTAATATGTGAATGTTGGACCATCTGAAGTTGTCACAGAGGCTGCTTATACTATCCTCACTTTTATTTTTGGATTTTTTTCCTTCTTGTTTTTCTGATTGTTTTTGCTTCCTTATGTTCCAAATCATTGATTTAATTCTCAGTTTCATCCCCTCTAATGTCATTTCTGTGTAAATTGCTCTTTATTTTAATTAGTGTATCCTTCATTTCTGACTGGGCCTTTTTTGTGCAGCTGAGGACCTCTCTAAGTCCCTTGAGCATCCTTATAACCAGTGTTTTGAACTCTGCATCTGATAGATTGCATATCTCCATTTCATTTAGCTCTTTGTCAGGAGTTTTGATCTGTTCTTTCATTTGGGCCATATTTCTTTGTCTTCTCATTTTGGCAGCCTCTCTGTGATTGTTTCTATGTATTAAGTGAAACTGCTTCAACTTCCTGTCTTGGTAGTGTGGCCTAATGTAGTAGGTGTCCTGTAAGGTCCAGTGGCACAGCCTCCCCTATCACCCAAACTGGGTACTTGAGGCATGCTCTTTGTGTGGGCTGAGAACATTCTCCTCTTGTAGTTGAGCCTTGGTTGCCATTGACAGGTCAATGGGAGGGGTTTACCCAGGCCAGTCAGCTGCAAGGATTGACTGTGACTGCTCACTACCACCTACTTCCCTCCACGGAGGATCAGCTGTGTAGGGGCATTGTGATGGTGCTCTGATATAGTCTGTAGCTCTCCACTGCGTGTGCAGGCCCTGGGGTTTCCCAGTGGTGCAGGGCCATGTCAGCCGCCACATATGTTTTGCCTGGGGCCACCCTGCCTGGGCTATAAAGCAATCTGAGATGGCTGCTACTTGTGCTGGGCTTGGAGATTCCCAGGTGAAGCTAAGCTGTGAATCCAGGCTGGCTCCTGCTAGTGCCGGACCTGGCCCACTGAGGCCTGCTATTGCTGTTTGAGAGGATTTAGGAAGTTGTGATGCATGAACCAAGATCAGCCATTTGTATTGAAAAACTGCTTGGGTGGGCCCATAAGTTGGGCTATGGGCCCACCCACTCAGGGAATCTACAGAGTGGGGCAAACCGTGTTATCCAGGCTGATGGTGTCTCAGATATGGCACCAACCTGCCACCTCCGTGGCTCTGGGGGTGGGAGGTTTAGCAAAGGGACAAAGGCCTCTGCTCACCTTGATGCCAGACACTTCAGTTCCTCCAGGTATGCCACTGTTGCCTTTCAAGCTGGGACCCAGGTGCTGGAGCTCAGAGGGAGTGAGTCTGAGTAGGCAAGGCTGTGTGTGGGTTCCCCAAGAGGAACTGCTTGGGTCCCAAGCAGTTTCATTACTTGTGATCAGTCTTTTCAGATTTTCTTTTTCTCCTTGATTTAGCTTTGGTAGATTGTATGTTTCTAGGAATTTATCCAATTCATCCTCATTGTCTAACTTATTGGCATATAATCATTTGTAGTATTTTCTTATAATCCTTTGTATTTCTTTGGTGTCAGTTGTTATTTTTCTTTTATTTCTGATTTCATTTATTGGGATCCTCTGTCTTTGTCTCTTGATGAGTCTGGTTAAAATTTTGTCAATCTGGCTTATTTTTTCAAAGAACTGGTTCTTGGTTTCATTGATCTTTTGTGTTTTTTAAAACTCTATTTCATTTATTTCTGCTCTGATTTTATTATTTCCTTTCTTCTACTCACTTTGGGCTTTGTTTGCCAGTTTTTTTCCAGCTCTTTTAGGTGCAAGTTTAAATTGTTAAGTTGTATTTGTTTTTTTGAGGTAGGCTTATAATGCTATGAATTTCACTCTTAGTGTTGCGGAAAATAACTCTCATGCAGGGGGAGATGGCAAGGCACAAACTTTTATTATGTGCGGGCTCAGAGGGGTTAACTACTCAAATTCTCTGAGCAATAAGCTCTGATCTCCCGGGGTTTAAATACCCCTGGGCTTCTTGCCTACGTGGTGAAGCAAAGTTACAGAAGCCAGATGCGGAGGGGTTAGTGTCTGACCTTGAGATAACTGGATGTTGCCTTGGAAACGGCCTCTGGTCAGCTCCTACCTAAGAACAGCTACTGCTCAGCTATGTCCTGTCACATTAAAACAAAAGGCACTGTGGAATTTTGCAGGTGTTACAGGGAGCACTGCTTATCAATGAAGCTGCAAAGCATAGAAGCTTTTTCATGGGGTTTTCTTTTCTTGCCACATTCCTCCCTTTGATGCTATAAGGTGTTTTATCCCTTTTAGCATCACTATATACCTGGCTATAAGCCTGAGGTCCTTGGGAGGGTTACAACTGCTGGTACTGGTGTTGGTACTGCTGGAGGGCTAGCACTTTGGCGGCTGTCCTACGAGTTACTGGCCCCAGGTGTTGGACCAAGTGTTGGAAACCGCCCTGACTGGTATCAGAAGCTGAAACCCCTGCCTAGGCTAAAGCTAAGGGAACACTCTTGGAACTGTAAGCCAGCAAGGAGACAAAAGCTTATCTTCCTGGCAGGAATGCTGCTTCTGCTGCTTTATTCATAACTGAACCCCCAAAAGCTTGGTCGGTTAGCCAAAGACGGGTAAGATTCCCCACGGGGAGAACGACCTAAGACAGGCACGATCACTTTGGGAGGCCCCCCCCCCAAAAGAAGGACTTGGGGGTTGCAGCAAAAGGGGGTGATGGACCCTCGCTCCTCGGCTTTGACATAGCCTGAGTTCTCAGCGTCTGGGAGAAAATCTCCTTGTCTCCCAGTTGCCTTAGTTCCCTTGCTCCACCTAAGCCTGAAACAATGACAGGGTGGTGCAGCTCTGTACTGAGAAGTGCGGATTCCCCGGGGTGATCAGGCCTAAGAAAGAACATGTAAATTACTGTGAAACCTTCTTTGTTTAGAATGCTCTCAGTTGAATGAGAAGGGTCTTAGGAGGAAGTTATTTTGTTCCTCAGTCTTACAGCTCTTTGACCCCCAACTCAATAGACCGGCAGAGTTCTTTGTTTTCTATAGTTCCTTACTTCCCCCTAATGAGTGCTGTACTTTACCTGAATTATTATGCAAAATGAGCCCAATAAAAGCAGGTATGGACAGTAAATCAGCGCGCTCCCCACTAGGGGGGGTGGTCACTTCGTCCCTACTTCCCCACAGAAACTAGCTTGTCTCTGTGCATGTGTTGTTTTTTCTCGCATTTATCGTCGAGCCATCTGCAGCGTTCTGTGGTCACTGCTGGCTGGAGACCCACGCGCAACAACCAAGGTCTGGAGGATGCACGGTCCCATATGCCTGACACCTCCAGGTCTGGTATTCTATGGTCCTGGATGTTACTCCAGTCCAGTATACCTTCCCTCCCTAAGTGCAGAGGGATTGCTGTGGCTGAACGCAACCCGATGGCATGTCAGTGGAGGAGCTGACAGCTGACCCTGCGAGATAGTAAGAGACCACTCGACTGTTGAGCATAATTCTATGCCCGGGTGGGGGGAGTATTACATTTGCAGGCTGGGGCTGAGACAGGGGCCGCATTTGTTAAGCAAAGCATACAATAAACCCAAATGCAGAGACCAAACAGAGATAAACTACTCCTAGGGTGATCTGCTCTGTGGGATTCCATTCTGCAGGAGTCACAGTCACTAGTCCAATTCCCAATGCTCCTGCGAAGGTGCCAATTAAAGTCAGGTACCCTGCGGAACACTGGTCCAATCCTTGGTGTCTTCTTTACTGGCTGGTGTCCTCCGGTGTCTCAGCGTGGGTATTCTAGGTGCAGGCCTAGTCCTCAGGTCCTCGGGATCTGCTGCTGTTTTGGCCCAGCTGTAGTGGATCCAAGGGGTGACTCCTGCAACCTAGGAAATGCTAGCAGCATCAAGTCCATCCAGGGCAGTCCAGTTTTCTGGTCTGCGTACCCAGCGACTCTCCTGCCCTTAACCATATAGCTGTTTCCATCCGTGTAGTGGGTGACATCAGGTTGGGCCAGGGGCTGGTCCTGGAGGTCTGGCTGGCTGGCGTGGACCACTTAGGTTACTTCAAGACAGTTATGGTCCAGCTTTCCAAGTTCTGCTGGTAAGTAGGTGGCTGGATTGACTTGTTTCATGGTCTTAACATGCACCCTCGGGTTTCCTTGGAGGATGCCCTGGTACTGAGTCAGTCTAGGGTTCGACAGCCACTTATGCCCCTGCCCAGCAAGGAGGCTGTTTACTGCGTGTGGTACGTGAACACTGACTTCTTGGCCTAGAGTTAACTTGTCTGCCTCTTGTAAGAGGGTTACGGCAGCAGCGACTGCCCTCAGACAAGGTGGCCAGCTGGTGGCGACATGGTCCAACTGCTTAGACAGGTGAGCCACCGGGTGTTGCCATGGTCCGACAGGCTGGGTCAGGACCCAAGGGCTACCTTGTCTCTCTTGTGGGTATACAAATCAAAAGGCTGCCCTGGCTTTGACAGTCCAAGGGCAGGAACATCACTGAGGCACCCCTTGATATCTTAGAAGGCTTTCTCTTCATTTTCTCCCTATTCTAGGGGCTTAATGTCTGGACCCTTCAAAGCCTGGTAGTAGGGCTGAGTTCCACAGCAGCAGGGTGCGGGCTGGCTTTTCCTCAGGAGAACGAGCATTTTTCTCAGAAATCAGATGAGGTTCGGGAGGGTGTTGGCAACTCTGCCATTTCCTGTCCGCGCCCCTGATCACACCATGAGTACTTTTGACAAGCCTGGTCGCTGAGCTCTGCGCCTGGTGACACTGCTGGAGCCCCGAGGGAGCTTGCAGGCCACTGGGGCAGGCAAACCCCATGGAGCACCGTGAAGGGCCATGACAGAGGACTGCGTGGATGGCTGGGGGGGGCACTTCAGATACACAGCACGTGCCCTCTGCAACTCGACATGAAGAGTAGGAATGTGTTCAGGATGTGCTTCTGGTGTTCTTTCCTTAATTCAGCCAGGTGCTTCAGCAGCATGCGTTCCCTCCCAGCACTGTTCCTGGGATGGGGCCGTCAGGAGGAGGTCATCCATATACTGCAGAATTGTCAGGTCCATGCCCCCTTAGCGAGGGGCTTCAGGTCTCCTGCTAGGGCTTCCTCAAATAAGGTTGGGGAGTTCTTAAACCCCTGGGGCAGTCTAGTCCAGGTTAACTGAGTCTTGACCGCAGTGTGAAGATTTTTCCATTCAAAGGCAAAAATGGGTTGGCTGGAAGGTGCCACAGGAACGCAGGAGAAGGCATCCTTCAGATCAAGGCAGGTAAACCACGTTGCTGTTGGGGGAAGCTGGCTCAGGAGGATGTACGGGTTTGGGACGACCGGTGGAGGGTGACACGGCTTCACTGACAACCCGCAGATCCTAGACAGGCTGGTACCTGCTCCGGTCCGGCTGCCATTATGGGTCTGGGCAGGTGTGGCCCCATGTTATGGAGCCAATCTTCTCTGAGCTCCCACGCAGGCTCTGTAACTTGGGGGACCTGCCTCCCAGTCACATCTTGGGCGCGGGGGAGTCTTTATCTCCCTGCCCAGAGCATGGCCACAGCTATTTAGCATACCTAAGTGACCAGCTGAAGGCTATAGGTATGTCAAATGACTATGCCATGGGTTAGCTGTAAAGCTGTTGGGGTACAAAACAGCCCTGCATGTTCTCCCTCTGTGTGTCCCTCCCCCAACTCACACCTGTGGGGGAAGGGGTGAAGACATCTTAAAATCTCCTGGATGCCCTGAGTTCTGGACCTCATTTTAAATGCCCATTTGGGGTCCCCTCTCTTGACTGCACCCTGTAACAATCCCTCCTTTCAGATATACACCCACTTTAAATTCTTTTAAAGGACAATGGACGAAGGTCTCATCTTCTTGTAACTGCTTCCAGCTGGAAATGGACGTTGTTCTACCTATCCGTGGGTCTGGGGTGCCCTGAATGGGGGGGATGCAGCACGGAGGGAGTCCTTCCTGTAAGGGGAAGGACCTTACAGAATCCTGGTCAGTTGGCTGTCACCAGGAAGTTGCAGGCTCGGTGTCCAAGGGCTGGCATTACTGGACCATTGGCATCCTGGTTATATTCTGGAGATGACAGGTTTGGAAAGAGTTGGAAGGCACAATTAAATCATAATCACTAAATGACAAAGGCAGGGGCTTAGGTAAAGAATGGCTTATTTGGAGGAAGATGTACAAGGCATGCTACACTTATCCAAAACTCTTGTGGCTCATTATACTTTACTCGGGCTGAGGGGAATATATTAGGATTTTCCTCCTGCCAGATATCTGAACCTTTCCTGTTCAAGACATCAAGACAGAAAAGGGAAAATCAGTTTTAAATTGAAGCCCACAGATGGCCCAAACTGCTTACTAACTCAATCACTCAGTTCAGCCAAACCATTGAGTTTCAGGGGGTGATGATGAAGAATGGGCTCCTTAAGTGAGGCCTATATTGCAACCGATCACTCAGGCAATGAAGTCATAGGCATACGTCCTATGAAAACAGAAGAACACACAGGTTAATTCACACAATAGTCCCCAAACCAGTCTCTGTGCCTGAGACTGCCTTTTGGGAAGACATTCAGTTGCCAGGTCTTTCCTGCAATGACATTTAGCAATGGCAATTTCACAGGTCCTCCATACCTGTAAACTGTACATCTTTGATGATATTACAAAACCAGTTTCAACTTTCAAATGAAAAGGTGCTTTCAAGACAGCTGTGTCGTTCTGGTGTCCAACACTGAGCATTGTGATTTTCCTTGAACCACAATTTTTCTCCTTAAGATCACCCTCACTGTTACAGGGTGCAGCCAAGAGGGGGGACCCCAAATGGGCATTTGAAATGGGGTCCAGAACTCAAGGTGTCCAGGAGATTTTAAGATGTCTTCACCCCTTCTCCCACAGGTGTGAGTTGGGGGAAGGGGCACACAGAGCAAGAGCATGCAGGGCAGCTTTGCAGCTAATCCATGGCATGGTCATTTAACATACCTATAGCCTTTGGCTGGTTGCTTAAATATGCTAAATAGCTATGGCCAGGCTCAAGGCCAGGGGGATGGAAAGGGATCTCCCCTCCCCCAAGATGGGACTGGGGGGCAGGTCCCCTGAGTTATAGTGCCTGCGTGGGAGCTGGGAGAAGATTGGCTCCATGACATGGGGTGACACCTGCCCAGACCCACGATGGCGACCAGAAAAGCTGGAGAAGACAGCAGATTGAGGGCAAGTGTGCCCAAGTGTAGGAGGAGTCAGAAATGGGGCTGCAGAAGAAGATTGGTGCGGGGGATTTAAACCGAGACATGGCAGCCATTGAAGGTGAACCATGTGCAGCCCTGAGAGAGAAAACCATGTGGCTGTGGAAGTGCAGAGAGGATCACAGCCCTGAGAGGGGGAGAACCACGCGGCCTTGACAGAGTGGAGACTCTCCCTTCCCATGGCCCTGGGAGAGAGGACCACGTGCCTTTGCCAGAGTGGGGACCCCCACAGCTTTAGAAGGGGGAACCACCACCTGGTTTTAGCAGAGATCCCAGCGACTCAGCTGAGGGTGCCGGGAACCCAGGGAGGTCTCCCAGTCGAGATGGAGTACTAACTGGGAAGAACCAGAGGACTGCCTGAGCCATGGACTTCTATTTCCTTTCCTGAGATACGGTACTCTGGACTGGGCAAAGGGGGAAGGAAGGAAGGACTGTGTGTTTGTGGGTGTTTTTAGGGGCTTTAGGATTTTTGATAAAGACATTAGGTCACTACTTGAAGTTTGTATAGCATTAAATAAACATTTCCTTTCCTTTTCACAAATCTCTGGCATTGAGATACGTCTTTCCTCTGGCAGCGGACATAACGGACCCGGGGCCTTCTTTCAATAATAGTATATCATCCCAGGTCCCCCTTGTTTGTTCTGTAACATTACTCTTATTAAAGGGACTACTTTGAGTTCTGCTTTTCATTTTGACTGTTCATTTGCATAAACACACCAAGAGCAGCCTGGATCACTTATGATCTTTAAGTCTGCTTTGCTGGAACTCACACAGGGAGCCTTTAGATTGACTTCTCAGTCCGCCCCTGGGGCACAGAAGCAGAGCCACACATCTGCCATCTGGCTTCGCCTGTACCAGTTGTTTTACTCAGATCCTTGAGGCTTCCATTGTGCCCACAGGTTCCTTTTTGGACATCTTTCATGAAAGCAACCTTTGTTCTTTCCCTGGAAAGACTGCCATGAACTGCACAACCAACCAAAGTACCAGGCCTTTTCTTGTGGACTTACACTAGCTTCGCAAGTCAATCCCAGTTCCTCAGGGCTTTCTGGTGATGACCAGAACCCATACATGCCTCTTTCAGACGTGACATTCCAGTCAAAGCCTTGGTTAACAAAACCACTATTAAGTACTGGTCTTACTGGTTTATGCAAAGAAATCTTATGTCTTCACTCACTCCTTCAGAATGCCAAATTCTGGAAGGATCAGGTAGGGAGAAAAATACAAAGCCTGAAGGAAAATGTTTTCCCTTCTGATATTTACTAGGTTTTAAAAACTTTTACTTCCACAGATTTTTTGCAACATTTACAAACCCTCTAATTTCTTCTTTCATATTCCTTCTGATATCTATCAAGATTGTATCTCCATGGCTTATATTTTCTGTTATTAACTAACACCAAATAATTCCTTCCTAAAACTTTTACTTTTCCATTTATCTTTGTAGTTTCCTACATACCTTTTTCATATATATATAGTATAATATTATATTTTTTATTTACTTTCCTACACTGTGTGAAGTTTCAACCTTCCCTGGAATCCTCAATTTCCTTTTTAGAGCAGGTATTGAGCAAAATCCAAAACACAGAGTTCCAGAACAATACACACGTAGGGGCATTCTTTTGCACTAATGTGTCCTTTGGTGCCTCGCAGAGACATGCTCCTTCAGGCCCGGTTTTTTGGCAGAGACATGCTGCTTTGCCTCTGTGTGAAGTGCTCATCAGCCCCAAATGACCCTTCCTGGGTCCCGAGTGGCAAAGGCATTCTCCCCAACCAGTTACAGGCGACCTTTCTTAGGTTTTACAGGTGACCTTAAACAGTACAGAGGGTTTCTGATCAGAAACAACACCAATGTTAGAAATTTGCTCTTTTCCCACAAAACCAGAAAACAAATAGTTCAGGTTCCCTTTACTCCAGGTTTAAAACTTTACATTCTTTATACATAATTTTACTCATTCAGATTAACCATCATTCTCTTTTAATCCTGGTTCCTTTCCCACTTTGGGAAGGACTATATTTAAACTCAGCATGTGGCAGTCAAAAGTCCCTGGCACTGTAGGTACCTTCCACTAAAATTCCCTAGATTTGCAGGGACATCCTGCAGCTTTCTGAAGCTGAGACCCTGAAAACACCCTATAGGTCAGATGCTCACCCTTGGACCTCAGTTTATGTCCTTCAGAACCAGAGCCATTCCTGTCAGAACCAATTACACAGAGAATCAGACTGATGCAGTGCCCACACAGCAGCAGCATGCAGTCTATAATCTGAAGAGAGCCCTTAGCCTGGCACCTTGCCCAGTTCCAAGATGGAGGGGCTCTCATGTGACCAGTCATCCAAGATGACGACCACCATGCACACTCCACCCTCCATGGTGGGGCACTCACGTGGCTCGTCCTCCATTTTACCCAAAATGGCTTGTCGTCCAATTTCCAACATACATGCAATATAGTTCTGCGGCAGAACCACCACCCCATGATGAATTCTCCCAATCGCTCAGACAAACAAAGGAAAAGGGGATCTTTCGCACGCCTGCCGCAGGTAAGGGCCCAATCAGACTACGTAAGCCTGGCCGGCTCGTGGAGTCACAGATACATTCACACACACAGTCACAGAGTTTCCTCCCCCAAGTAGGAGTCCAATGGTCTGGGTCTTGGCCCAGACTCCTAAATTTTTCCAGTTGAGAGGTGATCAATCTCTCTCTGGTCTCGGGTCCGGTCCCCGGGGCACTTACCGATTCCGATTGGTACCTCCAACAGTTCATGGTTCATCTCTCCCCCTCCACCCAGGTCTTAGAGCTGTTGGGGACACGGCACGGGAGTCTCCACCCCGGGAAGCCCGAAACAACCGGGGCACGTGCTCCTTCTCTTGCAGCAGCGCTCCCCCACCAACTCCCCTGGGTGCTTTCATGGGAGGTAAAATGCCTGCTCAAGTGAGTGGGTTTCCTGGTCAGGGAACCAAAATGTTGCGAAAAATAACTCTCACTTGGGGGGAGATGGTGAGGCACAAACTTTTATTATGTGCGGGCTCAGAGGGGTTAACTACCCAAATTCTCTGAGCAATAAGCTTTGATCTCCTGGGGTTTAAATAGCCCTGGGCTTCCTGCCTACGTGGCAAAGCAAAGTTACAGAGCCAGATGCGGAGGGGTTAGTGTCTGACCTTGAGATACCTGGCTGTTGCTTTGGAAATGGCTGCTGGTCAGCTTCTACCTAAGAATAGCTATTGCTCAGCTATGTCCTGTCACATTAAAACAAAAGGCACTGTGGAATTTTGCAGGTGTTACAGAGAGCACTGCTTATCAATGAAGCTGTAGAGCATAGAAGCATTTTCATGGGGTTTTCTTTTCCTGCCACATTAGGACTTCTTTTTCTGTGTCTTATATATTTTGGGTTGTTGTGTTTCCATTTTCATTCATCTCTAGGTATATTTTGATTTCTTCCTTGATCTCTTTGTTAACCCATTCATTGTTGATAACATGTTTTTTAACCTTATATGTTTGTGTGTTTTTAAATTTTTTTCATGTAAATGATTTCTGGTTTTATATTATTATTGTCAGAGAAAGATGCTTGATATGATTTCAATGTTCTTAAATTTACTGAGGTTCATTTTTAGTTCTAATATGTGGTCTATCTTAAACAATATTTTATGTGCACTTGAAAAGAATGTATATTCTTCTGCTTTAGCGTAAAATGTTCTGAAATATTAATTAAATCTATCTGTTCTAGTTTGTCACTTAAGGTTGCTCTTTCCTTTTTGATTTTCTGTCTAAAAGGTCTATGCATTAATGTCAATGGGGCTTTGAAATCCCCTTCTATGTCTGTATTACTGCCAATCTCTCCCTTTATGTCCAATAAGATTTGCTTTATATATGCAGGTGCTCCTATGTTGGGTGCATATATGTTTAAAGGGTTACATCCTCTTGTTAGATTAACCTCTTTATCAGTATATAGTGTCCTTCTTTATCTCTAATTATAGCCTTTGTTTTAAAGTCTATTTTGTCTAATATAAGTATCACTACCCTAACTTTTCTTTCATTTCCATTTGTTGGTCTAATGTGTCATTTAAGGCCTCTGTTGTCTTGTTGATTTTCTCTCCAGATGATCTATTCTTTGATATCAATGATGTCAAAGTACCCTACAGTTACTGTATTGTGGGGGTGCTCTGCCCACAGGGGCCCCCCCTGCCCCCGGCCACCATGGGTAAGAATAAGTATACCAAGATATGATCTGCTCAGGGAGGAAAGGTGGCCAATCTCTCAAAGGAAAAGGGCCATAAAACTTTGGGGAACAAACTCATTCATGCTTGGACCCTTATCATTTAAATTGGGGGTATTAGCAAAGTAGGTTTCATAGGATTTATGCATTCTTTCTTAGGCCCGATTGCCCCAGGGAACCTGCCCTTTCCAGCACAGGGCCACACCCACCTCCAGCATTGTTTCAGGCTTAAGTCAGGCACGGGAAGTAAGGCAGCCAAGAAATTAGGAGACTTTTTGCAGAAAGAATGAGGACTTGGGCTATGTCAAAGGTGAAGGGCGAGAGTCCATCACCCCCTTTTTCTGTAGCCCCTCATGTACTTCCCTGAGGCCCCCTTTGCAATTGTGCCTGTCTTAGGTCATCCCTCCTTTGAGGAAACTTACCTGTCATTGGCTGACCAGTCATCTGCCCAAGGCCAAGTAGGGTGAAGTGAAAGGGGGCAGAGATGGTGCCTCTACCAGGAAGATAAGCTTTATCTCCTTAGTGGCTTGTGGTCCCAAGGTCTTTTTATTCAGCCTTAGCAATGAGGGGTTGCAGTTTCTGAAACCAGGCAGGGTGGTTCCCAACACTGTATTATTGTTGATTTCTCCTTTATGTCCATCAATATTCATTTTATATATTTAGGTGCTTCTATGTTGGGTATCTAAATGTTTGCAAGGATTATATCCTCTTGTTGGGTTGAATTATTTATCATTATGAAATGTCCTTATTTGTTTCTTTAAAGTCTATTTTGTCTGATATAAGAATTGCTACCCCATCCACTTTGCATGCATTCTGCCCAACCAGCAGTTGTCTATCACCTAACTATCAATGGGACTGGTGGCTCACTGACAGAGCAGCCTTGGACTGAGCCATGGTCGCTAGGCTCAGACTGGGGCTGCTGCTTCTGGTGCTGCTCTTACCCATGCAGATTTATTTCAACCAAACAGTTACTGTAATGCTGGCAAGTAACCCCTCCTGCAGTACCATGACTAACTCAAGTGCAGCGAATGCCACCACCAAGGCAAGTGATGGTGCTCTGCAGTCAACTGCCGTCTCTTGGTGATCTCGTTCTCTCTTCTACATCTCTGCTGTTAAAAGACTTAGGGCAAGAAATGTCTATGCTTCTCCATCTTCTAAACTCAATCCAAATGGTGTGCAGTATAAGGAAAAAAACAGGTCTTCACTGAATCTAATTCCACACCTAATTTTATTGACGCAGAAAATGTTAAGGAACTCAACTTTGATTGATTTGAATAGTATGTTCAAAGTTTGACTAGATGATGCATGTCATTATTAAATATGCTGGACTTTCACATACAAGATGAAGAAAAACATATCCAAAATTAGTTCAGAGATGGTTTTCTTAAATGTGGCTTAAGATCTATAGACACATAAAATTCCACCTTGAAAATGGATGTCTAGATATAAAGGATGGAATTTGGAACAGAGTTGGTTTTCCTTTGGTTCATTACAGTTACAAGGCCACACAATAGTTAGGTAATGCAAAATGCTATGGTTCTATTTACATGTACATAAGAAGGAACTTCCAGGTGTTCCTACAAATATTATATTATTGTTTCAGAGTACTAATTTAATGTGGATGTAACTCTAGATAAAGTTTTACATTGTTAAGCTATCACTGGTCTCTTGGGAACTGAACACTTTCCTTTGAGGCTTTTGATTTGACATAGCATTAGACTTTTTGTGTAGTAATTGATATGTACCAGGTCAATGATGGATTGGAATCTACTCCATGTCTAAGCATAACCAGTAAATTTTGTTTATATTCAATGAGAACACCAGATTCATCTAGTTAGACTAATTCCAAAGAGTAGAAGTACACTGATGTCAACTAATTTCAAAATGCTTTTTATTTCTGCATATGTTGAATACTTTTTACAATTTAAAAAATGATCAGTTTAGAAAGTTTTGAAAAATCTTAAAATTGAAAAGGCAAATAATATGAAGAAGCCAAAACTGTAAATTAGGTATTTGGGAAGTGAAGACTGGAGGCTTACACTAAATTCAGAAAAACTTTTATTCTTTCTCTGTACATACTTCTTCAAAAACTATGAATCAAAATGGCCACATTTGGAACACTTTCTTTTGTTGGCCAATATTTTAATTTTTTAAAAGATTTTATGTATTTATTTTTAGAGAGAGGGGAAGGGAAGGAGAAAGAAGGGGAGAGAAACATTGATGTGTGGTTGCCTCTCACGTGCCCTCTACTGGGGACCTGACCTGCAACCCAGGCATATACCCTGACTAGGAATCGAACCTGCGACCCTTTGGTTTACAGGCCTGTGCTCAATCCACTGAGCTACACCCACCAGAGCTTAGTCAATATTTTTAGATAGTTAGAACCTGATCCACAGCCTAATGTGGGCTTGATTTTGGAAAGCAAATATTGTTCACAACAGCCTCGATGCTCACTTTTTTAAAATAGACATTCCCTAAAGTCTTTTGTTTGAAAGATCACACACTGATGCTTAAATGATCCAGCACTTTGGCCATGGTAATCTTGATAATGACAGTCATTTTTTTCCATCTTTAGAAACCTACCCAGGAACACTACACCAAGGAGATCTTCAGCTACTGTGTGTGTGAGTGAACACTCCCTTTTGTTTTGAACCTGAATGCTATATATCTCTTTTAGATTGTGTATTGTGTTTGTGTATTTATGCTTTGATTCACAGTAATTTCTCATATTATGGAATTGATTTACATTAAGCACAAACCATAAATAAAAAGAAATAGCTGAAAAAAATAACTGCAACTCCAGCTATTTTTTTTGTTTTCATTTGCATGAAATATCTTTTCCATCCCTGTCTGTGTGTCTTTCAATCCGAAATGGGTCTCTTGTAGGAAGCAAATGTATGGGTTTTGTTTTCTCATCCATTCAGCCATCCTATGTGTTTTGATTGGAGAATTTAATGCATGTACATTTAAAGAAATTATTGATAAATATGTAGTTATTGCCATTTTATTATTAATATTTATGTTTGTTTCCCCTCCTTCTTTTTAAGGAAGACCCTTTAACACAGGGGTGTCTAAACTTTTGGTGTCTTTGGGTCCCACTAGAAGAAGAAGAGTTGTCTTGGGCCATAAATTAAATACATTGTGACATGTAATCACAAAAGAATCTGATAATGTTTTAAGTAAACTTATGATTTTGTGTTGGGCCACATTCACAGCCATCCTGAACCCCACCTGGCCTTCAGGCTGCAGTTTGGACACCCCTGCTTAACATATCTTGTAATACTGGTTGTGATGATGAGCTCCTTTAAATTTTTCTTGTCTGGGAAACCTTTATCTATCCTTTGATTCTAAATAATAATCTTGCTGGTTAGAGTTGTTTTGCTTGTAAGTCTTTGCTTTTTATCACTTTAAATATTTTGTGCCAGTCCCTTCTGGTCTGAAATATTTCTTCTGTTGAGAAGTCAGCTGAGAGTCTTAAGGTAGCTCCCTTGTAGGTAACTAACTGCTTTTCTTTCTTGCTGCTTTTAACATTCTCTTATTGTTTTTAACTGCTTGCATTTTAATTATGATGTGTCTTGGTGTGGGCCTCTTTGGGTCCTTTTTGCTTGGTACTTTCTATGCTTCCTGGACTTGTATGTCTATTTTCTTGACCAGTTTAAGGAAGCTTTCAGTCATTTTTATTGCTCTCTCTCTCCTCCTTTTGGTACTTCTATGATGCAAATATTCTTATGCTTGATAATGTCTCAGAGGTCCCTTAAACTATTTTTTTTTAGATTTTTAGCCCATTTTTAAGTTGTTATTCTTTTCTTGCTATTGAACTTAAGAGTTTCTTATATATTTTGAAAATTAACCCCTTATCTGATATATGAGGTCTGCCCGGAAAAAGTACCATCATTGTTAATACAAGAATGGTTTGTGTGACATCAATGTAACCTGGCAGCCAAGGGAAGTGGACTGGAATGTGCATGTGTGAACAATGACAACTTCACTGTACTGGTCAGTGGGGGGTGGTAGATGCCACTGAGTGAGCATGTATATTGTGTGGCCATTGCATTAAAAATGCCTGAGTGAGTAGAGCAACTAATCTGCATCAGATTTTGTGTTAAGCTTGAACAGTCCTCCATGGGGACTATTCAGATGATTAAGAAGGCTTTAGGACATGATGTAATGAGTGCAGCACAAATAAAAATGTGGTGCAAACACTTCAAAGATTGTCAAGAATCTGTTGAAAGTGATCATTCTGGAGGGCCTACAACAAGCAGAATACCTGAGAATGTTGAACGTGTTGAATGTTGATGGACTACAGTCAGCAAAGACTGGCAACTGACTGTTGAGAACTAGAAGCTGATCAGGGATTATAGAAACTACTGTATCTGAGATTTGGATGCAGGATATTGGCATGAAATGTGTTGTGGCAAAATTCGTTCTGCAGCTTCTGCTACAAGAGCAGAAAGATCACTGTGTTACAGTTGCTAATGACACTGGGAGAACTGTGTGAGGTCCCAAGGTACCTACTTTAAAGGGTCTGAGGTGTCACTGTCTTATGTACAATGTCTCTATCTTTTTAAATTTTTCTAGAGCTCTTTTAGGTTCACAGCAAAACTGACAAGGAGGCACAGATATTCCATATACACCTTCCCACACATGCACAGCCTTCTCATTATCAAGATTTCTCACCAGAGTGGTGCATTTGTTACAAGATGAACCTACATTGACTGTTTGCATAGACTTTTAAAAATAATTTATATTTCTCTATTGAGAGTCTGTTAATTCATTGTAATTACACTTTTCTTTAATTCTTCTTTTAAAAAAAGATTGTATTTATTTATTTTTAGACAGAGGGCAAGGGAGGGAGAAAGAGGAGAGAAACAGTGTGTGGTTGCCTCTCACGTGTCCCCTACTGGGGACCTGGCCTGCAACCCAGGCATGTGCCCTGACTGGGAACTGAACCAGTGACCCTGTGGTTCACAAGCTGGCACTCAATCCACTGAACTACACCAGCCAGGGCACTTTTCTTTAATTCTTTAAACATGTTTATAAGAGCTATTTTGAAGTGTCTTATTTTTTCCCTCTAAATTCAACATCTGGGTCCACTCAAACTTATGTTTTATTGGCTGCCTTTGGGGTTTTTCCATGGACCTGAAGTGGTTGCTATCAACCATGTCCCCCAATTTTGCTTTTTGCAGAGAGGAATTGACTGCCTCTTTATACTGCCACAACTGGAAGTTGCTCTTTTCACTCTTTATTAATGAAGAAAGTGAGGCTCAAAGAGATGAAGCAACTTGCCCTAGCTCATTCAGCCAGGAAGTGGGAGAATCAGAATTAAATTCATAGGCTCTATATTTAAAAAAATGTTTTATTGAAAAATAATTGACATACAATAGTTTATGCTTATTTAAATCAAACAATTTGATAAGTTTCAACATATACATTTGCCTATGAAACCATCTTCACCATCGAAATAAAGCTATCACTTTGTCTCCTTTTGTAATCCCTCCTGCCCTTCCCCATCCCTAGGCAACTACTGATCTCATTTCTGTCACTACAGTTTGCATTTCCTAGAATTTTGTGTAAATGAAATAATATAATATGTACTGTTTTGTCTCTTTTCACTCAGTGTAATTGAAATTAATCTAACACTGTAGTATGTACCAGTAGTTTAAATAGTATTCCATTGTATAGACATGCAAAAGTTTGAGTATCTAGTTATTAGTTGATGGGAATTTGTGTTGTTTCTAGATTAAGGTTATTACAAATAGCCTTCTGTGAACATTTGTAGACATATTTTTGTGTGGACATGTGCTTTCATTTCTCTTGGGCTATACCTCAGAATGGGATAGCTAGAGCATATGGAAAGTGTATGTTTAACATTTTGTATAAATTCTTAATTTAAAGATAATGTTACAGAACCAGCCAATAGTGTGCCAGAACAGTAGGGTTTGATTACTTGCCTCCAAGGGGCATGACTCCAGAGACAAGAGTTTGGTGAAAAAGGAATGGTTGTTTATTTAAAGGTTATACAGTTTTAGGGTAATGGTAGATTTCTGCTGTTAAGTCCCGCTCCCTTTAAAACGCCCCAAAACAAATGGCCCTGCCACCCTCTGCCAAGCCAGACCCATTTCAGAACATGCTACTTAAAAGTACCATCCTTCAGAAACACGGAAGTCTGCTGCTCAGCATTGCCGGTCATAGTTCTGCTCCAAGCATCTCTCACGAGTCATTGTGCACCTGCTGAGTCCTTTTTCACAGCGTCAATTTCTCTACTCTGGAGCCGCTTTTTCTCCAGCCATCAGCTCACCAGCGTGCTTGTGTGCTTGGCCAGGCAGGTTCCCCATAGCACTGCCAGCTCTGCTGCTGTCTTCTGTGTGGGAGGGGGGCTGAGGACATTTGCACACCAAATGGTCTTTGGGAACAGGCCAAATCTCAGGACTTTGGGTTCACTATGGCCTACTGGGCTAGCCAGGGGAAGGGCAAAAAACCTACGGATCTTGTGTGTTTCCCAGCACACTGCATTTTAAAGGCTCAGCTCAGAAATTCCTGCGCAACTGAACATCAGGCTCTTCCTACATACAGTGTGTTAGCATCTGCCATTTTTGTCAGCTCCCTGTTGTCTTTGACCCTCTTTTGGGTGCCATTTTTAGTAAGGGCAGAAGTTTTCCAGCTGCACACAGTGCATAAGCATCTGTTTGTCCAGGGTGGGGCATTGGGCCTCTGCAACTCACACAGGCATTGTATGAGCTTTTCCTTTCCCCACCCCACGGTATGTCATGAGTGGTCCTACTGCTGGCACATGCAGTCTCATTGCATTTGTTTACAGTTTGCTCCTGGCAGCAGCTGCCTTGCACAGCCCCACCCTTGGAAAGGCACAGGCTGCCCAGTTGCTATTTTAATATTCCATACTTGGGTCCCTTGCTTTTTCAGTGACCTCTGGTCCAAACTACCCTGTTACAATAGCACAGAGTTTTCTCACATTCCTGGCACTCATTTTCTCTTATTGTTAGCATCTTATCTTACTACCATACATTTGTCAAAGGGAAGAAACTGACACTGGTACATTACTATTAATTAAACTCCAGACTTTATTTAGGTTTCTCCAATTTTTCCACTAATGTCATCTTTGAGTCCCAGGACTCAGTCAGACCAGGGTACTACATGCATTTAGTTGTCACACATCCCCAGTCTCCTCTGGTCTGTGGCAGTTTCTAAGTTGTTCCTGTTTTGTTGTTGTTTTTTAAGATTTCATTTTATTTGTTTTTAGAGAGGGGGAGGGGAGGGGAAAGAGTGGGAGAGAAACATCATGTGAGAGAAACATCGATTGGTTTCCTCTCAAATGCCCCCAACCAGGGTCTAGGCCTGCCACCTGGGCATGTACCCTGAATGGGAATTGAGCCACAGGGACCTCTTGGTTTGGGGATGATGCCCAACCCACTGAGCCACACCAGCTGGATTCAACATTGCTCCGTTTATTCATGACCTTGGCAGTATGGTAAAATACTAGCCAGTTATCTTGTGGAATGTGATAGCACGTCCTCCAATCTGCATTTCTGATGTTTTTTCCTCCTTACTGAACTGGTTATGGGCATTGGGAAAAAATGTTGCAGGGGTGAAGCGCCTTCTCATCACATTATACTGGGCACATGATGTCCACGTGATATCTCTGGTGATGTTAGCTATCATTTGGTTAGGGCAATATTTACCAGTTTTCTCCATGTAAAGTTTATTTTCCTGCTTTCCCTAGTATTCACTGGGTCTTGCCTACCCTCAAAGGAGCAGGGAGATTTAGTTTAACCTCTTGCGTGGAGCAGGCATGTCTACACTTATTATTCAGAATTCTCCAAGGAATACTTGTGAATTTCTCATTTCTTTAGTCTTTTATCTACATCAGCATAGATTTGTATATATTTATTTTATACTTGGGTTATAATCCAATACTGAGTTATTCATTTTGTTCCTCAAATTGTTTCGGACTTGGCCTTTGGGGATTCTTTTAGGTTGGTTCCTATGTCCTTTGGACATGTTGCTATGCCTTTGCTTTCTTAACACTTCCTTAATTTCTGGAAATGCAAGATACCTCAAGTTCACCTTATGTTTCCCCTGCTTAGTCCTAGAATCAGTTATTTCTCTAAGGAGCTCTGGTTCCTTTTATTAGAGAGTGGTATTTTGAAGCCGGGATCTGAGAGCTAGGTGCATGCATTGCTGACTGTGGTGACATTACATACACACACACACACCGCTAAACATGCATTCACATGTATCTCTCACAAGGATCATTCTAGCCTTCCCCACAACAGAGAGAACCCGGGCTCTGTCTACACGCCAGCCACTTACTAGTCTAGTCAACCTCAGTACGTGTGTTCAGCTGTTCCAGAATTGCTATCCATCCCCCCTTGGGGAACACAGCGTTCATGTGTAGTTCCCTTTGTGTTTAGTCGTGTACTTACCAGTCGAAACAAGTTTTCCAAGGTTACTTAGGTTAGCTTCGTCCATCCAGTGGCCAGCTTTTGTAACAAGTGAAAGTCATGAAACAATTGCAGAGGATATGTCATTTCCAGTTGATGACCAGAGAAACTTCGATGTAGCTACGGGAATTATTGAATAGGATTCAGCAAAGCGGAAACAGGAAAAAAAAAGTCTTACCCTTTCTTCTACCTTTTTCTGTTAAAGGTAAAAGCGTACCCCTCCCAAGCAATACAGTGGGCTCAGCGCTTGCTAATACAGCACCATGGCCTTATCCTGCACTCTGTTTATGCTTAAAGCAGAATAGGCATCTTCAAATAACAAGATTATATTGGGAGGGTGGAGAAAACACCTACCCCTGTACTTGGTACCTGCCCTATCCCACCACACCTCCGGAACCTTGACACTCTTTAGCTATTTGACATTGTTTCCAGACCCTTCTCCCAGTGCCTCCCCCACGGCGAACGGGAGGTAGGAACTGAGAAGTCAGCACTACTATGTCGCTCCAGAGGGAGGAAGGGCTGGGCTGTCGCAGGCTTTGTGGGCTGCGGGCAGTGTTGGGGAGCTAGGCGCAGAGGGCAGTCTCTAGCTTTGATGGTCTGTGCAGGGCGTGCGAGGACCAGGAACAGCTAGGTGGTGCGGCCTACTGTCCTTGACCCGGCAGGATGCGCTTGTGCAGTAGGGCGGTGGGTGGAGGGCAGCAGTAGGGCTGTGAGACGCGCAGGCGCAGAAAGGCGGTGGGGGGGCAGCGGTAGCACGTGGCGGAAGGGGGACACGCAGGCGCAGTAGGGCAACAGGCAGAGGTCAGCAATAGCACGTGGGGGGCAACGCGCAGGCGCAGTGGGGCGGTGGGCAGCGGTGGCACGTGGCGGAAGGGGGCGCGCAGGCGTAGTGGGGCTGCGGCAGCATGCGGTTGGCGGGCGCGCGGCCGTTGGGAGTGGTGGGCCTGTGATATTCGGCCCTCCCTGGTGGCATGGGGCGGTTACGCTGGCAGGTGGTGGCGGTGGTGGCCGTGGGCCTCGCGCTCGCCCTGGAGGCGCTGCCCTCAGCCCTGCGTTGGTGGTGGGCCGGGCGGCGGCGGAGGCCACGGCACGAAGTTCTCTTCTTCCCCTCGCAAGTGACCTGCACCGAAGCCCTGCTGCGGGGGGCGGGCCCTGGGCCATCGGCACCCCCAGCAGGCTGCCGGTGCGGCCTGCCCCATGGCGAGAGCTCCCTGAGCCGCCTCTTGCGCGTCTTGCTGGCTGCCCGCGTGAGCCTGGAGCTTTGCCTCTTCGCTTTCTCCAGCCCGCAGCTGGGCCGGGCGGTGCAACTGTTGCACCAGCGCGGGGTGCGCGTCCGTGTCGTCACTGACTGCGACTACATGGCACTCAAAGGCTCGCAGATCGGCCTGCTTCGCAAGGCAGGTAGGCCAGATGCCCAGGCTGGGGTCGCAGGGCGGGAGGAAGACCTGATACCTAGGACCATAGGCAGAAGGGAGAATGTCAAAAGCAGATATTTGGGGACAGGGCCCTGAGTACAGGTGAGATCCCATTTATTACCCATGGGGGCTTTGTGAGGTCAGGGCAGTTTATTCCCGAGAAACGCCAGGGCCATCCATAAAGGGCTCCTGTCTCCACGTGGTGGGAGCGCTTTTGTGCAGGTGGGTGTCATGCCAGATATGAGAGTGTGAGCCGGTTGCATGTTCCCAGCCAGTGGAGGAAGATCTGGGAACTCCCAGAGGCCAGAGGTGTGCCCACGCACTCCCGGGAAGCAGACAGAGCCTCTGGGAGTCCCCGCATTCCCAAGACCCTCGTTGGCCTTGGGACCCAATAGGGAATGCTCATGCAGAGCTGGAGGTGTAGCCCAGCCCGGACAATTGCAGCCCAAAGTGAGGATGGCTTAGCCTGACAGTACTTAGGAGATGAGGGGGAGGCTAAGGATGAAGTCATGAGTCCCCCCACCAGCAGACTGTCTGTGCTTGCTCATCGGAGCAGGTGTACAAAGACTGCAACGGTCAGGCTTCAGGGTTGAAGGAAAAAAAGGCATTTCACCTTAAAGTACACTAGTGAATTTCATGCTCAGGGCTTCTGAAGTGAATAAAAATAATATTCTAAAAAGTGCAACTAAAATATTCAGTTGATGAACAGTTTGTTTCTGCAGCTGCAAAACACTTGAGAAGATCTATTTTTGGCCAGCTGACCTCTCTTTCTGGGGTGGGGGACAGATCAGATCCTGGTCTTACCTGTGAGTCCCTGGTCTCACCCTTCTACCTCTGTGTAATGCAGCATCCTGCAAGCAAGCTCTGGTCCTTGCGTTTTGTATGTTCAGTGCATGTCTCTTGACCTGCATACATCCTTTCCACCCTTCAATTCTGGTAGCCCAGTGACAGAAAGGCATGAAGAGCCCTTGAGAACTCTGCAGGCTTCCCTCTGGTCCCACGGTGCTCTGAGTCACACAAGCACAGGCATGATCTCCTGCGACCCGGGAGGCAGAGAAGTCTTTCCTGAGTCAGGCTCAGCTTGCCCGCTCTGCCTGGGGCTCTCCAGAGGTGGAAGCACTTTCATCCTCTGGTGCTGGTGGCATCCCGTGTAGGCAGAGCTGGAAACTCAGTTCACACAGTGAGGATATTCACTTCCACTCCTCTTGGCAGTCATGAGTTATCCTAAATCTGCTGAGCCTTTTAATGGGAAACTTAGGCATGACCCGTTTTATTTAGGTAGCTTTTAGAGAACTGCAAAATGTCAGGTTTGGAAAGAGCCTTAAAGGGCACTGCAACCAGCTCCCTCTAAAAGCTGATTCCTCTCTGAAGGCAATCCAGCCATTGTTCCTCCTCCATTTCTTCAACAAATACATCTGCATGACAGTGTTTGCCTGGCTTGGTTCCAGGTACCAGGGTCATGATGGTGAACAGGACCAGGACCCAGTAGGGAATCCAACCAAAGCATGAGTACTTAACAGTAGGAAGAGGGGCCAGGACATGTGAGAAAATGGTGTAGAGGAGTGACATGCCAGCAGAGCTCAGCAGTGTTGGAGGTGTCTGAGGGAGCCTCCTAGCTTGAGGAACAGCAAGTACAACTTCTGATTTCATAGCGAGATATCCCCTGGGGCAAAGGTTGAAATAGTAATGAGGACAGGTTGGCTTCGGGGACCCTGAATTCTCTCTGGCTGCCTCTCACCCAGGCCTGCTTTCTCCTCTGCTCCTCCCTCAGGCCCAGGCCCTCTCCTTACAGAGTTGGGTGCAGCTCCCAGCCTGGGGGTGTTTTCTAGGGCACCCAGTCCTGGGCAAAAGTGAGAGGCGAGGAAACCCCAGCCAATGATGTTTGCTCTGATGGCCTCCGGCCAGATGAATGACAGTGATGCTGGTTGGTCTGGCCTCCAGAGGTGTGGACAGGGTGTGGGGTGGGCTGTTCCCAGAGGAAACTGAGTAATTTAGGAGAGCCAGTATCTGCATGTCTACCGCGGTCCTTGCTGCCTTCAGGACCACCTGTCCCCTCCTGTGCCAGAATGCCCCTCAGCATCCCCACCTGTGAGCTGGTTGTGGCTGGTTACTGTCTGGCTCAGCCACTACCACCTGCCCAAGTGACAAGCTTCGCCCCTTTCCCACCAATTTGGAGAAAAATAGCAAAGTTTGTAGCTGCTAGCAAATGTCCCCCCTTGAGGAGGAGCTGAGCCCTGTGAGGGAGGGGTTGTGGAGGCAGTGGTGAGAGCCGACTTGCCCTTTTGCAGGTATTCAGGTGCGACATGACCAGGACCTGGGCTACATGCACCACAAGTTTGCAATCGTGGACAAGAAGGTGCTGATCACCGGCTCCCTCAACTGGACCACACAAGCCATTCAGAACAATAGAGAAAATGTTTTGATTATGGAGGATGAAGACTATGTAAGGCTTTTTCTGGAAGAATTTGAGCATATTTGGGAAGAGTTTAACCCTACAAAGTATACTTTTTTCCCACAAAAGAAGAGAAGTCACTGAAGCTGTGCTGTCACCTCTATCTTGAGTTGGAGGGGGAGAGGTGTTTAATGTCGCAGAACTTTTGTTACTACCAGTTGAAACCAGAGCAGACCTACAAGGAACAGGACCCGACTGGCTGGTGTCCACCCAGAGTTGCTGTGAGCTACAGTGGCAGATTCTGCATTCTGTTCAAGAGAGACCCCAACATTGTATAAAAGATTGTTCAGAATGAATCATCCTTCATTAAAATACTGAAGTGAACTAAAGAGAGTTTAGTGTTAAAAAGGAGAAGGAAATTTCTTTAGCATCAGGTCAGTTGTTCTGGACTAAACTTTGGTTTTTCCTTCCACCCAAAGTAAATGCAGCCACAGCTGCTTGTACTCTTGCAGGTACCTTGCCTGGTGCCTGGGTTGAGAACCGATGGCTTTCTCTCCTGCAGCCACACAAAAAAGGGGTGAGGCCTGTTTCAGGGTTGAAGACCGTCCGATCCCCTTTCCTGATTCTAGAGAATCTCCCCCTTCTTGGGTCGACTCCATCAGCTCAACCCTTTGGGTATGTCCAGAATCTCCCCTCTTTTCCAATTGAACTGGTCTGGTCCCTACCCAGCACAGCTGAACCCTGGGATTTGCTCAAGGTGGTTGACCCAGTGTTTTCATCCCTGCTGTTCATCAGCTCCTTGGGGGCTTACTGGCAGGTCTGAGTCAGAAGAAGGAAAGAAGAGGTTAGGAAGGAAAGCAGGTGACAGAAGAAAAAGCAGTGCTGGGCTGGCAGGGCAGGAAGCTGACTTCCAGGCCCCTCGTGGCCACTGCAGCAGGCATGCCGTTCTCTCACCCGGGCTTCTGGGCATGATTATGCTTTAAAACTAGCATGAGACATTCTTCATGCTTGGCAGCTTCTGTTCTCTTTTCATGTGGCTTGGTACGTCATCTGTCGGGAGGTTCAGAACCTGCTTCTTTTCTGTATGTTGTGCTTTTAATTTTTAAATATTCTCACATTCAAGGTAGTTTTGTTGTGTGTTTAGAAATGGCCTTCACTTTAATTACTGTGGACTTTGCTAAATCGCATCTTTTGGTCAGTGTAATCAACCATGAAATACCCAAAGAGGAGAATCCAGTTTCCTGTTATGGTACCTTACAGATCCACTTGTATTCTCAGCCCAGCGTTTTACATAGGTAATTAGAAGAGCAGGTACCTTACATACATTTGTGAAATAGTCCAATTTTTTTTTCAGAATACGTGTCTTTAGGTAGCTCAGATAAAATGCGAATGATTGTTCACCATCTTGTCATATTTTGTGTATACACTGTGCAGCTGTCCTGAGGTCTGTCTGGTGCTGTGTGGGTCTCCTTCCCACCACTGTCGACAGCCACTGGGAGAGACTGTTCAGTGTTGCATGTTTTTCCTTTTTAAAAGTTACCTTTGACTTATGGAGTTGGACATGTAAACTCAAAAGTTAATTTTTCTTATTTCTTGTGATCAGAAATCACAAGAAATGGTTTTACATTAAAAATGGTTTGTTTTTTTTTTTTGTTCGTTTTAATCTGAGTCTACTCCAGCAGGGTGTGTTCTGAAAAAGGGAGAGGCTGTAGACTGTCTCCTGAGTGATGAACCGTGTGGTTCTGAACTTCCCACACATCTGAATAAATGTTCTTATTCTGGAATGATAGTACTGTGTGTCCTTGCCTTTTACTCAGTCATTCAATTCATGGCTGCTCTTTATTAAACAAGTAAAACTTTTGGGGGGAGGAGGCAACATACAGCTACTTAGAAACTGTTGGTCAACATAGGAGTTTCTCAAAAGAGAGTAAACCCTGAAGGTGTTCCTTGAGGATGTCCTGAAGTGTTTCCAAACATACACACTGCTTCTGGTAGTTTCCAGCCTCAGCATGACTTGTGACAGTGGGCACATGTGCAGCATGCTCCCTCCATGCCTGGGTTTTCTTCCAGAAGCAGGCTGGCATTCCAGTGCATAGCACAGCATCAAATGCGTATGAGGTGATCTAGCCAAGTTATCTAGACTGCTGTTTTAAGAATTGTGAAATGATGTCATCTCATAATTTTTAACTTTATATTGTTTATCTTGTTTTCATCATCTCTGCAGTGATGGGGAGAGTTTTAGATTAATAGTAAACCTTTCTGAAAAGAACTTGCAATAGAAGAAAACCTCCTCGGAAGGCACAGGGGCTGCGGAATGCAGAAGGTCACGACTGAAATCTGCCTCTGAACTGGATGCTGTTTCGTGTCCACTTAGACAAGGTGTCTGCACAACATGGCTGGAGCCCCTGACTGTGGGCTGGCTGCACCCTGCTCTGACAGGAGAGATGTGGTGAGGCGTAGCCAGACTGGGACCAGGAGCTGACTCTGGCACATCTGGTCTGCCCGGTGAGCTGGCGGAGTCCACATCAGGTTTCAGGGGCTGTAAAAGCAAATGAACTAGGTAGTTAATCTTTAGTTGATTCGGGAGATACTTGGGGCCCAGTAAGTGGTTTTGCACTGAGCAGCAGTTATTTGGGGGCTAGTCCAGCCCTGGGCAGTCATTGAAAAGATCCCTGGGACAGTGGGCATACCCTGTCTCTGACCTCCTGCAGGTATGGCTGAGTGTGGAGTGGAGCCCAGCTGCGTGGTGGCGTGCGTCTTCTGAAGCTACTCTCTTTGCTGCAAGGTTCAATCTCTGGCACCCCTAGAGAAACTTTTTATTTTATTTTTAATCATATTTTGTTTATGCTATTACAGCTGTCCCCCTGGAGAAACTTTAGAAGAAGTGATTTCCCCTGGGGAAGCTTGGCAATTACTTCATGGGAGGAGTCAAGCGCACTTCCCCCACTGCATAGACTGAGTCAGCATCCTGGTTTCAGCTCAGGGTTGTCATTTAAACTGTGGGGCAGTGATACAGCTTAACAACAAACCTGATACGCAGAGTGATTCACATTGGCACAATTAAGTTTAAAATCTTTTAAACTCTTGCAACTCTTGTGATTGAAAAAACATTGTCATGACAGTGGTACACAGCCTTCACAGTCTACCAGTAACCATCACAAGAGTATTTGAATGAACAAACACAACTATCATATTTTGCCATGTATAATGTGTACCCACGTTTTTGTGCACATTATACATGGGATTATTATACCCGTGGCAGGTACTCCTTATACTCATGTATAATGCATATCCTTATTTTTCCCTGAAAAATCTGGGAAAAGAGTATACAAAAAAGTACATGGCAAAATACAGTATATTGTATTTTGTTTTATTTTTAAACATCTTATATTTTCTCCATTACCATTTAGTCCCCTTATTCCTCCCTCCCCTGACAATCACCACACTGTTGTTCATGGCCATGAGTCCTCTTTTCCATTTGCTTGATCCCTCCACCCCCTAATTCACCCACCCACTAGCTGTCATCTGCTCTTCATCTATGAGTCTGTCCCCATTTTACTTCTTAGTTTGTTCATTAGATTCCACATATGAGTGAAATCATATGGTATTTGTCTTTCTCTGAATGGCTTGTTTCACTTAACATAATGAATGTTAACTCGAGGTCCATTCATACTGTTGCAAAGGGTAAAAATTTCTTCTTTTTTTTTACAGCCAAGTAGAATTCCATTGTTTAAATATAATTGTTTTATCCACTCATCTATTGATGGATGCTGGGGCTGCCTCCATATTTTGGTGATTGTAAATAACACTGCAGTGAACATAGGGGTGCTAATGTTCTTTCAGATTAGTGTTTTGGTTTCCTTTGGCTATATTCCCAGAAGTGGGATTGCTGGGTAAAAAGGCAGATGCATTTTTAATTTTTTGAAGTATTTCCATACTGCTTTCCACAGTGGCTGCACCAGTCTGCATTCCTACCAACAGTGCAGAAGTGTTCCCTTTTATTCACATCCTCACTAGCACTTGTTGATTTATTGATAGCCATTCTGAGAAGTGTGAGATGGTATCTCATTGTGGTTTTTTATTTGCAGTTCTCTGATGATTAGTGATGTTGAGCATCTTTTCATATGTCTATTGACCATCTGTGTGTCCTCTTTGGGGAAGTGTCTGTTCAGGTCCTTTGCCCATTTAAAAAAATACTTATTTTTAGAGAGAGGGAGGGGAAAAAGAAAGGGAGAGAAACATCCATGTGTGGGTGGTTGCCTCTAGTGTGCCCCCTACTGGGGACCTGGCTCACAACCCAGACATGTGTCCTGACTGGGAATTGAACCAGTGACCCTTTAGTTTACAGGCTGGTGCTCAATCCATTAAGCCACACCAACTGGGGTTTTTTGCCCATATTTTAATTGTTTGTTTTTGTGTGTGTGTGTGTGTGTTGATTTTTATAACTATTTTATAAATTTTGTATATTAACCCCTTATCAGAGTGTCAGTGAGTATGTTCTCCCATTCTGTGGTTTGTCTTTTTATTTTGTTGATGATTTCCTTTGCTGTGCAAAAACTTCTCAGTTTGATGAAGTCCTATTCATTTTTTCTTTTGTTTCCCTTTCCTGGGGAGATATATCTGATAAAAATTTCTATGAGCAATGTCTGAGATTTTGCTGCCTGTGTTTTCTTCTAGGATTTTTATGTTTCAGGTCTAACATTTAAGTCTTTGATCCATTTTGAATTTATTCTTGTGTGTGGTGTAAGGTGTCTAGTTTCACTTTTCTGCATGTATCTGTCCAGTTTTCCCGGTATCATTTATTGAATAAACTATCTTTAGTTCATTGTATGTGCTTACTTCCTCTATCAACTATTAAGTGACTATAAAAATGTGGGTTACTTCTGGGCTTTCTGTTCTGTTCCATTGATCTTTGTGTTAGTTTTTATGTCAGTGCCGGGCTGTTTTGATTACTGTAGGCTTGTAGTATAGTTTGATATTAGGTAGCATGATTCCTCCATCTTTGTTCTTTTTCAGGATCACTGTTGCTATGTGGAGTCTTTTGTGGTTCCATATAAATTTTGAAATGTTCCAGTTCTTTGAGACACGTCATTGCAATCTTGATAGGAATTGTGTTGAATCTATAGATTGCTTTGGTAGTGTGGACAGTAGGGTGGACATTTTAATAATGTTACTTTGTCCTATCCATGAACACGGTATGTGCTTCCACTTATTTGTATCTTCTTCACTGTCTTACAATTTTCCGAGTACAGGTCTTTTACATCCTTGGTTAGGCTTCTTCTAGGTATTGTATTCTTTTTGAAGCAGTTGTGAATGGAATTGTTTCCTTAATTTCCTTTTCCGTTTGTTACTGGCATATAAAAATGCAGCTGATTTCTGGATATTTATTTTGTGTTCTGCTAGTTTGTGGAATTCATTTTTCAGTTCCAGTAGTTTCTTGGTGAATCTTTGGGGTTCTGTATGTACAGTATCATGTCATCTGGTACACTGTACTTTAAAGCACTATATTAGTTCTTTTGAATTGATTTTTAAAGCAGCTGGAGTTCTGGCCAAGATGGAGGCATAGGAGAAGTGCTTCACTTCCTCACAAACCAAAAGGATAACAACCAATTTTAAAACAAAAAACAACCAGAACTGCCAGAAGATCAAACTGCATGGATGTCCGACAACCAAGGAGTTAAACATTTATCCAGACTGGTAGGAGGGGTTGGAGATGGGCAGCAGGGCAGAGAAGATGCCTAGCAAGGTGGCAGACTGTGTGGGTGAGGCAGTGGCTGGCTGAATGGGCCATCCCACATTTGCACATGGATAATCTGGGAGGAACAAACGGGGTGCAAGACAGATGGTGAAACCCAGGGTTTCAGCACGGGAAGCTTAAGATTAAAAACTTATGGCTGTAAAAATCTGTGGGGATTGCAGTGGCAGGGGAAAACTCTCAGTCTCACAGGAGAGTCTGTTAGAGAGGCCCCCACTGGGTCATCGAGTGTACACAAACCCACCCATATGGGAATCAGCACCTGGAAGGGCACAATTCGCTTGTGGGAAGCAAGGGAAGTGACTGAGAGCAGGGCGAAAGCTGAACAAGTGGCATTGTTTCCTCTCTTACCCTTCCCACATACAGCGCCACAACACAGCAAAGTGGGTTGCCCCACCCTGGCCAGTACCTAAGGCTACCCTCCTTCACAACATAACAGGTGAGCCAAGACAAAGAAATAAAGCCCAATGAAAGAACAGATGAAAACTCCAGGAAAAGAACGAAGTGACGAGGAGATAGCCAACATATCAGATCCAGAGTTCAAAACACTGGTAATCAGGATGCTCACAGAAATGATTGAGCTTGGACTCAAAATGAAGGAAGAAACTAAGGCTATAGAAAGTGAAATAAAGGAAAATATACAGGGAACAAACAGTGAAGGGAAAGAAACCAGGGCTCAAATAAACAATTTGGAACAAAAGGAAGAAATAAACATTCAAATAGAATAGAATGAAGAAACAAGAATTTAAAAAAAAAATAGAGAATTTGGAACCTGTGGGACAACTTTAAATGCTCTAATATCTGAATCAATAGGGTGCCAGAAGGAGAAAAGAAAGAACAAGAGATTGAAAACTTATTTCAAAGAATGAAGGAAAACTTCCCCAATTTCACAAAGGAAATAGACTTCCAGGATGTCCAGGAAGCTGAGAGAGTCCCAAAGAAATTGGACCCAAGGAGGAACACACCAGGGCATATCATGATGAAGTTATCCAAGATTAAAGGTAAGGAGAGAATCTTAAAAGCAGCAAGAGAAAAGAAGACAGTTACCTACAAAGGAGTTCCCCTAAGGCTATCAGCTGATTTCTGAAAAGAAACCTTGCAGACAAGAAGGGGCTGGCAAGAAGTATTCAAAACCATGAAAGGCAAGGACCTACATCCCAGATTGCTCTATCCAGCAAAGCTTTCATTGAGAATGGAAGGGCAGATAAAGTGTTTCCCAGATAAGGTCAAGTTAAAGGAGTTTATCACCCCCCAGCCCTTATTATATGAAATGTCAATGGGACTTATCTAAGAAAAAGAAAATCAAAACTATGAACAGTAAAATGACAACAAACTCAAAACTATCAACCTAAAAAAGGAAACAAAAACTGAACAAAGAGAACAGGAAAAGAACCACAGAAATGGAGATCACATGGAGGGTTATCAGTGGGGCAGTGGGACGTGGCGAGGGGGGGGAAGGGTACAGAGAATAAGAAGCATAAATAGTAGGCACAAAATTGGGGGAGGTTAAGAATAGTATAGGGAATGGAGAAGCCACAAAACTTACATGTACAACCCCTGGACATGAACTAAACGGGGGGAGAGGGGGATGCTGGAGGGTACGGAGGTGCAGGGCAGAGGAGGATAAAAGGGAGAAAAACATGGGACGATTGTAATAGCATAATCAATATACTTTTTTAAAAGCAAATGATTATTTTAAAAAGAACACTACAATTAATATTCATATGCCATGAAATACACCTTTTTAAAGAATGCAAGCCAGTGGTTTATAGTATATTAACCAAGAAGTTGTGCAACCATCCCCACTGTTTGATTCTAGAACATTTTTGTCACCCCAGAAACTCTCTCCCATTGGTGGTCACTCCCCAATACCCACTAATCTGCTTCCTGTCTCTATGGATTTACCTGCTGTGGAGATTTTACATAAATCGAATCCAACAATATGTGGCATTTTTTACTTGTCTTCTTTTCCTTACCATGTTTTTAAGGGCCATTCATGTTGTAGTATGTGTATTTCACTTCTTTTAATAGCTGAATGATACTCAATTGTGTGGATGTACTATGTTTTGTTTACCTGTTCATCAGTTGATGGACATTTGGGTTGTTTCCACCTTTTGGCTATTTACAAATAATGTTACAAACATTCACACTTGTGTGGACATACGGTTTCACCTCTCTCGAGTAAATACCTAGCAATGGAATTGATGGGTCACATAACCTGTTCAAACACTTGAGAAACTTGCAAGACTATTTTTCAAAGTGACTGCACCATTTTACATTCTGATCTGCACTGTATGAGGGTTCCTTTTTCTCCACACTCTCACCAATAAAAAATTATCTGTTACCTTTTAGTTATAGCCTGCCTATGAGGTGGTCTCAATGTGGTTTTGACTTGCATTTTCCTGATGACTAATGATACTGAACATCCTTTCATGTACTTACTGGCCATTCATATATTTTCTTTGGAGAAATGTTTATTCATATCCTTCGCCCATTTTTTTCATTGGGTTGCTTTTTTATTGTTACAAGAGGTCTTTATATAGTCTGGACACCAGTCCCTTATCAGAAATATGATTTGCAAATATTTTTTTCCCATCATTTGGGTCGTTTTTTCTACTTTTGATGGTATTGTTTGCCATTACTTTTTTCCTGTTTTTTTTTAATGAGTAGAAAATTACATTATTAATTTTGATATAACTCAATTTATCTGATTTTACTTATGTTGCTTGTGCTTTGGGGCCGTATCTAAGAAACTAGTGTCCAACCCAAGGTCACAAAGACTTGCTCCTGTTTTTTTCCCTAAGAGCCTTACAGTTGTAGCTCTTATATTTAGGTAAATTTTGAGTTAATTTTTGTGTATGGTGTGAGGTAGGTGGTCCAGCTTGACTCTTTTGCCTGTGGATAGCTACTGTCCTGGTAGCATTTGTTGAAAAAATTATTCTTTTCCCAGTCAGTGGTCTTAGCACCCTTGTTGAATATTAATTGATTGTGAATGTAAGAGCTTATTTCTGGATGCTTAATTCTGTTCCATTGATCTGTGTCAGTCCATATGCACTGTCATTTTTTACAAAGATGTTATTTATATTTAGAGAGAGGGGATAGGGAGAAAGGGAGAAAAACATTGATGTGAGAAACACTGACTGGTTGACTCTTACATGCATCCCAACTGGGGACCAAACCTGCAACCTGGATGTGTCCCCTGATTGGGAATTGAACTGGTGACTTCTCCCTTTGTGGATGATGCCCCACTAGCTGAGCCGTACAGGTAGGGGCCATATGCATTATCTTGATTACTGAAGCTTTGTAGCAAGTTTTGAAACCCAGCAGCATGAGTCCTTTTCCTTTTCCAACATTGTTTTGGCTTTTCTGTGTCCCCTTACATTTCCATATGAATTTTAGGATCAGCTGGTCAACTTCTACAAAAGTATCTGGAATTCTGATCGGGATTGTTTTGAATCTGTAGACCAAGTTAGGGGGTATTCCAAGTCTAACAATAATTTTGTCTTCTAGTCCATGAACATGGAATGCCTTTCCATCTACTTAAATCTTTAACACATTTCGTACTGCTTGTGAGTTTTCTCGTGTTTCGAGCACCTCAATCCACAAGCAAAAATGAAGTATAAAGTTTCTGCTATCGGAGGAGTCTCACAAACGATGGGAAGACAAAGAAACAATCCCCAAATGAAAGGAAAGGAGGAAGCCTCAGAAAGAATGCTAAATGAAATAGAGGCAACTCAACTATCAGATACTGAGTTCAAAGCAATGATTGTCAGAAGCTCAAAGAGCTCACAATGCGCTACCAGAAACTACAGGGAAGCTACAATGAGCTCCCTGCAAATGATATCAACATGAAAAAGGAAATAGAAACTATCAACAAGGGCCAAGAGGAAATGAAGAACAGTTTCTGCTATTGGTGGTGAGAGACTGGATAATGGATGATAATAATGAAGGCTCTCCGGAACCAGAGACAAATCTGTCCAGCCCTTCCCCTGGGGGTGCAAGGAGAACACCTCGTCAAGATCCACCTAAAAGGTTGTCAGGTGATATGAAGCAGCATGAACCTACGTGTATTCTTGTGAGTGGAAAGAAGAGATTTCCTACAAGAGCCTGCAGAGTTTGTGCCGCCCATGGAAAAAGGAGTGAATCTAGACACTTAGGTAAATTTTGTTTGGTCCCTCTTCATAGGGGAAAATGTTTTACACAGTACCATATGTTAAAAAAGTATTAGGAACTTTAATTGTTTAATTAGTTGTTTAATTGTTTTTGTAAATCAAAATGTTATAATTATTGAAAAACAACACCTAAAGTGCATTATGATCTGTAGTTAAGATGATTTAAATAACGTGCAGTTTGCCCAAAAACGTGCGGTCCCTGGCGTATGTCCTAGAGATTTCTATGCGGTACACAATGTGTTAATTTCTTCAATGTTTTGTAGTTTTCAGTGTAACACTTTTTTAGAAATATTCTTTTCAGTACCACAAATGGAATTGGATTCTTAATTTGCTCGTTATTAGTGTGTAAAATTTAATTTCTTATTGTGTAGGAAATCCTGTATCCTGCAAACTTGAACTTTTATTATTTTTTTGGTGGATTCCTCATATACAAGATCATGTCATTTGCAAATAGAGGTAGTTTTACTTACTCCTTTTGATATGGAAGCCTTTCTGGTTTTCCTGGTGAGAATCTTCAGTACTGCACTGGAAAGACACCCTTGTCTTTCACCATTCTGTGAGGCTAGCTGTGGGTCTCTCTTAGATTCCCTTTATCAGATGAGGAAGTCCCCTTCTATTCCTTATTTTTGTTTTGTTTTTTTTTTTAGTCATGAAAAGGTGTTGGATTTTCCAGATCTGACTTTTTAAATTACACTTACATAGCTTTAAAAATTTAGTTAAATTTAGTTATTAGAATACCATATTAAACTAGTTGTATGTTGACCAGAATAGCTTTTTTAATGAGTACAAAATTACTGAAACATCCTTAAACCAAATAGCACTGAAAATATGTATCTTCTACATGTTTGTACTTAATTTTGTTTTTGAGTTTCACAAATTCCTTAAGTTGATTTCTAATAGGTAGGCAGACTTTAATTTTCTTGTTTATCTGAATAAAAGTTTAGATTCCCACTTTTCACATTTCATTTCAAAGGTTGTGGCAATATTGAAAAAAATTCTCATTTTAAATTTTAGTAGATTACAACTAGAATTTTAAATGAAATCGAATAGAGACATTTTACATGAGTGTATACTACAGAATATATCCTAGTAAGGGTGCATTATTTTGTGAAATTTTGGGTTGTGGTTATGTGTGTGTGTGTGTATTGGGTCATTATATACGATTCATTTTTTAGAAATGAAAAGTAATGCTTTACTGCAAATCTATTAATAAAGGGGCAGGTATGGGATAGTTATAGTTCTTCCTCTCATCAGTATTTCTGTTGCCTTTAGGCCCTCTGAAGGTTTCTGTAACTAAGCCAATGTACTTTAGATTCTGGATATAAAATTTTTCTTACTATGCACTGCATATAAACATGTAAAACTGGATTTTTATGTGAAATCTGATTTTAAAATGCTGACAACTAATCCAAAACTTTAAAAACACTAAAAAAAAGCAGATATAAAAGTAAAAGCAAAAACCTCATTATAAATCTGTAGGTTTTTGACCAGTTTCTGACTTTTGACCTAAATGCCTATTCGGCATATGTCCCTCCATTAAACAAAACCTCATTCACAGCATGCAAAGGGTGATGCAAAAATAGTTTATTATGATATACTTTATGTAATGTTAGGTAGTATTTACAAAATAGAAATGATCAGCTATAGCCATAGAAATCTAGCATGTCACACAAAGGAATAAATATTTTGACAAAGTAATTCAGTTGTAGTGAACAGTTTATTAGAAACTTTGTTTTTTTAAAAAAAAGCCTAAAACTAAACCATCACATTATTGAATTGTCCAAAACAGAGAGCATCTTCACTGACCAGGCTCTTCTCTTCAGGACCCCAGCAGCCAGGCAGAGAACGACCCACCGGGTAGAGTCTGTTTCCAGGAGCTGTCTCAGGCCCGGGGCTGCTGGTGGAGCCCAGGTGTGTGCTAAGGAGCCACCTGGGCCCCTAAGGCCTCTGCTTTCTTCAGCAGGTGACCTTTAGTTTGGTGAACATTATCATTTAGCATTAGGACAGAAATTAAACGCCAGTTACTTTATCCAAGTTTGTTCTTTGAACATGCGTCACCTGCCTGTTGAAAGAATTAGCAGTGGCAGAAGTCATTGCTGCAATTTACTTCCAGACTCCTCACGCCAGGGAAGTGATCTACATTTTTTCACTGTTTGTATAGCAGCTCTCCCAGCAGGTTGGCATAGTATGTTTTTGTCTTCAGTAGCTGAATTGAGACATTCACCCTGATAGAAGAATCACTGATTATAATAGTTGAGGAACCACTTAGTAAATATTACTTAGGAAAAGCACATGAAGTAATTCTTAACTGGTTTGAATCCTAACAATAAGTCAGCAGATATATTGTAAATATGAAAGGTAAATCCTAAAATCTGTTTTAACTGAAGTTTTGTGATATAAACATAACAATTTAGTGATCTTCTTAATCTATTCCTAGCTTTCTATAAAACTGAAATACGCGATATAGTTAGTTGTAAAGGGGGAAAGCGCAAAGGCAGCAGGCTGGCCGAGTACATCTGATGATTCCTTCACTGCACACTCCAACTCCGTCTGGGAAGGCCCCCAGCAGTGCTGTGATTTCAGATTGCTGCTGAGTTTACTTAAGACTTCTACATCTTCCCGTATTGGACCATCCAGTTCTCAAGTATTTTGTGACTAAATGCTTGCTTACCTATTGGATGGGTATTGTGAAATAACAGCTTTCTGATTTTTGTGACCTTTATGCTAATAAACAATACAACCCCAGGGCTGGAGAAGCCCAGATGCTCGGCTGGACTCCACACGTAGTGCTGCCCAGGGACAGACCCCTGATGCCAAAACTGCCTCCTAACAAGTCTTAAATTACTGTACAAAAGGGTCTGGTAAAGATGTAACCATCATGTTCTTCTTTTAATTTTCAGCCAGGATTTTTTTTCCCCCTGCCAGGACTTTAAATAGCTCTACCAATAATAAGTATTTGAGTTTTTTCAATGAAAAACAGTGTTTGGCAGTGGGGTCATCGTTATTGTAGATACAGTATACAGTCTTTAAAACTACCTGTTCAATGACCAAAGCTTTTATAAAGTCATTAAAAGCGTTTCCTTATAATGTTGAGTGGGGTTCAATGTTGTACCCAAAGCTGTTCTCCCTACCTTAAAAAGCAATTATCTGTATATAATTTAAAAAAATATTTTGTCACAAAAACCCTGTGGTAACTTCTGAGTAATATTTACACTGCTTAGTCCGAATAATATACATACAGGTTACTTTGAAGAAAAAAAAAAAACAACAGCTTCTTTTAAATACAGAGAAATTGGAAGCCATTCTCAGTACTGTAGCTGAAGTCGCACCTAGAAGAAAGGGACCCAAGGTGTGTTATGCCATTCTTGGGAGCGGTCTAGTGTGGAGCTATTACTCCTGCTCTGTGAGTCTTCAGCTGAAAGACTTCAGAGGAGGTAGGCCTCTGCCCATTACAGAGAAACATCAAGACTTGAAACTTACTGCACTCAAAAGGACCAAGGAGTGAAGCCCGGTCTTTTCCAGTAGACAAAACAAGAGAAATTGACAATGTGAACTGTCATACAGGGTTTGTGTCAAATCTTCCTATGACAGAACCTAAGAAAAGAGGTTTTACTAGACCTCACTTAAGGTTGATCCTTATTTAAGTTTTCAACTGCGAAAAGTGTGAACTTGCCAAAGGTGTTTGTACACATGTGAGAACATACAAGACTGTACACAGTGCACCAGCCCGTCCCCCCTATCCTGTCCCCCCTATCCTGTCTCTTGAGGGCAGTCTGAGGACTGGCAGTACTTGGCCTGTTGTGGAAGAAGAAATGTGTCCTACAGCACCCTGCTACTTGGTGAAGGACTTGACCTTTAGACCTGGTCTCAGGTGAATAAAAAGACCTTTTCTAGGATTAGAAGTCTAATGTCTGGCTGAGCACAGGCCTTTTAGGGATTTGGTGGCATGGAAAAGCCAGAGGAGAGACGTCTGCATACTGGTTAACTTGTAAACATGACCTCTGTGGAAAGTCCCCTGGTGGCTCCGACTGACTGAGAAAGGGACCCTCAGCTGGTCAGTCCAGTAACTAACTCTTCTCTCAAGAATGACAAGGGAGAAGACCCTATGATGAAAGACAGAAAAAATGGGGTGCAAATACCTTAATTTTAAGGGCCTTTAGAATAAAGTTTTCAGCAGCATTCTTCCCAAGTCCTTTCATAAAGGTCCAGTGGAGGCTACTGGACCAGGGCACTGAGGACTGTTCACTAATCTCAACCGAGTAGAGAAAATGTTAGGGCAACAGTTAAAATTTATTTATAAAGCAAATTCCTATTTAACATAAAACACTGCAGTAACTTGGTTGTCCAGGATTTTCAGGGTATGACATATTCCACTGATTTTTCCAGAGAAGTGAAACTTCCAATTAATGTGCCAAGTTTTTTCTTCTAGCATTTAATTCCTTTTATGTAGAATACTACATACTTCCCTGTCCTTTGTAAAACTTTGAAAATACTTAAAATCCCACCCCACCCCTTTTGGTGATAAAGGGAGTGACTGAATCCTTTTTGAAATTGTGTCTATAAATGAAAATGTTAAATTCCAACTTTCCTTAGAACAATAATGTGTGAACTTTTACTTCATCAAAAATAAATGTTGATGGGTCATATTTTCTTCACTCTAACTGAAAACAGTTTTGAATCCCTAAAGAACTGTCTGAGACTTAGACATGTCAGTCAGTGAGTGAGCGGCTGAGTGTGGTTAGCTGTGAAGACACCACACAGGCATCAGGGAGTAGGGAGCAGGAAAGGCTCCCACTGTCCCCCTCTCTGAAATGAGGCCACAGGCCTGACAGGCAGCTGACTACACCAATGGGACCTAGGCTGCTCAGGCCAGCCCTGGGCCTCAGGAACCAGGGGGGGCTCCAGCAAGTGTGGGAAGGGAGAAGCTTTTCTAAGGGAACCACCTGGCCAGCTCCTCCCTATGACAGAGCTTACACCTGGGGCACCATGGTCCTTTGCTGGAGGTGGCAGGATACCAGCACACCCTTGTCATTTCAGAGCTAGAGAAAAGAGGTCACAGGGCTGTCACTCAGCCTCCAGGCCCTGCAGGGTTTGGGCAGGCATTGTGACCCCCGCCCCCCCACCCCCCACCAAAGATGAGTGTAGAAACAGACTTGCTAAAAGGAACCCCAGGCAACAGTGATAAAAGGACCATGTCCCACCTCCCCCTGTGGTGAAACAAATGGTATAAATGCATCTCCATAGAAAATGCTTTTTAGGCCGTCCATTTTGTTTCCTGGCCTTTTGGTCAGAATTCCTTTCAGGCAGATTCCAAGAGTCACAACTGTGTCTTTTAAAAATTGCAATTTCCTCTCTTCAAAAGTGTGGCCTGTGCGAGGCCCCTGACGCTTAGTGTTGGGTCAGTGAGCAAGTGACTGGATCTGGACACTGCAGGACTTATAGGGAACGTCCTCTGATCTCAGCTCCTCACAAACCCACACATTCCCACCACGTCCTCCAGCGGCCCCTCCCAAGACAGCCAGCACTTCCTCCCAGAAATTCAGACTCATCCTGATGCCTTATTGCACAGACTTCAACTACTAGTGGCCAAGTGCTCTGTCGGCCACTTCACCCCACCCAGTGTCACGCCTCTGCCAGGGAGGCTACTGATAGCCACAGTCCTCTGGAAATAACAACCTTCAGATCTGCTCAAGTACTGGCATCACAAATGGTAAAAGAACTGGAAAGTGCACGTGCACGCTGTGATTAGTATGTATGTTCACAGAAGTGTCAAACGAAGTTTTCCCATTAATATGTTTGCCACAGTTTATGTGTAGGTGCTAGCAGATTATAAATGAAGCAGTAAATGTTTACAGGAAAATAGTTACAACTGTGAAGAGTTGTGCTTGTTAACATTTGGCTCTCTGGGGAGGGGGATGCACCTGCTGCTTGGCTCATGCTGGGAGCAGCAAGCACAGAGTACTGGGATTCACCGTTCCCTATGCTCCCCTGGCCACAGTCCCAGTGGTGGCTCAGGCCTGACCTGAGGACTTTTCTGTAACAATACAGAAGCCAACCTGACCTCCACACTGTTATTCCTTCTCTCCTCAGTGGTTGGTTAGGTGGCTAAATTCTTCCCTGGGGTTTAGTGGATTCATGGAACACACGGAGGACACCATATAGCAAGGACTGTGGCAGGACCATGGTAGGACACGCAGGCTGGAAGTGAAGGCCCTCTTTGTTCTGTCCTGTGTGCTCATTCTAGTTGGAGACCAGGACTGAGCACCGGGACACCCAGCCCTGGCTTGGAGGCTCACAGTTGTCGTCAACATGAAATGGCACTCAGCCAGGCCAAGGGAGGCCCGCGCACTGTGTGGGAGGCTGCAGCACAACCAGCTTTTTTGTCAGAGTGCCCCCATTTCTCAGCTACCTTAGCATTCGCAGTCCATTTCCTGGTAACCCCAGACTGAATCAGCCCCTGGCAAACGAGTCTTGTTGTTCTGGGGTGAGTGGGAGAGTCCTTTACAGAGGCCACCATGATAAGAGGTCTCCCTCAGTCTCTCTTTGACCCCCAAATGCTATACCTAACACATTTGTTCCCCAGGATTCCTGAGATCTCATGTCAAAGGACAAGTTAGTAAAACGAATGCTCTTTTGACCTATTCAACTGCAGATTTCAAACCCTCACAACAGAAGGCAGATGGAGCTTGACTCCATGCAGGACCTGCCTGGAAACCTCAGGGAAGGTGGAGGGAAGCGGTTGCCTGGTGAGAAGAGTCCTTGAGGCTGCAGGGCACTCACAAAGGACACCAGCTTGATAAGGCAAGTTCTCAGAAGGAGCAACATAAAACCCTAGTGCCCAGATAGCCACACAGAGGACCAGGTAGACAGGCCTGTCCCTCAGATCTGCTGAGTGTCACAGCATTCTGCCCCAGAGGACACCTGCTGGAGAGAGTAGGACTGCAGGTCCCAAATATTCCTTCTGCTCACTCCCATTCTGAACATGATACAGAAAGATCACCGTCCTTTAAAAACACTGCCAATCTACATGTCAAGGGATATCTGGTAAGTAGAATTTAAAAAACAGAGCTGACCTTTTGAAAACATAGATGAGCCCTCACTGGGAGGCACTCAGTTGGCTGGAGCACCATCCTGACACGTCAAGGTTGCAAGTTTGATTCCTGGTCAGGGTGCATATGGGATACAACCAATCAAATGTTTCTCTCTCTTTTCCGCACCCCCTGCCCCCCGACCTCTTCCTCTCTAAAAATCAATAGATGTCCTCAGGTGAGGATTAAAGGGCAAAAAGAAGTAAAACAAAAAAAAACCACAGAAGTAGAAAGCCTCACACAAGGCAGTGATAGGTGTGAACAGGGAAGGCCAAGGCCAGCACGGACCTCTGCAGCCACTGCAGTGAGCAGTGAGCACCAAGCAAGGGCCTTTTGTCTAGCCTTTCTGGAGCTCTTCCCAAATGACCTTGTTCACTAATCTAGAAACTGAGCAAGACACTTCTACATTTTTATCCTCAAGTATCTGCGTACCCACAGACTATCAAACTCATGCCAGTAGTACAATCAACAGACAGACAGATGCAGCATGGCCAGAGGGAGCTCCCCGAAATGTTCTGCTTGCAGCCTGCCTCTCGCTGCTAAGGCAGCAGAGCTGGCCTGCCTTGGTTCTGTTACACCCTTATCTCAGGATGAACAGCTGCCATGGGCCCAAAAGAAAAAGTCCAGTTTACGGTCTTTATAAGAAGTGTTGTAGAGTGTTTTGTGGTGGTTACAAAGGTCTTACTCAAACTGCTAAATAATCAGAATTATTAGTATAGGTTTACTTTAGGTTCTCTAAATGCTAAAAGAGAACTCTTCGGGTCAGATTAATTAGAGTTAAGAACACAAAATAATGGGCCATTCTCGTCTGGTTTTGACATCCTCTGCACTTTCTCCTGAACTTAACATAGGGGTCTTCCCCTAACCTTTTCAAAAGTAACATGGGGTTTATTTGCAAAGAGGTTACAGAGATAAATCACCTGTCCCCACAAATGATACCCTGGGGGAATTCATCATTATTGGCAATTACAGTCTGAAACCCCAGGCCACAGGTCAACAGGCCAGGCAGGTATGGAAAGACCAGACTGGTGACCAAGAAAGGACCGAGCGGAGGAAGGAATGAGAGGGGTGGGGTTTTGTGCAAGATTTAATAAAAAACAAACAAAAATAGGAAAGGCTGTTTTCGACATTTTTAAGGTTGTGAAAAGTTTACCACAATCATCTGGGGTGCGGTTCTAAGCTGTATTAGTGGAACAAATATAAAATGCTGACCTTCCCCCAAGCTAACAGGTGGTGTACACCACACTCTTCGCCCTGCTCCCCCAGCTCCTCCCACAGCTAGCAAGTTGTGTTGTGATCTAGGGAAAACCACATCCCAATAGCTTGTTGTCTCTCCAAGGGACCCAGTATGCAGCGCAGCTACAGCCCCCTGAGCCCAATTCTCTCTCTCTCCCTCCCCAGTGCTCTTGGTGAGACAGAGCTAGCTTATCGATAGGCTGCTGGGCCTTAATACTGACAGTGAGTGAGTGAGGCAGATGACAGCAGGGACTCCCAACACAGACCCAGCTAGAGCAGATGGCCCTTGCAGCCTCCACTGCTCGGCTTGTTTTAGAAGACCGTAGAATAAAAGGTCAGATAGAGACAGTAGAAAGTTGGAGTCAGCACAGCAGGGAATGGTGTGAACAACCCATAAACTAGTCTCTCATGCATCCATACCCACAGTTAATAATGACAATAACAATAATAATAATAATAATAATAAAAATAAAGGTACAGACGAAAAGTAGCATTTGGGTTGTGCTGCCACAAGCTGGGAAGGGTGTGTGTTCAATCGGAATAGGACAGTCAGTCTTTCTTCAAGTCCCTGGATTCAAAGAGCTTCAAGCATTCTTGCACCGTCAAGCCTTCCTTCAGACTCTGGGGAAGAGACCAGGAGAAAACCAGTTAACCAGCAGGCCTATTGCTGGGGTACAGGCTGCAAGCGGAGAGCTGTAGGGCGGGGGTGGGAAGAACTCCTCAGAGATTAGTAGGGCATGCTAAGGAGAGAGTAGCCTCCTGTGAAATGGTGTTATCTGGATGAAAAAGGGAAAAAAAATCAGAGAAAGAAGACCATTGAGTGTAAGAAGCTGAATTCCGAGCTTAGGGCTCTTTAGATAAGCAGCTATTAGGCCAATTCAGCCAGGAAAAGAAGATTGTGCCAAGAACTAGAGAAGTAGCCTTCCATGTCCTCCTGAGTGTGGGCCCCGCCACGTCTGCTTCCCGGGCAATCATCATTACCCAGAGGCCTAGTGCCAGGAGGACTAGGGCCCCTGGAGCACTGCTGCCAGAGTGCAGGCCAGGGACCCGCCTGCATGCCCCTGGCAGTACCTGCTCTCAGACTCACCCCTTGCCCCTGCTCCCATCATGAGAAACCCTGCTGGATTTACTGTTATGGGGATTTGGGAATATGTTGACATATCTACTAAGATTTTCAAAATGTAAAACCAACACACTGTTCTTATGGGACCCTGGGAAAGTTTAAATCTGTGTGTCTCACTACAAGTGATACTTGACTCTTGGGTTTAATCTCCAGATGAGAAAAGTGCATCACTTTAGAGCATGACTAGGATGGTGGAATCCCGGCACTGGCTGGGACAGGCCTGGCTTCCTGGTTACCCATCGCATCTTCCTGCAAATCTCAACACTGGACCCTAAGAAGCCAGCTCCCCCAGCTTCTGTGTGCCAGAGCTGACGAAGAGAGCTTGATAAGACACATGCAGCTCAAGGCTGGCCCCAATGCAGGGCACACCAGTTTCAGTGACATATCTCATCCGTTGGCCCTGCAGGCTTGGAGAGCCCAGCCTGTGGCTTCAGAGTGGGCACTGGGAGGGGATCTGTGCGACCGAGCTTCCTCCGAAGTCTGAGGGAAGTGTGCTGGGCCCTGGTGTCCCCCATCCTCACCAAGAACAGCTCTGCTTGCTTTTTACACTGTGGAGCTGTGTGTGTGTGTAAATGATGGATGAAGTGACTTTAAAAATAAAAAAACAAGGGGTCCAACAGCTAGTCTTTTCTAACTTACTGGTCCAGATGGACCTCCACATTGGGGTCACTTTTGAAGCTTGCCACTAGTGGGTCAGAGAATAGAAAGAGATCCACATCCTATTCCAAACCAGAACTTCCGTTAATGCACACAAGGCCTAAAATCCTCTCGAGTCCCTTTTCCTAAGCACTTCAGGTCAGGAAGTGCTGTCAGGTGTTTCATCCAGGTGCTGGGCACAGGTGGGGTCACCCTGCAGAAGGCCACCCTGTCCTGTGCCATGCTGCTCTGTTCTGGCTGGGGACATGCCCTTGAGACAGTAGTGAGCCACCACTCCTAAGACCTGAGGGACGGTAAGTGTCCTGCCTCTGCGCGTGCATCCTCTGCACACTGCCAGACACCCTTGAGGGACATCCCTGCAGTGCTCAAGGACAGGAAGCTGGGGAGCAGGGCGAAGAGGGGTAGTCCAGGCTATGACAGGTCCAAGTCTTCACACTCAGTGCCATGCACTGCCGCACATTCCGGCTGTTCAACACCCTCCCCGCCTCCCTGTGTACCCAGAGAAGGGCCCTTGGGATGCAGCCAGCTCCCTTAGGGCTCATTCCTCCCACAGGGCTGGTGTGTCTAGTAAATAATCTATGAAGACCCCAGGAAAACATGCTTTCTGGATGTGAAAGCTGCACTGTTCTTAAGCAACAAGCTTGCTTTGACTTTACGGTGCTGAGACTTCATACTTTTACGTGAGGCATGATGTTGAAACAGCATAAATGAAAGATGTAAGTCCATACATGTTAGATCCCACGTCAAAAAGCACCAGTGACAGATTCAGTTTCTAGACGACTTCATCCTCATCCTCCCGTAGGGGCTGGGTGGTGTCTCCAAATACACTCACAGAAAAAAACAGCACAAACCCTCATCGGAGTGCCTGCTGACCTGCCTGGCGTCACCAAAGATGTCCATGAGGTCATCTGCAAGGCCCCACCTTTTTACCTGGGCCAGCAGGACTGCCCTGCACAGCGAGGCCTTTCTTCTTACACTGCTGAGTCCTGGCCAGGGTGGCCATGGGTCTTCTCACGGTCAAGCCACATGTGAACTCACACCCTTCTTTGGGAGACCCTCCCTGGGTATGCCTAACAGTTTTCTTTTTCTACCTTGGTTCTAGCTGGTCCTGGCCAGTGTACCAGGTTCTTCCTGTGTACCCTGCTGCAAAGGTCTTTTCAGTGACTTTCTGGCCTTTCATCCAGAGCCCCAGGACCACCCCCACCCCCCACCCACCCTGACAAGGTGGGCACTGCAGCAAGGCTTCCCTAGAAGGGTCCCAGCAGAAGCTGTGTCACCTGTTATTTATAGGCACAGGGGAACTTAGAGCGGCTGCAGTTAAGCCTCTAATGAGTAGAATCTTCAAGAATACCACAAACCAAATAACAATTTTTCCTTTTGCTAAACAGTGTTTTTCATGTCTAAAGTGAAAAAGTTGCAACTAAGTTTTCAATGAAGGCTAAACAACATTTGGTCACAAGTGGCTTATGACTGCAGAAGAATAAATAAAATATCAACAAAATAAAGCTCTTCCTAAAGAGCAAAACCTTCACCCCAGAGGATGGGGCTTGTCCGGACTGAGGATGAGCTGTGGGTAAGTGAGAAGGAGCCTGTGCTGTCTGGCCCCGAGGCGGAGTCAGTGTACCTATGGCAGGAGCCTGGCCCAGCATGTGGTTTTCCTGCTGGCCCTAGCCCCTCACCAGGGAGTGAGTGAGGTCAGACCAGCTAGGCCAGTAAGCACAGTCTACAGTGAAGGACCATGCGACCAGATGCCTGGCCCTCCTGTGGAGACCAGGAGGTCCAGGCTGAGTGCCATTGTCCTCTTGGTCATTTTCAAACAGATGGATGTCTCAGTCAGCTCTTCAGTGTCCTTACCTCCTTTTTTTATAGCACTGCCTTTAATGGTACCCAGTGAAAAACTTCTGCTTTGTTAAAAATGTCCTGGTGAAGCACCCCAATAATGTGTGGTTGTTTTGCTCTGCCGAGCTGTTTTCCTAAGCTAAACCCATGAGGGATCGGCTCCCTGCATACCCCAGCTTGGCCCTGCCTCAGCCGTAGATTGGGTGGGGGTTCTGCAGCAGACTCTACTTGTCAGTGGCTGCTGGTGGTGGGTCAAGCCTGCCTCTTGACAGAAGGCAAGAGGGCTTTCCCCAAGAAATTGGAGTGCACAGAGCATTTGACATGCATGCTGGACCCGGGCCTGAGTCCACCCATGAAGCTGGCTCTGTGGGCTGGCTCACCAAGCTGGAAGGGGAGCTCCTCTCCACCAGGGGTCAAGTCTGTTACAAGGTTATAGTGCCAGTTAACTCTCCAGAACAGGTTAAAGTAATTTCACTTGGATTGTGTATGTGCCTGCTGGAGCATCATGAATTAAACAAAGTCACAATAAAACAAGGAGCTTGCTATGGAGGTGTGAGCAGTGCATGCAGGTGGCACCCTCTGGAGGGTAGCAGGTGGGTGGAAGGTAAGAGGTGGTTTACCTACATGACAAGGGACCTGGAAGCGGGCTCGTTTCAGTTATCCCATGAGACCTGCTCAATTACGGACTGTCAGAGGAAAGAGCAAAAAATAAGACACACACAATAAATCCTAAAAGCAACATGCTCATCACTCCCCACCCCCGCCCGTCGTTCTCTTGTGGAAGCGGCAGTGGGGCAGGGACTGATCACTGGGGATTTGCTACTATGAGGTTGGGAGAAGGGGTCAGGCAGCTTCCTCTCCCAAAGGCAGGTAGAGTCAGTATTCAACTAGGGGAGTGTAAGGTAGAATTCATTCCATTCCTTGCTCCTCACAGGCCTAGCCCCCCCACTGTGTCTGTAGGAGCTGGTTCCACTGCTGCATGAGGGAGATAGGAAGCCAGAGCTGGCGCCAAAGGGTGAGCATGTGGGGCCAGGCGAGCTCTAGGCCCTGGGAACCTTCCACCACTGCCTGTCCTGGGCTCTGATTTGTGCTCCTTTCTCTGACCTCTGCCGACCTCTGTGAGCCCCACATACCCAACCCTGGATCCCAGACCCACCTTGGATCTGATGTTCCTGAGTTGCCGACTCACACAGGATCTGTCCTTTTTTAGAAAGTCAGGGTTGCTTTTAGATTTCATTATATCTGAAGAAACAAACAAACCTATTACTTTGTTTTCCAAAGTCCTCTGGAACCCTAGTAAATCTTTAAAAACTTCCCAAACTGATTTTAGTGCCACAAACTTGACATTTTCTTTAACAACTTTAAGAGTAATCAACACCAATAACCATAAAACATACTAGATCTTTTCCAGAACAATTCAAAGCACAACTGGAGGACATCTGTATGTGGGGCCCTTGTTCAGCGTCTCCCCCCCATGGGTGTGACTGTAGGTGAAGCTATGCTTTCTGTGGGGGCCGCTTGGGACCCCTCCCTCTGGAGCTGTGCCTTATTGGCTGAGCAGACCAACGGTCCCCATGATTCATTTACCCCCTTCCTTCTGAGAACCCAGGACTGTCATAACACAAGACCAACAAGGCCAGACCAACTCCTTCTCATAATCCACCCCACACTGAGGCAACCATTAACAGCATGGTATACTGTCCTTTAAATTTCTGGAAAATGACTGCTTAAATAAACATACCCTGAGCCATATCATATGTCCTGGGTGTGTGGTTAAAAAACAAAACAAAAAAACAATGTATTTATTGATCTCTACTCATGTCAAAACAAAAATATCTGATATTAAAAAAAAACAACCTAGCCTGGCTGGCATAGCTCAGTGGATTGAGCGCGGGCTGGGAACCAAAGTGTCCCAGGTTCGATTCCCAGCCAGGGTACATTCCTGGGTTGCAGGCCATAACCCCCAGCACCACACATTGATGTTTCTCTCTCTATCTCCCTCCCTTCCCTCTCTAAAAATAAATAAATAAAATATAAAAAAACAAAAAAAAAAACCTTTTATTTTGCTGGGTCCTTTGTTGGCCCTTGTTATAGCCTTTGTTTTTGAAGTCTATTTTGTCTGGTATAGGTATTATTACCACAACATTTTTTTGTTGTTTCCATTTTCATGAAATATCTTTTCCATGCCCTTACTTTCAATTTGGATCTTAAGTGAGTCTCTTATAGGTAGCATATGTAAGGGTCTTGACCTCATACCTATTCAGCCATTGTATGTTTTTTGATGGGAGCATTTAAAGTAAGTATTGATAGATAAGTATCTATTGGCATTTAACTATTCATATTTTTTTCTTTTCTTCTTAAAGAAAACCCTTTAACATTTCTTGTAATACTGGTTTGGTGGTGATGAACTTTTTGGCTGCTTCTTGCCTCAGAAGCTCTTTACTTGTCTTTCAAGTCTAGATCACAGCTCTGCTGAGTAATTCTGTTTGCAGGTCCTTGCTTTTCATCCCTTTGAACATTTCTTGCCAGTCCCTTCTGGCCTAAAAAGTTTCTGTTGTACTTCTTAATCCCTTGGGCACTTCTTATAGGTAACTAACGGCTTTTCTCTTGCTGCTTTTAAGATTCTCTTTGTCTTTACCCGCTGGCATTTTAATTATGATGTGCCTTACTGTGGGCCTTCTGGGTTCACCTTGTTTGGTGCTTTCTGTGCTCCCTGGACTTGTGTGTCTAGTTCCTTCACCAGGTTAGGGAAGCTTCTGTCATATTTTCAAACAGCTTTTCAATCTTTTGCTTTATGTCTTCTCCTTCCAGCATCCCTATGATGTGAATATTGGTACCCTTGAAGTTGTACCAGAGGCTCCTTACAGTATCCTCAAGTTTTGTATTCCTTTTTCTTTCTGCTGTTCTGATTGGGTGTTTTCTGCCTTGTTATATTCTAAATTGCTGATTTGATTATCTGGTTCATCTTCTCTACTGTTGATTCCCTATAATGTATTCTTCACTTCTGACTGGTTCTTTATGTTTTCTATCTCTATTTTTATGTTCTTTATGTATCTTCTGAAATGCTCTCTAATTTCATCTACTATTCCTCTAAGTTCACTGAGCAACGTTATCACCAGTGTTTTGAACTCTGTATCTAGTAGATTGCTTGTCTCCTTTTTATTTAGTTCTTTCTCTGGAGTTTTTTCCCTGTCCTTTCATTTAGGCTATGTTTTGCTGTCTCCTCATTTTGGCAGTTTCTATTTGTTAGGTAGAGTTGCTACATCTCCCAATCTTAAAAGAGTGGCCTTGTATAGTAGGTGTCCTATATGGCCCTGTGGTGCAGTATCCCTTGTCACAGGAGCCTGGCACTCCAAATATACCCCTTCCCTGTTGAGCCTTGACTGATGCTCGCACATCAGTGGCAGGGTAAACAGGAGGGATTTACCTGAGACCGGCTGGAAGGGAGTCCTGGCTGAGAGCACAGCAGAGGAGCTGCTTTGCAGGTGCCAACTCCATAGAGCAGGACTTGCTTCAGCAGGGCTCTGGTGCCCAATGAGTCCGCCCCTTGAGTGTATTGCTCATGGAGGTAGTTGCTTGGTGCTTTGTGTGGATTGAAGCTGTCCACCAGATGAACTGGCCAAGGCCAGCCACTGCCTGTGCCCTGCCCAGGGCCACCCAGCTTGAGCTACAGAATGATCAGCAGATGGCTGCTACTTGTGTTGGGCTAGGAGGTGCCTGGGAAAGACCAAACTGTGAACCCAAGCTGGCTGACACTAGTGCCAAGCCTTGGGACACTTAGCAAGAGGTATGGGGCATGCCAAGGCCAGATGTTCTTTTTGGGGGGTTTGTGAATCTTTGAGGGACTTTTTAGTAAAGCCTGCATGCAGCAAGCCAAGACAGGCCATTTGTATGGAAAAGCCACTGGAAACTGCTTGGGTAGACCTGTAAATTGGGTGGGGCAGGATTCTTAAGGAATCACTGGGGTGGGGGAATAGCCAGGATGATAAGACTCAGAAATGGTACCCACCTGTGTGTGTGTGTGTGTGGGGGGGGGGAGAGACAGCAAAGTGACAACAGCCTCTGCCAGCACTTCTGCTTGGGAGAAAGTTCCCCTTCCTTTTCTAGTCCCAAAGCCAGACAATTCAGTTCCTCCTTGATGTCTCTGGCACCTTTTGAGTTGCTCTCCAGTGTTAGAGCTCAGAGTAAGTGAGTCTGAGTAAGTCTGCACAGGCCCTTTAAGAGAAACTTCCTGGGACTCAAGGAGCCCTCTGTCTCACTCAGCCTCAATCCCCACTGGTTTTTAGAGCCAGAAGTTACTGGGATTTCTCTTTCCAGTGCTGTATTCCTGGGCTGGATGCCTGGTATGGGTCTGGGCCTCTTGACTCCTCAGAAGGGAACCTCCACATCTAAGATATCTATTCTGATTTTTATCAACCACACATGGCTGTTGACCAGAATGTTCTGCATCTCTGCCTCTCCTACCAGTTTCAGTGTGGCTGCGTCATTATATTTTTAGTTACAGGACTTCTGTTCAGCCTGACTTCATGAGATTCTGAAGGATGGATCTTCTGTAGTTTAGTTGTAATTTTGATATGATGGTGGGAGGTGAGTGCATTGTTTATCTACACTGTCATCTTGACCAGGAGCTCCTCAACTGAATCTCTTGTAAAAACTGCATAGTAGTTCACTGTGTAGTGATGTCACAGGCCTTCTGTTTGATGGAAGTAGAAGACTGTTTAGGGGGAATCAGTTTTTTGCTCCTATGTACTGTGCTAAATATTCTTGTTGGCACATTTCTATGCATCTGTTTTTTTTTCAGAAGTTAAACTGGTAGGTCACAGGATGTATACATTCTTCCCCTAATTCTAAGTCATCCTCTCTCATTGTCGCCTGGCTACCTGGGGCTCTCCTCTGAAGCAGCCACTTTATCATTTCTTTGCCCACCCAAAGTCAGCTTATAGTTGGATTTTAAATTCTGTGTCACTTCCTTCCAGAAAGACTGCTACCTTACCATCCCAGTAGTGATGCACACAGTTTCCTCTCCACCCATTTGTCAGTATAGCCACTATCCTTAATCTCTGGCTAGCTGAGAAAAAAGTTGAATTTTTTGATATTAGTGACCTAAGACATCTTTTCATTAGGGAGCATCCTCCCCTAGCTCCTCCTCCCATGGCCATCTGCACATTTTATTGTAAAACTCTAGGATCAAGCAACTAGTGAGAGCCTCCTCCACCAAACTGTTGAGTTCTTTAGGAAAATGGAAAAATGCAACCTATCACCACTATAAAAATATGCATTGATGGTGTGATTTCCCTTAAAAGCAATCAACATAGTGTCTGCCACCAGTGCACCTACAGGACAAGTTTCCTACCCCAGGGCACATGCCAGCTCATGGGCCAGCGTCCCTCTGGCTGCTCTCCGTGAGGAGATGTATAAGACTAAAATCAGAAACATAAAATCAATTCTCTGCTCTCATTCAAAACCCAGTTAACTCTGAACAAATCCCCACAACCCAGAGCCTGAATTGCTCACCATATCCTGACACAGGGGTGTTCTCAGGGGATTTTTCACCCAGTGCTTCTGTCGCTGTTTTCAGCTGCTCTTTCAACCTGCTGATATCACAGTCAGCCTTTGCCCTCACGATGCTGAGCTCTGTGTAGATGTCTTTGTACTTGTCACTAGCATATTTCTTGTCCTTGAAGATAAAAGGTCAGAGAAAACAGTGGTTACAAGCAGGCCAGGCGGTCTGTCTCCCAGGGGCTGGAATGCTTCTGCCAATTGCCTGGGGAATGTATCAGTAGCAGGGGAGGCAGGCTGCCCTGCCTGGTTTTCCAAAGGCAGAAACTGGACACAAACTGAAACAGGCACAGATAAGAGTCTCCATCTGAACACAAGACAGGATCCTGGGGGGCTCTTGCAAGCTCAGGCATAGTGTGGGCTGGTCAAGCCTAACCACCAAGGACCTCACTATACTCCAGCCCGTAAAACTCCCTCTGTCTTAGATTTCCTAAGGAATCCTAGAGGACACTGGCAACTGACCGAACTCTCGCTTCCCAGGATGACATTTCTCGCAGATCTCACTGTCCTGCCAAAGCACAAAGGAGACATGGAGAACAACAAAGATACAGGAGATCAGGTAGACTTCTCATTTTTACCTAACCTGCATGAAGTGGGTTTTCAAGAGAATTCAAATTTGAAAACATGCCTCATGAAAATAAAGTCTATTCTAGAACAGCCTGAGATACTTGCTGAGCACAGGGACCTCTGTGAGCTCTGCAGACAAGTGTCCCCACCCCTTTCTGAGCCCATCCTGCAGATCCACCCCTGTGGGGGTGTGCCCGTACCCGCAATGCCGTCTGGAGCTCATCCTTGAGAGAGCTGATCTCCTGTTTTAGGTACTGTATTTCTGATTCCTTGACTCGTAGTAAGACCTAGAATGAGAGAGCAAAAGGACTTTTGGAGTCTTTAAAGCAAAGACTGAGCAGAGAACTCCCCTCCACACAATGAGAAGCAGGCAACTTTCTTCTCATCCTCACCAATATACAATGGAAAATGCCAGCAAATAAAATTTAAATATGACTAACAGCTTAAACATTACATAAAGACACAGAAAGAAGAAGAAAAGAATTGTGGCAATTCCTCCTAGACATGAGGACCCTGGGTCCTCAGCCTGGGACCAAGGCAATTTCCTGGACTGAGTCTGAGACTGTCCATGAAGATGTCCTATTGAAAATTTTGTTCAATGTACTCTCCCCCTCTTCCACATCTTTTAGTAAGAGATATTTTCATGATGAAATTTTAATTGAATGGGAAGAAATCTAAGTGCTTTCACAACTGCTGTATGTATAAGGCTGTCTTATACATAAAAATCAATCATTCTGCCTTAAGATGAACCTATCAGATTCTGAATAATAGAGTGTTACAGAATCTCAAGCAGCCACAGTGTCCACATAGTTATTAAATGTTTCGTTTTAGGTGATCAGTGTTTGTGGTGTGGCAGAAGTAGAGGAGAGGAGAGTAGCAGAGTAAGAATGGGGTTAAAGGTCCCCACAGCACAAGAGGGGTCCCATGCTGCCTGGAAGCTGTTTTCTTTGGCTGTCTTCGAGTGATTTGGATCTTTCCATGTTCTCTCCCTCCAGCTGCCTCCAGGTCTCATCTCTACAATGATTCTATAAGCTTTGGGCCACTCCTTGATCCCCACTTAGGCCTTGTGCAGTGCAGAGCTGGGTGAAGAGGGAGCCAGGCTCCGAGCAGTACCTCTAATTCATAGGCATCCTTGCCCTGCGTGAGAGGCGAGCCAGCGGCCTCCCCGCCAGCATCTCCAGTCAGCAGTGTCCGTAATCGTGCAATTTCTGCAGCCAGGCGGTTGTTCAGCTCCTGGGGTCAGCAACAACAAAACAGGGATGCTCAACAGAGATTCTTGGGGGCCTCAACCACATAACACAAGCAGGAGAGGTTGCTCTCTCATAATACTAAGCAGAAATGAGCAGATACAGGCAGCCATGAGCAGTGCCTGTGCACACCATAGCTTTTTAGGTTTAACATGTTTAGGTGTTAACAGCCTGCAATTTATATCCCTGTAGAAGCCACCTGTGTGGGCACTGTATTTTGTAGAATTGTGTATGCAGGGTTCCACTATCCTTGGTATCTTTTTATCACTATTACTAGTGGTAATCTGTGTCATGGTTTGTCCCATTTGAGTTTCTATACAATTAGGTTCTCCAGCTCTCCTCCCACTCACTTTCTGTACCTTCTTTCCAACTGACAAATGTTCATCAGGCCATTGCAGTGACTAAGTGAAAACAGTCCTGCTGGAGCACCCTCATACAGGTTGGCCATAGGCCTGTGGAAGCCTTGCACCTGAACCAGGCCAACATGTCTGCTCAGTGCCTGGGGATATGAGCAGTGGGGTTGTGAGGATGGTGCTCCAATTTGGAACTCACAGAGCTTTTATCAAACTAAAGCTACCTCTAGTCTATCCATTAGCCAGGATTTTAAATGCATCCCAGTTTTCTGAGAAGTAGGCAAATTTTGAGAATATCCTGACAAAAATAACTGTGAGCAGTATATGGTCTTGACTGGGAGACATTTACACCTGGTCCTAGACTTGGGGACAGGAGATCCGGACAGGGTGCAATGATCCTGACAGGCCCTACCAAGCAACAACAAAGCAGAAATTCAGAGACACTCAGAAGAAACTGAGACATCTTAGAGTCCAAGTGTAAACACCTGGTTCATGTGGCAGGTGGCCACCGCTCCAGCATGTGCAGAGAGTTTCTGTCAACACACTGGCAGATGTCAGATGTTGGGGTAGTGCTTGTAGAGAGTTGGGGCCACCCTGAAGTTGAGGCCTGGCCCCTAGCTTGAGCATGGGCTCACCTGATTGTGGGCGTTGAGCTCCTGATTCTCACGTTGGCACTGCCGTAGGGCCTGCCGCTCGGCCTCTAGCGCCTGGGCGAGGTGAGCATTCTCCAGGCACTTCTGTGAGTACTGCTCGGAGAGGACCTCCAGCTCCCGCTGCACCGACTGCAACTCCTCCCTGGGGACAGGGCACCACTCACTCCTTTGCCTCTTCCCCACCCCAGAGCCCGCCTCTACAGGTTCTGTGTCCCCACTGTGAAGCTTGAGGGGTGATAAGACGAGAGAAAGAACTGTTGAGCAACACAGAGCAGGCCCTATGCATTTTGTTGTCTCAAAAAGTTTGTACCCAACTAAAGGGAAAACTTAAAAAGTACTTTAAGTTTATAGAAATCTATTCTGTACCCTTCCCTCACCCTCTTTCAAGTAGCTCAGCAGTCCAACAGACAATACCTCTCTTGTGAAGTCAGGAAAGAATTCATTCACTTGTGCCAAAACAAATGTCTTGTTCCTGAGAGAAGTCAGATTTGCACTTTGTTTTCAGCTCTAACTTTTGAGGCAATTTTTGTCTGATAACGCAGTCCCAGACTCTATTCACCCGTAAAAAAATCAAAGCATCATGATGATGTTCTCTGTCACCCCAGACTCCTCGAGAAGGGCTGGATGTCCCATGGGTAGAGCTGAGGATACAGGGCCTCAGGGCAAGGCATCCAGGCCCTGCACACTGTCACCCCCTCCAGCCAGGATGAGAATGACAGCAGTCCACAGGAGGCCACCCACTTGGCCCTGGCTCTGACTACACTAAACGGAAGCCCTGGTAGAGGCAGGGGCCTCAATTCTTTGATATCACTAAGACCCCAGTAAAGGCTGGCTCTGCATGGCTTTCACAGTGACTAATTCAAGGACTCCCAGTAGTGGCAGGTCTCAGAGGGAAAAACATGAGCAGCTATGCTGCTGTAATCCCTCCAGTCTCTTGCTTGTAAAAAGAGAATCAGCACATGCGCTTTTTTAAGAACGTATGGCACATGGTTACTTCTGCAACACACGGTCATGAAGCATCAGGTATCAGGCCCAAGACCAGATTCCTTTCTCGAGAGCTACTGAGGAGGCAGCAGCTGACGGATAGAATGAATTCTGTGCATGGCCTGAGAGGAGTCCTGAAAAATGGCTAATTATATAAAATTTCCTTTGCTGTACTTCATTCTCTGGAGTTTGGTAATCAGTTTGTTTGTTTTAGTAACAGGAAGCCCTTGGGCCATGAGAACTAGTGGCTTGCTGACCCTCAATGGCACTCAGCCCCTCTGGAAAAAAGGCTCTGAGCTGCCCTCAGTGCCCCCCTCTGGAACCCCATCTATGTGGCTCCCACAAAAACACAGGAAAGGCACCCTTTCCCATCTTAAAGGCTACCCTCCAGACCTTCCCGAGGGGAGGAAACTGACTTACAGATACTGTCGCCGCAGGGCCTCGATGTCTGAGTTGATGCTGCTGATCTGGGACCGCTGGCTCTTCTCCAACTCGCGCTCCATCTCCTCCCGGTGGGCATTCTTCATGGCTTCAATGGCTGTGGGCAAGGACATGGCCGTCAGCACTAACAGTCTGGGAGCCATATAAGACAGTATGACAGCTCCCCACAGTTACTGCTTAACCCATTGTAGTCAGGCTGCCTCCCCCAAACTCATTTCCTGGGGTGGATACAGGTGCATTCGTTCTTTTGATGTTAAATAAAGACCAAACTGATTAAATAAATGTCAATGTTAAATTCAAGTGTCAGTTTATAAAACAAGCAAGCTTTTAGGTTAGTTTATTTTCCTTCTGGGTATTAAAGCAATAAACCACTGGAAAGTATAATTACATAAAGGGAGGGCAACATAAAAGCAATGGCACTGTTTTCTCAGGACACAGTGCCATTTGCTTTGTGACAAAGATTTTTTGTCAGGTAGAAGCTACAGTCTGACGTTACAGGCCACTCTGTGCAGAGGTCTGTCAGAGGGGAATGCCACTAATGGGGCTGATGGGGCTGGGGGAGTCACACATGTAACGGGGTGTGTTGGAGGTCAGCGAGCTGGAGTGCTGACTTTAGGCTTGCAAGCTCTCTCTGAAAGGGCTCCTAAAACCAGCCTTTTCCACAGAGAGTACTGTCAAAAATCTTAGGGGAGAATCCAGGATGGTGGAGGGATAGGTGAAAGTTACACTCATATTCTTCCCAGCCCAAACTGGAATTAAATTAAAATACAGAACAAGTAACCTGAATAATTGACAGAAGACTAGTCTTATAACCAAGGATTTGCAGAAGTCACATTGAAACTGATAAGAACAGCTGAGATGCAAGAAAAACTGGTCCTGCACCCATGTGCAGCTGTTGAAAATTTGGAGGGATATTTCAGCTGCAAAGGTCCTCTCTGAGGAGTGATGTCTCAACCCCATGTCAGGCTCCCAAGCCCAGAGCACCAGAGCTGGGAACTGAAGACCATGATAACATCTGGCTGTGAAAATCAGTGGGGATTCTGTCCGCCAGGGATAGAAAGGAGTCCGCTAGAAACCCAGGCACCCTCTCTCAAAGGCCAGTGTACAAAATCTAATTGGCAGCCATTCACCCTGGTGTCCAGTAGAGGGAGAGCAGATTGTAGTGAACTGGATTTATGTGAGGACAGACCGGGTTGGGTGGCTCCAGGAAGAAAGCAGAAGGAACAGGTGCCAGGGCCCCTGTGTTGAGTCCCTCTCCCAAAGGCTCACAGATGCCATCTCTCCTGGGCTGAGCACTCCCCTCCCTGCAGCATCAGCCTACAAGAATGCACTATAACTAGCCCTCCCCTCTGACTCCCTGTCCTCGCACCCTGCTGAGCTCATGACTATAGAGGAGTCAGCTGCCTTAGTCCATGGCATGTAGACTTCTCTGAAGGGCTCTTGAGGGTGAACCCAAGGTGGGTGACAGAGACTGAGTTGTATGGCTCTGGAGCAGGGACTATCTCCCACCCCCAAGATCCACTAGCCCCATCCTCACAATTCCCCACAGCCCCACCTGCCAAACCGATACCCTGCAAAAATAGTCAGCTGGCTATGGCCAGCCTGGCCTTTGGGGCATACTCTCTTAGAAGACTCTCAAGGAGATATGGACAGACTCAGGGACAGACTAAGTTGTGTGGCTCTAGGGTGAAGGCCATTTTCCCCTTACATGCCTGACTGGTGCTACCAATCCTATGCAGAGCCCTCCTATCATATGGTAAAATTGTGGTCTCTTTGGGCCTGAAAAACTCTGCTGGCTGGCCTCAGCACCAGCAGATGACTCCGAGACCCCACCACACCACAAAAACCCACAGGCACCTGGCAGGTGGAAGGTGGCCTCAATATACCCTGAGACTTTTGCTAAATGGCCTCAGCCCCAGGACTGGTGCCGATTCTGATCTGTATCAGTACTGTGAATACCACTTTCCCCTTCCTATTGACTCACTGAAAATGTACATTACACAACTGTCAAAAAACTTGCCATCTCTCTGGGCTGAGCACTCCCAGAGTGTTAGAAGCTCTTTCAGTGACTTAGCCTGATAGTCAGCCAGCAGGTGGAGGCAGATCACGGGGTGCCTTGGGACTTTTGCTGACTTGCTTCCAGGCTCAGTGCTAGTGGAAGCTGGCCCTGGTCACCAGCTTGGCCTCTCCCATGCACAGTGAGACCCAGCAGAAGAGCCACAAACTGGGGGGATTGGTTTGTAGCATCAAACAGGTAGCCTTGACATTGATCTGCATCACAGTTCCTTCCACAAGGCCCCAGAACCAACACATAAAGTGGAGGAATTCAGATCACAAAGCAAGAACCACTTAGCTTCACAAGCAGCAGGTCCAAAGGGAGATCTTGGCAAACAAAAGACTGTTGGGGTGAATTCTGCTAGTGGGGTCAGTCCCCACACAGGTGCTTGTACATTGCCATTGGGGTTGATCTTCACAGCCAGCCAGCCCAAGGGTCAAATACACTAATGAAGGAGCCAATAGCAATCAATACTCAACAACAATAGGAGGTGACACACAACCCATAAAAGAGACATTTCTGGAGCACCCGGCTCAGGTGACCAAGGAGACTCTATCACTGAGCCCCCACAGGACACCCACTAACCTAAGGACACCCTAGCAACCACAAGGCATAGTAGCTTTACCTAATACACAGAAACAAACATAGAGAAGCTGCCACAAGGAAAGACAAAGAAACATGCCCCAATAAAATAGAAGAAAACTTCAGAAAAAGAACTAAATAAAACAGAGGTAGGCAATCTACCAGATACAGAGTTCAAAGCAATGCTTATAAGACTGCTCAAAGAATGGAGAAGAATGGATGAACTCAGTGAGAATTTACAGAGATAGTAAACAAAACAGGACATAGAAACCATAAAAATGAACCAAGCATAAATGAAGACTATAATATCCAAAAGAAGAATACACTAGAAAGAATGGCAGGTTAGATGAAGCAGAGGATCTAATCAGCAATTTGGAAGACAAAGCAGAAAGCAGAGCAGCAAAAAAAACCCAAATGAGAATAGTTTAAGGGATCTCTAGAAAAACATCAAGCATAACAACATCTACAGGGGTACTGGAAGGAGAAGAGAATGATCAAGGGATCAAGAACCTATTGGAAGAAATAATGACTGAAAATTCCCTGCATCTGGTGAAGGAAAAGGACACACAAGTCCAGGAAGCACAGAGAGCCCCAAACACGATGAATCCAGAAAAGCCCACACCAAGACACATCATAATAAAACGGCAAATGTGAAAAACAGAGAGTCTTAAAAAGCAGCAAAAGAAAAGCAGTTAGTTACCCACAAGGATGAAGCTCCCATTAGACTGTCAGTTGAGTTCTCAAAAACAAACATTTCAGGCCAGAAGGGATTGGCAAGAAATATTCAAAGTGATGAAAAGCAAGGACCTACAACCAAGATTACTCCACCCAGCAAGGCTAACATTTAAAATTGAAGGGGAACTGAAGAGCTTCCCAGGCAAGAAAAAGCTAAAGGTATTTATTACCACTAAATCAGAAGTGCAAGAAATGTTGAAGGGACTGGGAGGAGGGGAAGGAGGAGAAAGAAATAAACAACATAGTTAAAAGATAAAATGGCAATAAATGCATACCTATCAATAATCAACTTAAATATAAATGGCTTAAATGCTCCTATCAAAAGATATACGGTAGCTGAATGGATAAAAAACAAGATTCAGCCCTGGCTGGGAGACTCAATTAGTGGGAACACTATTCCATACACCAAAAAGATTGTGGTTTGATCCCCGGTCAGAGCACATATCCATGTTGCATGTTCTACCCCTGTTCAGGGTGCATACAGGAGGCAACTGATCAATGTTTCTCTCTCACATTCTTCCTTCATCCCTCTAACATCAATAAAAACATCCTTAGGTGAAAATAAAAACAACAACAACAAGAACGATATATATGCTGTCTACAAGACACCCATGTCAGAATAAAAGATATACTAAAAGATATACACAGATTGGAACTAAAAAGAATGGAAAAAGACATTTCACACAAATGAAAATGAATAAAAAGCTAGGGTAGCAGGACATATATTAGACAAAACAGACTTTAAAACAAAGGCCATAATAAGAGACAAAGAAGGACAATTCACAATTACAAAAGACTCAATTCAAGAGAAAATATAACCATTGTAAACATTCACACACCAAATACAGGAGCCCCTACATATAGAAAGGAAATCTTGATGAACATTGAGAGATTAACAGCAATTGTCATACTAGGTGTTTTTAACACCCCATAGACATCAATAGCTAAATCTTCCAAACACAACACCAACAAGAAAACAGCAACCTTAAATTACACACTAGATCAGATAGATTTAATTGATATTTTCAGAGCATTTCATGACAGCAGAACACACATTTTATTCACATGCACACGGATCATTCTCTGGATACAACATATGCGAAAGACTCAAAAACAAGTCTCAATAAATTTAATATTGAAATTATATCAAGCATCTCCACCAATCACAATGATACAAACTTAAAAGTCAACTACAAGAAAAAAAGTGAAAAACACATGAACATATAGAGACTAAATGACAGGCTACTAAACAATGAGATCAAGTAAGAAATCAAAAGATACCCTGAGACAAATGAAAATGAAAACACGACCACCCCAAATCTAGGGAACACTGCAAATGCAGTAGTAACAGGGAAATTCATAGCCATATAGGCCTATCTCAAGAAAAAAGAAAGATCTTTTGTTACCAGATCTTGCCCTGGCTGGCACGGCTCAGTGGATTGAGCATGGGCCTGTGAACCAAAGGGTTGCTGGTTTGATTCCCTGTCTTGGCACATGCTTGGATTGCAGGCCAGTTCCCCAGATGGGGGAGCGTGAGAGGCAACCACACATTGATGTTTCTCTCCCTCTCCCTCTCTTTCTCCTTCCCTTCCCTCTTCTCTAAAAATAAATAAATAAAATCTTTTTTAAAAAGAAAAAAATCTCAAATAAAGAATCCAGGAGGAAGAAGATGGCGATGAGGTAGGAGGGAGCAGATTCCACTTTTCCCTACACATGGGAGAAAAATCTAGTTGATCTCTGGAGGAACAGAGCAAGTAGCCAACAGTACCCCAGCATATATGAAAATAAGAGACCAAAAATTGTAGTAGACACTGAAAAACTAGATGGTAAGGTGAGTGCTTCAGGACAATAAGGTCCCAGGGACCAGTGCGGGGACCAAGGTGGCTGCACTCAGAAGCCTGGCACCCGCCGCCTGGTCTGCCATAGGGTCCTTGGGAGAGAGACCAGTCAACTGCTCCCTCCCTGAACAAACAAGGTTTGAGTAGCACTGGGAGAGACCTGGTTGTTTGAAGTTGCAGAGAGGGGAATAAGGACTAAGTGGCAAACACACAGGGGCTGTGAGCACCCACGGAGTCTGTGGACGCTGGCTGGGGCGAATTGAGAGTCGCACAGTGACAGGCCCTGACCCTGATAGTCACCAGTATGGCTGGAGGATTGGCTGTGCTGGAGAACTGGCTGTGCAAGAAGCCAAGCCGCTGTACAGAGCAGCAGGCTTGAGCAGGAGGAATTTCTCAAAACGAAAAAGTAAAAAGAGAGACACTCTTTGGGGAATTCTCCTGCAACAATCACTCAGGTCTACTCCCCACCCAGCTGGGCAGCAATCCCAAGGTTGCTCGGAAGGCCCTGTGCACCCCCATAGCACTGGGACGGAGCCGCACCCGAACCAGTGGGGCTGAGGCAGCCTGCCAGAGCGAGCGTGCATTGCACCCCTGCCCACAGCAGTAACCCCAGGGAAAGTGCGCTCCTAGGAAGGACTGGATCCTACACCCAATGCGTCAAGGAGAGGCGCCAGACTAGCTTTGGGGAGAGTGCACAGGAGGCTGACTGAGTGCAGATCGGGAAAGGAGTAAAGCCGTACCAATTGCCCCTCAGTCTGCTGCAACCAGAAAAAACAGTTTAGCCAGTTTGAAACCAACAAGAGCCTTTTTTTCCATAAGTAATTTTCTGACTTCCAGCCAAGATGGAGGCATAAGTGAACGCACTGTACCTCCACGCACAACCAAGATTGGAACAACAATTTTAGAGGCAGAATAACATCCAGAACTGACAGAGAATTTATCTGAATAGAAGTCAGACAACCAAGAAGTTGAAATAGATCCGTTCACCCAGACCCATAGCAGGGGTGGAGACGAACAGCCAGGCGCAGGTCACGGCCTGGAGAGCAGAGAGAGTTAGGAGCACAAGGCATCTGAGGCACGTAGGGCATCTGGGACATGTAAGATCACAGTGGGTAGACCTTGAGTACGCAAGCAGCAGCTGGCAGACCCAGTGAGGTGGCGATTGTGGAGCAGGGCAGGGCACACAACCCAGGGTCCCAGAGAAGGGACTAAAGTCCCACAGAGAATGGAGCAACCGTCACTGTTCCCTCTCAACCCCACCCCCACATACAACTTCACAATCTAGCAACTCGGGTGCCCAGCCCTGGTGAACCCTTAAGGCTCCGCCCCTCACCATAACAGGAGGGACCAGACCAAAAAAAAAAGGAGAGAGATGGCTAAAACAAAAAAACAAATCAATGCCCCAGAACTCATCCTTTTAAGCAACCAAGAGACAGCCAACCTATCAGATGCACAGTTCAAAACACTGGTGGATCAGGAAGCTCACAGAATTGGATGATTTTGGTCGCAAATTAGATGAACAAATGCAGTTTACAATAAGAGAAATGAAGGAAAATGCACAGGGAACCAATAGTGATGGGAAGGAAACTAGGACTCAAAATAATAGAGTGGACCAGAAAGAAGAAAGAAACAACCAAACAGGAAAGAATAAACAAATAAGAATTAAATAAAATGAGGAGAGGCTTAGGAACCTCTAGGATATCTTTAAATGTTCCAACATCTGAATTGCAGGGGTACCAGAAGGGGAAGCGGAAGCGCAACATAATGAAAACGTATTTGAACAAATAATAAAGGAGAACTTCCCCAGTCTGGCAAAGGAAATAGACTTCCAGGAAGTCCAGGAAGCTCAGAGAGTCCTAAAGAAGTTGGACCCAAGAAGAAACACACCAAGGCACATCATAATTACATTAGCCAAGGTAAAAATGAAGGAGAGAATCCTAGAAACAGCAAGAGATAAGGGGACAGTCACCTACAAAGGAGTTCCCATCAGACTGTCAGCCGATTTCTCAAAAGAGATCTTACAGGCAAGAAGGGGCTAGAAAGAAATATTCCAAGTCATGAAAGACAAGGACGTATATCCCAGATTACTCTATCCAGCAAAGCTTTCATTTAGAATGGAAGGGCAGATAAAGGGCTTCTCAGATAAGGTCAAGTTAAAGGAGGTCATCATCACCAAGCCCTTATTTTATAAAATGTTAAAGGGACTTATCTAAGAAAAGAAGATTAAAAAAAAACATGTATAGTAAAAGGACAGCAAACTCACAATTATTAACAATCACACCTAAAGCAAAACCAAAAGAAACTAAGCAAACCATTAGAGCAGGAACAGAACCACAGAAATGGAGACCACATGGAGGGTTAGCAACAGGGGAGTGGGAGGAGGAGAGAGGGGGAAAAGTTACAGAGAATAAGTAGCATAGACAGTAGGGAGAAAATAGACAGGGGGAGGGTAAGAATAGTATGAGAAATGTAGAAGCTAAAGAACTTGTAAGTATGACACATGGACATGAATTAAAGGGGGTAATGTGGGTGGGAGAGGGTGCACAGGGTGGAGGGGAGTGAAGGGGGGAAATGGGACAACTGAGATAGGATAGTCAATAAAATATATTAAAAAGTTTTAAAGAGTAATTTTCTAATTTTTATTATTTTTTATCTTTTAATTCCATTTTCCTCTCTTTCCTATCTTGTTTTATCCCTTCTTCCTTGTTTTCCAATTTTATCTCTTCTTCCTCTCTACTGCCTTTTCTTTTTAAATACCCACAAGTGAGACAAAAAAACCTGGAACTGTGAAAAGACCAGAGCTGGACCCAAAGAGGGGGCATCCCAACAGCTGAGACAGTGTGACAAACTTCACTTTGCAATTACAGAGAACCTGTAAGTTATTGCATATTTGTATTTTTTTAAATTATTCTTACATCTTTTATTTCAATCGTATTTTTGTATTCCTCTTCTTTCTGTACAGTCTTCTTTGCTTGGCAGGTTAAACTGTATCATTTGACAAGTTTTCCCTGTTCTCTCTTTCACAGTGTATTGTTAATTTACTGTCTCCCACTTAACTCGTGTTCCATTAGCACACTCCTCAAGGTCCTATACTCCCTATTCTTGTTATCCAGATCACACAAATTCTGTCATATGATTGTTGCTCTAATATTACTGTAAATAATAGCTGTTTCATACAATTGTAAATACTACACAACACCCCTCCCAAATCTTAGCCCACTTCAGTTTCCTGAACTCTATTACTATTGTGGTTAACTCTATTCTCTCACACTTCTTTTCTACCCTTTACTCACAACTTACCTCAGAATCTGACCTCCAACAACCCCACGGCTTTCTAGATGGAAGTCACAATCCCTTCCTCCCCAATAAGAGTCTTATCTTCTCTCCATCCTTTCTAAAAAGTGGCTAGTTGGGTATAAGATCATGGTTAACACTACACATAGCAAAAGGATCCCCTATCTCTTCTCTACCGGCTGCAACTATAGATATCATAGAATACTTTCCTGCTGTCTTAAACCATTTTGCCTCCCTCCTCGAACTGATCACAAAAAAGAGTAGGTGGAAGCTGTGAACACCAGCATACCCACGGGAAGAGGAAACCCAACAACAAACGAACCACTAACAGGTAACAACAGAAGAAGGTGAAGGAGGGAGTGGAAACCACACAAACCTCAATCCAGAGCCTATCTGGAAATACAACTAAACAGTGGAGACACTACCCAATAGAAACAACTTAACAAGGGCAACAGAGAATCCTCAAAACCTTGTACACATGGAAGAACCACCCTCAACACAACCTACCCTCACCAGCACAACAAAATACAAGAGGTGGTAGACAGAGTGACTCTCAGTTAACCAGCTGGTGGGAAGGACCCACCAAAAAGATACCCAACAACAATCAAAACCCAAAGACAAACACAGAGCCAACTTAAATGACAGCCAAAGAGCAGTGAGTTCGGGAGATCAAGGAGGCTGCACCACTGAAACTCACAGCTATTCTATCACCGAAGTTCACACCATAAACCCAGGGAGCAAGAACAGATCAATTTAAGAAGCTGAGGCTAACAGGAAGAGTCTCACAAACAAAGGGAAGATAAAGAAACAATCCCCAAATGAAAGGAAAGGAGGAAGCCTCAGAAAGAATGCTAAATGAAAGAGAGGCAACTCAACTACCAGATATTGAGTTCAAAGCAATGGTGATGAGGAAGCTCAATGAGCTCAGAATGAGCTACCAGAAACTATAGGGAAGCTACAATGAACTCACTGCAAACTGTATCAACATGAAAAAAAAAAAGAAACTATTAACAAAGGCCAAGAGGAAATGAAGAATACAATTTCTGAACTAAAGAACACAGTAGAAGGAATCAAAAGCAGAATCGATGAAGCAGAAGATCGGATCAGCGAGTTAGAGGACAAAGTAGAAAAAAACACCCAGAAAGAGCAAGAAAAGGAAAAGAGTCTCAGAAAGAATGAAGAGGGATTAGGAGAAATGCAAGACAATATGAAACATAATCATATCTGTGTAATAGGGATACCAGAAGGAGAAGAAGAAGAGCAAGGGATAGGAAACCTATTTGAAAAAGTAACGATGGAAAACTTCCCTAATTTGATGAGAGAAAAAGTCACACAAATTCAGAAAACACAGAGAGTCCCAATCAAGAGGAACCCAAAGAGGCCCACTTCAAGACACATCATCATTAAAATAGCAAAATTCCAAGACAAAGAGAGAATACTAAAGGCAGCAAGGGAGAAACAGAAAGTAACATACAAAGGAGCCCGATAAGATTAGCAACTAACTTTTCAAAGGAAACACTACAAGCCAGAAGAAAATGGCAAAAAATATTCCCAGTAATGAGAACCAGAGGACTGGAACCAAGGCTACTTTACCCCGCAAGGCTCTCAATCAATACAGAAGGCCAAATAAGGAGCTTCCCAGACAAAAGAAGTCTAAAAGAATACACCTCCACCAAACCAGCTCTGCAAGAGATGCTAAAGGGACTGCTTTAAGGAAGGAAAAGAGAGAGAGAGAAAGGAACACAAGTACAAAAATGGCAATGAATAGCTACTTATCAATAATAACCTTAAATGTAAATGGATTGAATGCTCCAATCAAAAGACATAGAATAGCTGAATGGATAAGAAAGCATGAAACACACATATGCTGCCTACAAGACACCCACCTCAGAACAAAAGACCTACACAGACTGAAAGTGAAGGGCTGGAAACAAATATTCCAAGCAAATGGACAGGAAAAAAAAGCCGGGGTAGCCATACTCATATCAGACAAAAGAGACTTCCAAAAAAGGGCCATAAAGAGAGACCCAGAAGGTCACTTCATAATACTCAAGGGAAGAATCCACCAAGAAGACATAAACATTGTAAACATATATACACTCAACATAGGAACAACCAAATACATAAAGAAATTCTTAGAGGACTTCAAAAAAGATATTAACAGCAACACAATTATAGTAGGGGATTTTAACACCCCCCTGTCAAAAATGAACAGATCTTCCAAACAAAATATCAACAAAGATATTGTGGCATTGAACAATACTCTAGATGAAATGAGCTTAACTGATATATATATAGAGCCCTTCATCCCAAAGAAGCTAAATACACATTCTTTTCAAATGCACATGGAACATTTTCAAAGATAGACCATATGATAGGACATAAAACAAGTCTCAACAAATTTAGAAAACTGAAATCATACCAAGCATTTTCTCTGACCACAAGGGACTGAAAGTAGAAACCAACCCCAAGGGAAAAACCCAAAACACTCAAAATCATGGAGATTGAATAGCATGCTATTAAACAATGAATGGGTCAAGAATTAAATTAGGGAAGAAGTCAAAAAGTTCCTGAAAACAAAAATGAAATCACAACAACCCAAATCTTATGGGACACAGCAAAGGCAGTCCTGAGAGGAAAGTTCATAGAGATACAGGCCTACCTAAAAGAGATAGAAACATTTCAAACAAACAACCTAACCCTACACCTACAAGAACTCGAGGAACAACAACAAAGACAGTCCAGAGCAAGTAGAAGGAAGGAAATAACCAGGATCAGAGCAGAACTAAATGACATAAAGACTAAAAGCACAATTCTAAGGAACAATGAATCCAGGAGCTGGTTTTTTGAAAAGATAAACAAAATAGACAAGACTTTAAGCAGGCTCATCAAGAAAAAAAAAGAAAGAATCCAAATAAACACAATCAGAAATGAAAGAGGAGAGATTACAGCTGACACCACAAAAATACAAAGGATTGTAAGAAATTACTATGAAGAAATTACTATGCCAAGAAATTTGAAAACCTAGGTGAAATGGACAAATATCTAGAAAAATATAATCTTCTAAAACCCAATGAAGAAGAAGCAGAAAGCCTGAACAGACCAATAACAGCAGATGAAATTGAAGCAGTGATCAAAAAAAACTCCCGACACACAGAAGTCCGGGTCTGGATCGTTTCACAGGAGAATTCTACAAAGCATTTAAGGAAGAGCTAACCCCTATCCTTCACAGACTATTCCAAAAAATCCAGAATGATGGAAGACTCCCAAACTCTTTTTATGAAGCCAGCATCATCCTAATTCCAAAACCAGATAAAGACACAACAAAGAAAGAAAACTTCAGGCCAGTATCATTGATGAACATAGATGCTAAAATCCTCAACAAAATACTGGCAAACCACATCCAACAATACATTAAAAAGATCATACACCATGACCAAGTGAGATTCATCCCAGGGATGCAAGGATGGTTCAATATTCACAAATCATAAATGTAATACATCACATAAACAAAAGCAAACACAAAAATCACATGATCATATCAATAGATGTGGAAAAAGCATTTGATAAGGTACAGCATCCATTTATGATAAAAATACTCAGCAAAGCAGGAAAGAGGGAGTATTCTTCAACATAATAAAGGCCATATATGAGAGACCTACAGCCAACATCATACTCAATGGGCAAAAACTAAAATCTTTTCCACTAAGATCAGGAACAAGACAAGGTTGTCCACTTCCACCACTTCTATTCAATACAGTATTGGAAGTTTTAGCCACAGCAACCAGACAAGAAAAGGAAATAAAAGGCATCCAAATCTGAAAGGAGGAAACAAAAGTGTCATTGTTTGCAGATGACATGATAGTGTACATAGAAAATCCTATACACTCAGCGAAAAAACTCCTCAACCTAATAAATGAATCTGGCAAAACAGCGAGATAGAAAGTCAATATCCAGAAATCAAAGGCATTTTTGTACACCAACAATGAAACAGCAGAAGCAGAAATCAAGAAAAGAATCCCATTCAATATAGCAGAAAGAAAAATAAAATACCTAAGAATAAACCTAACCAAGGAGGTAAAAGACCTGTATGCAGAAAACTACACACAATGAAGAAGGAAATCAAGGAAGACACAAACAAATGGAAACATATACCGTGTTCATGGATCGGAAGAATTAACATCATCAAAATGTCCATACTACCCAAAGCAATTTACAGATTCAATGCAATACCTATTAAAGTACCAATGGCGTATTTCACAGACATAGAACAAACACTTCAACAATTTATATGGAACCATAAACGACCCTAAGTAGCTGCTGCAATTTTGAGAAAAAAGAACAAAGTAAGAGGGATCACAATACCTGATACCAAACTGTATTACAAGGCCACTGTAATCAAAACAGCCTGGTACTGGCATAAAAACCGGCACATGGACCAATGGAACAGAACAGAGAGCCCAGAAATAAGCCGAAGTCTCTATGGTCAATTAATATTTGACAAAGGGGACAGCAACATAAAATGGGGTAACAATAGCCTCTTCAACAAATGGTGTTTGGAGAACTGGACAGCTACGTGCAAAAAAATGAAACTCGAGCACCAACTTATACCATACACAAAAATAAATTCAAGGTGGATAAAAGATTTAAATAGAAGCTATGACACCATTAAAGTCCTGGAGGAGAACATAGGCAGGAAAACCTCAGATATTTCACACAGCAACATTTTTACTGATATGTCCCCCAGAGCAAGGGACATAAAGGAAAGAATAAACAAATGGGATCTCATCAAAATAAAAAGCTTCTGCACAACTAAAGAAAACAGTATTAAAATAAAAAGAGAACCAACTGTATGGGAAAACATCTTTGTCAATGACACCTCAGACAAGGGTTTAATCTCCAAAATATATGAAGAACTTACATGACTCCACTCTAAGAAGACAAGCAACCCAATTGAAAAATGGGCAAAGGACTTGAACAGACACTTCTCTAAGAAGGACATACAGAGGATCCAGAAACACATGAAAAGATGCTCAATATTGCTAGCTATCAGAGAGATGCAAATTAAAACCACAATGAGATACCACTTCACACCAGTCAGAATGGCCATCATAAAGCAACAAACAAGAAGTATTGAAGAGGTTGTAGAGAAAAGGGGACCCTAGTGCACTGTTGGTGGGAATGCAGACTGGTACAACCACTATGGAAAACAGTATGGAATTTCCTTAGAAAACTAAAAATGGATCCGCCTTTTGACTCAGCAATTCCACTGCTAGGATTATATCCTAAGAACCCTGAAACACCAGTCCATTTGTTGGATTGGCCAAGTGTTGGAAGCAACCTAGGTGCCCATCAGTAAATGAATGGATCGAAAAACTATGGTACATTTACACAATGGAATTCTATGCAGCAGAAAGAAAGAAGGAGCTCCTACCCTTTGTGACAGCATGGATGGAACTGGAAAGCATTACGCTAAGTGAAGTAAGTCAGGCAGTGAAAGACAAATACCATATGATCTCACCTTTAACAGGAACCTAAACAACAAAACAAAGAAACAAGCAAAATATAACCAAAGACACTGAAACAGAGAATAGGCTGACAGTGTTCAGAGGGGAGAGAGGATGGAATTTCAGGGGAATAGGGGAAGGGTTTATAGGAACAAGTATAAAGGACACATGGACAAAAACTACAGGGGTGTGGAAATGGGAGGGAGGTGGGTAGGACTGACGGGGTTGGGCTGGGATGGGGGGAAAAGACAGAAAACTGTACTTGAACAACAATTAAAATAAAATTAATTTTTAAGAAAAAGAAGAGGAAGAGTTGTCAAGAAATTGTATAATGTACCAGTGAACAAAGTCACAGGGGGTTAGGATTGAAGGTGGGATGTGGGGATGTGTGGGGTGGGGGAGAGTCATGGGACGAATATGAAGACAATTGTACTTGAAGAACAATAAAAGAAAACAATTCACACACACACACACACACACACACACACACACACACACAGAATCCAACTTTACACCTAAAAAGCCAGTAAAAGGGCCAACGCAGCCCAAAGTGAGTAGAAGGAAGAAAATCACAAAAAGTGGAATGGAAATAAATGAAATAAAGTCTAAAAAAAAACCAATAAACAGATCAATAAAATCAAGAGCTGGTTCTATGAACAAATAAACAAGGCTGATAAACTTTCAACCAGATTCACCATGAAAAAAAAAATGACCCGAATAGGATCAGAAATGAAAGAGAAGTAACTGACACCACAGAAATATAAAGGATTATAAAAAAGGTATTAGAAAAAACTGTATGTCAACAAATTGAACAATCTAGAAGAAATGGACAAATACCAGAAGCATATAATCTTCTAAAACTGAATCAAGAAGAAGTGGAAATCTGAACAGACTTATTACAGCTAATTAAATGGAAACAGTAATAATAATTAAAAAAAAAGAAAACCAAAAAAACTCCCAACAAACAGAAATCCTGGATAGGATGGTTTCACAGGTGAATTTTACCAAACATTCAAGAACTAACAACCTATAATTCCCAAACTATTTCAAAAAATTCAAGAGGAGGGAAGCTCTCAATATCGTTTTATGAGGCCAGCGTTATCTTAATTCCCAAATCAGATAAAGCCACTATAAAGAAACAAAATTAAGGCAATATCCTTGATGAGCACAGATGCTAAAATCCTCAACAAAATATTAGGAAACCAAATGAAACAATACATTAAACAGCTCACACACTATGATCAAGTGTGATTTTCCTGGGATGCGAGGTTGGTACTATATCCAAAATCAATTAATGTGATATATCACATACACAAAATGAGGATAAAAACCACATGATCACATCAACAGATGTAGAAAAAGCATCTGACAAAATCCAGCATCCATTTATGATAAAAACTCTCAGCAAACTGAAAATAGAGGAAATATACTTCTACATAATAAAGGTCATACATGACTAACCCACAGCTAACATCATACTCAATGGGCAAAAACTAGAAGCGTTTCTCTTAATATCAGTAACAAAACAGGGATGTGCACTTTTACCACTCGATTATTCAACCTAGTGCTGGATGTCCTACCCATAGCAATTAGACAAGAAGAACGTAAGACATCCAACTCGGAAAGGAAGAAGTAAGAAAACTGTCATTATTTGCAGATGTCATGATACTGCATATACAGAACCCCAAAGAGTCCACCAAAAAAACATAAGTATAAACGAATTCAGTAAAGTAGCAAGACACAAATAAATATCCAGAAATCAGTTGTATTTTTATACACCAATAATGAACTAACAGAAAGGGAAATTAAGAAAACAAACCCGTTCCCAACTGAATAAAAAAAAAATACCCAGGAGTAAACTTAGCCAAGGAGGTAAAAGATCTGTACTTGAAGAATTATAAGACATTGAAGAAAGAAACTGAAGGAGATACAAATAACTGGAAGCACATACCATGTTTATAAAGAACATACATCATTAAAGTGTCTATACTACCCAAAGTAATCTATAGATTCAATACAATTCTTATGAAAATATCAATGGCATATTTCACAGAACTAGAACAAATATTCCAAAACTTTATATGGAACCAAAAAAGACCCCAAACAGTCAAAGCAATCTTGGAAAAAAAAAACAAAAAGACCCCCCAAAAAACCAAAGTTAGAGGTATGATGCCACCTGATATGAATCTGTACTGCAAGGCCACAGTAATCACAACAGCATAGTACTTGCATACAAATGGACATAAACCTGGCCAGTGTGGTACAGTTTGGTGGAGTACTGTCCCATAAACCAAAAAGTTGTGGGCTGGATTCCCAATCAGGGCACATGCCTAGATTGCGGGTTAGGTCCTCAGTCAGGGCATATATTAGAGTGAACTGATTGATGTTTTTTGCTCAAATCAATGAGCATGTCCTTGGGTAAGGATAAAAAAAATGGACATACCAATCAATGGAACAGAATAGATTCCCAGAAATAAATCCATGCCTGTAAGGTCAATTAATGTTGGACAAACGAGGCAAGAAAATTTAATGGGACAAAGACTATATTTAATAAAAGGTATGGGGGAAACTGGACAGATACATGCAAAAAAATAAAACTAGATCACCTTCTTACAACATACACAAGAATAATATCAATATGGATTAAAGACTCAAATGTAAGACTTGAAACTATAAAAATACTAGAAAAAAAATAGGCCTATTTCTTAGCGATATTTTTTCTGATCCATCTCCTCAGGCAAGGGAAACAAAAGGAGAAATAAAACAAACAACAAAACAAAGACACCTGCTGGCTTCTGGCCATGAGGCAATGCTTGTAAACATGGCACTTGGAGCCTCCCACAACCCCATCAAAACTACAACTAAATTACAGAACAACCATCATTCAGAACAGTTTGCAATCTGGCTGAACAGAAGTCTTAAACTAGGGATATACATACAGGAGCCACATTGAGACTGGCAGAAGGGACCTAGATGGGGAACCGACTGGTCCCATACCCATGTGTGGTGGTTAAAAATTAGGAGAGATCTCTCAGCTGTGGAAGTTCCCCCTGAGGAGCAAGGAGTCCCAGTTCCACACCAGCACCCCACCCCCACCCCCAACCCAGGGTTCTAACGCCAGGAAGAGAAGTCCCCATAACTTGTGGCTGTGAAAACCAGCAGAGATTATGGCTGAGTGAGACAAAGGGCTCTGTAGTCCCATGCAGTTCCTCTTAAATGGCCCTCACAGGCTTACTTGGACTATACTCCCTGAGCTCCAGTGCTGGGGCAGCAGCTTGTAAAGCACTAGAGACATATAAAGAGGGACTGAAGTGTCTGACATCAGGACAAGAGCTAGGGGACAGCTTTCTCCCCGACAGAAGTGCTGGCAGATGCCATTGTTCCTCTGATGAGTCCTCTCCCCAACAGAGCAGGCAGGTGCCATATCTGAGTCTCCATCAACTTGCCTAACACCATGCCTGTACATGGGATTCCAAGACCCTGCACCACCAGACTGCAGGCACACCAAAGCCATTTCCAGTGGCTTTTCCATACAAGCAGCCTGTCTTGGCTTGAAATGTAGAATGTCCTGAAATCTCTCACACAAGCAGCATCTAGCCTTGGCATACACCATACCTGTAACTAAGTGGTCCTAGACTCAGCATTAGCAGCAACAAGCCTTGGTTTGTAACTTGGCCCCTCCCTGGTACCTTCATGCCCAGGATAAGTAGCAGCCATCTGAAGACTGCTTTGTAATTTATGCTGGGTGGCAGATGACCTTTGCTAGCACCCCCAAGAGGCCCCATAGCCAGCACACTAGGCAGACAGCTTCAGACCAACCACCTCCACAAGCGACGCACTCAAGGGCTGAACTTGGTGGGTACCTGAGCCCCAGTGAAGTTAGTTTTTCTCTAAGAGGGTCGAATTCTCTACAGCAGACCCTCCATGATGGTCATAGTCAGTCCTTGAGCCCATCAGCCTAGGGGTAAATCCCTCCCATTGATATGACAACACTAGCCAAGGCTCAACTATAATACAGAGGGTACACACAAGCTCCTGTGACAAGGGAGGCTGTGCCACAGGGCCCTACAGGACACCTACTTCATTAGTCCACTCTACCAAGACTGGGAGACATAGCAGCTCTACCTAGTGTGTAGAAACAAACACAAGGAGGCTGCCAAAATGAGGAGCAAAGAAACACGTCCCAAAATAAAAGAACAGAACAAAACTCCAGAAAAAGAAATAACAAAATGGAGACAAGCAATCTAATAGATGCAGAGTCCAAAATATTAAGTATATGGATGTTCAATGACCTTAGGGGAACAGTAGATGTACTTAGTGAGAACTCCAACAAAGACATAGGAAACATAAAACTGGAGATAGAAACATAAAAAAGAACCTGTCAGAAGTGAAAAACACAGTAACTGAAAAGAAGAATATGTTACAGGGCACCAAAAGTAGGTAGAGTAGATAAAGCAGAGAATCAAATCAGTGATTTGGAAGATAAGGAGGCAGAAAACACCCAATCAGAACAGCAGAAAGAAAAGAATCCAAATACTGAGCATACTGTAAGGAGCCTCTGGTACAACTTGAAGTGTGGCAACATTTGCATCATGGGAATACTAGAAGGAGGAGAGAGAGAACAAGGAATTGAGAGAACTTTAAAAAAATGACAGAAAACTTTCCTAACCCAGTGAAGGAGCTAGACATACAAGTCCAGGAAGCACAGAGAGTTCCAAACAAGGTGAACCCCAAAAGGCCCACACCAAGAAACATCATAATTAAAATGCCAACGGTTAAAGACAAAGATGGAATCTTAGAAGCAGCAAGAAAAAGTAGTTTTCTGCTTAAAAAGCAGTGTACCTACAAGGAAACTCCCATAAGACTGTCAGCTGACTTCTCAACAGAAACTCTGCAGGCCTGAAGGATTGGCATGAAGTGTTCAAAGGGCTGTAAAGCAAGGACCTACAACCAAGACCACTCTATCCAGGAAAACTACCACTTAGAATCAAAGGACAGACAGAGAGTTTCCCAGACAAAAAAAAGCTAATAAACAAGTTCACCACCACCAAACCAGTATTATAAGAAATGTTAAACGGTCTTCTTTAAGAAGAATGAAAGATCAATAATATGAATAATAAAATGGCAACAAATACCTATCTGTCAACAATTATTTAAATGCAAGTTGATTTAAATGTTCCAATCAAAAGACACACAATGGCTGAATGAATAACAAAACAAGACCCTTAAATAAGCTGTCTACAAGAGACTCAATTATGATAGAAAGACACACATCTGAAAGTAAGGATAGAAAAGATGTTTCATTGAAAAAGAAATATTAAAATAAAAGCTGTAGTAGCAATACTTATACCAGACAAAATAAACTTTAAAACAAAGGCTATGATAAGAGAAGACAACAAAGGACCCAGCAATTCTACTTCTGGGCATTTATGTAAAGAAGCCCAACACCCTAAATCAAAAAGACATGCATGCACCCATATATTCACTGCAGCATTATTTACAATAGCTAAGATATGGAAACAACCTAAATGTACATCATCAAATGAATGCATGAACAAGTGGTGCATATATACAATGAAATGTGACTCATCCATAAATATAATGAAATCTTACCATCTGCAACAGCATGGATGGACCTTGTGCTAACGGATGGAGGGTATTGTGCTAAATGAAGTCAGGCAGAGAAAGACAAATGCCCTATGATTTCACTTATATTTGGAATCCAAAATAAACAAACATACAAAAACCAAACAAAATAAATGAACAAACAGCCGAAACAAGGCTCAGAGATACAGACAATATTTTATGGTTGCCAGATGCGAACAGGTTTAGGGATGGGTGAGAAAAGAGAAGGGAGTAAGAAGTACAAATTGCTCATTATAGAATAGTCATGGGGATATAAACTACAATACAGGGAATATAGTCAATAATATTGTAATAAGTATATATGGTGTCAGATGGGTACTAGATTTAACAGGGTGATCACCCCATAAGTAATAATCACAGGGTTATATACCTAAAACTAATATAATATTGTATACATCAACTGTTATTAAAAATTAAAAAAAATATTTTAAAAAAAGACAACCAACTGACTGGGAGAACATATTTGCCAATGGTACATCAGATAAGGGGTTAATATCCATAATTTATAAAGAAATCAGACATCTCAACCACCCAAAGAAATAATTCATTTTAAAAATAGGCAGGGGACCTGAAGTAACACTTCTCCAAAGAGGACATACAGATGGTCAATAAACATGAAAAGATGCTCAATGTCACTAATCATAAGAGAAATGCAAATTAAAACCACAATGAGATATTACTTCAACCTGTCAGAATGGCTATAATCAATAAATCAAAAAACAAACAAGTGTTGTCAAGTATGGGGAGAAAAAGGAACCTTTGTGCACTGTTGGTGGGAATGCAGACTGGTGTAGCCACTGTGGAATACAGTATAAAGGGTCTTCAAAAAATTAAAATTGGGAGGATTGAACAATTAAAATAAAAATTTAAAAAATGTATATAAAAAAACTAAAATGGGAAGTTCTTTATAACCCAGTGATTCTACTTTTGGGTATTCATCTGCAGAAATCTAAAACACTAATTCATAAGAATATATGCACTGCTATGCTCACTGCAGTATTATTTACAACAGCCAAGATAATGGAAACAACCCAAGTGCCCATCAATAGATGAATGGATAAAAAAGCTGTGGTATGTATATACAACAGAGTATTAGTCAGTCATAAAAAAGAATGAAACCTTACTGGTTTCTGACAACATGGATGTAGAAGGAATTATGCTAAGTGAAATAAGTCAGAGAAAGAAAAATACCATACGATTTCACTTTTATGTGGAACCTGAAGAGCAGGAGTGCTGGCAGTACTTCTGTTCTGTTTATTGGCAATAAACACACAAAATTGAAACAGACTCATATATACAAGGAACAGACTGATGGTTGCCAGATGGGAAGGGGGTTGAGGGACTGGATAAAAAACGTGAAGGGATTAAGAAGCACAAATTGGTAGTTACAAAATAATAACAGGATATAAAGTACCGTGTAGGACATATAGTCAATAATAATGAAATTACTATGTACAGTACCTGGTGGCACTGGAAATATTGGAGAAACAATTTATAAAGTATAGGATTGCCTAACCACTATTCTGTTCACCTGAAATTAATACAAAATAATATTGAATGTAAACTATAATTGAAAAATGAAATAAAGAAGAATTTTCTTGGATCATGAAGCTTAAATTTCAAACAAAAGACAGCACAAAGATCAATCATTACTCTGAGCTGTAAATTCAGCTCAGGAAAAGTCCTCCATCTGTCCTGCCCTCTGGGTTAAACTGGCCACCATGCCCAGCTCCCACCTGAGATGGTGGCCGCAGTTTCCTCAGCCAGGAGACGGTCTTTCTCCTCCCGCAGTTTCTCCAGTTCCCGCTGGTGCTGCCTCTGGAGATCTTCAATCTTTTTCTGGTGTGTTTCCTCCATTGCTGCAAACCCACGTTCACATGTGGCCTGCAAGATACAAAGGGGACTTTATCCTTTGTTTCTTTGAGTCGGGTGTCCTGTTTAACAAGCCAGCAGCACTGCCTGCTCCAGACAACACACTCTCTGAAGGCGAGCACTGAGCCAGTGGGGTCACCAAATGGCTGTCTGGAGATGTTCACTGATGATACTGAGTATTTTATGTTATGAAAGCACTTACAAAAGGGTGCTTACATCTATAAATTGTCTTATTTGTGTGACCTGAATCCTGTTAAGAGTTGGCATTGTGAGTGCAAGAGGCTGCAGTGCAATCTAAACTAGCCCATCCTGGACCATGATAGAGTTACAGGAAGGACTGACAAGAGGTAGAGGAGAGTGTGCTGAGGCTGGCCATGTTTGGTTTGAGTTTACACAATGAGTAGCTCTCAGCACCAGTGCATTTCACAAATAAGTCATAATCATGACTCTGTCAGCTGGAGGGCTCCAAGGGGCCTGGCCCTGCCACTGTCTAGCTGGCTACCCTCATGTGGTCATTTAACCTCTCTGGTGTCCATGAGGGAATTACATTAGGCTATATGATCTTTTCTCTTCCACCCTGCGTCTTCCTTCTTTTTCTTTTGAAGGAGTACAAATTAACTAGTGACTGCACTGATTGTATTGAGACACAGAGCAGAAAAACTGTTCTCTAAACTTGTCTATGCCTCATTACAACCTGTGCTGGTTTTTTACCTGGAACTGCAGGGGAAGGACACAGGTATGGCCCTAAGAAGGGACTGAACCATCCCACAGCTACACTGGAAAGCCCAGGCCTGGCTTATCAGAGTTGCTCTTGTCAGTTGGGCAGGTGAGTGTCCCACACAGATGCAAAGAGGTGGTGTGTATAGCTGTTTTGTGCACGAAGTCACACTTTCTGTCTAAATTCTTTGCAAGATCTGTTTCTGAATAGCGACCAGGCCTTTCAGTGATTTTTTTTTTTAATGGAAGAAATGTGGCATGCTACATTACAAATGCAAGTATAGTGGGGACTTCCTCCTTCTGACCCTGTATTATTTGGTTGATCTTCTTACACATGGATTCAAGAAAAAAAATACCAAGAAATCAAATTACCATGCTTGGTTGTCTTTAAGCCCCCACAGTAATTGTGAGGCCTTTCTGAGGTTCTCTATTCAGTATTTTCAAACTCATGATCACAATCTGGATATCACTGCCACGGATTTGTTGTACTGGGCATATGGTTTTAACTGTTGTTCACTATTAACTGGGCACTACTTCTCCCAGAAGCTCTGCCTGGAAGCTGGTGGTCTCCTTTCACCACCCACACACTACAAGGTAGCTGGGGGAATCCTGGTGCTGTGTCTCCTGGCCCCTCACCTGCTCTCCACCCACCGTCATCTTTCCTGTGTGGTTTCGTTCACATATGGCTTCTTGGTTAACACACAGCTAGTAGATCTTATAAGTATTAGTTTGATTTGAGTGCTTTAAAATATTTAAATAACAGTCAAAATTTTTCCCACAGAAACTCTGAGGTACCTTTAAAGACTAGTTGCTTCCTTGGAGAGCATATGTGTTCAAAATAATTTCTCTGTAAACAAATTTTGATTTTTAAGCCAAAAATCCCTGGGATCAATAATTAAGTTCCTCAATGACTACTGTGCAGAATCATGAGGGAAGGCTTCAGCCTGTGGCTGTGGCAGAGGGGCTATCAGGCCCAAGGCTCAGGCTCCCCAACCCAGACAAAAAGCTGCACAAAGTAACAGCATTAGCCAGGTCCCCTCAAGAGCTCTGTCTGGTTCTAATTTCTGTGTGTTCAAGGGTGTTAATGAGAACATCATGGACCTATGTCACCACTGAGGGACACTGGGTCCTGGCACCATCTGTGGCCAGTATTCTCTTTCCTGATATCTTGCTAACTGGGGTGTGAGGCAACCACTTTGCCCAAAGCCTTATGTAAGCCCAGCTGACTGATGTGGGAGCTGAAACAGCCTCATTGTGCAGGAGGCTCTGGTGGAGCAGACAGTAAACAGTCCCTGTGGTGGGGAGCAGGCACTCAGGCCCTCGTGCACTCAAGATAAGTATGTGCCCAATCACTTGCCCATGCAGAAATGCTAGTATCTTGTGGGTAGGGAAAGCATTAGGATACAGTGTTTGTGCAAATCACTTTTAAAGGCCCACCTGAATGCTGTGCTGACATGCACTGACTATCACAGGGGCATCATTTGAGCACATTTGGAAAATAGCTGTTGAAGCTTTCTCTTAATTCACTAGTTTTCAAAAGGGTTTGACCAAGCACAAGAGCAGTGAAGACAGCCTCTTGGTCACCCAGGTGCTTGCTGGCAGCAACATGTGCTTGTCTTAGATGAGTGCGCTATGTCATCAGTAAAGAATATGCTGCCAACATAGAACACATGTCTAGTTTTCTTTCAGAGCTAAAGGCGTGAATTGCTGGGAAACAAAACCATATGCATCTTGCTGAACAGCAGAATTAGCACAATGTTTGGCAACAGCAGCAAAGCAGCCACCTGCAGTGGGGAGCTAACTCTGTGCTGCATGGGGGTCGTCTTACTGGGGGCCCGATTGGAGACTGAGGGCCTGAGATAGACCTGGGCGGTTTGTGGTGTACCTCCAAGAGATGGTGAGAAGCTCAAGAGGATGTCATCAGTGAGCTTAGGGGCAGCCACATGCACACACACAGGTGTCTCTTCATAAAGGGGAAGGGTAAGAAACTGAACCCCTTCACAGCCTGGAATGTCACCTTTGAGTGCCAGGACCTGGGTATTCTGCCTAATGAGGTAGAATGTGAAACAGGGTAGGGGTGTGGGGGACAGTGACAAGAAAAGTATGATTTCTCAAAGCTCCTAAGAAGGAATACCAATAGCTGAAAGTTGCTCCTAAATTCCTGATACAGAATGCCCATTAAACACCAGTTCCCCAGAGATTTGGGATGGGAAAGTGACTCAACAATATATTGCAAATATTCCTACCTTTGGGGAACCACAAACTCTGTTCTCTTAGGACAGTTAAGAAGACAGTCCTTCAAGACTGCCTCTGGACTGTCTATCCTGGGTACTTCTCCTTAAGTGTGGGTTTGCACCAGCCTGGAGTTGGGGTGGGAGAGGGTGAGGCTGTGAGGGGCTGAGGAGGAGAACAGGGGTTTCCCCTGCTGGGGGAACACAGAGCAGCTTCCAGAAGCAGGTGGAAGGGCTATGGAGAGACTACACTTCCTGTCTCACCAGTGATCCTGTTCTGCTAGTTCTTTCCTGGTAGGAGATACTGAACAGGATGCTAGACCCTAACCCAGGGCCTGCTCTGGGGCCACACCATGGTAAGTGAAGAGTCAAATACACAGAATGTTGACCACATTCTGTTTACACAGTAACTCAGGGCCAAGAACTATCTCCCAGCTCCACCCTGAGAGTCCAATGCACCAGACACTGCCCCCCAAAAGCAGGCAAGTGCCTGCCTCTTGACTGCTTTACAATTAAACGATGCTTCAAAACCTTAAGGTTCTCAAAGTCTTTCTGGTACTTCTCCCGCAGCGTGGCTGTGTTGCCCTCTAGGTCCTTGTGTTCCAGCTCCTCCCGCATGATGTCCATCTGTGCCTCCAGCTCCTGGATGCGCTCTCTCAGCCCTGTCATGGAATCAGTCTCCCCAGTGGCCACCTCCAGAGGCTCCTGGGACTGGTCGGCTGGCCAGATGGAGGCAGGCAGCTCCTGGGGGCTGCCAGCCAGGAGGGTTTCCGGGGGCCGCCCCTGGTAGTGGCAGAGTCTCTCCTGCAGGCACTGGAGGTTCTGGGAGTAGTGCACCTGCAAGGTCCTCAGCTCTTCCTCATGGATGGTCTGTAGCTCTTTGACCTTAAGCTGGAACTTGTCCTCCAGGGTCTGCATCTGCTCCACGTGGTGCCTCTCCAAGTCCTCCCTGTCTCTCACGGAGGCATCCAGCTGGCTGAGGACTCTGCTGTGCTCAGCCTGCAGTGTATTCTCTGCTCTGTTTAACTGCTCCACCACACACCTGATTTCCTCCTCGTACCTCCCTTGCAGGGCAAACATGTTCTCGCTGTGCTTGCTTTCCACTTCTTCCAGGTACTTCTGCTGATGGTCTAGCTGGGTGACCTGGGCCTTGAGCTCTGCATTTTCCCTTTGAACAACAGCAATCACTTCCAGGTACTCGCTCTTCTGCTTCTGGAGAAGTTCCTTGTATTCCTCCCTCAGGGCCCCTACAACCTGCTCATGCTCCTGACAGGAGGCCCCTGTGCTCTGCCAGGACTCCTTGTAGCACTGGAGCTCCTTTTCATACTCCAGCCGGATTTTGCAGGCTGCATAACATACCTGTGCCTGAATAATTGCATCTTTAACTAATAATGAAGAATATTGACCAAGGCCTCCCAAATACGTGTTATAGGAAAGATTTTGGGACACCTGAAGAAGCTTCTGACAATCTCTTACTGATTCCACAGTGGAGAAAGAAGTTAAAGAGGCAGATATATCTCTTAAGAGGCTGGCCTTATCTTTAAGCTGCAGGGCGAGTTCTTCCTGAATAGCAACAAGGGTCCCAGAGCTCTGATCAGACAAATGAAAGCGTTCCTGGGAGCTGGCTACATCTTGACGACTCAGTTCTTCTCCTAATGAGCTCAAGTCCCAGGACACCTGCACATCATCTGCAATGACTGCTGGAAGCGTGAGGGCTTCCGAGACCTGCTGCATCACTTTCTCAAATTCAGGGGTTTGGTAGGTTCCCAGGATTTCCCCCAGCATGTGCTTATGCTGCTGCAGGGCCGTCTGGGTCCCCCGGAGAGTCTCCTGGATGCTCTGCAGCCGACGGTGGAATGACTCCCTCAATGATTGCACAGCAAAGCTGAGCTCCGCCCTGACCCATGTAGCATCTGCCAGGGCAGGGACCAGGGCTTGTGGGATGCTCTGCTGCTCACCTCCTGATGCACTGGCTGCCTCTCCTCCCAGCATCCCCAGGTGCTTACTCAGGGACTCAACCTGGCTCCAGAATTCACCATCCACCAGCACCTTCTTAGCCCAGGTATCTGCTGTGGCCCCAAGACAGACTGCAGCACTTCCAGACTCTAGGGGCAACCTCCCTGACTGAGAAATCTCTTGGAGAACGCGCGAGATATCTGATGTTGTATTTTTTAAAGAGTCTGCTATTTGGTTTATCAGTGAGGCTTCCAAAGCTATTTGATCAGAAAGTAGCTTGAGCTGTTCCTGCTCAGTCAGTTCAGGCAGGTGAGGTGGCTGCTGCGAAGTCTCTTTCCCTTTCTCCAAGATGCTCCCTTCCTCTAGCTGAGCATGGGCCCCACTGTCTGCAGGGGCTGGCCAGTGACGTAGGGCCTGGATGGCGTGGACTAACACTCTCTCCATGCTGGCCAGGGGGCCCACTTCTGCCTCCTGTGCTTCCTCCTGGCCAGACCCTGGCAGAGATCGTAATTGTTCGCGGCAATTTTCTAGGCAAGCCAAGGCCTCAGTGTTTTTTACATGGAAATTGCCAAGCTCCCCGATGTGATTTTCAACTATCTTTGCCCTAGCCTGTTTTTCCTGCTCCAGCTGTGAGGCCAGCATGCCAACCTGGAGGAGGCTGGCACGGAGCTGCTCTCGGAGCCGTGCCTCGGTGCCGGCCCACTGGTGGTGCAGTGTGAGCAGGGCCTCCTGACTCTGGCCCTGCTGGCTCTCCAGCTTCACTGTCACATCTTTGAGCTTCTCTTCTGTGATGTAGAGCTTGGTCTCCAGGGAGTGTATTATGGAAAGGTAGGTGTCAGAATCACTGGCTGCAGGGAGAGAGCTCAGGGTGGCCTCTGATGACATGCTTTCCTCTGAGGGTGACCGGTCCTGACTAGTGTCAGAAGACGTGCTGCTGGTCCAGGTCTTCTCGGACCCATCAGGTTGAGTGTATTTCTGGCACTGGATTGTGGAGAACCGGATTCTTTGCCTTTTCACACTGGGTACCCCCTGCTCACATTTTGCTGTGTTCTTTGAGTGCCCCTCCTTGTCAGGCACTTCTGACTTTGGGGGCATCATGCTCACTTCTGTCCTAGGGCTGCTGTGCCCATGTTTCTCCCTAAGAGCAGTCCCTGGGTCGTCCTCCTCGAGTCTCAAGGGTGGAAAGCCTGAAGATGAGCCTGAGGCTCGGAGCTGTGGACCTGAAAGTGCAATGCCATCCTCTTCTGCTTCTTCCAGGGAGCTCTGCACCTCCTCGACTTCCTCTAATGATGCCTTCGTAAACTTCCTTAAAATCTCTTCCTTTGTCTGGAGCTTCATTTCTGTTTCCTCTAAGCTGCTCCCCAAGGCAACCATTTTAACCAAAGCCTCATTGAGGTCCTGATCTTTCTTTTCCAGAACTTTCTCATGCATTTCCTTGATGTGCTTCAGCTCTTCCTCCTTTTCTTTCAGCAGAGTGTGCATGCTCTGGAGCTGGCTGGCTACTCTCCTGTAGGAGTGTTCCAGGTTCTGGTAGTCTGCCTCTCTTCCCCTCAGCTTCTTCTGAAGCTCAGCAATGTCCCCATCAGACAGGGCAACGTGCTCCATAAGCTCCTGGAACTGCTGCTTGATCAGGTCCCGCTCGTCTCTGAGGCTTTGGACATGCTCAGCCAGCTTGTGGATGCTGGCCTCCTTCACCTGCAGCTGTTCCTCCAGCTGGTGCACAGCCTCGCTGCCCTCAAACCTGGCACTAAGCTTCTCCTTCTGGAGGAGCTCCATCTGTCGTTCGTGGTCCTGGAGCTGGTCCTCATAGGCACTGGCCTTGTCCTCCACCTGCCTCAGATTCTGCAGCAGCACCTGCTTCTCCTTCTCACAGCTCTCCAGCAGCAGCTCATAGTTCCTCTGCAGCTTCTCCTCCATCAGCCGCTGGGCCTGCTCACTGGCGCTGAGCTGCTGGCTGAGATCAGTGATGCGCTCCTGCAGCCTTTGCACCTCCTTCTGCCGGTCCCTCTGCAGTGCCTGTTGTGTTTCCAGGTCCCGCAGTGCCTGTGTCTTCTCCAGCAGCAGGGCCTCTGTGCTCTTGAGCTTCTGCTCGCTGGCCTGCAGTTGACCACTCAGTGTAGCCTTGCTGTGCTTCCACTCCTCCAAATGCTCATGGACCTTGTCCTTCTCCAGTTTCAGGTCATCCTTGAGCTTGGCCAGTGCCTGTTCCTTGATGGTGAGCTCAGCAGCAGCATTGCTGAGTCTCGCCTGAAGGCTGTGGATCTCAGCCTCGTGGTGTCGGACTGTATCCTTGGCCTCCCTGTAGCTGCGCTTTGGGGCCTGGGTCTGCTGGGTGGTTAGCCCCTGGCGCCGGCACTGGACCTCCAGCTCCCTTTGCAGATCTTGATTGACTCTGTGGAGCCTCTGCCAGGCACCAGGTTGGGAGGTGGCCACTTCAGTCTTAAAAAAACCGATTAAACACTAGTTAGAAACACTCGGGCTTTCCAGTTCTGAGTGTCACACCTCTGGCCAGGGTCAACCACAGAAAAGCTCCTTGGTGGGTTTGCTGATAATTATCCTCGGCACAATTTTTTTCATTTTAAAAAAATCCAACAAATCATCTTAATTATTTTGATAAGTGTTGCTTCCAGGTAAATAGAAAACATGAATAATAACATCAAAACAACTCTAATAGAATAGCTTCTAGGAGAAGTAACCAAACAAAAAGAATAATGGAATAAACAGGTAAGCAAAAACAAAGACTGAGAACAAGAGACAGGAAGGAAAGAAAGGGGAGTAGTGCATGGGCATCTGTTTGTTTTGCAAAACAAAAGGTACACAGCTCTAGACAATCAACCCTAGAAAAGCACAGGAGGCAGGGTGCAAGTGATGTCACTTCCTTCTAGGACAGGGAGAGAAGGAAGGGAAGCAACTGCTCAGGAATGTCAGCAAGGTGACATCTGAACATTTTCCTTTTGGAAGTGGAGCTTGTCCTCTACAGTAACAGGAAGAACTAATCTCTACCTATAAGAGGATAAAATGAGGGAAAAACAAAAACCATGGAATAAAATATGATAATAAACAAAACAAACCTTCATGGAACTCAAATAAGAAACTGTGAAGAAGCATGCAAAGAACAAAACACAAATGAAACAAAACTCCCCAAAAGGAAAGGCATGCAAACTAGACAGGACTAATAACAGGGAAAAAAAAAATAAGAACATGAACAAAAATGAGAACAGCCCAGCCTAAGAATTTGGCCTGCCTCAGTCTGCTGGGGAAGCCACAGATGTGACACTCAGTTATGTTATTAAGTTATACTCCACTGCAAGTCCAAACCATGCAAGCTCCTCCTCCCAGCACAGTTAGCACAGTACCCTTCCTGGGCAGACTCCTTCTGACCCTTAATCCCAAAAGTCCTTGCTCATTCTGACTTCTGATTATAAGCATTCCCAAAGTGTGAAGGGAGGTAAAAGCAACCTGCTATTAGACCTAGTGGGAAGGTGTTTAGAAGCCAGTTCTGCCCAGTGCCAACTGATAAGAGCTTGGGTGCAGGATCATGCAATCATCCAAGCTAGACACAGAGGTAGGTTCTGAGGTTAAGATGTGCAAAATCTGCTGCTAGTATCTTTACTACCTGATGTTAAGTGAATTTGGGTAGGATGGGGGCCCAACCAAGGTTTAAAAAGATGCTCCTCCGATCTGGAGGTTCTGCAAAAATGACCCAGAAAGCCCAGAGTGAGCTGTGTATGAATGATGCCCACCATCACCAGCTCCTGGAGCACAGAAATAACTGAACTGGGCACAGCAATAACTATGGCAGAAAGGGCTGGAGAGGAAGGTGCAGGGCACACAGGCGCCCAGGGCCACAGTCCAAGTTGGGGAAAAAAGAAATGGAAGAAAGAAAGAGAAAGCAACAAAAATGGCATGGATAGCAGCAGGAAGGCAGACTCTGCCTAGAGGGTTCTCAAGGTACCCAGGACAACTTGGATGGAGGCAGCCAAGGCATGATGATCTGGAAAATGTTGACGAAGCAACTATTTATAGACCTGGAGTCACCGAGAGCCAGAAGGGCCCTCAGGACAAGGTGTAAGTCTGGACAATCTAGGAGAAGCTACTGCTGTGGGTAGGGGACACCAGCTTATGCTGGTCAGTGGCAGAGCCTACACTTAAACCCAGAACCCTGACTTGACAGCTGAGTCCTCAGCTTTGGCGGAGTCCTGTTCTATCACCCCATTTTGCTTTTCTCCAGTACTCATTCGTCAGTTGTCTCTCCCCCGCAGCACGTCACTCCACAGGGCAGGAGTGTGTTATTTTCTACTCTAGAACTAGAATAGGGCCTAGAATGCTGCGGGACAGTCAGCCTGCACTGGCCCACCCTGTCCAGCTGACCTACTGCCTGGGGAGACACCCCCAATAGTGCTCAATGGTCTCTGTGAATCTGCTTGCTAAGCAGGACTGTGGCACAGAGATCTCTGGTGGTGGATACTCAGTTTGGGCCCTCAGCTTAGGACTCAGGCTGTGGCTCTCCTCATCTCCCCTTCTAGGCTGGCTCAGGGCTGGGTGGCCACATTTTCTCCCTCAAACTTCAGTCTAGGTAGAAAGAAGTCGGGCCATTGGGCTAGTGGTAATAGACTAGGTCTACCTGTAGGTATGGTATGGACACAGAAAAGGAAGGAGGACCCACTGCCACATCTACCACTAACTTAATCATAAGAAGGCACTTGGCTGGCTGTTACTCAATTTCTTCAATCTGTAAAATAGGCCTACTACTGTTTTTTTTTTTTTTAAATAAACAACTTAGAAGTGACTTGCAAATGTATGGTATTTATAATAAATATATATTGGGTTATTTTGAGAGGGAAAAGAAAAAAAAACCCCACCAAAATTATTTTATTAAAAAACAAAGGAAAAACCCTTAGATACAGAAGTTTCAGGCTCTGAAAGCCACAGTCCTGGGGCAGAGGAGCCAGAGGACGGCACTTGGGAGAAGTGGCCCCTGCTCAGGCAGGTTTTGCACATTCCTAGCCTGCCGGGGTCCTTTCCATGGAGGCCCTGAGTGCATCTCGAGCACCAAGGTGGCCCCTTAGCCCTACCTGCAGCACGTAGCCCTCCCGGGCACTCTGCTCCCGGCCCAGAGCCACTCTCAGTTGATCCTGCAGGAGCCGGTTTTGCTCCAAAAGGTCTGAGGCCTCCTTCTGGCTCTGCTCCAACTGTTGGCAGAAAGACATGCATTTTAAAGCACCATGATAGTAACAGACAGAAGCAGCAGTACAGTGCAGGCCCAGAGTGGCATTTCTGGCAGGAGCTGGGCTGAGCACAGAGTCCTCCCTGGCCTTCCAGAAGTCAGGGATAAGCTACTCTGCCCTGAAGTGCAGCATCTGGAACAGAAGGCTTCAACTGTAAGTATACAACGTATTTTTTGGACCATAAGATACACCTAGGTTTTAGAGGAAAATAGGGAAAAAATTTTGAAGCAAAAAATGTGGTTAAAATATTTAATAACATAAATATTTCACCAATGTAAATGTAAACAGAACTTAACAGCAGCATTAACAACCATTATTCCTCCCAAATTTGGGGGGAGTAGGGGATGCATCTTATAGTCTGAAAAATATGGTATATATCAATAACATAGCAGACTTGCGGACCTGTTACCCTGAATGCCCACAAAATTTTCACACCTGCTTAAGGTTCCAGTACTCAGACCCCACCAGAAACTGAGACTTTGTGCCTGTACCAGAAGGAAGTTCATGCAACTGGGTCCTTTCTGCATCCCCAGCATGGTCAGAAAGTCCAGTGCTGCCCCAGGCAAGCTTCTACTTTTATACAATGGATTCCATGTAAAAGTCTGCAAAGAGGATTCCTGAAGTATTACACAAGATGCGAAAAGTAAGCAAGCTACTTCACACTCTTCTTGCGTTCAATGGTTTTGAATTCATTCATTCTTCTATTCATCTCTTCCTCAAACATTCTCTAGGTGCCTACTGGGCCACTTGGGCCACTGTGCCTGCCCCGCCCTGCCCTGGAGGCTGCGGGAAGTGGGAGAGGTGGAGTACAGTAGATAGGGGGGCGCTGCCAGGATGTGCTGTGAGAGGTGCGGAGAACTGACTTTCAGACATTGCTTTAAATAAATGTATGGTTCAGCATGTGGTCTGCTGGCCAACAGGCCCATTTTTACAGCTGAGAACAGTGTGAGTCTGAACTTTTATTTACTTATTTGTTTTTATTACCTTGTTTTTATTATCTTATTTTATTTTATTATCTTATTTGTTTTTATTACTTGTTTTTATTATCTTATTTACAAACATAAAAAATGGAAATAAAATCAAAGTGTTCATGCTAGTGATAGCCTCATAAATCTAATTAACTAGGAAAAAAGAAGTTTTGTTTCTTTTTTAAAAAAAAGAAGAGAAGTAAAGGCAGACCAAAGTGACAAATCTTTAATTAGCTAATGTAAAAGAACACATCGGAACCATGAAACTGTTTCGGGGGTACTGCCAAGGGAGCTCTCTGGCCAGGAACTCCCTGCTCAGACTTATAAACCCACTGAAGTTCCCCAGATTTGGTTCCTACATGTTTTTATGAAGGAACATATTATGCTTTAAATGCAGGGGCTGGCTGCTCATCTCTGCATCCAGATGCCCTGAGAGGCCTGCTCCACAAAAAGCCTCCACAGTGCAGCCCATGCTGACTGAAGTGAGTTACATTCACCTGCTCACCCACCAAGGGCCTCTGTTTTATCTCTCAAATATCTAGAATCCTTCTGCTTCTTGCTGCCTGCCCTGCACCCCCTCATGTCTCATCGAAGGTCACCAGGGTGCTGAGTGAGCACTGGGGCTCTTCTCTGCCTCCAGCTTTGGCCTGCTCGACCCAGGGTTGCTTAGTGAGGATCAAAAATTAACTCTGCTCACGTTCCTCTTCAGCCTGAGTACACAAGGCCCCTACCTGGGCTCTGCAATCCTCTTCTCTGGCCACCCCTGACTCTTAATGGCAGTGCCCTCGTCACATGGCAAACTACTCTGTCCTTCTGGAAAGATCTGGTGCCTCCTCCCTGCTACCTGGCATGTGCTGGTACTTCCTGTACCTCTCACCAACTATACTGTACTCTTAAGAACCTGTCTGCCCATGTGTCTATCTTTCTGAATGGTTTGCCAGCCCCTGAGGGGAGGGAACACATCTCCCTCAGTGTTATGCAGCTGAACCACTCAGGCCACCACCAGGCACCATGGCTGCTCAGGAAAGGCTGCTATATGGAACCCACCCACCTGTCCACTTATGGCTGCCTCTAGTCATTACCTCCTTTTCCAGCAGAGAGGTCAGCTCATGACTGGAGAGCCTATCACTTCTGTCCTCACAGGACAGGTGCAGAGGAGCAATGGGCACCTGCTTTTCTTCCCGTAGAGGGGTGGTCTCCACCTGATGCCACCGCTGTTCGATCTCCACATGGACGTTCTGTGTCTTGGGGTTGGGGGGCACAGGCAGCCCTGGGCTCCGATCAACCTCCATCCGCAAGCCTGTATCATCAGTGGCTGGCCCATCTACAGTGTCAAGCATCCCGAAGCGCTTGCGGCGTTCTTCCCGCCTCCGAGCACGTTCCCGCTCCAGCTCTCCTGACTCTGCCTCAGGGAATGTGTCAGGGGTCACTGTGGCACTGGCCCTCTCTTGAGCCAGGGCCTGCTGCAAGGGGCGGAACTCAGCCCAATCAAAGGTCTTGGAGCGCCCCTCCCGTCTCCGCTCCCGAGCACGGCTCCTCTTCTGCTCAGGGTCTGGCTCTCTGGGCTCCATCTCTTGCTTCTCACTTGGCCTCAGGCAGGTCTCAAAGGAGGAGCTATTCCGGTTCTTCTCCTCCGGCAATGAACTGGGGGCAGGGGGCAAACAACTTATCAGGTATGACTCCAGGTGCTCACCCCAGCAGAGGGCCATAGCTCCCTTGGAGCAGGGCAAGAAGGGACACTCTGTCATCATTTCCTCAGCGGGAACCTAAACTGAGTTTGAGTGGAGATGGGAGAGAAAGAGCCACAGATAGCCTAGAGGTTTCTGGCAGGAAGATATTACAAGGGTCTCCTAACTGAGGAGATGCAGTAGGGGAGTGTCACAATAGTCCTATCAGTAGGACAATAAAGCACAGGGAGCCCCTACCCTGTTTAGAGCCAAGGTCGAGAGCCCTGACAGGCTGCACAAGGGACAGCCACTATCCAAACCCTTCATAAGGGAGGCTGACCCTGTGGCATGCACATACTTACTGGACAATGGTGACAGAAGGAATGGGACCAGCCGTGTCTCTTGAAAGGACCAAGGTTTTTAATAAGCAGGGAAGTAACACGGTCAGGTCTGTGTTTTAGGAAACCCTCTCTGGTGGCTGCTGTGGTAGAGGAATAAGAGTGACAGGCCTGAGATGACCTGTGAACAACTCAGATACATCGCCCAGATGGCACCAAGGAGCCCATCCCATGTAGTGGCCCACTTGACAGGTGGAGAGCATGACCCTCAAAGGTACTTCTGCTTGCCCAGCAGAAAAGTCCATGCCTTTTCCCAATTTGCCTCAAAGCAAAGGTTCCTGAAGAGGAACCCACGTGGGCAGCAGTAGGGCAGAGGCATCAGTCATGGCAGTTGGAGGCAGGGTTCTCCAGGCTCTATGGACTAATCCCAGAGACTCGCAGCCTGAACAGTAGGCAGGGGGAAAATGCAGAATCAGGAGCCACTGGGGGTTCCAAGGGAAGGTGGGGGTTCCAGGGAGCACCCATGTTTAAATGGGAGCCAAAGAGAAAGGATAGAGTGAAAGAGGCACCCAAGGAGAAGAGGACACAGTCGCCACCACCCGCTTGGCCACCCATGCCAGCAGATACCTAGTGAAAAATAAACAGCTCCAGGGTGGTAGGTAGGACCTGTGTTTTCAGTTTAAGCCATATACGTATTTGAATAAAAACTCTCCAGAACAGACCTTCTGATAGCTCTGAACTGAGAACTAGAGCAGGCTTACAGCCATATTGGGCAGTGGGATAACATGGAAAATGGGAAGTCACAGAACCAGTCTCTCCAACAGAGGAGGCCCGCCTGGGAAGAAGGCCCCTACTGTCTTCCCAGACAGGAAGCCCCTATATCTCCCCACCAGACACAGGGGGCCTACAGTGCCTGGCTTCACCTGGTACCTCTGATGTTTGTATCTGTTTCTAATTGTCCTTGGGACATAGCTTTGTAGAGCTAAAAAAACAAAACAAACTTACTTTCCTCAAACTATAAAAGCCCACATCAAAGAAGCATAAAGGCTGAAACAAACTGGAGAAACAAATTACTCCATTAACTCTGAAGTAAATTGTAGTGAGAAAAATAGTCATCACATCAAGCTTCCCACGGAGACAAAAGGCCTGCCTGCTGTGGCAGGAGCTGATATCCAAGTGTGCAAGGGAGACATGCATGCCAGCCTGGGAGATGCCACTTGTAAGTCATGTGTGCACAAAAGTGTGTCCTTTACTCCCGTTCTGAGGCTAAAGCCACATGCCTGCCCTGAGACATCCCAAAGCTGACAGCCCCCAGACAGATCCTCAATCTGATGCACAGAGCCAGGCTTGGCTAGAACAGGGCGGCAGGTGATTGTCACTGGCTAGAAGCCCTGACCTGAGGCCACCTGGCTCTTGTGTGTCCACCTCACCTCCCAGAGACCACACAGCAGCCTGGGCAGAGCAGCCTGAGCTGCCTGTCTTGCTTGGCTGTGGGGGTGTCCTCCAGAGCTCAGAAAGTACACTGGGCTTGTGAGGCTCCAGCTTCTCCTCCTGAATGGGTGAGAGCTGAGGGGTAGCTGCTGGGCTTCCAGTGGATACAGCCCCATGAGGATGGGGTTACCCCTTGCCCCTGCACACAGGATGTGCTCCCCTAACAGGATACCACAGAGTGGGTCCTGGTCACCATCTCCTGGTCTTACCAACTCAGGAACAACCAACTATTCTGTTTGTTAAATAATGAACAAACAATATGAATAAACACAGAAGTGAAGGAATTGTTATTTTGGGTTCCTTCCCTTTCTTCTTGTCCAAAGAGGTACACTGTCACTAAGAAGAGGCAAGGACTTCAAAAAGATTTAGGACAGTCACAACTGCCCCAGGCCACCAGGAGGCACACGGCAGGCACCAGGGTCACCTGGAGTGTGACTTCCAGTGCAAGAAATACACTTGCGGAGTCATTTAAACTACATGCCTACAAAGTGCCAATGAGAGTTCTCAGAACTGGCGAAGGCTCTGACGCCTTGATGCATGCACAGCAGTGTTCTGGGCATCACAGAGCCAGCCCCCTACACTGGAACCATGTCTTCATACTTTTAAAATGAAACCCAGCCAGTTTCTAACCTTTAGGGTTAGAGGAGGAAGGTACACAGTGAATCATGAGATGTGTGAACTGAAGTGTGTTATGGCGGGGGATAGTTTTCCAACTTAGGCTCTGCCACTGAGAGTTTCAGAGAATTTTTCTTGATACATAGAAATCCAATAGATGCGGGACTGAGGTGAAAAAAAACCAAACAAACAAAAACAAGAAAAAGAAATGCTATCGCAGCCTATGGGTGCAGCCTCCACTGAAGCCCAGTGCCCACGCCCACTCCAGAGGGGCCTATCCCCTAAGTTCAGTTCTGATGGTGGCCCAAGTGATACTTGTGTAGCTCTACCAACCAAGCTCACAGAAGGAAGAAGCAACCTGACACAGAGAACCAGGAAACCAAAAAGAGAATGAGTGTTGGGGGTGGGGGGCGGCCAGCAGCAGGACCTAGGAGGGAAGGAAGAAGGCCATGCTGGGCCAGGCTGAGAGCTCAGGTCCCCAGAAGAAGCAGCTGTTCATGTACAGGAGTGAGGCAGAGGCCCCTGGGGAAAGTGGTTCCCTTGAACTTTACCTTGTCACATCCGGGGCAGAGGTTGGATGGACATGCTTCATGATGGTCTGGATCCAATTCCGCCGGATCCCAGACGTCATGGCAGAGAGGGTGAATTCGCCCTCCTTTGTCTATAGAAGAGACAAGGCATTATCAGTGACCACTGTCAATCTCTCCACCTGTCTCCTGCAGGGAGGACTATGGCTAGGTGGCCATCTTAGGAGCACCATGTATACCCTGCTTAGGATAAACCAGACCTGGAGAGCAAAGGAAACAGCAAAGCTGTGAAGACACTAACCTGCTTTCACTGTCAAGGCTAACTCAGGTATCTCCCTCTCCAGCAGATTCAGCAGGCATTTACTGAGTACCTACAATGTCCAGGCACTGAGGTGACTCACCCTGCCCTTTAAGAAACTCACAGACTAGAGGGAAGGAGAGTGTGAGTATGTGGGGAGCAAGTGAGAGCCCAGCACAGTGGGGCTGAGCTGGGCCTTGTGTGGTGAGGAGGGGTGGTAGGTGGGCGGGAAAGAGGTACAGAGGAAGCAGGAACAGCTCACCCCAGTACCCTGCAGCCACACTCACTGGGCGCACAGGGCAATCAGGGAGAGGTCAGGCAGGCTGGGGTGTGGTGGAAGCCGAGTCTTCAGGCTGAGAAGAGGCAGGGAGGCCTGTTGGACAGTAAGGGCAGTTGTCTAGGAAGTCAGAATTAAGGTGGTGGCAGGATTGGGTAATGGGGAAGAGGGAGGGAGGTACTTCTAGGACAACCCCTAGGCCCCCTGACTTGGATGAGCTGGTGGGACATCAGTTGAGACAGAGGAATACGTTTACAGCAAAGGGGAGTGCACAGCCCGGGCGGGGGCGGGGGGAGGCCAGATGCAGCAGCAGGGAGGAGGCAGAGTGGCCTGCGAGGGTAAGAAATAAAGAGTGGCCTCTGAGGTGCAGTCTTCGTGTCTCCTGGGGGCATGGCAAGGTGCCTCCTGAGAAGGAGAGAGACGGAAAACACGGAGGGTGGTCTGCATGAAGTCTACTTCCCTGCTTCTGCACCTATAGACTCCTGTCTCCCAGAATGAGGGTGTCAGTCCTTTTCTTTAAGCTGCTCAGGCTACTCAGGAACACATTAGCAAATCAGCTGAAGGGAAGATGAAATTACCAAGATAGTTTTGGGTTGGGTACTGACATGGCCAGGGAGCAAAACACAAGAGACCACACGTGGGCCTGGAGTACTGAAAGCACAGCTTGGACTTGACCTCATCCTCCACTTCGGGCTCCCCAGAACAGCCCATAACTCATCTGTCCTTGGGTTTTCCCTTGCTGTACTCCTAGAGTAGGGCAATGGCTTCTCGGCTCTCCGAAACACTGGCCCCTTATGCCTTGGCCCTCCTCTGCCCCTGAGACCTGCTCATACTCGCCATGGGGTCTTTTGCCTTCTCTCACTCCCAGAGGTGGGCGTTCCCGTGGTCTAATCTCAGCATTCTCCACATTCTCCCTCATGGCCTCATCTTCCACCTCCAGTGGGTTGCTTCCCAACAGTAGGCCCACACTGTGGCTGCCTGTCTAGTGTTTGCAGAAAGCCCATCACAGCCAAAACTCCAGAGGCTCTATACCTTTTTTATTTTTAAGTGTATTAAAAAAAAAAGGACTATTTATTTATTGCTAGACAAAGAGGAAGGGAGGGAGAAAGAGAGGGAGAGAAACATCAACATGTGGTTGCCTCTCATGCACCCCCTACTGGGGGCCTGGCCCGCAACCCAGGCATGTGCCCTGACTGGGAATCAAACTAGCGACCCTTTGGTTTGCAGGCTGGCACTCAGACTAACGAGCCACACCAGCCACGAAGCTCTACACCTTTTGCTACACACTGGGGCACAAGATCTCAGCCCTGCCTCCTCCCTCATCTGACCAAAGTCACAGCCCACATGTACTTCCTCTGCAGTGCTCTGTAGCCACCCCTTCCTTTTCTGCCCACCACCACTGTGCCTGTCTGGCCTCCTGCCTCTCTTCACCTCCTTTAACTGCCTGCATGTCCTGTTGGATGTCTTACTAATGCACAACTACCTTGTGTTGTCCAGCACATTCCAGCATATTCCACAATCTCAGGAGAAGACGGACTTCTGACTCAGGGCTCTTGTGGTGCTGCTCCTGCCTAGCTTCTGCACTCAGCTCCTTTGTAGGTGCCATTAGGTTTGATGGCCAGGGCAGGGACATCGCACATTCATTTGTCTATCCTTGCCTCTCAAGAACTCAAAGCTGCCTACTAACCCAAGCCAAGACCCCTTCAGAACCCACCCTTTCATGCTAAGAGCAATCTCTACGGACCTAGGTCTCCCTCAGTCCATGTAGCTCACAGAAAAGTGTCAGAACTTAAGATAAGCTCCAGCCCCAGGGCAAAATAAAAAGGGTCAGACTGATGGTTGAGAGTAAACTGCATGGCTCAGACCGTAGAATAATTAAGTTACTACTCAGTGCTCACTTGCTGACTTAAAAAGCTACCTCTTACCTCAGGATACCCTGCCCAGAGAAACCTGCTCTTTGACACGAGGAGATCAGAGTGAGGGAGGGGATGCAGTATGGGGTCTACCAGAAAGCTCAGGACTAGCTCACTGAGCAGATCTGTTCCTCCTGCAGGGACCAGGAGCAAGGGAGCATCATAGCAGGGGGTGGGGAGGTTGCTAAGACCCTAAGATTCACCAACTCATGCCCTGGGCCTCATGCCAGGCCATCTGTCCATATGACTTGGCACCCCACAAGGAGGACATGCCATGGCCAGTAGCCTGGGTGGGTTGGTGGCTAGACTTCTCTTTGTAATTAACACAATGGTGTTCAGGTGTGAACCTCAGTCTCCTTGAAGTTTGGTTAATATGAGTCAGTCTCAGGGTGCCTGATCTACTGAGTCCAGTGATAAAGCTGAGTTTTTGCACCCCGAGATCTGAAGGTAAGACCCTATTAAAGGTGACCCCACTGGAGTTACAGCCTTCTGTGACAGACAAAGTCCCCTGCAGTGGCAGCCCTGTCTGTCAGGCTGTTCTCTACCCACCACATATTCACAAGGCTCTTGTGAGGAAAGAATTAGCTTCGTACAAGGAGAGGACTAGTCTTTGCCCCAGCTCCTGAGCAGCAACTCCTGAATCCTCATTACTTAGGGTTGGGGATGGCTACACTATAAAGACCAGCCATAAAGTGGGAGGGCTAGGGCTTCAGCCCCATGTAAATGAGCCAGCCTCTGAGGGCAGGGCTGGAGGTTGTGCTGGACCCCATGGACATGACTGTCAATCATGACAGTTGTGAAACCCCAATCAAAACTCAGGACTCTGGGCTTAGGTGAGATTCCTGGGTGGGAAGCTCCGTGTGTCACTGCACAGCAACACCAGGAGGGCAACGTGTCCCCTGGGACACAGGAGCCCAGGCAACTCTGAAAGCCTCCCTTCTTTTGGTGCTCCAACTGGTGTTGTTCTCTAAAACGAAACCACAGCTGTGCTCTTTGAGTCATCCTGGCTCATTCTTGAATCTGAGGATGGTTTGGGGAACCCCCAAACTTGCAGTTGGTGTTAGAGTGAGAGCAGATGTGTCAGTCAGGTGACTGTGTCCTAATCTTGACCCTGGCTAACTCTGGGCAGCCCTTGAGTCACCAACTTTAATGAAATGGCCAATGAGAACTGCCATCTTTATTGAACCAGGTTATTTTTTTGAGTGCAAGGGCAATGACTTGCTTCTCTGAGTCCCTCACAAGGTTGCGGGGAGAAAAAAGACTTCATGAATTTTCAAACTCATGAGTAGAAGAATAAACTAAAGAGTAAGTGAATAAAAACCTACTACTCTGAGATTTAAATAATTAATACTTTCATTCTTATTTCCCATACCTCACATATCCTTCCAACTGTCCCAAACTCCAGGATTAAAAGAAAAAGAATCTTCAGTAATAAAAAGCTTCTACACAGTCTTGAAAGATGCTAATATCCAATTTTTGCTTAGATCACAAACTGGGGGTGGGGACCAGGTGCCACAGGCCTGAGGACAGAACTGGACAAGATGCTGACACTCATGGAAAAAGAGCATCTCTTGACCATGCACATGAGGTCACGCCTGCCCACCAGTGCCCAGACCAGGACATCAAGTGCTCAAAGACACACCCCAGCCAGTCAAGCCTGTGTCCCCCACCTCTGCACCCAACCTGTTTCCAAACTCCACCCCTAGGCTCACATGTATCTGAAAGCCATAATTTCTCTGGACTGGATACTCCGTGACATCATAACATGTAGACAAGTCAATTTCCCCATCCAAGTCAGCCGCCTGAAGAGAGAAATGAGAAGACCTTAAGAGATTTAGAAATGAAAGTCAATACTAAACAAACATGTCTTCACAAGTGATTTTGAGGGCTGGCCTTTTTCTTAGTGAGCATATACCCTCATAAGAAGTGAGGACACGCCTGGCCTTCATAGCATGGACACACCAATGCCACCACTCCCCATGGATATTCTGCCAAAGAAATTCCATGCTGATGGTTCTCCAACATACTCACATCAGAACTTCTTCACACTCTTAAAAATTGAGGACCCCAAAGAGTTTTTATGTAAGCTTTATCTATTGATATTTACTATGTTAGACACTAAACTGAAAAAAATTTAAACATATCACTTAAGGATACAAATAAGCCCATTTTATTAATAAAAATATTATTTAAAAAATCGGTGATAATACTGTTTTGAATTTTTACAAATCTCTTTGACGTCTGGCTTCTCTTATCTGTTTCTGCATTCATTCTGATGGATATGTTGTTTTGGCTGAGGTATATGAAGACAGTCTGGCCTTTCACAAAAATGGACTTGAAAAAGGGAGACATTTTAATAATCTTCAAGTACCTGTGGTTATTTTTTTGATATGTGGTAGTTATCTTGAATTTATGCAGGGGTGTCTAACCCTTTGGCATCTGTAGGCCACACATTAATACATTACAACACATAATTACAAAAAAAATCTCATAATATTTTAAGTAAATTTACGGGTTTGTGTTGGGTCATATTCATACCCATCCTGAGCTACATGTTGGACACCCCTGTGACTTAAAGGTTAACTACAAAGTGGAATCTGAAATCATATCAAGGAACTTTCTGTACTCACAGTTACATCCAAATCCACGGTGTTACTATACCCTCTGAATGGGTCTTTTACCTGTGCCCAACTGTGTAACATTATATATTGGCCATTTGGAAAATAACGAGTTATACACTTCCTATGTTGACACATCTCATTATATGAAATCAAACACTGCATCTGTTAGTATCACCACCTATTTGGTCAGGAGAGACTGAAGTAAAGGAAAGCTGTCAAGTTCATGATGGTGAATAAAAGTTTTCCAAAGATTCAATTTTTGCTTGAAAGTTTATCTTGTAGCACTGGCAACAAATACTGCCTGTTGTTTCCCTAAAGGAATAGGCTCACTTGGTTCATTCTAAAGAAAATGTCTGCTAACCACCAAAACTGAATGAGCAGTTTGTGTACAAGCTGTTCTTGCAGGTAAAGTGAGTGATCCACAAGAGATGCTGCTGGCCAGTGGGCAGCACCAACAGAGGGCACAGGGCTGCCCCACGAAATAGCCGTCATACTTGGTGTGCAACAACAGTGACGTGTACTTACTGCAGATTTCAAATCATGAGAGTATTAAAAAGATGAGTCTTCAAGGACTGAGACTTAATGAAATCAGTAACTTTCTTAACATTGTGAGTGTATGGTGGTAAAGAACACAGGACCACTGGCCACTGGCTGCTGCAGCCTGTGTCTGGGCTAAGGCACCAATAGCCTCATCCACTGCTGCTTGTGCAGTCAGTACAAATGTTAATACGATAAAAAAAGAAAACAGCATCTTAGTGTTACAATAGTCTTGAGTATCCCAGCCCTCCTAAGGTGTCTCCAGGGGTCTACAGCCCACACTCTGAGAACTGCTGGTTTATATAAGTGGCAGTCACACATGAGTGGTCGGTTAAACACACACACGTTTCTGTATTCCCTGCTATTAGGCACACCAGAGGCCTGCCACCCTACCCTTCCTAGTCTTATATCACCAATATCTTTCCACTGGGCTCCATTAAAAACTTAGTTCATTTAGGTTCAGGGTATGTAAATATATATATGCCCTCCTGACCCCCTACCTACTCACCGCCTCAGACAGGTATTTAGGTTCTCTTCAATCTTCTGCTATTTCAAAGGTACAGAATGACTAACCTTGGACACAGATCTTTTTCTATTTGTAGATATATCTTAAGGATGCTTGGAGTGGACTACAAGGGAAAGGTTAGAAACACACTTGCTAAATTGTTCAAAAGAATGACTTTTTTGTAGGTGAGAAAAAACAGCTCCTCTGGTTGGTCCTTCATCTGCAGAATGAAGACTGTCAACTGGGCCAACCAGATTCATCTGCCACATTCCATCTTTGTCCAAAAGACAAGGGATAAATAAGATTTTAGTTTAGTTCTTCAAGACTTAATTCACCATAAAATCTCTTTGTAGGAAAAACAAAAAAGCTCATCTTGAGTTTTAAAATAAGACATCTTTCAGTGTTTTTCAAAGAACAGAGAAAAAAGTTGCTCAAACGCACTATGCCCAGGTGACTAAAGCAGGGCCTCAGAAGATGCATGTTCCAGGCAGGAACCAGTCACGAGACTATCAAAAGCAGGTTGCACTACATTCAGACTTCCCACCAGATCTGGACTGGGGAACCCAACATGGCAATGTGGACGTCCATCAACAGACAAAGGGGCTGAAGCCCAGGAGAAGCAGTGGTGCTTGGGGGCCGTGGGCCTCCAGATGCTACCTGAACCCCTTCAGCTGTCTCCCCGGTGGGAGCAAAGCCAAGATACTCACCTCCTCGGCCACTGAATCCCTATAGTATCTCAGGCTTTGATCAGCAAGGACAAACCAGTGTTTCTTCCACTGAAATGGAAAGGAGAAGACAGACTAAACTACTGTGTAGCACACTTACTGCTCCGAGGTGACCCATGCCCAAGTCCTAGGGCAACTCCTAGAGCATGTGAAAAGGCAGCTACTCCTGCGAGTGGCAGAGGACTCAGTGTTTAGGCCACAGGCAACCATGAGCACATGCTGTCGGGGCACTTGCTAAGCCTTGGCTCCTCAGTGACGAGGCAGGTGGGAGAGCTGGGGTGGGCCACTGGCCATGGGCTCTATGTAACCCAGTGGTGTGTCTGGCGAATAGTGCTTTGCAGCTCTCAATTTCAACTCCAGGGCTGCAGACAGGGGGCTGGGCTGAAAGGTGTCTGTGAAAACAGAATCTTCATCTGAAGGAGGCCACTTGTGAGTTATAGGCACTGGCTGGTTAACCAGAGGGGTGCGCCCACCTGCAGCTAGCACGTACAAACCAACCAGCCAGATTCCCAAGTCTTCACTGTGAGTAGCAAGGGGGAGGCCTGAGTCTTCAGGCAAGGCCAAAAGGGTTAACATAGAGGAGAGAAGAAAAGAGGATGTTTCAGCAGAGCTGCTCAGAAAGCAGGTGTGGGAGAATGGGCAGGCAGGGTCTCGGTATGACCTAGCAGGTTTCTTCTCATGCCTCCTGGGAGGTCTGGCATTCTAGCCCTATCCAGGGTCAAGGTGGGGCTGGCAGGTCCAGCTGTAAAGGGCTCTTCCTGCTTAGTCTGATTGTGAGAATGTATCATAATGCCTCTTTCAGGACTGGGGGTGAGCTGGTATCTCTGACAGAGTCTTGCTGCCTCAGCTGCTGTCTCCTTGTCCATCTTGTGTGCAAGCACAAGCCAGCCCTACAGCCAGAGGCTTTCTCTGTCCCTGGGCAAGATCAACAGGTAGGGAGCTAGTGTTGAGAATGTCTCCATGGCTTGAGGCCAAGGTCACTGCTGGGTACAGGACAGCAATCTGTCACACTGGCAACAGGTAGGCCTGGTGGTGCATCTCCAAAAGCTCCACTCCTGCTGTAGAAATGGGGGCTGTGAACCTCCATTTTTCTGAGGAGATGGGGGTCCTGGCCACAGTCCTTGCCCATGAGACCAGGGGGTGTGCTGGAGGTGGGGGGATAGAGCTAGTGCTCACAGACTAGCCAGGGATAAGGCTGGCTCAGCCTCAAGGCTGCTCCCCAGCCCTTCAGAAACCACAGATCTCTGCACACTAACCTGGCCATCCTCGTACTGCTTGGTCAGCCAGCCTTTCTTGAAATTCAGCAGGTCAGGCTGAGAAAAGAAAAAAGAACAGTTCAGAGGGAAACACTGATACTCCAGTCCTGGGCAAAGGGTAACCGACAGAGCAGACATTCTTTATAGGTGAGGAGGGCACCAGGAAAAGGGGTTTCTTCACCTATCAGACCAACCTGCACAGGTCCCTGGCCCCAGGTTGTGCTGCCTGCTGCCCGATCTGCAGGCACACACATCTGGGAAGAAGCAGGTGCTGCATTGCACAGGCTACTGTGAAGGAAGAGAGCTCAGCCTCATCGCCCTGTGAGCGGCTGGGCTGCCTGGTGCTCTGAGACAGGCCCTACTCCATTTGCCTAAGAGGAGAAGAATGGCTCAGACAGACAGTCATTGAGTGTGGTATATGAAGGGGAAGGTCTGCAATAACAGCTTGAAGGAGAATTCAGAAGTTCTTGCAGAAGACACAGAAGACAGAGAGAAAAGATGAGATGACCAAGAAGCAGACACCATGTCTGGTCCTCAGTGAGATGCAGCAGCAACTTTACCAAGACTCTCAGGCCACTTATCTGTACCAGGATGACTTTCAGTCTCCAGTTCCCTACAAGGAGCAAAACCAGGACAACAGATAAGAAAGCAGAGGGTGCAAGCCCGCTGGTAGGGCCTGAATGTGGTGCTATCCCTGCTGGCCCATCCTAAAACCTGTGTTGTTCAGCAACCCACGAGGATCACCTGCGGCCCACCTGGACCCTGCTTATGTTTTATGTCTGGGTATCTATAAGGCTGGTGCTTCAAAGAGACATGGACCATCCTCCCTGTCACTGGTCATGCTCTCCACTTTTCCACAGCCATCTTGACCAGAAATAGGCTGTGACATCTGTTTGCAGCGCAAGGTCTGGGAGGGCATTAAGAGAGAACAGATGTGTAGTGACAGGCCAAAGATCAGCAATACCTGTTCTGGGAGCCTCTGCTCCAAACCCTTGAGCCAAAGTCAGAGCTCAAGGAAAAATCCTCCAGGTAAGAAACCTCCTGCCTTTGCTCCATAGTTTCATACCAGTCTTGGTGGTGGCCCCACACCTCAGTCGGGGAGAGGCAGCACCATCCCTGGGCTCCTGAGGAGGTTAAGGACAAATGCAGAGAGGAGCCCTAGGTCACCAGGCAAGGAACAGCTATCTTTTATCCTCTGGGCCTCTGGCCTGTCGCTGCTGGTGGGAGCGATGGTGCTGCCTAGACTCCGTCCAACTGCTCCCCACCTGTACCGCGACTATTGTGGCTAAGGTGGCCTGGAGCAAGGGCCTCTTCTCCCTTTATGGTGAAACCCCATGAACGGGACCAGTGCTCCCAGCAAGACAGGACTCCTGTTACCAAACTATCATGGAAATAAACACCCCACAAAAGAAGAACGGGGGTTCTGTGCTTTGGCCCTAACCCCTGGAGTCAGGGGACTGTTGCTGTGGTCACGTGACCTCCAATGGAACGTTGGAGCTCAGGAGGTCTACAAAGCCCAGGAAAGGGAAAGAAACAGAGCAGCTGCTTCCCACACATAGACATGAGGGCCTGTGCACAGAGAGGACAGCCAGCCCAGATGCATGGACAGAAGCAGACAGCAACCTCAGGTGACAGAAGCAGCAGCAGCAGCAGCAGCAGCAGCATCGCCAGGCCTTGGTGCTTGGGCGCCTGGGCTCACCGTCAGGGAGGACTCCATGGACCTCCTGTCCAGTGACTTGGCTCTTCGGTGTGGAGACAGGGGGGAGGCTGAGGCATCCAGGAGAGGAGCTGTGGGGGCTTCACTGGGGAGGTCCTGTGGCAGAGAGTAGCCGCCAGTCAGTATTAAGTGTTATCCTGGGCAGGGAGCAAGGAGTCCGGCAGCCAGAGCTGTGGAAGAATCAGACCTGCAGGGACCCTGCTCCCAATTGCCTGCTGTTTTTCCTGGAGCAGAGGGCAGGAGCCAGTGTCTGGACTTCCCTCCTAGCACCTCTGTTTTGCTTTGGGCATGAGTTCTGCGCTGCCCTTGCTGTTGGTGCAGCCTTGTCACCATCACTCTCTGGGTCCCACCCTGCCCCTTGTTTCTTGGGGTCACAGAAGGAAGATTTCTGAGTTATTATGTGGCTGCACGTAGAGGAGCAGGGCACCTTAGGAGCCCAGAGAGAATCTGGGGAGGAAGATGAAGATGAGACCCAGCAAGGCCCCAAGAAGTGGGTGGAGGACTGGATGAGGAGCCCACCTCATGGAGCAAAGAAATGAGGGCTACAGCTGCCTCTTGAGAGGAGGAGGAAGAACACTGTGCAGCCCTGAGGCCGGGCCACCTCAGAGAAGAAGAGAGGGGCTCTAGTACCACCCAGGATCTAAAGATCCTTAGAATAGCCGTTAGCAGAGATGAATAAAGTTCTGACAGGAAGATGCATAAGATAGGCTTTTCTTTAAGAAGTTCGAGAGTTGGAGGCGATGAGAGAACTAAGCAAACTATGAAAGGATGGTGGGAAGCCCAGCAATAGTGTGTCCAGGTGTGTGCTGGGGGCCGTGGAGGAGGTATGAGGCCATGTGCTGACAGGCCCCACCCAGCACCCCAGTACTGCCCAGGCCTCAGTGCTCACCCGCTTCCTGGGGAATGCCCTCTTCTCACTACGGCCCTGGCGAGTGTCACTTGATGGTGAGGGTCCAGCTGATAAGTTGGTTTCCATGTGCTCTGCCTTCTCAATGTCCAAGGCCTCAAATTTCTCAATTACCTGGGACCTCCTGCAAGAGAGGATAGAAATCTGCTGAGGGGAGAGAGGGTCACCCCGAACCCCGAGGTGGGCTTGATCTCAAGCTGCAGAGGGGCTCCTTCAGTCAGCACCCCCACAGCTGGCCCATCCCAGCCTTGCCTGGGCCTCCACTTCTGCAGGGTGTATTGGCTATGCACACAGCACACACTAGGCCAGTTTACCTTGGATATCTCTCCCTGAGCTCCCTCCCCCACTACAAAGGGTGGAGCTGTGCAGGAGAGGGCAGCAGCTCATGGTCAAGGGCCTTCCCTTGCCCTCTGCGTCCCCACCTCAACACTGGAGGTCCCTGCATGGTCTGCCGCATAGACACCTGGCAATCACACAGCTTATCAGCAGGCATCCTCTCCAGAGCCACAGATACGGTAAGAAGGCAACCACCACCTTGGAGAGGACAGCCCCATCCTCATCAAATTCCTAGCAGATCATGATGCAGCCCCCACCCCAGGGCATCCAAATTTTAGCAAGAAAAAGGCCCATGAATTAACATTGTTTCTGCCAACAGTAAAACGAATCAAAAACCAAATTAAAACAAAACAAAGCAAGTTGATTTCATGTGAAAGGGCCGGCGGCATCATCACGCCATCTATGGCTGGAGACGGAGCTGAGATGGGAGCGAAGCAGGCGGAGGAAGGGCGAGTAACATCACACAGCAACACAGCAGGAGAAGGTGGAGAGGGGCAAGACCTGAAAGAAAATAAGGCTGGAAAATAAATAAACAGGAAAGGACTGCTTTTAAAAATCAAATAATGATAAATCAAAATTATCCAAAGAATTAAAGAAACAAAACCCGAGGTGATCACTGCAGAGAGGAGACCATCCTTGTCCCTGAGTCACGAGGAGTCTTTGCAGTGGGTGTGGGCAGGGAGGCCAAGTGGGGCACACTGGGGGCCTGGGTCTTGACCACTGACAGGTCACAGGACCAGGGGCCTGTTCTCCAACAGCGACACCCAGCCAAGTGCCCTGAAGGTGCCTCTTGGGGAAGGTTTTGCATTCTGGACAAGTGGTAGAGAGTCAAGGGCAAGAGATTGAAGGTCTAAGCCCAGAAGACTAAAATCTATGAGAGAAGAAGCAACCTCAAAACCTGAGACACCCCCTCCCCCTACGTAACCCCAGGCCAGCTTTTTCTCAGGGAGGGATACCATTAAAAATGGATCTTAGTGTTTCTTTATCAAGGAAGGCTTAATACCAAGGCCAGAACTCTGGGGCACCTTCATGATCTCCTCTTCCCTATGCTTCCACAATAAAAGTGGGAGCCAGCGCACTAGGCTTCTGCTGAGTCTTCTCCAGGAACAGCATCTGCTCCCAGGCCAGCCTGCCAGAACCAGCAGCACAGGGTGGCTGAGGGAGGGCAGCAGGAGAGGGCATGCGTCTGAGCACAGGAAGCTAAGGCAGAGGCAGGAGTTCCTAGGCCACAGGAAGCTCTTGCAAGTGCTCAGCCTGGTCGGGTGGGTGATGCAATCCCAATGCCCAATTCTCCCAGGGATGTTTAGAAAAGATTTCAGGCCCACTCCCAGGCCTCGGGGCTGAGGCCTGGGCCTAGAGACCCCTAGGAAGGCCATGAGGAACAGCACCTGGCTGAGTCACAGGTGAATGGCATGCTGCAAAACTGCCAGGGCCACAAAGAGAAGAGTCAGAGGGAGAGCGCAGGAAAGCGGCACTTGCTGCAGCCTCTCGGTGTGGGTGGGCTCTGGGGAAGTCAGCTGTGTTTTCTTTGCACGATGGGAAGTTTTTAGCTTGGTTTCCTTGAAGGACTGCATGTGTGGCCACACACATCTCCCTGAGCCAGCTGACAGCACAGAAAGGAGGCACCGCACCTCTGCTCACCAACCCCTCCAGGTGCCTAGCCCAGGGGTCGATAGGACCCCATGGGAGCTGGTCCTGGTATCAGTCAACAAGGGCCATAGCCTCCCCATGCTCACTCAGCAAAAACTCACCAACCAAGAAATATGTTAAAGGCTCTGGAGCAAGTCTGAAGAGCAGAGCTGACCAGCCCTCACAGGAGTACTCAACTCACGGTCATGGCTTTTTGGGAAACTCTCCAGCCTGGCTGCTGGGCAGGCTAGCCTGGCTCACCTGCCACTCCGGGTAGGTGAGCTCTGGCCACTGTGGCCAAACAACCACCTTCTACCACGGGGTTCTGCTCTATTCAACCAGGGAGACAGGAATCTAATCAAGCACAGGTCAGCTACTTGGGACCAAAGGGCAGACCTCAGGAAGTGACAGCAGCTAGCCAGATGTCATCAGGGTCAGTAAGAAAGTGACATTACAGTGTTAGGAAGCAGAGCCAGTTGGGTCCCAAGGGTGCCAACACCACATAAAAACCCATGGTGGCAAAGAGCATGCAAAAGCAAAGCCCCAGAAATGCTGTCAACCCTAGGCCACTAGACGAGAATGCATTCAAAGCCAAGCAGGCATGCTGAATGTTAATTCTCTGGTCTGTCACTAAACCAGGGCACAGTGCCTTCCACACAGGAGCCTTCCAACACACAGCCTGCCCGCAGGCCAGTGCAAAGCCTCTCCAACCCTGGCTGCTGGCCTCCTAAATCTCTGGCAAGTTCCTTTTCTTATACATTTCCTTAATCTCTTAAAGGACAGCCTTGGCCTAGTCTGAGTCATGTCACAGGAGCAGGGCCTTTCCAGTTAAGGGTCCAGCCGGATGTATGTCCCAGTGCCACTGCTCCGGGCTGTTCTGATGAGGAGCCACCCTGGTTCTGAGTCCCTCTCTCTGCATCTACACAGTGGGGTTGCTGATAATAGGCACTTCATGGGGTAACTAGTAAAATGGGAAGCCAGCCAACTGCTTGGTGGGGTACCTCCCAAGCAACAAGGTTTCCTCTCCCTGTCTCTCAGAATTGGGAACATTCTGTTTTCTTCTCTTTTCAAGACCAACAACTCTGGGTGTCTTGTCTTCATCCTGTAAATTAACCCACAGGTCCATAGGTCCTTTCTACCTGGGACATGTGATAGAGTGGGTAGGTGTTTGGAAGAGAAGAAAACAAGGGAAAGGCATACT